>NC_080694.1:47709482-48334482 GCF_030445035.2 Dasypus novemcinctus | reverse complement strand
GTGCATTGCAACTGCGTCCCTGCTGTGGACAGACACCAGCCTCCACGATCGACATCATTTCATCCCATGAGCCATTGCAACAAATGATCGGAAGTTCTGACTCCATAGCGTGTTTAGTTGTGTCCCCCCCCACCAAAGGTATGTTTATGTCCTCACTGCCAGTTCCATGAAGGAGATCCTATTTGGAAATAGGATCTTGGAAGATGTTATTGGTTGAATAAGGCTGAACTGGCGCAGGGGGGCCTAATCCTACAGGACAGGTGTCCTTATAAGAAAGGGAAAATTAGACACACACGGGCAAACCGAGGGAGAACTGAGCCACGTGATAGAGGCAGAGGAGGAGCCATGTCAAAGCCAAAGGACATCACCGCTCGCCGGAAGCTACCACCAGACCTCCGAGAGAACGCGGCCCTGCCCACCCCGTGGTTTTGGACTTCCGGCCTCCAGAGCAGTGAGGCAATGGATGTCTGTGGTTTAAGCCGCCCCGTTCGTGGTACTGTGCTGCTGCAGCCCTAGGAAGGGGAGACACGGACGTGGAAGGGCGTTGCTTTGCTCTACACACAAAATGAAGGGGCCAGGAAGGAGGGACACCCAAGCAGCGATTAGGAAAGGAAAGTCAGTGTGCGACAGGTACGGAACCCTTGACCAAGACTGTCTTCTCCCTGTCCTGAGGGCCCCCAGCCCAGGGTGGGTGTCTTCCACACTCTTCTCTCACAAGGATGTCAGCAACCAAGGAAGAGGAAAGTGAGTCACAAGCAGCAAGAGCGGTCTATGGCTATATAGCTCTTGATACTTTAAAACTTTTTACTCTTTAAAATAGGCGGTGCATGAATAGATTGACACAGTCAGTAGCTCCAAGGATATTCAGTGAAGAAGGAGTCTTCACCCAGCCCCAGTCCCCAGAGACAGCCTTCTACAGGTCCTCGTGTGTGCTTCCGGCAGCTGGATTGCTCTACTTTATAAAGTGCTTTAACGCAAATAACCAAGTATGGTGAGCGCCAAGCATTACGTTGTGGCCAAAGTATTATTTCATGGGATTTTCCTACCAACCAGCAGCATCCAGATCTCTCAGATGAGGGACCATAGGGTGTAAGTAACCACCCAAGTCAGGCGGGTAGTCAACCAAGTATTAAACTCTCTGTTGGGAAGTGGATGTGGCTCAACTGATAGAGCATCTGCCTACCACATGGGAGGTCCAGGGTTCAAACCCAGGGCCTCCTGACCAGTGTGGTGAGCTGACCATTGCGTAGTGCTGATGCGCGCAAGGTGTGCCCTGCCACGCAGGGGTGTCCCCCGCGTAGGGGAGCCCCACGCGCAAGGAGTGCACCCCATAAGGAGAGCTGCCCTGCACGAAAAAAAGCGCAGCCTGCCCAGGAATGGCACCGCACACATGGAGAGCTGACGCAGCAAGATGACACAACAAAAAGAAACACAAATTCCCAGGCTGCTGACAAGAATACAAGCGGACTCAGAAGAACACACAGCGAATGGACACAGAGAGCAGACAAGTGGGGGGGTGGAGGGAGAGAAATAAATTAAAAACAAAACTTCTCTGTGGCCTGAACAAGTCAATTAACTGTGCTCAGCCTTGATTCCTTCCTCTGTAAATGGAGATAACTGCAGAACCCCTCCAAGGATTCTTGTGAGGACGAAATGAGAAACCCCATGGAAAGGGCCCACCCGGTGCCTCAGTGGATGTGAGCTGGATGTGATGTCCCTAAAGCATCATCATCATTGTCATCATCATGCCCTGGGGTCAGGGAAGCCGTGAGAGACACAAGGACAGTGTGTAGGTTCCTCTCTCAAAGAATCAGTGGTGCTGGTGTGGACACTAATCAATCTTAAATACCAAGGCACTAAGCTCTCTGGTACCAGTATAACTGCTGGTGCAAAGCAGACAGCTCAAAGGGCACGCCAGGCGACCAAGCCTTTAGAGGGCTGTCTGGAGCAACCAGGGCCCCACAGCTGCACCCCAGGGCCTCGCAGAGAGTGGCCCTTCCCTCCACACCATGAGCCCTGCCACGGGGACACAGTCACAGCATTCTTGACACCCATGCGCCTTCTCACTGGTCCAGACAGAACTCCAGTATCTGAGACCCTTTCATGCCTCCCTTGGAAAAGTGCATTCTCAGACCAAAATACCATTGTCTGTCATTTTGGTGGGAAGTCTTTGAGACTGTGAGTCCATGGGAGTTCCCAGGGGAGGCATTATCATCTGATCTCCTTGACTCGCCTTAAAGATTCGGACAGAGAACATGACATAGCAGGCAATTGTGCAATGCCCGTGCAAAATCCTAGCTGTGATGCTGAAACAGGCTATGGGTGGGGGCTGTTGTCTCTTCGTAGGTAACCTGAACTGTGTGTGTCCAATGAGAGAACTGCAGTCCTGCCCTTGGTAACCATGGCAACAACTCCAGTCCCGGAAGCACAATTAAGCTATGTAAACTCTATAAACTTCAAGTATTCAGGTAAAATGCAAACCAAATGTGTTAAAAGCTTACATGGAATGTATGAAGTTCATGCTAAAAGCTTACCTAGAATGTATGAAGTTCATGCTAAAAGCTTACCTAGAATGTGGGGGATATATGTTAATTCAAACTTATTGAGCACTGAAATGAAGAACCATTTAACTCTTCCTCTGTATAAAAAGAATTTGGAAATCTTATTTGGGGCTCGGGATTTGAACAGAAAGCTTCTGAGCCCAGCCAGTAGTAAATAAATTCCTTTTTTTCCTTCCCAAAATTATTTCTGAGTCCTGGGTTTTCCATATGCAAATTACTGAACCTCTCTCGAAGTCTACAACAATGCCAAAACTGTAAAGTATGATGTTAGAATGTTTCCTTCACTTCTAAAAAAACTAAGAGATACTGCTGATGAGGATCTTAGTACTGCAAAAGACTGCTAAACCACTCTTTGACACTGCAATCAGCCTTTCCCGGCGTTGCAGCTTTACGGCTGGAGAGACATTTGGAAACACAGCCACACGCTCGGCTCAAAGATACATATTTCTGAATGGCTCTGCTGAGGCAAATTGGCTTTCACTTATCTGCAGAGGACCTTGCCTTTCATGCTAGTATTGTAAATAAGATGAATCCTGCTCATCAATGAGTAGAGGCTAAAAGGCAAAAGTGTTCCTCTAGTAATAGATTCCCTGGGCAAAATAATCTGATAGACTTTCTTTGAAATAAAATGAAAGATAAATTGATTCAGGCAAATGCATTTCCCTTTGAAGAGTACTCCAGTGTGCTGAATGATTGCGCAGTCAGTGGTTGTCATAGCAGTAGGTTATATCTCTAAAATTCAGACGAGAGTTTGCTGTTTGGACTTCACACAGAAAGAAGGCTGGGTTCACAGACTAGCTTCCGTACATCCAACGCATCTTTACTCTACCTAGTAATCTTAGCCTAAAATTTTGGTTCTTTGAGCAGAGGTCAAATGGACAATGATGGTGGCTGGAATTTTCTAGAAGGGTTTGGATAATAAATTCTTCCCGTTGAATGACTAGGCTGTATATCCTGATGTTTATCTTGAGAATATGGTTGCTGCAATGCTTTGGTATGGTGGAAAAGGAAGAGCAGGGAGAGTGATTTTTCAAATTTCAAAGGTGCAGAGAAAGCCCCCTCACAAATTCTTTAAAAAGATAAAAGACATCCTAATACCTTATCTTCTGTACAGTTCCCCGACTTCCTGGTAACAATAATAATTATAACAATAATAGTAACACTAGTAGTAATAAGCTTGATGAGGATGATGCCTTACATTCACAGGGAGTTGAACATGTCGGGTATTCTGCTAAATGCTTTACAGGTGTCTTCTTTCCATCTGCCAAAATGTAAGGAAGCTGGAACTAGTCTCTCCATTTTATAGATAACCTGAGACTTCTGTAGGGGACGGGCCCAGCCCAGGGTCACAGTGCTGGAACTGGGGGACCATAATCAGTCCCCCAGTGTCTCCTGTTCTTCGGGTGCTGATACAGCTCATCAAACCTCAGGACTGGGCAGGATTAAAGACATCGAAGGGGCCAGGAGCTGTGGAGACTCACAACGGGGCGATCCTTCTGTGGGTGGAGGCAGGAAGCTGTCCCATTGCAGAGGATGCCCCTCTGCAGGCAGTTGCCGTCAGAGTAGCAGAGACAGGACACAGCTCCTCTTGGAACAGTCAATTCAGAGATTCAGAGGCAGGAGGCAGCAGAGAGCTCCGGCAGCAGGCCTGGACAAAGACCCAGGTGTGAGAGTCCCTAGCACCCAGGACCGGGCAAGCCCGCCGAAAGCCCGGGTGCTCGAGGTGGGCCCCGGGTTCGGGTCAGACCGTAACAAAAGTGCATTGTGCCAGGTCCTGATGGCGGAACTCAACTTCCCTGTCGCTGCCTTGAGCACAGGCTGTCCGGCTTTCCCACCCCTTCTGCAGGTAAAGACTCCTCTGTCTTTTCACAAGACTTGCATGCTACTTTATTGGAATTGTAGTTGGTGCTGGGTTTAAGATATATGTAGGGGATTTGAATCTCTGGACTGATAATATGACACCCAGGCCCAGAGCCTCAACAGACTTCAGCTCCTACACTTTGACTTATTGGACTTACTCCACTCAGCTAACATGGAGTTGAAGAAGGTCAACCACCACAACATGGAGCCTAGAGTGTCTACAACTAGAAGCGGGAAGAGTGCATCCAGTACCCATGTGGAATCTAAGCCCTCACTTGACATAGGTGTGCAATGGACACAACCAATCCAATGTCCACAGAGAAAATGTGGAATGGGTGTGGGAACGGTAGCCATGGGGGCTGCTGAGTGTGGGGAACGGGAGGAAGAGATGAGATGTGGAGGCGTTTTCGGGACGTGGAGTTGTCCTGGATAGTGCTTCACGGACAATTACGGGACACTGTAGATCCCCCCAGGGCCCACTGGATGGAACGTGAGAGAGTGTGGGCTATGATGTGGACCATTGACTATGGGGTGCAGTGATGCTCAGAGATGAACTTACCAGGTGCAATGGATGTATCACGATGATGGGAGAGAGTGTTGCTGTGGGGGGAGTGGGGGGCGGGGGCGGTGGGGTTGAATGGGACCTCATATATATTTTTTAATGTAATTAAAAAATAATAATAATAAATAAATATTAAAAAAAAAAAAGATTCCTCTGGTTTCTTGATGAACTTGCAGGATTCCAGGACATATGCCAAATCCTCCGAATAAGAACTGCCAGGCAAGAAGCCCGGGAATCTGCGGTTTTATAAGTACCCCCAGGTGAGTCTTACCTTCAGGGAAGTTTGGGAAACACTGAAGGAGACTATGGGGAGCTGGGGCCGGGGTGGGTGTCAGGAAAGCTTAGCTGTGAGGAAGGAGAGGTGTGAGGGCAGGGAACTAGAAAGGAAGTCACTAACATTGCCCGAAGGTTGAAGGTGACCCAGGGTCCCAGTTCGCCCAGGATTGAGGGGATTCCTGGGATATGAGATTTTCCGTTTTAAAACTGGGCCAGCCTTCCAGGCCAACGTTACCTCTATCATGAAACCACGTCCTTTCTTGCCATAAGCCTCATAGGACCCCAGGGATCTTCCTTTCCAAATAGAATCCAGCTTTCCTGGGCATGAGAAGGATAGCTTTGCTGAATAAAGTATTGCATGTTAAATTGTGTGTAATTGATAGTTCCACTGGCCTCCCAGACGTATTTGCATTTTTTAAAAAGAGGGACTCTAATTTGTTTTGCCTCCTGCATTTCATTTGCAGCTGAAATTGCTTTGAGTATCTTCAAAAACCAACAAAACTCATAGCTGCATTTTGTAAAAATGATCCATGTACCAAATTTGCCATTTCTCTTACGTTTACTAGAGAAATTTACAAGTTTGTACTTCCCTCTCAAACCTATGCTTTCACATTTAGACCTGATTTCTCATTGTCTTTTTCCAAACAAGTTTAATTTCTGTGTAATTTCCTTTTCCTAAAGTCAGTGCCATGACTTTAAGAAGGAATCTTTCAGCACTTTATCTGAAGTCATTTGCTTGGGGCTTGCTAGAACAAATTTAAAAAGCAAGATGGATAATTAAACTAAATATTGCATGTAGGTTTAATCCAAATTCCAGAGCAGCAGGCGTCACAAAAAATAATTATGGTAAAATACAAACACAGAAGTAATGGAAGGCTGAAAGCCTCCTTGGGTCACTGAAAGACGCAGGCTTGACCTTGCAAGCCGAGTGAGGCAGGCTGTCTCCAGGCGGGTCAGGGGGGGCTTCACAGAGCCGAGCCCCAGCTCCAACTTGACCTTAGCCAGGGAATTTGCCTCCCAGCAGGCTTTTGAAGATACGATCTCAGGCCTGACTTTTCCCCATAGCCCTCGAGTCCACAGTCTGGACGGAAAGATAAGTTGCCTTGACAGCGACCTTGACTCTGGAACTCTGTGTCCAGTTAGAAGAGATGCAGGCATAGCATGAGTCACTCCATCTCATTCTCTATTGCTGAAGCTTAGTGGAGGTTAAAGGAGCAAAGAAGCCCCAGAAGGGGGGCAGTTGGCGCATAGTGGTATATGTGCTCAGACTACGTGCTGCCAAGTTCAAATCCCAGCTCTGCCACATGTAGCTGTGTGACCCTGGGCAAGTCACTCCACCTCTCTTTGCCAGAGTTCAAAAATAACAGCACCCTCCTTACAAGGTTGTTGAGGTTAATCCATGAATTAGCATACATGAAGCACAGAGAACAGTGCCTCCCACCTATCCAGCACTATATTAGTGTTTGCCACTATTCTGAAAGCTAAGGATAGAAATCTCCACATTCGTCTTTTTAAAAAAATTTCTTTCCCCTCCCCCCCACCCTGTTGTCTGCTTTCTGTGTCCATTCTCTGTGTGTTCTTCTGTGTCCTCTTGTACTCTTGTCAGCAGCACCAGGAATCTGTGTCTCTTTTTGTTCTGTCATCTTGCTGCATCAGCTCTCCGTGTGTGCGGCACCACTCCTGAGCAGGCTGCACTTTTCTCGCACGGGGCAGCTCTCCTTACGGGGCACACTCCTTGCACGTGGGGCTCTCCTATGCAGGGGACACCCCTGCCATGGCACGGCACTCCTGCACACATCAGCACTGCGCATGGGCCAGCTCACCACACAGGTCAGGAGGCCCTGGGTTTGAACCCTGGACCTCCCATGTGGTAGGCGGATGCTCTACCAGTTGAGCCAAATCCGCTTACCAACATTTGTCTTTTAAGCACACTGGTTAATTCTTAAAAAGTCACTCTGCAGCAGAAGCTGCCATCAGAGCCAAATGCAGTCTGCCACGGTGCTCTGCTGGACACCCAAGGTGTGGTGGTGGTGTCTGAATTAATTGCCAAAACCTAAATATTGGGAAATATCACAAAGAAATCCAGACTCCAGCTGTGCTTGAAAAATAAAAAGATCTTACCACCCGGGCTTACATCCTGCATGGCCTCCATCAGTGGCAGCTAGTAGGGGTTGGGTATGAAACAGACCATGGGCTCTCCAGTATGTCCCAGGCCCTCTCAGCTTGCTTCACTGGAGACAAGTGAATTTGCAAAACTTTTTCTAAGGCAGGGATCAGTGAGCTTTGGCTCCCCACCTGTTTTTCTAAATAAAGATTTATTGGAACACAGCCATATTCATTCATTTGCATAGTATGCCTGCTTTGGTACTAGGGCAGCAGGGTTGATTAGCTGTGACAGAGAGCATATGGCCTGCAAAGCCTAATTTATTTATTATCTGGCTCTCTACCGAAAAGTTGCCAACTCCTGTTTCTATGATATTATCTTTCAATACAGAGTTCGCCTATTTTTACATTTTAGAAAATATATAGTTTATACAAAATTGGAAAATATGTGACTGTTGTTTAGAAGGAAAGGGGATTAGTCAGAAAGACTGGGATTCCCCTTGAGTTTTTATTCCACAGTAAGCTGTCACATTCATATTGGATTTGCAACCCAGCTAGAGGTAAAGACTTTTGTTTTCACACATGCACACACAAAGGAACGATGTCAGCATGTTACTCTCTTGCCCAACTCCTTTAGTGGCTCCCTAGTACCTACCAAAGTTGTTCAAGATCCTTCCCAGCCTACCTGCTGTTCCACTAGGATTTTTCAAAAAGTGGGATAGTCATGACTCTTTTACAGATAAAAAATAGACACATGTTGAAGATTGTATTTAGTTCGTTACTCATTAGGGAGCCAATAAGATGTTACAACCAGTTCCCAGAAGAATCCCAAAGCCAGAAACATTAGTAAATCAGGAATACTGAAATGAATGTGTAAATGGAGGCAACACTGGCTTCTTCCACAATAGGAGAGGGAAGTCGATTAAACTTTACCAGACAGAATCTGCACGACTACAGAGGAAGATTTTGCCTTGCTGTCCACAGCTTACAGAGCTGTAAAGCAGTTAATGGCAGTGGAAGGCTAGAATCAGAGCGCCGGCAGTGACTCTCAAGCTTTCTTGGGGCCGCCCTCGGAGATTTTTACATAACGTAGAAATTTTGGTCCTAATCAATGTCCCGCCTCAAATTTTAATAACCACAGATGATGCCCTTATGGTTAATGTCTGTTTACACATATGCATGTTTATCTGTGCTATACGTAAAAAGAGCAAGATTATTTCTCTAGGCAAGAGCCACCTTTCCCCCCCACGCTGCCTCGATGCCTGCTCCAGGATGGGCTGAGGCTGTAGCTCTCGCTGAGTATAAATCTCCTATCTCTGCACATCCAAAGGGCAAGAGCCATTTCTTTGCTCTTCATCCCCCCGGGTGCAGTTCTAGCCTATGATGCGCTGCAGGATGGGCTACCCAGGAAGCAGACACCGAGTTGGAGATGAACGTACAGATTTATTAGCGAAGGTTCTTGGGATCAGCCCCTGTGGAAGGGAAGGGATAGACGTGGGCTTGGGCAGAAGGGGAAGTTGAGATATGTTACAGGCTCAAGGGAAGCCTTGGCCAGCCCTTCTGAAGGTGGGACAGCCTTTCAGACTTGTCCTGGGTGGGAGCAAGGGGAGCTGACCTCTGTCTACCCCCAGCCCTGCTCTAAGCAGTCATTGGATGAGGGTCCCCTTAGGATGGGAGGGCGTGGAGCCATAGGGGAGGCAGCCCATCTTATCCGAGGCCGTCTCCAAACGGGGCTGACGGCAACTGCATTCCCAGCAGTTGGAATTTAAGTCCTTCATTCCTGAGAGAGGATTGGGGGGGCACGTTCCAGCACCCACCATGGTAATTGCTCCATGTGTGTTAGCCCTCTTCCGTAAATAGTTGCCATGTGAATGAATAAGCAAATGAACCAAACAGACTCCTGTACCACTAGGTAACTGACTCGCCTGTTCACGCGTAATTCCAGAAATGTATCTCCTTGGTCTGTGGATGTCTGGGGAAGAGAGAATTTTTCTTTCCTGGCTTCCATGCCTATCACAGCCCCCAGTACAGAGTGATACCAGAGCAAGTGGTCAAGGCAAAACCATGCTATGGCCACAGCTAAAAGGCTCGTGGGATTCGAGCCCTCAAGGAGAAAAGAACGGCATTTTCTTTAGAGGAAGTGTTTGGTAGATGGGATATTCCCAGCACCCTTGACATTGGATCGCTCAGGCATATCCCCGAAAATTGAAAGCCCTTTCCCTTACAGGTTTGGTTTGTTGGTTCATTTTCTTTTAAAGAAGTAAAGTGATGAGACCCACGAATGATCTCTAACATCTCTTCCTACTCTAACATTCTGTGATTCCATGGTCCACAAATTAGTCAAACTTGTGATCACCCAGGAGAGCCAAGAAGAAAGAGGCGACGCTTAGGATGGGGTATGACATATGGGGCGGGAAAGTTGCAGAGCTTAGAAATCTGCAAGGAAGCACAGACCCTAGTGGACCCGTAGAACTGAGTCTTGAGTAGTCAGGAAGAAATGAGTAAAAATCATAATGGGGGGAGTGAATGTGGCTCAAGCGGTTGAGCACCTACTTCCCACATGGGAGGCCCCAGGTTCAGGTCCTGGCTTTGATTCCCAGTGCCTCCTAAAAACAAAGCAAACAAACAGCAAGCAAACAAATGAGAAAACCAACTCAGGGGAGCCGATGTGGCTCAGGGGTTGAGTGCCTGCCTCCCACATGGGAGGTCCCAGGTTCGGGTCCCAAGTTTAGTTCCCGGTGCCTCCTAAAAACAAAAACAAAAATAAAAGCAAAACCCAAACAAATGAAAAAACCAGCTCAGGGGAGCCGATGTGTCTCAGTGGGTGAGCACCAGCTTCCCGCATAGGAGGTCCCTGGCCCCAGTACCTCAAAAAAAAAAAATCATAATGATTAAACTTTACTAAACACTTGCTACATGCCAGACTGTATTATAAGCTATTTACCTGTCACTTTACTTACTCCTCACTTTTGAGGGAGATACTATTTTTATCCCCACTTTCCCAAATAGGAAAACAAAGGAACTTGCCTCACAGGGTCTCGTGGGGATTAAATGATCTAATGCATGCAGAGCGTTTGGCACGTCACCAGGCCCACAGCAAACGGCCAATAGCAGTGGCTCTTACTATTGCTTTCTTGTTGTTTGTCTTAGTTTCCTAGGGCTGCGCTAAAAAACATGCATAGACTGGGTGTCTTAAAACAACAGAAGTCAGCAGAAACTGTGAGCCAATAAATTCTTTTTGTGTCAGCCAACCCGTCGTATTTGTCATAGCAGTTGGGCAAACTAAGACAGTGGGCAATGCTGAGGGGACTTACAGGCTTGTGCTGACCTTCCCACAAAGCAAATAGTAAAGATAACTTCACCTACTGCATCAGTCAAAATAACCTGAGTTTTAGCATGCAACCATTATTTGTATGTATATAGATAGTTTTTAAATTATTTAAAAATTCCCAAACACTTTCCATCCACCAAGCAACAACTGCTCCTTCCCCTAGCCTTCATCCCCTGGTAGCTTCTAATCTACTTTCCCTATAAACTGGCTATTTTTTGATATTTCATATAAGTAAAATCATCAGTATTTGTCCTTATGTACCTTGCTATTTCACTCAGCATCATCTTTTCCAGGTTCATCCATTTACGGGTAGTTCTTAAATTTTTTTTTACATTTATTTAATTTATTTATTTCTTCCCATCCCCCTTTGTTTGCGCTTGCTGTCTGCTCTCTGTTCATCTTACTTAGGAGGCACCGGGACTTCCCATGTGGGAGAGAGGCACCCAATCACTTAAGCCACCTCTGCTCCCTGCTTGTTGTGTCTCTCATTGTGTTTCCTTGCTGTGCCTCTTAGTTGAGTCATCTCAGTGCGTCATCTTTTTGTGTCATCTTGTTGCGTCAGCTCTCTGCACCAGTGCATCATGTCAGCTCGCTGTCTTCAGCATCTTCTTTAGGAGACACCAGAAATCGGACCCAGGACCTCCACGTGGTAGGTGGAAGCCCAACTGCTTGAGTCACATCTGCTTCCCTACAAGTAGTTTTTAAAAGGAGAATATTTTCTGCAGAGTATTCATCACAGTGGTTGGTTCATAACCCAATTGTGTTGCATCTCCTAAAAACTCATTTTACAAGCCAACTTTTCAATGGCTTTCATTACGTGTTTGCCCACCTCAAACCAAATTGCCGTTTCATGCAATAAATAAAATTTTCATATCTGCAGCCTTTTTTAATATACATAAGCCAGAATTATTTTTGGATAATTAAATCAATCACAGGCATATTTGAAACACATGCTTACCAGTTAGGACTGCAAAACTATAATCAGTGCTCTAGCATTTGTCTTAAATTCATGGACAACTTTCAAGTGTCCCAAAGTGACCCCCAGAAACCCTTCTCATCCCATACAAGCTCTTTGTCTTAGTATAATCATATATTCCTTTAGTTCTCAACTTTGGCTGCATGTTTAAATCACCTGGGTAGCTATAAAAATATTGATGCCTGGGTCACACCTCCACATATTCTGATTTCGTGGGCCTGGAGTGGCACCTGGGCATCCAAAATTTTATAGTTCCCTGACGATTCTAAATGCAGCCAAGTTTGTGAACCACTGATCTCTACCACTGTTAAGCAAAAATGCTTAAATAGCTATGCTTTCATTCTGTTATATAAGTAGTGTGCCTTGAATAATAAAGATTTGCAAAATATCTCTAGGTTTCAACAACCACAGGCTTTACTGTCTACCAACCAATATACAAGAAGCTAGACACTTCTGGAACATTCTATGCTCTGCTCTTTTGGTGTGTTTCATAATTATGCAAATTTAATAATGGGTAAAGAAATGTTCCTCTAGATATTAATAGATGCCAAGGTGGGGGGGGGGAAGGCTCAAACCACATGAATAAACATAGCTAAGTAGTTCTTGTGGGATTTCTTGGAAACTTTAATAAGCTAATGTGCATATAAATCTTCAAGAGCATTTCCCAAGCTCAGTTGGCCACAGAATCCCCATTACCTCCATCACCATCACCTCTTCCAGAACATTCTTCTGGAACCAGTGGTTCCAGGAGCACTGATTCCAAGGATTTGTCTTCTAGCCACAGGAAAGGGGTAGGGGGTGCTGAAGGAAACACAGAGCACAGAGCTGGCCCCACAAGGTCCTGCCTCGGGAACAAGGGCCCTGCTTCTGGGAAGTTGACCTCAGAAGGTGTCAGATCCTTTTTTACTGTTGCTTCTCGAGACTGGCACCTGGGCACTTTGCTCAGCTCTGCCTATGCCTGGGTGAGTGGCGTCTTTGCCTCCAACCCGGTGAGTCATGTGGAGGACAACTTGTGGGAACCATAAGTTAGTGGCATGGGACACTTAGCGTCCCCATGAAGAGAGAGTGAAGAGGCCAGATGTTTGGTGCTCCTCCTTGGCCAGGGCAGAGAAGAAAAAGGAAGGGAATAAAGGGTACAGTTCTGCACAGACCCAACAGTTCTTGGGTGTTCTACCAAATTCTGTTGGCTTAAACATGAGCCACCTTTCTCATCTGTAAAACGGGGATGTAGCAGTTGGGCAAACTAAGACAATAACTAAGGGCTGTTGAGGAGATTAAATATGACTGCAGAAGGAAAAGGACATCTGAACAATACTGATCTATGCAAATAGTGGGAATTACTTTTATTATCATGGCTATTATTATCGTCCAGAGATTTTGCTCACTAACTGAATAATAGGCAGGGATAGCCTGATGTGAGAACTCATCTGTCTTCAAAATATTTTTTCTAGCTTTTTCATAAATGAGCATTCTGTGTTCATTGTTTTCCTCTGAAATCTTGAAAGTGAGCTGAAAGGTCACATCATTCCACTGTTTACTAGTTCATGGCCTCCTACCAGCATTTCAAATACGTCTGATTGACAAGGGGCTCCCTTGGGAGAGCACCTTAATGACTAATTGAGTAGAAAACACTCATCTTTCTGCAGGTCGGCATTTGTTTAGTGAGGGTACCTTGAGGCCGTACAAAATGAGTTGACAAAACACGAAAAACATTTTCTCCCCTTGGGGTTTTTTCCATCATCCCTACGCTCTTTTTGCAGATGTGGCTGTGAACATGGCTGAGAATTTTCACCTGCCTTAACAAGACATCTGTAGTCCTGCACGTCCTCCGAAGCTAGCGTCTAGCTACACTGTCATCCTGGTTTCTTTTCATCACCAGGCTTTTCTATTCCCCTCTTCCCCAGTCTCCCCCATGCGCTCATTTGCCAGAATGCACACAGTGCTCATTCTCTCATTGGCCCTGGAGACTCTCCGCTCTTCCTTGTATTGTGCAGTTTTGGACTGGACACGTTAGTGCTGTTTCCCTACTTAGCAGCCTCCCTTCCTTCCCCTCCACCCATCCTGTGTGGGAATCCTCCCTTCTTTCTCTAGTTCCACTCACAGGCCGCTGTATGCCTGGCTATAGACAGCTTTTTTTCCGTACCCCCGAGACAATTCCTCGGAGTCTTTCCGTTTACAAGCCATCTCACGTGGCACTTGGTCTCACGTGTCCCGGCCTGCCTGGCGGGATAGAAATGATACATGTGCTTTGAATGGAGCCTTTCCTTCTAACACACAGCGGGGTTGCGTCTTTCTGCTTGATAAATACGATGGTGCTGAGTGCTCCTGATATCCAAGCTCATACCAAGGACCAAGGTCATGATGAACTTGCAGACAAGTATTTGTATGTGTGTGTCACGGACGCCTCCTGCCCCGCCCAGTCTGCCGAGCCTCACGGAGACAGCAGTGGGCGACCGAGCAAGCTTCTCCTTGTTCAGAGTCAACAGGAAGCAGACAACAGGCCAACTTTATTTTCAGCAGGACTCATCGGGGAACTTGGAGTAAAAAGGAACACGCTACTCTGTGTGTTTAAGGGAATTCCCTTAATGCAAGGGTCTATAAAACATGGAGAAATCTATTCTAAAATATAAACAGTAACATTATAGCTTGGGATATGCTAAATATTAGGCATAAATGTGCACACAGATCCACGTACACCCTGCCAGAGAGCCCTCTCCCTTGCTGCACCGCCTGTCTCCACCGATTCTCCCCCTCATTTCCTTGAGGTCTCTGCTCTCATATCACCTCCTCAGAACTCCTCTTCCAAAGAAACACCCAGGCTTGTCCCTTCCCGTCCCTTTGTCTTGTTCTATTTTTCTCTTTAGCACTTATTTCTACATATCTTTTGCCAGTTTACTCTCACTAGAATGCAAGCTCCATGAGAGCAGGGGTTTTTGTATGTTTTATTCACATAGGACAGTGTTTGGAATACAGTAGGCACTAAATAAAGAGCTGTCTAGTGGATGAATAAATGAAAGGCTGCATAGAGCCAAGAGTTTTTAAAATCCAAGTGATTTTTCCCTCCCTTTTTTTCTACCCTCCTTAGCAAATATTCAATACCATGTAAAAAAGTAGTACAGTTTGTGATTCAAAATATAAAAATTATTTTTAAAAATGACAGGCCATAAGGAAAAGACTTCAAAGTGGTTTGTGCCATTTCTTTCGTTGTGCCATTGTCTGGGATGCAGCGTAACGTGGGTGAAAGCACTTGGGGAGATGAAGACTTGGATTCCTTCTGGCTCTGTCACTTCCAAGCTCAGGGGCTTCGATTCCACCCCTTACCCTGTCAACCTCAAGGTCCTCATCTGAAAGTGGAAATAAAGCTCCCTGCCTTTGCAGGATAATGGTGAAGACAGCAAGGAAGGCTGCAGGCCTGGCACCTGGTCAACCCTCATTAGATTAACGTTACTATGAATATCTTGATCTACATTCCATGAGTGATACGTTTCCTTATTTAATTCAAGTGGGTGGTGGTAGCATTTGCTTTGTAAAATCAGTGTCAAGAATGACATTTCTAGCTTTGGACAGGAGCTGAATCTACTTAGTACCCTGTAAGAGTCAGTGGATTCCAATTCCAGCATGAAGGTAAAATGCTGGTCAACCTGAAACTGACCTTGCTGATCTGCAATATGAAAATGAAAATGAACAACAGCCAAAAAAAAAAAGAAAAAGGACCTGTTCAGCCTAGCTCACAAATGGAGTCAGAGGAAGAAGCTTGGGCTGTACAAACTTATCTCTGACCTTGGAAAAACCACCCAAAGTCCAGGGCGAACGGATGGGAAATTCTTAGTACCTGACCTGTCCTTTGGGAGCCTGGCTTTTTAAAAATTTTTTCTTTTAAGGATCTCCTTTTCTGCTTATTATTAAGTTCAACTTTAAAATATGTATGGAAAGTCTGCCCCGTAAACGCTCTGCTCAGCCCTGGCTTATCACCACGGTCAGGTTAGACCCCAAAAAAGCCCGCATTACAGTGGGTGCAGCCATCTGCTTCTAAGGAGGGGGGATACCTTTGTGATTATGCTTCAGCCATGTTACATACATTGTTTTGTATGTATCAAACGTTATATAATTAAAGCATGATGTACAGGGGCCTGTGATGTACAGGGGCCTGTGGAGGCTGCCAGGTGGATCCCCATTATAATCCAGTGGGCGCCACATCTCAGCTGCAACCTGAACACGGGTAGGAGTGAGCCAAAGCAAGAAAGGCAGGAGAGGGAGAGAGTCCCCAGGCAGAACGAGCGCAAGTCGAGGCCCAGGAGGCGCTGAGGAAGGTGGCGCAGTCCAGCCGGACAAAGAAAGAGGAGTGCGCGGCCAGGAGAGGGAGGAGATGGCACAGTGCCCTGAGCAGAAGCAGGAACACGGAGGGCCAGTTAAGGAAACAGGGACTTGACCCCAAGGACGACAAGGAGCCATGGAAAAAATTTTGTACAGCAGAGCGACGGAAGTCAGTCCACCCGTGAGAACGATGACTACCTGCAGGGTAAAGAGTGAACGGAAGGAAGCAAGACTGGAAGCCTGAAGGTCCCTTGGGACACCGTTTGCTTCCTTGCACATCTTGTAAAGATGAGAACGTTTGAAAATGCTCAGCTCTGGTGAGAGCACAGAGAAGCAGACTATAAATCGACACGCTCTCCTTAGAGGGCAATTTGTCAATATCTATCAGAATAAAGAAGTCCTAGCCCTTTGATCCACTAATTCCACTACTAGGAATGTACCTGAGAAATACGCTTGCACTCAGGATAAGAGATACATGTTCAAGAGGTTCGCCGTGGGACCTGTCGCATGGGGAATTTTTTAAAAAATGAGTTAGATCACTCAGTATGAGTGTGCTATTAATAAAGCAACATCCCAAATACTGGCTGTGGCATTCTCCCACGTGTGTAAAAAACACGTGCGTATTCACCGACACATAGATATCTCTCTAACTGCAGAGAAAAATATTTGGAAGGACATTCTGGTTGCCTCTGAAGAGGTAGCCTAAAAATCTGCAAGAGGAGAAAATTTCCTGCTTATTGAATATACTTTTACATGAGGTAATAATTTCATTGCGTGTATTAGTTTTTAATTCAGAACTATGCGGATTTTGTGTGTGAGCGCCGAAGACGGATGTTCAAATATCAGGCACATGATGACTAACCTCTGTTCATCAAGCAGGACCTCGGCAAGTCTTTCTACCCACAGCAGGCTGGTAAGAGGGTGTTTCCGGATGGGCTCCGTTTCTCGGTTTTCTAGGATGAGGAAGCAAAGAGGAGAAAGCAGGTGTAGCCTACAGGAAGTGTGCACCCACCTGCTTTGGAAATGTAGACTAGTAAGGAATCTAATTATAAATCTTACACTGTTCGTGGGGTTAAGAATTCCCGAAGGGGTTAAGCTTTCACACCCTTCGGTTAAGTTAACTGAAGTTAACACCCTTGGGGTGAGTTTCACACCCTGGCAGATAGTCCCTGTTCAGTCTAAACCAGGGGTGCTTAACCTTTTCTGTTCCAGGGACAAGTGAAAACCACGGGTCCCTTACCAAGCCCACACGCTACTGTGTAGTATTTAATAAATACATCACGCCCGCACCAACACGTCCCCACGAAGTCAGGCCTTTCTGAATTTCAACTCACACTCCACACCCCTGGTTAAGAGCCCCTGGTCTAAACTGTGCCCCGGGCCAGTCCAGGAAGGGCCCCCGGGATGGTTTAAAGTGAGGGCCTGGCAAGCCAGCCCCAGAGGGCTCCCTGCACCCCGAAGGCCACCGCTGTGCTCCCGCTCAGGGTGCACCATCCCCCCTCCTCTGGGCGGGGGTCTGGGTGGGACCCAGCACATCCTCAGGAGCCTGTGGTGACCCTCAGGGTTCAAGTTCACAGGGTGGAAATGGGAGGCGGAGCAGAGCATCTCCTCCCCACTACATGCCCATGAAGAGCGCTGGTCACTAGAGAAGAAGCTTCTCGCTAGACTCTTGGAGACAGTAGCTTCACCCCCCACGATTCCCAAAGCCTTCCCAGCGGGAATACGCAGGCAGAGGCCGCTGCGGTCGTTTTCCGGAAGATGAGTTGGGCTGACGTCCGGCCCGTCCCCTTAGGTACGCTGACCTACTCCGCAGGCCTATTTATAAAGAGCTTTTCATTTATAATCTGATGTTTACTTCAAAATACTCCAGGGACTTCGGCTCCATCTTCCATTCTGCAAAGTCCTGAATAATTGATCTTTTTAAAAATTTATTTCTCCCCCTTTCTCCCAGTTGTCTGTTCTCTCTGTCCATTCGCTGTGTGTTTTTCTGTGTCCGCTTCTATTCTCGTCAGTGGCACCGGGAATCTGTGTCTCTTTTTGTTGCGTCATCTTGCTGCATCAGCTCTCCGTGTGTGCGGTGCCACCCTGGGCAGGCTGTACTTTTTTTTCTGCACTAGGCGGCTCTCCTTATGGGGCACACTCCTTGCATGTGGGGCTGCCCTATGTGGGGGACACCCCTGCGTGGCAGGGCACTCCTTACACACATCAGCACTGTGCGTGGGCCAGCTCATCACCTGGGTCAGGAGGCCCGGGGTTTGAACCCTGGGCCTCCCATGTGGTAGGCAGATGCTCTATCAGTTGAGCCACATCCACTTCCCAATAACTGATCTTAAAAGCAGCTCATGGGAAATAGATGTGGCTTAAGCAGTTGAGCGCTGGCTTCCCACACATGAGGTCCTGGGTTCGTTCCTAGTACCTTCTAAAAACAAAAACAAGCAAACAAATGAAGAAACCAACTCATTGGAGCTGATGTGCCTCAGTGGTTGAGGGCCACCTTCCCACACATGAGGTCCTGGGTTCAAGCCCCGGCCCTGGAACCTAAAAATAAAAATAAAAAGTCGCTCATGGCGTACTCACTCTATGAAGGGAGGCAGGGCCAAAGAGGTGCCATTTGGAAAGGCAGTTTAAGAGGACAGAGAGACAGATGAATTATCTTTTTCATGTTCCAAACCTCAAGCAAATATCTACATACATTCAAAACTAGTGATGAGTTAGCAGATTCGACTCGGCAGCCAATGAGGTCCAGCTCAACATCAGAATAGGCAAGTGGTACATCCCAAGGCCTCTCTGCCTTATTCAGCATTTCTGAATACCTAGCTACCGATCTGACATTCCTCCTGTTTTACAGCTATGTTTCTTAATTTTGAGAAATAAATCACCTCTTTTTAAAAAGGAAGAAAAACGTGACTTGCAAAACCCCCATTTGAGAAAAATTGATTTAAAATCTGATGTCTTCTTCCATAAAAGTTCCATTCATTTGGAATTATCATTGCAAATGAGAAGTTTTGATTTTATAATGCAAAATAATAATTTCTCTGGATTGTCTTATAAATGAAAGCCCAGGATAAGAAAATTCTTAGAGAAATCACCAACTTCATTTTGAGAAATATCCATGTAGGCCGTTCTTCCCAGAAGCCTCCAGCAAATGTAATATACAAGCTGGGAACTGTACTATTAATCTGCCTGCCCACCATGCATGCATTACTATGGATTTATTCTTAGGGAGTCATTAATTTATTGTTACTTAATCATTTCAAAGACAGCAAGTCTGGGGGGTGGGGAATGGGACATAAAATGAGCAAGTTTTGAAGGATAGGGGCCTAGGGGAAGAGTTGCCACTTGGAATTTTGTCAGCATGGGGTACAATGGTGGAAGGACCCTGGGCTGTAAGGTGAGTTGTGTAGAGGTGGGGGGTGGGGCGGGTGGGCTGAGAGGACATAACTGCCCTGAGCCCCTGGTGGGCGGGGAGGAAGGATGGCCCAACACCAGAGGAGGGAACAAGAAGTGCCTGAATTTCCCATGGCTGCTTGTAACAAAGTCCCACAAACTAGATGACTTAAAGCAACACACATGTATTGTCCAAGAGCTCTGGAGGTGAGACATCCAAAATCAAGGTGTCAGGAGGACTGCGTTCCCTCTGAAATCTCTTCTAACTCCTGGTGTTTGCCAGCAATCTCTGGCATTCCTTGGCTCATAGCTGCATGGCTCCAGTCTGCCTCCTCCTTCTTCCCAAAGCCTTCTCCCAGCATCAGTGTGTGTCCAAAATTCCTCTTCTAAGAATATCAGTCTTATTGCATTAGGGCCCACCCTAATCCAGTTTGACCTCAGCCTAATGAATCACATCTTCAAAGACCCTGTTTCCAAATAGCGTCATGTCCACAGGTCCCAGGGGTTTGATTTTGAGCACATTGTTGGGGGGGGGGGGAAGTAATTCAACCCACAACAGAGAGGTTGTCAAAGCTAACTTGCATCCACTTCACTGTGTGGCCCAGCGTTGGCTGCATCCAGACCATTGGGACAGGAAATGAAAGCATTACTCTGTTCTGCAAGAGACACCACCGAGCCCATCGTTTGCCTCTACACCCCTGTGCAGACTCCAGCACATGGGGCAAGCGACTGGGAGCACAAAGTCAGGCAGATCTTTTCTGTCACCAAGAGAAGGCTCTGCAAAGAGCCACTGTCCACGCAGATGCAGACGTGAGAATGCCCTTAGGCGCATTCACGGGAGGCTGGTCACCAGCCAGGAAAGCCACATCTGTTGGAGCTCGGCAGCGGGAGGCTCTGGGTGGGGGTACTTAAAGCAAAACAGAGCAGCTCTAATGAAGTTTCCAGAGCAGTCATTTAGCAAATCGATGATTAACTGGAGGTGAGGAGAATGACAAGGGTGTGGGAAAGGCTGGGCTGAGAAAGAAACTATTTTAGTCAGAGTGAAAGAGGAAATTGTGAGCTTGCCAGCCAGAACACTTGTGCTTTAAGCCAGGGGGCCGTTTTGATTTAAGTTGGGCTCCAACCTTCAAGGAAAGGGGAGACCTGGCCTTATCACACCAGGTATTTTAATGTGATTACTGGCTTACAGACACTGGCTGCACAGGTAGCTTAAAAGCCTCTGCTCTCACTCCTACCCTCTGGTTTATTGGACTTACCCCAGCCAGCTAACAGGGAGGTGAAGGTCAACCACTATACCAGGCAACCAAGAGTGCCTACAACTGCAAGCAGGAGAATTGCATCCATCATCCAAGTGGAATCTAAGCACCCTCTTGATACATAGGTGGAGTAGCTGTATCACCCTCTTGATACATAGGTGACATAACCATGGAATGGAGGAATAGAGTATGGATTAGAGTGGACTTACTGGTATTCTATTCATAACTATTGTGAATAGTGATGGAAGTGAATGTAGCATTGAGATGGAGAAAGGGGCCATGGTAGCTGCTGAGGGTGGGGAGTGGAAAAAAGAGATGTGATGTGGGGCATTTTCAGGACTTGGAGTTGTCCTGGGTGGTACTGCAGGGACAGTTACTGGATACTGAATGTCCTCCCATGGCCCACTGGGTGGACTGGGGGAGAGTGTAAACTATAATGTGGACCATTGACCATGAGGTGCAGCAGCGCTCAGAGATGTATTCACCAAGTGCAACGAATGTCCCATGATGATGGAGGAGGTTGTTATTATGGGAGGAGTGGGGTGAGGGGGTGGGAGGGGGGCATATAGGGGACCTCATTTTTTTTAATGTAACATTAAAAAAATAAAGACAAAGAAATTTTTTTTAAAAGCCTCTGCTCTCATGGGGCATGTGAAGTTGTTTTACAGGAAGTTTAAAGGTGCTTCTAGAAACACGTCTGAAACTGACAAGTGACTTTCAAGGACACGTTCACTTTTGATTGAGAGTCTAGCTAAACCTGTGGGGTCATGGCGGGGCGTTAAAACCACCACTTACCCATGTGTCCCTTCCTTTGCAGAGGGCTTGTCCTGATCGTGCTGGGAAACTTGCAAGGGCCATGCCAACCCTGCACTCAGGAGTCCATTGCTAAAGTGGGGATGGTAACACCAGATTACTTTCCAAAGGTCAAAAGAGCCATCCTGCATTCTGTAGGACATTCGAGAAAAAAAGCCTTGTCGGTTATTTTAAATCCTTTTGGGGATTAGGCTGAGTGCACATAATGAAGAAGTCCTGAACACCTAGCCCTTCCCCTAGGCACAGAGTCCAACAATCATCCCGCTGAAAGAGCATCCCCAGTGTAAGCTATGTTCAAGGAACAGTGCTAGGTTCCAGGGATATGAAGAGGCATAACGCAGGCCCTGCCTTCCAGGGTCTGTAATGCATTTTTCATTCATTCTTTCACTCATCCATTCTAGCAGCAGACATTTGATGAAGATCTACCACAGGCCAAGCATCATTCCACTCACCAGGGAACAGAGGTCCTAGTTAGTCAAGGGGACTCACGGTCTATGGAAAAGAGAAACAGATAACAAGTATTTTCATCAAACAGATGCAAGTACCAGGGCTGGGGGATCACAAAGAAGGAGAAAGGAGTGTGGGGAAATAAACCACAGGATAGGGCCAACTGATTCTGAGGGCCAGATAAATGATGAGAGTCACAAATAACCCAAGAGAGAGAAGAGGTGAGGACTAAGTGCATCTACAATCTAGTTGTATTGGGTTTCCAGGAGTATTAGAAGACAAAATAGGAAAGATGTTATAAAATGACTTTACAAAGGTCAACAACTTCTGGCTTTCTTAGCAGCCTGAGAGAATTCTTCCACTGAAAACTACTAATAAACCAACAGCCCTCTCTTGATTATAGACAACCAGTATCTTCTCCCCTTATACTCTTTGTTCCAGTAGATATTCTCAGTCTTCTCCATTTCCTATGAGCCCTTTGAAACAAACGTATCTGTACAAAGCGTTGTTAAAATTTGACTGAGATGCTTCTGGAAGATCCGTCACGATGGCTGCCCAAGGAGATCCCCAAGTTCAGTTTAAACTTGTATTGGTTGGCAATTGTGGTACTGGAAAAACTCCTTTCAGAAAATGCCATTTGACTGGTGAATTTGAGAAGAAATATGTAGCCACCTCGGTGTTGAGTCCTTCCCCTTGTGTTTGTACCAACAGAGAACCATTACATTCAACACCTGGGGTACAGCTGGGCAGGCGAAATTCGGTGGACTGAGAGATGACTGTTATCTCCAAGCCCAGTGTGCCATTATAATGTTTAACGTAACATCAGGAGTTACTTACAAGAATGTGCCTCCCTGGCACAGAGATCTGGTATGAGTGTGTGAAAACATCCCCATCGTGCTGTGTGACCACAAAGTACACATTAAGGATGGGAAAGTTAAGGCAAAATCTACCATCTTCCGTGGAAAGAAGAATCTTCAGTACTGTGACATTTCTGCCAAAATGTAACTACTACTTTGAAAAGCCCTTCCTTTGGCTCACTAGAAAACTGAGTGGAGATGCTAACTTGGAGTTTGTGGCCATACCTGCCCTTGCCCAATCAGAGGTTGTCAGGGACCCAGCTTTGGCAGCACAGTAAGAACGTGACTTAGAGGATGCTCAGACAACTGCTCTGCTGGATGAGGTTGATAACAAGGGAGAAGATGAAGCTGGAGCCCATCACTATGAGTCTAATTTTACAGGCGATGGCCCTGTGATGAGAGTGGTGCAGCATGTTTGCCACTTCGTTGTACAGCTAAGCAGAACACGTGCTTAACCTTGGGAATGATGAAGGAGACGAATGGGCTTCAGAGCCAATGTGGCAAAGAATACCTTACTTTTTTGGACCTGCATATTTAGCTTTTTTTTGGAATGCAGTTGTTTCCTTTTTGAGTTTCAAATATAAGACTGCTACAGTCTCATCACAATATTCAGTGGTGAAGTCTTGTTTGTTACTGTCATTCCCATTTGTTTCGAAAAAGAAGTTATATTTCAAATATATATATTAAAAAAAGATGCTAATCCAGGAGAAGAAATTTTAGATGAAAATATCTTCAATAGGACTGTGACAGCATTAAGTTTAGATTACAGATCAAGGAACAGAACAGAGCAGAAAGCAAGATAAACTTCCCCAACATTTTGGAAAGACTGTGTCCTATTAAGTATAGAGAGTACGACTAATAATGAGGGTTTGGGGTGTTTTGGTATATCTTATATAGGGAGAAACAGGAAAATTGCCCCCAAAAAGTAACATGAAAGAACAATAAACCAGAAGGTAAACAGAAGCACGATCTTTCTGATTAGCTCATCTAACTAGGGCCTCACTTTTGAAAGAATGATGCATAACTGTTTTAACTGTTCTTAGGTCCCTGGACGATTGTAAAAGTACCTCTTTGTCCTTTTCCATGATTTCTCCCATCTTCTCCAGCTCTTGGAATCCTATCTGCCCTTCAAAGCTTAGCACCCCTCTCCTCTCTGAAGTGATGTGAAGACTTCACTAACCACCACAGGTTGTATTTTAATATCTTCCTGCTATAGTTTTTTCTGTCTACACCATTGGCACTTTCCGTAGACTACTTTACTCTGTAATTAGATTCTAAGCACCTCAAGAAGGACCTATAGTAACATACCTATTCACAGCACCTTACACACTCATTTCCTTATCTTATTGCACGAAAGACAGGAAAGAGACAAAGGCGAGCAACACCTGTACACCCCTGTGAGGGAGTAACAGCTTGGTAGGGTCATAAATAAATAGTTTCAGGTGAGTTCGTCAGTTGACGATTTAAGAAATAGCCTCAGGAACAGAGGCTCAAGCAAACATTTGGCCAGGGAGAACAGGTGAGGAGAGAACAAGACTGGCAATCAGTCAGCGAAGGCTTAAAGGCGAGAGCAAGCCATCGGCCTCAACACAGCAGTTTCTCGGTCACGTCACGTTCCGTCGTGGTCAGGGGAGCCCTCTGTCCCACACCAGCATCCAGGGACCCAGGCTCTACTGACGTGTGGCTCTGCCTTCGAGTCTTCTCCACTCCTGAGCTGCGTAAGGAAAGGCTGAGAGAGTATAGAAGACTCATCCGGGCCTGCACGTGCCCCAAGTCCTGTCTTCCGTGGGGGGAGTCACAGAGGCCAGAGGGCAGGAAATGTGGTCTAGCTGTGTGCTAGGGAAGGGGTCGCCTACGTCGGTATTCTCTGCCACAGTCGGTCAGGCTGGACAAAAATAAAACGGGGAAGGAAAGGACTCTGATAGAAACACAGCCTCAAGCTCCCGGTGCCCCATCCCCTTTCCTCCAAAGAGATGGAAATCAATGGAACAGATCCTTATTTGTAGAAAGACCTTCGTTGTGGGGGGTTCCCCAGCACGGGGGAAATGCCCTTTTTCTTCCCAACAGTCCTTGCCCTGGGACTAGTTAGCCTTACGGGGAAAGGAAACGAGCAGTGAGGAAAGTATGTGAAGCATGTAACTATGTACATCTTCTGCACTGCTGTGTAAAAAGAGGAGCTGTTCCTTTTGTGTCCTCAGAAGTTATGGTCTGGAGATGTGGACTTCCATTCGAGGCCCTGCGGAAAGACAATTTAGCTCTCCCTTTCAGGGTTTCTGGCAGGGCTGCGACTGTCCCGATAGTGAGCTGACAAGCTAGAAGGCCACGGGCACGTAAGGACCTGTGGGGTGGAGGAAGGCTGGAATTCCCTGTTCAAGTCATCCAAGAGGTAACAAAACAAAACAAAGCAAACTCCAATTCCAGAGAGTGCTAGAAGGATCCTCCCACTTGAAAGGAGCCAGTAGGGAGGTGGAATTAGCAGGAGGCAGATTATGAGACTCTGCAGAATAACCGAGCACTCCTGGCTACCCCGTTTCACCCTTTCTTTTGTTTTTTTTTAAGATTTATTTTTTTAATTATTTCTCTCCCCTTCCCTCCCCCACCTTCCCGCATTGTCTGTGTCCATTCGCTGTGTGTTCTTCTGTGTCCGCTTGTATTCTTGTCAGCGGCACTGGGACTCTGTGTCTCTTTTTGTTGCGTCATCTTACTGCGTCAGTTCTCCACGTGTGCGATGCCACACCTGGGCAGGCTGCACTTTCTTCACACAGGGTGGCTCTCCTTGCAGGGATGCACTCCTTCCACATGGGGCTCCCCTCTGCAGGAGACACCTCTGTGTGGCATGGCACTCCTTGCACACATCAGCACTGCACATGGGCCAGCTCATCACACGGGTCAGGAGGCCCTGGGTTTGAACCCTGGGCCTCCCATATGGTAGGCAGACACTCTATCTGTTGACCCAAATCTGCTTCCCCATTTCACCCTTTCTAGGCCTGTATTTATCAAGGTTTGCATCAGTCCCAGGAGCTTAGTCTGCCTACAGAATGCCAGGATGTAGGAGAGCTTCCCAGCAGCCTCGCCCTCCCTTCTTGTACACCTTGCTGTCTCCCAGGCTTTCTTCTCTGCCTCCCAGATATCCCAGTCCTCCTGGCTGTTCCAAAAGTCGCCCCCTTCCCCACTGCCCTACAAAGTGAATTCTCTCAGTCTAAGTTGTCAACGCCCGAGAGCTGACTTATTGTGTTCACTGTCACAATAAGTGACAAGTGGATCAAATTCTTGTGCCATTGAAGGTGGGAAGACATGTTACCTATGATACGAGTGGAGGGGTGAGGGCAGGCTAAACATGCCCCATGAGCACGTGTGTTTTGGGGAGAAATTACATATAAAGTGAGAACACTTTGGTGGGCTGTATGGTTGCTGCTTCTCCCTGAGCTGGTTTTGACATTACTGCCATTACCTATTGGAGCATGACAAACTATTCCAAAGCTTGTGGCTTAAAGCAGCAATTTTATTTTGCTCACAAACTTGAGAGTCGGGAATTTGGGAAGGCTCCAGCTGGACAGCTCGTCTCTGCTCCGCGTGCGCCAGCTGGGGTGGCGCAACTGAAGGAGCAGCTCCAAGGCGGCTTTTTCACCTGGCTGGCAAGTCGGTGCCGGCTGGAGGCTGGGGCCTCACAGCAGCTCTTGGTTCCTCGCCATGTTAGCGTCGCCACAGTGCTGCTTGGGCTTCCTCACAGCATGGTGGCTGGGTTCTAAGTGTGAGTGTTAGGAAAGACCAAGGGGGAAGTCTGGAAGTCTTCTGACCTAAACGTGGAAGTCATGTGTCACTTCCATGCCATTCTGTCAATCAAGCAAGTCACCAAGTCCAGCCCAGGTTCAAGAGGTAGGAAATTAGACTCCACCTGTCAATGAAAGGTGCAAAAAAGAGTCAGGTCCTTTTTAATCTACCACAGACATTCTCTGATGGAATACCATAAAATATTGTTTACTGTCTTGTTAAAACCACCAGAGAGGAAACTACCTTGTGAAGTTAGAGTTCATCCTTCACCTTAAATGCAACCTTTCGTTCCCTGGCAGCTGTACTGCTGAAAATCTGGCTCACGTTACAGAGGGCTCCGTCTTGAGGCTCAAGGTCTTTGGGGTGCTTATGTGTTCCCACAGCTGGAGCAGACGGCTGATTTACTTTCCCTTCATCCAGCTCAGAAGTGGCAGATGCATTTTAACATCCGTAACTCCTTTAAGCAGTTGGCTTTAAAAGAATGGAACAGGAAGAATTCTCTAAAAGAACGTATTTAGCAGCTATGTATTAAATGCCGACTGTGTCCAGAGTACTGTACTGTGTTCCACAATGTGACGGGAAGGAGGGGGTTTGCTATCCTCAAACTTGCTTCCAGTCTGATAAGGGAAACAAGTGTGTTCATAACCAATAGAAAAAAAGTGAAAGAAGGGGAAGCGGCTGTGGCTCAATCAGTTGGGCTCCCGTCTACCATGTGGGAGGCCCTGGCTTTGTGTCCCAGGGCCTCCTTGTGAAGGCAGGCTCACCCACATGCTGCAGAGAGCCGCCAGCCCACAAGCGCCATGAGGAGTTGACTCAGCAAGGTAATGCAACAAAAAGGGAGACAAGTAAAAAAAAGACAGAAGAGCACACAGCAAATGGACACAGAGAGCAGACAGCACTCAAGCCGCAAGGGGGGGTGGGAATAAAAAAAAAAAAGTGAAAGAAATCCTAGAAAATGTGTGGCTTGAATTAGGAAACAGCCAACTTTGTGGTTTAATTTTAAGGGGCATGCCAGGGTTTGCATGTAGAAAGGGTAGCATTCCAGCAGCACACAGGTGGTCCCCGTCAGGAGAATGAAAAGGATCCCAAGGGAGCCAAGCAGCAAGGGTGGGAGAGCCTCAGTGTGACAGTGGTTAAGAGCCCAGCCTCTAGAGACTACCTGGCTCTGCTAGCTGTGTGCTCTGAGCAAATCACTGAGCCTCCCTGTGCCTCAGTGTCCTCACTTGTAAGACAGGGATAATGCCGGTATCTAATTTATCAGATGGTTACAAGAATTAACCGAGTTAAGATTTCTAAAGCATTTTTGGGGGATGGCACACAATAAGGGCCATGTGACTGTTTAGCAGAGAAATATATTAAACCTTCAGTAAACAGTTTCATAATCTGAAATTCACAAAAGGGAAACAACTAAATATATATTTAAGTGTGAATATAGTAGCACAATATTGGATGTGCTGTAGACACAATTATTTTGAATGAATGGTTATAAGTTTGTGCTACTCTCTTCGTCTGAAGAAGGGCTTTATGGTTTGGGTGGCATCTGAGTATTAGATATTAAAGAACATTTAACCAATATGCGTGGACTGTCTGACATTGTTCAAGGCATATGGTATGACTGACTGATACGGCTGTGATACACCAAACAATACAGTCGAGAGGAAAAGAGGCAAGATCCCTGCTTGTAAATTCCTGGAGTTTACAAATTCCTGTGGCAAGAGATAAAGAAGACAGGGGATGTAATGTGAGGGCAGAGTATGAGCAAATCACAGCGAGAGGAGTGAGTTAGATATGAGGGTCTAGGAATCAGGGGGACACTAGGCAGACCAGAGCATGTGGTCCCTATAGAGAAACACGGGATATGGGTAGGAAGTCATCTTTATTCCCAGAGAGGAGGTCAAACATAACGGCCTGTGCCACAATGTCTAAACCCCTAGAGTTCCCAACAAACGGGTTGAGTCTGAATGCATGGGTAATTGATGTTCCAGGCTCTAGTTAAGACAAAACAAGGGAGACCAGGCATAAACTCAGCAAGAGTTTAGCTTTCACATAACTTTCTGATTTCGAGGACTGTCAAGTATTTAGACAAGACCAAGAGAAAGTAGTTAATGTTTCTCCCCTGGGAAATTTTAAACTGAGTACCACGTTCTAGGAATGAGTTAGAAAGAAAATACTGTACATGGAAAACATAATCCTTGAAGAATTTCTTTCCAGGACTCTCCTTCTGCAAGCCTGTAGCATGCTATATCTTTATTGAATATGTCTGGATGTGGAGGGACTCATAATTTTAAATATAGTTACTGTAGTTGTTTTCCATGGATTCAAGGCTCCCAGAATCCCTGAGAGGCAGAGAGCTGCGTAGAACAGTCAAGACTGGCTACAGAACCAACCTCTTCCAGCTGTCCTGCTCTGGGGTTACAGCAACTGATCAACCTAAAGAAGAAACATCCCAAATCACACATTCAAGACAGACATC
The DNA here is from genome assembly GCF_030445035.2 of Dasypus novemcinctus. Lineage (NCBI taxonomy): Eukaryota > Metazoa > Chordata > Mammalia > Cingulata > Dasypodidae > Dasypus > Dasypus novemcinctus. The sequence continues at coordinate 48,305,495 of NC_080694.1, read as the reverse complement.
AAAAAATCAACTCATGCTTCCACATCAGAGAGTTTAGTCAGTCATCATAGTTACCCCCAATACAAGGAAATTGGGTTAAAATGGGAACTGGTAAATCTTTAGTAAATAGACCAGAAAGTAGGAAGGGACTGGAGAAAAACGGGAAGTGTGAGTAATCCCCAATCCACACTGTGTAAAGCCAGTGGCTGCTGGGATCATGGTCATATGATTAAACTATTTATAACAAGACTATCTTCAAATGGCATGTCTTCAACAAGAAGTCCTTCCACAGGACTTCTGCAAAGTCTCTTCCAAAGATGGTCTATAAAAAACACTGCTCTTTTAAAAATTTCAGTGAAAAGCTGTTTTGGGACTTGAAGTATAGTCCCCCAATTTTATTTGCCTTATGAACCAGAGTGGAAGTAATAAAAAGTTTTGAGGTTGTTATTGTTTTTTTTAGAGATGTATTTTATTTCTTTCTCCCCACCCCCTCATTGTTTTGCATTTGCTCTGTCTGTCCGCTGTGGGCTGGTCTTCTTTTTAGGAGGCACCAGGAACCAAACCCATGACCTCGCATGTGGGAGAGAGCCACCTCCGCTCCTTGCTTTGTTGTGTCTCTCATTAGTTTTCCTCGAGTCTCTGGTTGCATCATTCGTTATATCATCTCGCCATGCCTGCCCGCCAGAAGCATCTGCTCACTGGCTTGCTCGTCTTCTTTAGGAGGCACCAGGAACTGAACCCAGGACCTCCTATGTGGTAAGTGGGAGCTCAATCGCTTGAGCCACACCCACTTCCCTTGACATTTTTTTTTTGTAAATTTTAAAATCCAACTTACATCCCAAACCAGGGTAGAATTCAATACTGTACTTGGAAGTTAGTGTCACAGTCCTTCAACATGTAAGCAAAACAGGCTGGTTTCTCTATTCCTTTTCTGAAACCAAAGAAAATTAACGGACTATACTTCTTTGAGCTTCTAATATTCTATAGTGATTTCTGTCATCTTTGGGGGAGGGAGCCTGTAATCAAATGACCAATTCAAGTGGTTAGAAACTTTTTGACATCCCCAGTGGCAGAATTCTTATTGAAATTTTGTTTAGCTGCCAAGAAAAATGTTATCCAGTCACCTTTGAAACTTTTATGTCAACCCAATCCATTTTTATTTAAAAGCTATTTACAGGACGTATACATGGAACTTTGAAGAATGTGTTTTATTCTTGCCCCCAAGGAGCTTGTGACTTAATTGAGCAGCTAAGACATGTACACATAAAAAGTAGCACATGATTAAGATCCAGAAGTACGACAAGCCTTTTAAGGAGCAAGAGGTCATGCTAGATTCAAATGGTCCCTACGGGTGGAAATGGTCTTGAAATACCAATAGGATTTTATCAGGTAGAGAGGATAGGAGAAAGTTCTTCTGGCACGATATAGGCTCAGAAAGGTAACAAGTGGATAGAAGGTAACTGGTCTACCTCCCTTTGGAAATCAGTACTGCTACACTAAGTGACAATTTGGATTTTTAAAATCCTTGATGTTGAATTTATCTATGATATTATACCGGGTTCATTTCTACTTATACCTCATGCCATTTTTATACCATCCTAGGAAGAGCCAAGCATATTCCATCATCTTTGCTCAAACATTAGAAGCCAGAAGCTTTGGCATTAAGTCAATAATAGATTTTTGCTTTGTGGACCAAGACATTGATTTTGCCAGACAAAAGGAGAAGAAAAAATAGTAAAGTTGACAGACAACTTATAAAAATCTCATGAGAGGACTTATTGTCTTTCCTTAGGGAAGAGTTAAAAGAAATTGGATCATGGCTTGTTCTATTTCTGTCAGAGCTGAGCACAGTATTGCACAGAGCTTGTAAAACTTTGGATGCTTTGTTAAGAACTACATTTTAGATTTTAGGTATTTGTAGTGCTCCCTCAAGCTGCTCATCTGAGCATGCATAAGACATAAGAGCTGCATTCAAAAAATGGCAATCATAGCAATCACACACACATTTTCATCAGGACAGCTAAAACCCAGCCACAAAGGGTGAGTCGGTGACACCCAAGGTTGAAGAGGCTTTTGTGCATGGCTATAATCTAACTCATCTCCCGTGCTTCTGCTTTTATGTTTCCACCATTCATTTTTATAGTACTTTGGGTTTATGGCATTTTTTATGTACCTTATTTCATTTAATACCCATAATAACTTTAGAAGGACAATATTATTAGCCCCATTTTATAGCTATGAAGAAACCAAAGCTCAGAGAGTTTATAAGTTATTCAGAGAGCAAACCAATCTCTGGCCAATCTTTTTGAGTGCAATAAATCAACTTTTTTGTGATCATGGTGATGATATGACTAAATGTTCCTGGTGTAGTAATAGTATGTTTGGCATTAATGACCCCTTATAAACATATTATTCTATTGATTACAATATGGGAAAGAAAGCAGAAATTCAAAATGGGAAAATAACATCTGGTATAGCCACATCTATGGATTTTAAAATGTCACCAATACTGCCACTTTAGTATTGGCTGAAACAGCAAAATATTAAAGAGTATAAATTCTAAAGCAACCCTCCAACCATTTTCAAAGTTATATAATGAAGAGTAAAAGAGTTTCCATATGGAAAGTGGACATGACTCAACTGATGAGCATTCATCTACCATGTGGAGGATCCAGGGTTCGATCCCCAGGGCCTCCTGACCTGTGTGGTAAGCCAGCCCATGTGCAGTACTGCCGCACACAAGAAGTGCCATGCCATGCAGGGGCGCCCCTGTGTAGGGGAGCCCCATGCACAAGGAGTGCACCCCACAAGGAGAGTTGCCCCATGTGAAAAAAGCGCAGCCCACCCAAAGTGGTGCCATGTACACAGAGAGCTGATGCAGCAAGATGACACATCAAAAAAGAGAAGCAGTTTCCCAGCGCCACTGAATAATGCAAGTGGATGCAGAAGAACACAGCAAATGGACACAGAAAGTAGACAATGTGAGGGAAGGGGAGAGAAATAAATAAAAATTCTTTAAAAAAAAAGTTTCTGTAAATGTTCCCTACATATCTACAATTTGACTGTGATACAAGGAAGTGAGGAAACATTTGTAATTTATGGTCAATCTGCTGATCACCTAGCTCAAAAATGGATTGTAATTAAGAAATTTTTTTAGTGGATTGGCTATGAAATTAAATACCTTATATAGTGATGCATCCTTTATATACACATACAAGTTATGTAAATGTTACAAATTACACATTCCAAGATTGTGTAGAGTCCAGTTAAATTCACTTCAATAGATGGTTTAGATGTGGCCAGTCTTAAAGCCAAACTCAGCGTGTAAATGCATTGCCTTCCCCACAGCGTGGGACATAGACTCCCGGGGATGAGCCTCCCTGGCACCAAGGGATTACTACCAAGTACCAGCTGATGATGTGACTGAAGAACGACCTTGAATAAAAGGGTCAACTCAGACCAGCAGAATATCTCAATCTACATGTATTATCAGGAGCTAAAAATGCTTTTTGACCTTGAATAAAAGGGGGAAATGGAAAGGACAAATGAGTTTATATGGCTATGAGTCTCCAAAAAAGAGCCAGGAGGTCATCAGAGGGGTCACCCTTACGCACACCTCAGCAGAGTCCCAGAGACAGCTAAAGTAGATACAAACCCATGTATTGGTTCTTCTGAGGGCTACAGAGACCCATAGGTTCTATGGTCATGGCAGATGGACTTCAGTGCCATGTCAGTTGGCCCTACTTTGGAGTTTGTGGTCCTGAGTGTGATGGAGTTGGTCTCCGGTGTGATCTTTGTTCACAAGCCTCTCCTGTCACTTTTACCAGAACTGTGGTTGGTGCTAGGGTTTAGTGTATACTCAGGGGACCTGAATCTCTGGACTGTCCATGTGATAGCCAGGTCCTGAGCCTCAATAGACTTGCAACTCCTACCCTCTGGTTTATTGGACTTACCCCAGCCAGCTAACAGGGAGGTGAAGAAGGTCAACCACCACACCAGGGAACCAAGAGTGCCTACAACTGCAAACAGGAGAATTGCATCCATCATCCAAGTGGAATCAAAGCACCCTCTCGATACAGAGGTGGAGCGGACATAACCATCCCAGGGTCCACAGAATGGTGGAATAGAGTATAGATTAGAGTGGACTCTAATTCTACTCTATTCTGGAACTAATGTGATTAGTAATGGAAGTAAATGTACCACTGAGATGGAGAAAGTGGCCAGCTGCTGAGGGTGGGAATGGGAAGAAGAGATATGATGTGGGGGCATACTCAGGACTTGGAGTTGTCCTGGGTAGTACTGCAGGGACAGTTACTGGACATTGTATGTCCTCCCATGGCCCACTAGGTGGACTGGGGGAGAGTGTAAACTGTAATGTGGACCATTGACCATGTGGTGCAGCAGTGCTCAGAGATGTGTTCACCAAGTGCAATGAATGTCCCATGATGATGGAGGAGGTTGTGGTTATGGGAGGAGTGGGGTGAGTGGGTGGGGGGTATATGGGAGCCTCATATTTTTTTAATGTAACATTAAAAATTAATTAATTAAAAAATAAAAAATAATAAAACATTAAAAAAATAAAATAAATCACACATACAAAAAATAGATGGTTTAGATTTAGAAGTATACCCATTTCTAAGATATTCTTTTTGTTTTGATATTAAGTGTAAATATGTTTGAATCCCTTCTTTTTTTTTAACCAGACTCAGTTCACATCACATAACTGAACTTACAGCAAAATCATGAAAGCGGAAATCCTTCCCTAAACTGTCCTCTGCCTTTCAACCAGCTAATCCCCAAATGCCGCCCCCCCTTTTTTTTTTTAAGATTTATTTATTTATTTAATTCCCCCCCTCCCCCAGTTGTCTGTTCTCTGTGTCTATTTGCTGCGTCTTGTTTCTTTGTCCGCTTCTGTTGTCATCAGCAGCACGGGAAGTGTGGGCAGCACCATTCCTGGGCAGGCTGCACTCTCACGCTGGGCGCATCTCCTTGCGGGGCGCATTCCTTGCGCGTGGGGCTCCCCTCCGCGGGGGACAGTGGCAGGGCACTCCTTGCGCGCATCAGCACTGTGCACGGGCCAGCTCCACACGGGTCAAGGAGGCCCGGGGTTTGAACAGCAGACCTCCCATGTGGTAGATGGACGCCCTAACCACTGGGCCAAGTCCGTTTCCCCAAATGCCCCTTTGATCTACCGTTTTCAGGAGAGGTAGATGGGCTTGAGATTCCAGAAGAAATCCAGCATTTTTCCTACTCTAGTCATTAATCATTAATTGCTTTAATAGTTTCAAATGTTATGCCTTTAGGCATATGAAATATGTGACAGTCCTCTACAACTTCTAAGGGCAAAGAAACAGCTTTTCAGTCATTTCTCCAGAGACTAACAACAAATAGATATTCTTTCTTCAAGGAAATCATTTTCAAATTTTTCTCCTCAGTTCTAAGAGTTCCTAGGAGGTGCCCCAGGGGCCTCAGAGAGATATGAGGGCAGAAAGAGTGGGTACAGTGTTTAATCCTTCAGCTTACCTCATACAGAGCAGTGAAACTTTTTCAAATATTGATAGTCTTCATAAGATTTGTCCATTGTTTCAAGGCTATGCCACATAGTGTCTCCAAACATCTGGGGAGTATAAATGAGATTCTCAGAAGCCACGTCAAAGCAAATCAAAATAACTTTTTTAAAAAAAATTGCTCCATTCTACTAATTTAGGAGGAAACTGAGGAGGCCAAAAAATCAAAGGCATATGGGCTTTTACTTTAGTTGGGTATGACTGTAATAAGGAACTCTCTTTTAAAACCATGTGTTTGGCTCCCTGAGAGTCCTGTTTTCATCTCTTTCAAAGCTGCAGGAACTTTGAAAATAGCTTATTTTCTTCCTTTTGTTGCTTCAAAGAATTTCTCTGCTTCACCTTGTTTGCCATTTTGGAACTGTTGGCTCAAGCCTTGCCGACATTGGGGGTAGGTCACTTCTGAATGTATCACAATCTCTGGCTGCCCAGTGAGGACTAGTCCAGATTGTCCTGGAATTCTCCGATCTAGGCTCTACATCTCAATCCCTTTGACAGGCTCCCCTCACAGCCTCAACTCACAAATCCTTATCCTACATGAGGTCATCCAGAAAACAGCTCAGAGTTGATTTATTATGCTAAAACCTTTCACTCTGGATTTTAATCTTGAATGTACACTTATGGAACCACAGAACAACAGGCCTTTGCAGGGGTGTGAAATTGCTGGTGATCCAATCCCATGACTATCACTAACCTCCTCCAAAATCTTGACTCCTTTTTAAAATGACTTCCTGAGTCAAATTCACCACGTTCTTAAGATTAAGTCATCATTCTTATACTCCCTGATAGGAAATTAATCAAATTAGCTTATATTTTTTAAATTACCTTCTAAAGAAGGGAACAAATCCTTTGCCACATGCTTAGAGACTGGTCACTAACATATGTCATAAAAAGCTGAATCACATGCAAAAAAAATCACGAGCCAGCTGCTTCAATGTCCCAAGCTCAACTGTTTGCTCTTTGGAATGGGGAAAATAATATTAATAAATCATAACACTCCTATGAGGAGTGTCCTGGAGATTTAAACAGGTCCCCCCGAGTAAAGTGAATGGCACGGCCTGGAGTATAGGAAGCTTGCAACTCCTACACTCCGGCTTATTGGACTTACCCCAGTCAGCTAACAGGGAGGTGAAGAAGGTCAACCACCACACCAGGGAGCCAAGAGTGCCTACAACTGAAAGCAGGAGGATTGCAGCCAGCATCCACGTGGAATCTAAGCCCCCTCTTGATATAGATGTGGAGTGGACACAACCATTCCGAGGTCCACAGGATGGAGGAATAGAGTATGGATTAGAGTGGACTTACGGATATTCTATTCATGAACTATTGTGATTAGTAATCAAAGAAAATGTGGCATTGGTGTGGAGAAAGTGGCCATGGTGGCTGCTGGGGGTAGGGAGTGGGAGGAAGAGATGTGATGTGGGGGCATTTTCGGGGATAGAAGTTGTCCTGGGTGATGCTGCAGGGACAGTGACCGGACATTGTATGTTCTCCCCTGGCCCACTGGGTGGACTGTGGGAGAGTGTGGGCTATGGTGTGGACCATTGACCATGAGGTACAGCGGTGCTCAGAGATGCATTCACCAAGTGCAATGAATGTCTCATGATGATGGAGGACGTTGTTGTTATGGGGGGAGGAGTGAGGTGAGGGGGGTGGGGGGTATATGGGGACCTCATATTTTTTTAATGTAACATTAAAAAAATAAAGACAAAAATAAATAAATGCAATGCATCTTAAAAATAAAAAAAGAAATTGCTTTTGTCTGTGGTGGGTAGGATGATGGTGTTGCCAGGACCAGGACTTTGAGTTTTCTGTATGCCCTTTATGACAGGAGATACCAAGTCACTTTTATCCAGGTTACGGAAAAATCACTAGCTAATGGAGTGGTGACTCATTTCCAGTCACAGTTCAAACCAGCCTTTTCGTTAATATCAGGATGTTGTTTCCTACCACAACTCCTAAAGCCGCTAGCTTTTGAAACAAGCTAAAAAGAATTAACAAATGCTTTCCTCTTTCCCCATTTCCTCTCCATCTCATGAGCATCTAAACAAAATACAACACTTGTCTGTGACACAGAAACTTTCTTTTCCAGGAACAATTCAGTTTACATTTTGACGTTGTGTGCTGACCAACGAGGGCGAGACAAAGTCTCTTTAATTTAATTCCATAGAAATATAACCAAAGCTTAGTTGACTATGAGGACTTATCAAATCCCTTTTTACTCTTACTTAATCTATTTTAACTTTGATTTATAAAGGACTCTTCTGACAACTTTATTAATTATTTTTATGAAAATGTTTAGAATCTATTACCATTATTTAGCAAACAAAAAAGGACATTTATTCTTATAAAATGAAGTACACCACCCAAATTACCATTAATTTCTATGCTTTTAATCCATGGATTTTTTTTTTTTTTTTTTGAAGAGAACTTGAGAAGGAATTTGGCAAATATGAGTCAGTATGAGGAAGTGAAAAGAATACAGCATTTGTAGTTGGAAGATTTGGTTTCAAATCCCAGCTCTGGTCCATATTAGCTGTGTGACCGTGGGCTTAGAACTCCTTTGACCTTTCTGAGCTCCTTATCCACAAAATGGAAATGACAATTGCGGCTTTTCACGTCCTCACGGGGTTGTTGAGAGGCTTCAATGTGGCATGGTATGTGAGAAAAGTGAAAACGGGGACTCCCTCCACAAGCCCCTTTCTCCACTTTTCCTTCTCCAGCAGGGTCGCCATCGCCTCACACTTCAGCAGGTTCAGCAGCACAGCCCACCAACGTGTGACCCTCTTGTCTCAGAAGAGAAACGCCCGGGGCCTTTTTATCAAATTACAGCTTACTCTTATTCACTGATGAGTCCAGACAAGGAATTCTGAGGACCCCACAGGGCTTAATAAAAGCCAAAGGCTGAAAGGTTTCCAAACATAATTATCTTCCAAATGCAATTCACATGAGGAAGGCTCCCGTGTTCACAGCCCGCCTCGCTGTCAGTCACGTCACCCTGTTATTCAACAAAATGTCACCGTGAAAACCTTTTTATAGGATGTCACTCGCGCACACATAAACAAAAGCCTTTCTTCATCCTCTTGGCAACGATTAATGGATGAATGATGGATTATTTTTCAAATTCTCAACTATCCCCTGCACAAGATAACCTCGGGTAAACGAAGCTTTAAACACATTTTAATTCATTCAGGTCATATCTGCTTTGTGTTGTAAGGCCTTATGAAGAGTCAAATTATTCAGGTAGTCTGGACAACCAAATGCACACACACACACACAATGTACATCCATGCACACACATGTGCACAGTTTTGGCGTTTGAAATGATCTACTTAATAATTACCACGAATTCCCATCGCTTTATGGCTTATAAGCTCAACCGAAATCACCATTTCTGTGGTACTCATCACATTTTTTTAAAAATTTGGGTATGAATTTCACTGACTTTAAAACTGAAAAAACTCAGGCTTGTGAGATGTGCTCTTTCCTGACCGATTAGCTATTGCCTGTTACGATTAATGGAAGACGTGTTTGGCTGTTTTCCTGCCCCCCCCCCCCCGAAGGCACACTGCTCCCTAAGCAGCTGCACTTTTCCACTTGCTTCTTTCACTATCAAGCCCCAGAGTGGCTTTTCCTATTGCTTTTCATTTTTAAAAATGCACTTGAAATTTGGAACGTATCTTGAAGGCACCCAGCTCGGTCCTCCTGGGGGCCAGAAACAGCCTCCGGAGACAGAGCCTGAACCTAGCCCCTCTTCTAGCACTTCTAGCCAGATGAACTTGGGTGAAGGTGACTGTCCAAAAGAGTCTGCAAATGGGTCGCATGTGGACCCCATGCACGTGGTCGTAGGAAGGCAGGGAGGGGGCATTATAAGCTCCTGGTTTTGTTTCTCAGATCTTTTAGCATCAGTTATCATAGCCATCTCTGGGCCTCCCTCCACTTCCCTTACCACCCTCCCAAAGTACAGGTACCATTGTAACTGTTTCCAAAGGTTAGCTGTCTGATCGCATCTCCATCAGCTGTTTGAAAACTGAAAGACCAACCCATTGCTCCTGCTACCTGACCCCTAACCACCAACATGACTTCTTCACTGACCAAACCAATCTGATGGATTTTTTTTTTTTGGCACGGACAATATACAGGGTGGGGCCCACTCACTTATGCTAATGGGAATGAAATTAATTATTTGGCAGGCAATTAAACATATAGATTGGCTGCTCAAGAGGAGCATCATAGCTGTCTGTCTCATGATCCGTATAGACCAGTGTTCTGCAAATCTCAGCATCTGTATATTAGCACAAAAGCCAAATTCCTCTGGCATATGACTGCCAGCCACTGTCCCTTTCTGACTGCTTTTTAAAAATAATTTATTTTTCTTTATTCATCCCCTTCTCTGCCCCTGATGGTTCTCTCGTCTATCTGCTCATTGTTTGCTCACCTTCTCCAGGGGGCACCAGGAAACGAACCCAGGACATCTCACATGAGAGGTGAGTGCCCAACTGCCTGAGCCACATCCACTCCCCATGGGCTTGGCATCTGCTAGCATGTGGCACCTAGCTCATTATGGTGGGGACAGCATCTAGCTCATTGAGACATGGATGACGTGTAGCTTGTTGAGTTGGGGGTGGCATCTGCTCGTCTCCTCCTTTTTTTTTCTCAGAGACACTGGGACCTGAACCCAGGATCTCCCATGTGATAGGCAGACACCCAACTCATTGAGCCACATCTACTTCCCTTCTCACTGCTTTTAAAAGATGTTCTGTATCACCATAAATGACAATGTCCTCCTGAGCCAGTTATCAATTTACTGCCTCTCAGCTCCAAATTCACCCTGCAATACCTGCTTTGCAATAATTGACTGGACCCTTCAAGCATTTCTCCTTTACAGTAAATGCAATTAAGCTCTGTCAGTAGAGGGTGCTTCAGGGATGCTGCAGGTAGAAGGAGGCTTCTCTGCCTGGCTCTGGTCACTATGTTTTGATTTTCTTGTTCTTATAGCATAGTCTGTTGGTGATGTGTGTGCACCAGGACTCCTACCGGTATTATGCCCAGCCACACAGCTGGAGCATGCAATCCCTCCATGACTGTGCAGCCCGACCCAGGCCCAGTGACCTCCCAATGTGGATACCAAGCAACTTAGGTCTTGCACCCACACTGACACCCTCTGTGGGCCCACCCAGCCCTCCACATTCCTGAGCTCCTGAAGATTGTTCCCCCTCGCCTGGTGACTAAGGACACACTCGAGCCCAAAGAACTTCTCCTCCATCCGATGGGCTGCAGCCACACCTTCTCCACCAAGGTCTGAATCTCGGGCTTGGGGAGGGGCCCCCTCCCAAGTTTGTCCTTCTTGGATATTCTCCCTACCTTAGTTTGCCAGGCTGCTATGACAAACACCACACAGCGGGTTGGCTTAACAATAGGAATTTATTGGCTCATGGTTTGAAAGGCCAGAAGTCCAAGATCAAGGTGTCGGCAAGGTCGTGCTTTCTCCCCAAGTCTGTAGCATTCTGCTGCTGGCTTGCTGCCAGCCTTGGGCTTCCTCGGCTTGCGTCTCCACCTCCCGTCACGTGGTGTCTCTCACTCTTGTGTCTGCTCTTCTGGTTTCCAGTGACCTCTGATTTCACCCAGTGCTCTTCTCCAACTCCTCTTAAAAGGCCTCCAGTTTTTCAGAGTAAGGTCCACTCTAATTCAGTTGTCTTCAAAAGGTCCTCCTTACAATTGAATTCACACCTACAGGAATGGGCATTAAGATTAAAAGCATGTCTGTTGTTGGGGCACCACTTAGAATGACCTTTCCATATTTATAATTACTCTCCTATCATGCCTTAACAATTCAGTATGTTACTCTTCCCCTCTTTAAATTACTGTGTGGTCTCTGACTCCTGACTGGACCCTGGCAGATGCACCTCCTTTCCACCCAGGAGAGTCACTTGAACTTTGAGCAGCCTCCAGCTGGCCATTAATTTGACCACCACTTGCAGCCTCACTGTCTTTCCTGAACTGGTTCATGTTCACCGCAGTGCCATTGAATTTGTCAGAAATACTTCGGTCAATAAAGAATGTTCCTACTCAATGGTTTTGCAACCTTTTACTCAGTGGTGCCCAATCTCTCTTTTTGTAAGGAATAATTTCTCTAGGCAAAATGGATTAAAAAAACAAACAAATTAGTTAAAAGCAACACCCCTTGAGAGAGAGACAATCTTTGAGCCCCTAAGAAACTCTTTTTCTGGAAGGATTTATAGAGCAAATGTATGTTACGGGTTTTGCCATTGGTCATCTAGGCTCTACCAGTCTTAAGTAACTAAGGGTCCAGCTGTGTTTGTTGTTTATAAGAAGAGGTTTGCGTGTGGCAGGTAAGTAACTGTGACTGCCATTAGCTGAGTCTAGAAGGCTAATAGATGAAGTGGTAACTCCACAACTTGCCATTATGACCCTTTCCCTAAAACTGGTTAGTATGACAGTCCCCACTCCTGGCAGATTATCATACATTCTTGGAATAATACACAGAGGTATTGATCAGCTTTCTTGGTAGCAATTTCTTTCCAAAGTACCTATCAGTTTGAAGAATTCATTTTCCTTTGTGACACTGAAATCTCTTTGATTTTCAGACTATTTCCTAACGGCATAAAGATTGAAACTATATTTTTTCAATAATGAGCTTTAATTAGAAAAAAAACTTTATAACAAAATGGGTAAGAGCTTTTTATAGAAAGAAAAATCAATGTGAAAATAGATTGTTCCCATCAGGTCTTATTGTAAATGATGTGTTGTTATTGGGAACCAAGTAAAGTCCATTCATGGCAAAATCACTCTTGGAATCATTAAGGACACACCAGTAAAAAACATTCAATTAGCATCAGTTGTTTTGGAAAATACAGAGCCAATGAAAAATTTTGACTTATAAAGCAGATTTTTCTAAAAATTTTAAAATTAAAAATATATATTTATGAGATTTAGACATTGAATCTCCCCCTGGAGAAGTAGTTGTATATGGAACAATCAATGACCACTTATGTAGATAATTAGATGCCAGAAAAAATAAATTCCTCAGTACCCCTCATGTCATTGTGAGTAAAGCATTCCCAATAAAGGCTCATTCCTTTAATCCTTTAGGGGTTTGGGATCTTCAGAATTGCTTATTAAAATGCAGATATTCCTGACATGAATATCCTTTCAGCACTTATAAACTAACTTTACAAGGGATAAGACTTGCTTCGTAATCATGACAGGTCCACAAGTGAAATGAACACAAGCCAAATTTAACGTAGTCACCAAAGGTACCAGAAGAATCCCTGTGCACAGTTCTATAATACCTGTCTTTGTTGATATATCGTATCTCTTTTAATTCAGGAAGAATCCCTAGAAGCGTACAAGGTCTATGCACTCTCCTAGATGGATAAGCCAGATTTTCTGAGGGCAGGATATAGAGCACATTTGAAGCAATGTCTCCATTTGTTTTGTATTGGTTTTGGTTGTATTTAACTTTGGTATCATGCCATCAAAACTCATTATCACAAATAGCCCTATGAAACTCATCATTGCATCTACTGTAATATCACAAACACTTTGCTCATTACCTCATATGCTGCCTTCTTTGGGTGGAAAAAGATTTTGCCTGGTCATTGAACCAATATTCTTGGTAGTTCTTTTGGATAACTGGTTCCTTTTTATATTATAGATACTGTGAATTGTGCTATTGAATACGTTTCCTTTTTTTTTTTTTTTTTTTTTTTGCTAGCTGCTCTAAAGACAAATTTGAACCCCACTTGTACTAGTCAGCCAAAGGGGTGCTGATGCAAAATACCAGAAATTGGTTGGCTTTTGTAAAGGGTATTTATTTGAGGTAGAAGCTCACAGTTACCAGGCCATAAAGTGTAAGTAACTTCTCTCACCTAAGTCTATTGCCACATGTTGGAGCAAGATGCCTGCCATCGTCTGCTAGGGTTCAGAATTCCTCTCTTCCCAGGGCCCAATTTCTCTCCTGGCTCAGCTCTTCTGTTTTCTCCACAAGGTCGGCTATAGACTATGAGGCTCTCTAGGCTCTGCCTCTCTCCACAAGGTCAGATATAGACTATCAGGTGAATGGCTTGTTTCTCTTCCCAGGGTCTTCTCTCTTTCCTCATGACAAAGTTCCTCTGTGTGCTTACTTCCTGGGGCTCCAGCTCAAGACTCCCTTGTGACTTCCTTCTCCGTGTCTTTACTTCCCCAGGTGCCACATCAAAACTCCAGCATCAAAACTCCAACCTCCCTTCTCTGTGGTGCAGTTTCTCTGTGAGTCCCTGCCCACCAAGGGGGCAGGGACTGAATGTCCTACTGATGTGGCCCAATCAAAGCCTTAACCATTAGGTTTTAAACAAGTAAAAGTAAAACCTCTGAATCCAATACACTCTAATATGCCCAGAGGAAAGGACCAGTTTACAAACATAATCCAATATTTCTTTTTGGAATTCATCAATAATATCAAACTGCTATACCACTCGTATTTTTATTCTCATTTCTGTCTTTATTTAATGTTCTCACCCTTGTTTTCCTTTCACCTTCTATGCCAATTTTTAATTTTAATTTATGCTAAATTGGTGTATAGCATGTATGTGTGCCATGTGTGTCTGTTTGCTAGGTATGTTTATATGTGTGTGTGTATATATATAGTGTGTGTGTATGTGCCTAATAGAGTCTTATTTATAAGCTGCCTTAATTCCCTTCTAGAACAAAGAAAAATTTAAAAATGCAAATAATTGGTTTCATTTAATTCTTACAACAACCCAAGAGATGAACATAATTATTTTTATAATTTTAAGAATGAAAAATCTTCAAAGATATAAAATAATTTGCCAAAGTCAAAAAACTAGTAACAGAGTCAGTCTGAAACCCAGTTTCTTTTCTTTTCTTTTTTTTTTTTTTAAATCCAAAACCCCATGCCTTTAGGGAGACTAGTTAGTAGGCTGTTTAAAAAATCCAGGCAAGAACAACGATGGTTTATCTGCAACTAATGTGGGGATCCAGTGTGCAGTGGCTGCAGACAGCAGCCTCCTTGGTAGTGGACAGAGCCTACTGCTTTATGGGTTGGCCCAAGGAACCTCAGGCAGCCCTCTCCTGTTGACATTCGTGTCTGATGTCATGCCATCCTGAGTGTAGGCTCCAGTCAGGTACGCAAGGTGCCTTTGGAAAACCCCAGGTTACAGGTAGTCAAGTCATCAGGTCCATCTGCACCAAGCTTCAAAACAAGAAGCATGTGACTAGAGCTCCACGCAGGGTCAAGTTCAAGTTCCCTGGCCACCAGAACATCCTTATCTTCAACAAGTGGGGCTTTACCATGTTTAATGGTGACGAGTCCAAAGACAAGGTGGGGATTACATATCCCAGTTGTGCCCTTTGGACGAGTGGCACACTGCACTCATGAGGCTCTGTCAGCACTGCACCCACGCAAATTGCACCCACCAATAAACTACTCCCCAGCCATCTAAAAACAAACAAACAAAAAGCAATGGTAGTTTGGACCAAAGAGGTACTAGTGCATTTCCTGGGAAGTTGGTGACCATAGTCGAAAGGTGGAGGCTGCAGCATTTGGTAATGGATTAGAGTGGGTTTGCAATGGGAGCGAAAGAGAGACATAAGAATCTGGGCCTAAGCTGTCTAAAAATGGAGTCGCCATTTACTGAGATGTGAAAGACAGTGGGAGGAATGGGTTTTGACAGAAAAACCAAGAGTTCAATTTTACTATGCAAATTAAGGAGAGAGATATAGTCAGATTTGCATTTTTGAAAGTTCACACTGGGTGGTCTTGCTCAGGGCCCCGGGTGGGCTGCTGCACCCTGAGCTGAAGGGTAAGCTCCCAATGGCGCGTGCTGGACAGGTTCTGCAGAAGCCCCAGTGGAGAGGAGGGCCAGGGCGCCAGAGCCCGAGAGAAGCCTCCATGGCACAGACCTGTTCTCTCTCAAGGCACTGCAGGTGCTGCATGCCACCAGGGAAAACAAAAAAGAAACATTAAGAGAGACACTGGAGATGGTGCCAGTACCTTATGCTTTGAGTTCTCAGCTTCCAGTGTGGCCAGATGTTGGAACTAGAGAATAAGATTTTCGAGTAGTGGCTGCATTTGGCTGACTTCTGAGTGAGGCCCTTATTCTTAAATTCCCCTATGGTATATTGAATGCACATCCCAGTTGCCTCCTGAGGTCCAGCCCCTATAATCCATATGGTGCTCCATGGAGATGCAGTTACTGGAGTAACAGTTATGCCAATTAGACCTAAAAGGTTTGATGTATGCCCGATTCTGAAACTAGAAACACTTCCTGTGCACCCAAGAGCACAAAGTATGCTCTTTGCGTCTCCTCGGCCCCCAAACAGATGCTTTTAGATAGCTCTGGGTAATTACTAAGAGTATTGCAGGGCAAGCTGACTCTTGGAGCTCCTTTCTCTGCCGCCATCTTGCCCTTCCTCAGGTATATTTTCTTAAAGGGTCATTCTGGCTGCTGTGGGAGAATGGAGTAGAGGTCAGTTAAGATGCTAGAGTCAAAGCCCAAGTAAGAAATTATGGTAATTTGAAAGAGTGACAATAGTGGATAGAAAAAGGTGGACACATCCAGACTGTGATTTGGAAGTGGAGTCAGTTGGATTTGCTAATAGACTATGGGAAATTAAGAAAAGGAAATTAAAGATAACTTAGAGATTTTGGGGTGAGTGGTGGTGCCATTTAATTGAGATGAGGATATCTAGGGAAGAGTTTAGGGAGAGAAATCAATAGCTCTGTTTTTGCCATGTTAAGTTTGAAGATATTAGGAGACATCTGTATGGAGATCTCAAGTAGACAACTTCCTGAGTTGCAATTTAGGCCAATATCTTGAATTATGTTTGCATCTCTAACTTACTACAAAATGACCTTATCTTTTGCAACTCACCTTTCTCCTCCACTGAGAAAAACGTTATGCTATAACAGAATGAGCACTTTTTTTGGAGACAGAAGGTGAGATTTGGCTCCTGGAGCTGCCATTTACTAACCGTGAGCAAGCCCTATCTTCTCTGAGATTCAGCTTTATCATCTGATAAATGAGGTTAATGACCAACTCCACAACTGTCAGGATCAAAGGAGATAAACAATTTAGATTTAAATCCATGCAAACATGATTTTGACACTGATGATATTCACCATTGAAATAATTATATTCTTCCCATCCCTTTCCTTCCTGCTGTCATTACAGTGCTCTAATGACAGGGCAAAGACAAGCTTTACCTCCTCAAGAATATTCTGAGTGTACACCTAGCGTATTTTTTTCTATCACAATAATTTTCATTTTATGAATGTCCAGATGAAAGCAATAAAGCCATTTCCATGCAATGCAACAGAACTACCCAAAAGATGTGTCAGTTTGTATGAAGAAGAACAAGTGGGGGAAACATCACACTGAATGTAAAATATATCTCTGCTTTATCATGGGTGGGTGATAATGGGTGATTGCTGTATTTGTTTCTAGAAAGCATGTAACTGAGGCTTTCTCTAAACCTGGCATTCTTTATTTGATATTGTAGAAATAAAGTACATTTATCACCCAAATAATATATGTTGATGATTGCTTAAGCATGAACTAAGGGAAAGGAGAGAATGGGCCGCTGAGCACCATTTTAATTCCACCTTCTGTCTGTGCTTCTGGCATAAAACTGTCCTTTGGGTTTTTTTTTTTTTTTCAGCTTTGCAATACGCTTTTTTAAAAATATATATATACTTTTATATATATTTTTAAGTAAATTTAGATTACATAAATGTTACACAAAAAATATAGGGGATTCCCATATGCCCCGCTCCCTAACCGTCCCACATTTTCCCACATCAGCAACATCCCTCATTAGTGTGTTACATTTGTCACAATTGATGAACATGTCTTGGGGCATTGCCACTAAGTGATGATTATAGTTTCCACTCTTTCCCACACATTTTTGCACATTATTACATGATATAAAATGGCCTGTATCTGTCATTGAAATGTCATTCAGGATAATTCCTAAGTCCCAAAAATGCCCCCAAATTACACCCATTTTTCCCTTTCCCTCCCCTCAGAACCACCAGTGGTCACTGCCTCCACATCTGTGATAAAAGTTCTTCCATTGCTAGGATCACAAGTTTACAGTAGAACAACTGTAAATCTACTCTAGTCCATCATTTATTCCCCAAGCCTGAGAATTCTAGGACAGTGACACCCACTCTCCACCTCTAAGTGAGAGGAGGCTTAGATCCCAGGGGGCAGATGGATGGGACTTTCTTGCTTGCAGTTGCAGACTCTTTGTTTCTTGAGATGGTCATTGTTACTCATCTTCTCCTTGTTAGTCGTCCTGGGTGAGTCCAATGAACTGGAGAGTAGGTGTTGCCACTCTGTTGAGATTCAGGCCCAATTAGTACATGAACAGCCCAAAGATTTAAGTCTCTTGGACACACAACTATCAACTCTAGTATCAAATATAGGTTCAAATAGAAGCGCAATAGAACCATTACACCTAGCATAGTGATAGCTCTCAATATATGTCTTTTTAGTCAATATGCATGTGTCAAAATATTTTGAGTTCTGTGAAAGAAAGATGTTACATGCACAAGAATGTGAAATGGATATCATTTCATAAATTTTATTGGCAGCAGGTGAAAAAAGTGAGTAGGAAATTATAGAAGGCAGTCATTTCATAACTTGTTATTGGAAGCAGGTCAAAGAAAAATGTTAGGAAATCATAGAAGAAGGCTGTGAATACCTGTAAACAAATGTATATAGTTACTTGATTCAGTGTCCAAATTTTTATAACAACATAACTCTTCTGGAAGTTAAATGTGCTCTCTCTCTTGCTCTCTCTCTCTCTTTATATATATATATATATAAAGCCACTGAGTCAGGAATCAGAAAATAAATTCTCATTCTGGCCCTTCCACTAACCAGCTGTGTCTAACCTTAGTTTCCTCATCTCTGAAATAGAGGATTGAACTACAGTCTAAAAATAAATGTATTTAATTCAGAAAAAAAAGTCCACACGGGGTGCTGTGAGGAGGTTGGATTGAGGAGTTAAAGTGAGGACACTTGGAGACAGAATGCTGGAGAGGTGGAAAGGCACTGTGGGAGCCGAGACAAGAAATCATGGTGATGCAGGCCAGATGATAGGTGGAAGTAGATGGGTGTGAATGGGCATAAGATGTGTTTTGGAGGTAAAACAGGGCAGGTCTGGTGGTCATTCAAAGGTAGGAGAAACCGTTTTGTTGGGGGAAGATCATACTTGTCTGGTAGGCATGAAGTAGAAGGTGACTCAAAATGAAGCAAGAACAACAGTAACGTTGGATTCTCCACGTGGGCTTTGTGAATTTCTTTCATGACCATGTTACTCTTTTTAGGGAGAAGACCTGGGCCGCATTTCAAGTTACATAGGTTTTGGCAAACGAACATATTCTGGAGTGAGTCTCGGACCTTTACCAAGAGCTTTTGTCTTCAGAAGTGGAATTGCTCTGCTGGGGCTGTTCAATGACAGTTGAGAAAAGCAGATGAGATAAGCACCTTCTAAGGCATGACCCTCTTCCTCATCCACAGACCACTGGGCAGTGAGGAGTTAAAAGGAAATGGTCAAATGCACAGCCTTACTTGGGTGTTGGATCTTTTTTGGGTTTGGGGGTTTTCTCTCCAAAGAGCGGCTTCCCAGGGACCACCATCTGCTCTCCATGCCCCTGGCCAGGAGTGCTACTTCCCTGATGACCAGGAAAGACAGTAGGAAAAGGCTGCCTTAAGAGCCTTGTGGAAACACGAATCTGAAAAATGTCTGGGCTTTTTACACAGCAGTCAAAAACTACAAGAAAATGTTCCCATTCGGGTACTGGGTATTTTTAATGTCATTAAACTAGACAAGGAATTCTCAGTGTGGGTTTTATCTTCTACCACAGTTAAATTCTATAGAAACACCACTCAAAAATAGACTGTCTAGAAAAGGCAAATCTATAGAGACAGAATGAGAGTAGTGGCTGCAAATGGATCCTAAAGTTCTTTGAGGGGCAATGGAAATGTTCTAAAATTGGATTATAGTGATGGTGGCACAATGCTGTAAATTCACCAAAATCAAGGAAGTGTAAAACAAAGAACAAATACAAGCCCATGCTTTTCCTGCCATACTTAATACCATGTTGAAGGAGAAAAAGATAGTGATGGGCATAATGGAAAGTCACAAATTCTCCTAGAGTCATTTCATTTTTTGCTATACAGATAGAATCCTTACATGAACAGAATTAAACTGTGTTGGCTCCGAGAATGAATTATTCCAAAATCAGTGATCTATTGAACCTCTCCTAAGTGAGAGCCTCTTGGGTAATTAGGTGGTCTGTCTTCAGTTGAACCTAACTTCACTCAGACATTGAAGGACCCCTCTCAGTACATGTTAACAAGTCGGTTTTGTAATCTCTTCTTTATACCCTGTATTCAGAGGCTTGGGGATTGCATTTATGTGTGCTGAAGTTGATTATTTGACATGACCTCGTTCTTTTCAAAAAATAAAACATGCAACTTCAATCTCCAAAGCTCTTTGTACATTTATTTTTAATGAGCAGTGTTCCCTGATCAGACAAATCAAATCACGAGGTCGTCTAGGAAGCCCCAAATCTGAACAAGATGCCAAATAAAACCTATGAGAAAAAAGAACCAGAATGAATTGTTCTCTCGCTATCAAGATCTGTTAAAGGTTCTTGTTATCTTAAGAAATATACCAGTACATGAAGGATACAAACTACATTTCTTTTTCATCTCTATGGAGATGGGAATTTGTTAGAGGGTTAGGAAGAAGCTGATAAAATTTTTTTTGGCTTTGTGATTTCTTGGCCCTTGCTTCCAAGGCGCATAAATACCCTTGTGCTGGATTGCTAATTAGTGTTTAATCTAAGCTAATAGGACAGGCTATTAACTTATGACAAAATTGCTGGCAGGGGAGAACGGGTAGAATTAAAAATGTCGCAGTCCAAGGCTGCTCAGCTCGGGTTGCCCTCTAGCTCTGGAGGAGGGTTAAACATGGACAAATATCCTGGGCAAAAAGGGGCCTGTTTTAGTTTATGGGCTGCTCAAGCAAATACGATGAAATGGGAATTCGTTGGCTCACAGTTCTGAGGCTAAGATAGAAGTCCAAATTAAGGCATCATCAAGTGATTCTTTCTCCCCCAAAGACTGGCATTCTGGGGTTGGCTACCAGTGATCTTTGTCCTCAACTTGTCACATGGCAAGGTGCATGCTGACAACCTCCTTCTCTTCCTTCTTTTCTAGGTTCCCTTGAGGTTCAGTACCTTTGTGGCTTTCTCCCTTACGTCTGAATTTCATTCCATTTATAAAGGCCTCCAGGGACAGGATTACGACCCATCCTGATTGAGATGGGCCACACCTTAACTGAAGGAGCCTCATCAAAAAGTCCTAATTACAATGGGTTCACACCCACAGGCATGGATTAAGTTTAAGAACATGTTTTTCTGGGGTACATAGTGTTCCAAACCATCACAGGGCTGTAGAGGTCATCTAGTCCAAACATTCTCAATAACATCCTCCAAACACTCCTCTGGACTCTGCTTGGATACTTCCAGTGTTGGGAATCTCACCGTCTCCCATAGTACCTAGTCCATTTTCAAGGCATTCTAAATGCCCAAGGAATTCTAATTATAATATAATAATACAGGTAAGTAGATCTCTTACCTAGAATTGAGCATTTGACAGAAGAGCATGCTCCCATAATAAAAATTCCAAAGGACCTTCCCATTACTATTGTGAGGTAACTAGGAATTGTCAAAAACACATTCAAGTATTTGAAGGATGGCTGAATATATACTGTAATGTAAGAGAGAAATTGATAACCATGTTTACTTTAGGAAACTGAGGTCTCCATTTGTGGCGCAGGGGGTTGGGGGAACTAACTATAAAGTTCAGCAAGCAGTCCCTGATATTCCTATATATATTTTTAAATATACTTTTTAAATGGTTTTTAAAGATACTTAGACTACATAAATGTTACATAAAAAATGTAAGGGATTCCCATATGCCCCACCCCCTACCCTTCCTACACTTTCCCACTCTAACATCCTTCATTAGTATGGTACATTTGTTACAATTGATGAATATGTATTAGAGCATTGCCACTAAGTGTGGATTATAGTTTACATTATAGTTTAAGCTCCCTCCCACATAATTTTGTAGGTTGCAATGTCATTCAGGACATTTCCAAAAATGCCTTCATATTACGCCGATTTTTCCCTCTCCCTCCTCAGAACCTCCCGTGGCCACTGCTTCCACATCAATGACAAAAGTTCTTCCATTGCTAGAATCACAGTAAGTCGGTAGTAGAATAACAGTAAGTCTAATGTGGTGTATCATTCATTCCCCAGTCCTGAGGCCTCTGGAATGGTGATGCCCACTCCACCTCTAATTCAGAGGGGGCTTAGATCTCTTGGGGCAAATGGATGGAACTATCTTGCTTGCAGTTACAGACTCTCTCTGTTTCTTGGGATGGTCATTGTCCATCATCAACTCCTTGTTAGTTGTCCTGGGTGAGTTCAATGAACTGGAGAGTAGGTATTTCCACTCTGTTGAGATTCTGGGCCCAACTGGTACATGGACAGCCCAAAGATTAAAGTGTCTTGGACATAAAACTATCAGCTCTAATACTAACTGTAGGTTCAAATAGAAGTGGCAGAAGAGCCATGTGTAGGGAAACCTCAACGGAGTCCAACTCTGTCACACTGGGGAGCATAAATTCCAAAGTAGGGCTCACTGGCAGGGCACTGAACTCTTGAGCTGTCTGCTCTGCCTATAGTGTCTGGATGTCTCCAGAGCCCTATATCATTTTAAAAAGAAATCTCTAGGACCACACTCCTGACAAAGGGACTTGTGACCTCTGAACCACCCCAACAACAGTTTGATTGTGTTTTTTTCTAACAGGACAGTTGCTCCTTTTAGAATCTTCTTATTCTGAAACACAACCAGCTGCTCTACTCTCTGTTCCTATTTTCTGCTATTTGAAACAAAACAGGGCAATTCTAATTTCCCCTCCACATAATAGCAAAATAGTAGAAGACAACTACCATAAGTCTACTAAAAAATTCTTACAGGCAAAAGAGCACCCTTCCTCCTGTTCCGTCCATTGTTTCATATGGGACAGGATTTCCAGATACTTCCATTTGTTTTGAACACCCTAGTTTGCCCATATCTCTCTAATGTTTCCTTTACTACTTGATAATATTGAAAGTTTTTTTTTTCCAATGACCAAAGGATATGATTTCCTTACTTGTCAACATATGTATATGCAATATTGAAAGTGGGATTCAGCCCAGTCAAGGCACTTAATACATGACCTTCATATAGAATGAATTTGAAGTGTTGAGAAGTTGAGACTTGAGAGCTTGCTCCAAGGTTGAAAAAGGGTTATGTCAGGTCATCTGGTTCATTCTACTTGCTGGCAATTCAATCTGCTGAAGCAGAGACAAGGAATCTCCTTTTCTATTGGTTCCATTTTGTTTCCAACTATTACGAGTTGAATTATGTCCCTCAAAAATAAAAGAAAATGACCTTGAATAAAAGGGTCAGCTCGGACCAGCAGAATATCTCAGTCTACATATATTACCAGGAGTTAAAAATGCTTTTTGACCTGAATCAAGGGGGAAATGGAAAGGGCCAATGAGTTTTTATGGCTATGAGTCTCCAAAAAGAGCTGGGAGGTTATCAGAGGGGTTGCCCTTATGCACACCTGAGCAGAGTCCCAGAGACAGATAAAGTAGATACAACCCTGGGTATTGGTTCTTCTGAGGGCTACAGAGACCCATAGGTTCTATGGTCATGGCAGATGGAGTTCAGTGCCATGTCAGTTGGCCCTTCTTTGGAGTTTGTGTTTCTGTGTGATGGAGCTGGACTCAGATGTGATCTTTTTTCACAAGCCTCTCCTGTTACTTTACCAGAATGGTAGTTGGTGCTAGGGTTTAATATATACCCAGGGGATCTGAATCTCTGAACTGACCATGTGATAGCCAGGCCCTGAGCCTCAACAGACTTATAGATCCTACACTCTGGTTTGTTGGACTTATCCCACTCAGCTAACATGGAGGTGAAGAAGGTCAACCACCACACCAGGGAGCCAAGAGTGCCTACAACAGAAAGCAGGAGAGTTGCATCCAGCATCCATGTGGAATCTAAGCCCCCTCTTGATATAGATGTGGAGTGGACACAACCATTCCAAGGTCCACAGGATGGAGGAATAGAATATGGATTAGAGTGGACTTACGGATATTCTATTCATGAACTGTTGTGATTAGTAATCAAAGAAAATGTGGCATTGGTGTGGAGAAAGTGGCCATGGTGGCTGCTGGGTGTGGGGAATGGGAGGAAGAGATGTGATGTGGGGGCGTTTTCAGGACTTGGAGTTGTCCTGGGTGATGCTGCAGGGACAATTACCGGACATTGTACGTCCTCCCATGGCCCATTGGATGGAACGTGGGAGAGTGTAGGCTATGATGTGGACCATTGACCATGAGGTGCAGCAGTGCTCAGAGATGTGTTCACCAAATGCAATGACTATCTCATGATGATGGAGGAAATTGTTGCTATGGGGGGAGAAGTGGGGTGAAAGGGGTGGGGGGTATATGAGGACCTCATATTTTTTTAATGTAATATTAAAAAAAAAAGACAAAAAATAAAAATAAAAATAAAAAATAAAATAAAGGATATATTGAAGTCCTAACCCACAGTACTTGTGAACATGGCCTTATTTGGAATTAGGGCCATTGCAAATGGACTTAGTTAAGTGAAAATACTAGAGTAGCACAGGCCCTTAATCCAGTAAGATTGATGTCCATATAAAAAGAGAAGAGATGCAGAGGCAGAAAGAGAAGATGGCCATGAGATGATGGGGCTGAGAAGGAGCTGCGCCAAAAGCTAAGCAACCTCAAGGATCACAGGCCACCAAAAGAAGCCAGGAAAGAGGCATGGGACGGAGTCTTCCCTACAGACTTCAGAGGGATCGAGGTCCTTCAGAGGGATCGAGGTCCTGTCACGCCTTGGTTTCAGACTTCTCACCTCCAGAACCGTGAGATAATAAATTTCTGTAGTTTTAAGCCACTTGGTTTGTAGTACTTTTTCATGGCAGCCCTCCGAAACTAAAACATCAG
Organism: Dasypus novemcinctus; assembly: GCF_030445035.2. Taxonomy (NCBI): domain Eukaryota; kingdom Metazoa; phylum Chordata; class Mammalia; order Cingulata; family Dasypodidae; genus Dasypus; species Dasypus novemcinctus. Next base: position 48,280,817 of record NC_080694.1, on the reverse strand, counting down.
CTAAACTAGTTTACTGTTCCTCCCCCTCATTACCTAATAAATGCCTAATCAATCTTTTAGAAAACTGAAGGGAAAGAAAAGGGCTATTCTAGGCAATCCCCTGTTCAGTAGTAGCTCAAGGTAATCACTACTCCTTATGGATACCTTCAGAAAAGAGCCGCCATCACCACCATCCACGTCCAAAACATTTCCATCATTCCAAATAGGGACCCTGTACATTTTAAGCCTTAACTTCCCATTCCCTAGGCCATGTTCCGCAGCAATGCAATTGGGTGGTAGTGGGGTGGTGTATGGGAATCCTGTATTTTATGCATTATTGTTCTGTAATAAAGAAAAACATTTTTTTAAAAAAAAAGAGCTAATTTATCACCTGCGTTTCCCAAATGGGCATTGAGAAGATAACCAAGGTAGGCTTAGAGGGTGGCTCATGGGTGTCTACTACAGCAGAGTTGTCTTCAGTGTTTCCCACAATCCTGTTACATTTCTCTCCCACCTACAGCCTTCCTCCCACCAGTCATGGATATCCATGGTCCCCTCTAGCCTCTGGAAGCTCTCCTACCCTACTTCCTCTAAAATGCCCCAAGCTGCAGTATGACATCTTTTATTTCATTTTCTTTCTTTCTAAACTCTTAAACAATTCTGAATTAGGGGTCAACAGAAGGCAAACCAGACAAGCTAGTTAGACACAAGTGAAGTGACGTTCCACCTGAAATTTTCCAGATATGCTCTACTACTTTTCAAAACTTATTTTTTTCCAAATATTAAATAAATACACATTTCCTAGTGGAAACACTGAAAAATACAGAAAATCATACACACTCACACACACAAACCCCATCACACTAAAATTATGATGGACATTATTTTGACATTTATATTCTATGCAAATAAATATGCTTACTTTTCTTTTTATTTTCCAAAATTGGCAGAATACTATTTTGTAGCTTGCCATTTTCACTTATAAATATGTCAAAAACATTTTCTCATGACATTAACTATTCTGGATCATCATTTTTAATGGCTACATTGCATTCCATCCTATGCATGCTCCATATTTATTTTATTAATTCCCCATTGTTGGTGTTTGGGTTGTTTTCCAATTTTTTTATTAAATAATTGTACAATAAATATCCCATAGATAAATCTTTGCATACACCCATATTTGTTTCTTTAGAATAAATATCTAGAAGTAAAACTGGATAGCCACATTCTTAAGACCTTGGATTAGGGAAACGGACTTTGGCCCAGTGGTTAGGGCGTCCGTCTACCATATGGGAGGTCCGTGGTTCAAACCCCGGGCCTCCTTGACCCGTGTGGAGCTGGCCATGCGCAGTGCTGATGCGCGCAAGGAGTGCCCTGCCACACAAGGGTGTCCCCCGCGTGAGAGCCCCACGCGCAAGGAGTGCACCCCGTAAGGAGAGCCGCCCAGCGTGAAAAGAAAGAGCAGCCTGCCCAGGAATGGCACCGCCCACACTTCCCGTGCCACTGACGACAACAGAAGCGGACAAAGAAACAAGACGCAGCAAATAGACACCAAGAACAGACAACCAGGGGAGGGGGGGGGGAAATTAAATAAAATAATAAATCTTAAAAAAAAAAAAAAAAAAAAGACCTTGGATTAATATCTCAAAATACCTAATTTACTCTGCTCTGTGACCAGCACTGTTTGCAAAATGTCTGTTTTCCCTTCCTTGATATCATTAGGTGTTACTATAACAAATAAAAAGTTTTCCAGTTTGATTAGAGATAAGGGACTCTTTGTGGCATTTATTTTATATCTCTTTGCTTACTGATAAAGTTAATGTTGTTTAATAAGAAACATTCATTGGCCATTGGTATTTCATATTTTCATGCCCCTCTTTTATTGTTTTTCCTTCGGTCTGTTTGTCTTTGCTCTTTGATTCGTACTTCTCTTTATGCATTAAGCGTAGATGCTTTGTCTTCCATTTATGTTGCAGTTTATTCCATTTTTGAAGAGGAAATTGTCTGATCTCTTTAGCCAGATAACTCTCTAATGGATGAAATCAGAGGCAGTGTAATAAAATGATGTGAAATTTTTCATAAAACATAATGGAGAAGGGAATTGTTTTCCAGGGCCCTGCAAGCTTCTCAAGCCAGTTATAAGGCCAAGTAAAAGAGAGATACAGCTTCTCTGAGCACATTGGCTGCCAAGACAGGCATAGATGCACCCCAGGGACTCATGAAATCAAAGTAACCTGTTTCCAGCCTGATTTGATAGGCCCTGCCATGGCTCTAGCCACTATTGCCAATGTGACCAAGGCCTCAGGGCTTTCCTGCCTCCTAAAAACCAGCTTCATATCAACTAGGATGTTTAGTGTGTCACCAGGGACAGGAGAAGAAACAGTACTTCTTCCTGAGATAAACAGTTCCATTTAGAAGTCTTTAATGACACATAAGTCAGAGAGTTTTATTCGTAATTTAAGCAACAAAGAGACACTTCCAAAGGTCAGTGCTTTAGGGAGCAGGTTCATTTTCATTGCTTGCTAAGGACCTTGTTAGGGCTTTAAGACACATTTAAAATCATTGCCTCAGCAAGAATTCCAAGCTCATTTAAACTCCCAGCATGCTATCATGGCAGGTATTAACTTTCCCATATTTAATGTTTATTTCTGACAAGAGAGAAATAAATGCAACATACTTTGCAAATGGGTCTTCTGGGAACCAATAAAGAGTGGTCACGGCAATAGGAGGGAGATCCGTTGGGGACTGGATGGGAACGGTTGTCCTGAAGCTTGATATAGGGAAGGAGGAACCTACGCAACCCCTTACATTGCTTTTTTTAGGTGAACATTTTTATATTCTTGACCTCTGCTGCTCAGTTTTAGTACATCCTTTGAACACGGATGTTCAAGGACGAGCACATCTGCTTAGCGCTCCTTCCTCCCCATACCATGCAACTTCAAACCAAGAGCTGCAAGGCCTACCAATTACACATATAAAGTGACAATGACAAATCCTGATACCAGTGAAGTGATGCCATTTTAAGCTAGTTGCTAAATCCGAGGTAACAGAAAAACTATATGGCAGAATCACCATTTTTATTCCTTTCGCCTTTTATAGGAGGCAGGGTGATTACTGCTGGTTGATGTAGCCAACAGTCCCCAAATCTCAGAGGTTTAATATGACACAGGGGTCTAGTCCTCTCATGTTAAAGTCCAGTGCAAGTCAGGAAGCTCTTCTTGGAGGCTCACCTCCAAGCAATAGGTCAGGGATCCAAGCTCCTTCCATCTGGTGGTGCTGCCATCTTAGACATGGCAGGTAGCTGCCATGGAAGGTAGCTGTGGAAGGAGGAGAGAGAATATGGCCCCAACTGAACTGCGAAGGCAGCTGGAAAGTGTATATATTTATGCACCAAGGAAGAGAAAAATGAAATGAGATTTGGTCATCACATGGCATTGTCTCAACCACAGCTCAGTTTCACCCATATGAGTGGAGTGGCCAGCTGAAAGGGCCCTAAGGGTCTGTGTGGCAGTTTGAAGCTTTTGCAGACCCCAGAAAATCCTGCCTTAAAGGTAATCCATTCCTCTATGTGTAACCTATTATAGGTAGGATCTTCTGATTAAATTACTTCAGTTCAGCACCTTTAATTAGATTGCATGACCCAGGGTGGGTCTTAATCCCCTTACTGGATTAAGTTCTTTATAAATGGAGGAATAAAAAGCCACAGACACAGAAAAACAGCTGCAGAGACAGGGAAAAACTCCTAGAAGCTGAGAGAGGAGGCCCCAGGAGGCCACAAACTGAAATCAACAGAACACACATGCTGAGAGAAGGCTACTTTAGCCAGAAGTTGAAAGCAGGTAGGCTCGGATGACGATGACGGGGAGAGAGGAATGGTCATTGCCAGGTGGTTGGTTGCCAACAGCTACAGATCTGGGAGAGGTCATCTCCTGATAATCCCTTGATCTGGACACTTTCATGGCCTCAGAACTGTAAACTTTTAACCTAATAAAGCCCTACTATAAAAGCCAACCCATTGCTGGTATATTGCCCCCAGCAGCTTTTAGCAAACTAAAACAGTCATTCCAGTCTAAAATATTTCTCTATTTTTATACCCCCCAGCCTTGCCAGGATATGTATGTCCATACCACCATTCCTTTATTTTTGACTTTGCCAGATGGACTGGAAAAGTCTTAAGTGCAAACTAAGGACAGAGGCACATTTTGAGGAAAGTGTCTTCAATGTTCTGAGCATCTCAGAGAGGCAGAGGCAGCTACTTACTGCTTAAGTCTAGAAAATTAGACCAAAAAAGCCCTGCATAAATGAGAGAAACCATACATAGACAGGCCACGAGGCAGCACAGACACCTCAGAGCTGCCTCATTCAAACAATGCAAGTAGAGATGGTTTGGGACAAAAGTGCTCCAAGTGCTCCGAAACAGCCTAAGCGGTTGCCCTTGTTTTTGATTTGTAAATGTGAAAGGAACAAAGAACTCAGGTCTTCAGCTCAAGGTTTTCATCTTGAGATCTGCCTTTATTGTTTCATAGGGAATACTGGGACTCTTGGTAATTGTGTGCCATTAAAACAAATTTCATTGTTATGGGTTGTCTACGTCTATCACTCATCTCATAAGAAGAGATCCTTGGAAAATTCCAAAATGGGTTCTAGCTGGCATACCAGCTAGAAACAAATGAAATCATCGATCTTCAAGCAAGGTGGGTCAGGGAAGGATGGGAGGCACAGAGGAATCAGAGGTCCACGGCAATTTTGAAATCCTATCATATCCACCTACCCTAAGGGATAGAAAATGTTCCTTAATTAAGCCTTGCTTCTACTCCCTGGGAGTAAGTCCCAAGTCCACTGTTCTCCATGGCTCTAGCTTCTGGTCTCTGGAAGGTCCTTCCTTTTCATTAAAAAATTTTGGCCATATAAAGATAGCATTGTAGAATATGCCCATTGTAGAATATGACCAACCATCCCAGGTCACCCGGGGTTTGCTGGACTATGGGATTTTCAGTGGGAAAGTCTCAGGCAATCTAGGATGAGTTGGTCATCTTACATTCACAGCATCTGTGCAGCTTTCTCAGCTTGCTTCCTGCCTGCAGAAAGTTGGAGCCCAAATGAGGCTGTCTTAGTAGACTTTTCAAACTAAAAGGAGTCCTCAATTTTCTCTTTTACTGGTTGGAAGTGGGAAACAGTTTTATTTTTCAGCCCTGAAAGTTTCAAAATATCTGGGCTTCTAGGTTTATTTTTATTCTGCTTTCAAATCAACTACTTCTTTTCAGAGCTCTTCTCTTTCTTTTAGTACTTTAACACATAAACTTGTCAGCTAGCTCACACTATCAACATTCTGTCTAGAAACTTCCTCGCCACTCTTTGCAAGTTAATAGCTGCATATTTTGTCTTCCAGGTTTTGACAGGCAACAATTTTACCAAAATTTTTGCCTACACATAACATGGGTCACTGTTTTTCTGCCTCTTATTGTTTCCTTACTCTGTGCTGACTGAGCCCAAAGCCACTGTCACAGATTTTAGGCAATACCTTGCTTCTCATACAAATTTCTGTATTAGGTCCTGACTATGATAACTCTCCATGAGAAACAATTTTAAGACCTCGGTGAATACACTCATTAGCATGTAATTTTACATTCACCTACCTGGAAGCAGGCTACAGTTCAGCTGATATCACTAAGCATTACCGGGTTGGGCTGGTTTGTTGTCTTCATTCTTGAAACCAAACTGGAAGAACCTAGTTCTGTTTTTCATGGTAGAAGATAGACTCCATAAAGGGCTGTCGGGAACTTGCCTTGCTTCTCCACGTGTCAGCTCAGGACTCACCCTCTCACTTCCACTCACTTGTGATTGGCCAAAGAAAGTCACATGACCTAGCAGGGAAATATACTCCTCCCAGGGAAGCCTGGCAAGGGCAGGAAGGAGAGCTGGAATTTTTAGTGATTAATGGAAACTACCACAAATGGGATTTCATCAGTGGCTCAGAGTCTTTGCCCCAAAAAGTAACAGAAAGAATAAAACACCCCTACTATTTGCTGGAACAATTGCTGGCTGTGAGCAGCCAGGCTAAGATCTTTCTTTCAGTCTTCCAAATCTTGGGCTCAGGGAAGTTCAGACTACTAACAATACACACCTTCAGGCAGAGGGTTGAAAATAGTGCAGGTAGCATCCATGTATCATTTGGGAATTACCTTTGGTCTGAAATAAAAGGCACTGAATTCCATTTGTCTGATTGTTCTGTGTCCCGAAATTTTTATTCCATTGGTGATTAAAAACATCAAAGGCTAGTTTGGCCCGGGGGGGGACAGCATCCTCAACTTTGACAAATCCTGAAATGTCTTCAAGGTAAGATTAATTATGTTTTCCACAGAAATCCATCATACTCCTGATAATCTGCATGCTCTTAAGGTTTGAATGCACTACAAGATTACACTAGTCAGGGCTTTGATTCACTTTCAGTAAAATGATCACATTTTTATATGCAATTGTGTTTTTTTTATATGCAATTGTTTACATTTGTTACATTTGGATTTTTGCAATTACTGATCTGTGATGGCATATAATCATAAAAAATGGGGGTTATCAATGGTTCAAGAATGTTCATTTACATTAAAGATAGGACTGAAAAAGAGAAAGTTAATAGCATAATTCAGAATAATGTCTTAAATGTAAACAGCAAACAGGACTCAAGTGGGAATATAATTTATATAAAGTTGTGGTAGTTATGAACCTAGGTTAAAATCCTGGCTCTACCATTTATTACCTGTATGATCTTGGATAAGTTAATTAACCTCTCTGGTCTTCAGTTTTATTCTCTGTAAAATATATATATGCATTCTCATAGGGTTATTGTGAGGAGTAAATAAATTGATGCATAGAAAGAGCTTAAAACTGTATTTGGCACAAAGTGAGCTTATTAACAAAGTGTTAATTAGTCTCACTATTAACTATACATGTTGGAACAAGTAAGTCTGTAAGTTGAATAATTTTAAACATGCAGCCAAAATTCAAAAGTGCAAATAGGAAGGAATAATGGATATTTGACTATTGGAATTTGTCTGACCAGCAATCCATTTGCCCTCTGGCCCCTCCTTTTTAATCTGTTAAGAAACTGTCAAATATTGACATGAAGCCACTGAAGCTTTTATCAGTTTCGAACAAAGCACAGTAACCTGTTTGGGAAACTGTTCCATTTTTTCCCCCAGAATAAGCATACAGTAATGCTTTCCAATTTAGAATTGATGAAGAAAATAATGAAATTGTAAGACCAAATTGGAGATATTAAACTTTCATCTTTTTCAGTGTGCTGCAAAGAAATAGGCAGCAATTACTAGATTCTGTTTTTTCCCACTTAAAGTTTGCTGATTCTTGAGGAGAGGGTATAATTATGAGTTTTTAAAACTAGGGAAGACATAAAAAAATTTATGTCACCACCAGTGCCAGTGAAACCATTTCTATGATTTCAAGTGGCTTGTTCAATTGTAATATGTCAGCAAGAAACTCAGTCTCTTGAATAGCCTAAACCTATCAGTTTGGGGTTAATATATAAAGAAAAAATCACTTTTTAGAGCAGAATGCAACTAAAGAATAGATTCAGAATCCATTTGCTTCCCCTTCCCAGGTTGGAATAGCCCACTTTCCAGCACTTAATATGCAAAGCAAGGCTTTGTATCTATTGAGCCCTGAAAGTGCTCTTTCATGGAAAGTTTTCCATCATTCCTGGGTCCCTCTTAGATCTGAATATCACAAACTAGATGAGTCACCAAAGCTTTCCTCCCTTCCTGATGAGTTTCCATGGGATGTGATGGCTCACATTCAGGTGTGGAAGCTGATCTGTAGCTGCATCCAGCTGGGCAGAGCCATCTTTAAAAAGAAAAAGAAAAAAAAAACTGGAAAAAATTTCTTCTCTCCCTAACTGATGAAAAACAATTATTCATTTCATAACATCATGCTTCATTTTTATTATTGCAAAACCTATGATGATTCTTCTACAAGTTTATTTGAAATGTTTGTTAAGTAGCTCGTGGTAAAATATTAGAGCTGCATAATACTACTTTAAGCCATTGGAACCTGTAGTGAAGAAAATGAAATTGGATCCAGCACACATTTATTGAGTGCCCATTATGTATGCATGAGCTGTAATGAGTACAAAATCCATCGCTCTTTTCAATGATAGTGATAAGGATATATAGCACTTAGATTGGACTGGGCAGTATTCTGAGTGCTTTATGTGTAATAATATAACTTGCATAAGCTCCATATGATACAGGTGTTACATTTGCCCCATGTATGTATTAGTCAGCCAAAGGGATGTTGATGCAAAATACCAGAAATCAATTGACTTTTATAAAGGGTATTTATTTGGGGTAGAAGCTTACCATTACCAGGTCGCAGAGCATCATTACTTCCCTCACCAAAGCCTTTTGCCACATGTTGGAACAAGATGGCTGCTGACGTCTGCCAGGATTCAGGCTTCCTGGTTCCTCTCTTCCAAAGGATTGATTCTCTCCAGGCTCAGGGTTCCTTTCTTCCCAGGGCTTGCTTCTCTCCAGGATCAGGGTTCTTCTTTGCCAAGAACTTGCTTCTCTTTCCTAACAACCAAGCTCCTCTTTGTGCTTACTTCCCTGTGCTCCAGCTAAAGACTCCAGCATCAAAACTCCAACAACAAAACTCCAACATCAAAACTCCAACATCAAATCTCCAATTCTGTCCTTTGCCATGTCTTTTATCTGTGAGTCCCCATCCACCAAAGGGCAAGGGCTCAGCACCCTACTGATGTGGCCCAATCAAAGCTCTAATCATAATTTAATCACACCCAGGTACAGACCGGTTTACAAATATAATCCAATATCTATTTTTGGAATTCATAAACCATATCAAATTGCTACACTCCATTTTTCAGAAGAAGAAATGGTTGCCTAAAAATGCAAACTACTTGCCAAGTTTACACTTCCAGCAGGTAGCAGAACAAGGATTTGAACCTAGGCAGTTTGTCTTCAAAACCCATTCTCTTAACCACAGCTCTAGACTTAGCTTCACATTGCTCATAATCCACTGAGGCAGACTGTGATATTAACGCAAAAACAAAAGGACAGTGAACTGAAGTGAATCAAAGAGAAAGTGACTTTTGCATAAAGTCTGGAGATGACCATTATCTGAGCCAGCTACTTACTTAGTGAATCTGTGACATAATAGGATAGAGGTAAGGTCAGTTTTAGGAGAATGGATGTGTTCAAAATTAGTCAGGGGGAGCAGGTGTAGCTCAGTGCTTGGGTGCCTGCTTCTCATGTGTGAAGTCCTGGGTTCAATCCCTGGTACCCCCTAAAAAACATTATCAGAGCATAGGCTAACTAGGAGAGGGTAAGCTGAAGGGAAATGCCCAGTGTCAGATGGGAGTGCTTGGTGAAAACAGCGAGGCCAATGGAGAAGAGTGGGAGAGTAGAAGCAGGAGGAGGAAGAGGAGAAAGAAAAACACATTGTAACTTGATCACCTTGGCCAGACCTGAGCCTTCCATAAGATCTCACTTCTCCCACCTTTTTTTTTTCATCCCCTCACTAGACATTTTCAGTAAGATCCAACTCTAACAACTCAGAACTCATCTTTCTAATTCAGATAAATGTTCCCTGGGGATGTTACTGACACAGGCAAATTCATAGCCTGTGGTTGCTCTTGTGTGGCTTTCACTGCAGGTGAAAAGCTATTACATTAACCTGCTGAGCTAATGAGAATTACGACTTTGGTCCCACCTAATCTCCTGAAGCAGTTTGGAATAATTTTCCTTTATCATTGTTAAATGAGAAGATACAAATGAAAAACACTATAGAAATAATGTATTGCCATGGAAATGTTAGTTATTGCTATGTAGATATCAGGGAGGTGATAACTTTAATTTAAAACATGATTCTGGCTGAAGGTATGTTGAAATACCTTAGAGAAAATTAGCCAGGCTAGTTTCCAGATGATACCAAGAGTCTAAGGATCAGACAGGTAAATCGGGTACTCCCAAGACAGGTTCATGGAAATCCAGTATCTGGGTATCCTTAGAAACCATCAAATCATTCAGTCATTCATCAAACATTTACTGAGTGCCTACTCTGCACCAGGCACCATTTTACATGATGGATATTTAGGTTGAGCCCAATAGACAAGTTCACCACCCACAAGCAAGTGTTCTGGAGCCAAAGTGCTAGCACTCAAATCGTGGTTTTGCCAGTTATGAGCTGGATGACCTTAATTTCTGTGCCTCAGTTTCCTTCATCTGAAAAAAAAAGTATGAGGGTCATAATGAGGATTAAATGCATTTAATATTGCTAAAACAGAACAATACCCAGCTCATGGTGAATGATATATATATGCTGGTTATATAAAAATAAAGGGAGCCAAAATTCAGGAATAAGATAGAGTAAGTAAGTGTCTTGATGAGGTAAAACAGGATTATGTAAAAAAGAATGGCAGGGTCTCCCTTAAACTGGGTGCTCGGGGAGGGCCTCTCTGAAGAAGTAGGAATCAAGCAGAAACCTGGATGACAAGAGGGAGCCAGGTGGCAGAAGGACAGGGGCAAGCATGGAGTGTTCTAGTAACAGAAGAAGCCTAAGCATGGCTGGGGCACACTGAGCAGGTGGGAGATGGGAGGTGGTGGAAGAAAATAAGAGAAAGGGAAGATGCAGGACAAAGGAGGAGATGGGGAAAGTGGGGGGAAGGAAGGAGATGGGGGAGAAGGCGGGAGATGAGGGAAGATAGGGGAGAACTGGGAGATTAAAGGTCAGAGACAGCCAGATGGGCTGTGGGGTTCTGTGTACAGGTGGCTGGGGTAAAGCATAAGGGATTAAAAATGGCATGGAGGTACTGAGCAGGGAAGGAACAGAATTTGGTGTGTTTTAGGAAAGTCTCCAGCTGCTGGTCAGAGAGGAGACCATGGGAATATCAGAGTGAGCGGTGAGGCCAGGTTGGGCTGGCATGTAGATGGAGGGGATGGTGGGAAGAGAACAGATTTGGAATAAGGCTTGGAAGCAGAATGGACAGGACATGCTGATGCACTGGATGTGAGAGGTGATGGAAGAAGAGGAGTTTCTTGAACAACTGGGTGACAAATGGAAGATGGGGGTGGGACAACTTGGGGAGTGGGGAGAACTCTGGGCACCCAGGAACCCCGGGTAAGACTAGAAACCTAAGCTTTGGTCCCAGCTCTGCCTCTTCCTGGCATTGTGACTTTGAGCATCAGTTCAACTCTCATTCTCACTTTCTTGATCAATGAAACAAGAATGATAGTATCTTCCCTGATTACCTCTCAGGGAGTCTGGAAGGATCCAGTTAGATAATGAAAGCAAAAGGCTTTGAAATACACAAGTCACCATATCTTTATAATTGTCAGCATATCTGGGGCTCAACATCTCAGATACTGAGTACTAGTGTTTGATAGAACACTACTAAAAGTCGATCAATGTATTTTTTAAGACCTGCTAAATCAGGATGCTTCCTTTTAATCCACTAGAGGAACACTCCATGCAGAGTCATGCAGTCTATTGCCACAGCTGTCTTCTCTGTCACAACTCAGTGGCCCTGGCAGCATTCTTATTGTGAACCCGATGACCATTTTCTTGCTCTAATGCACTCTGACACTGTTCAGGGGAATTTTGTATGAGGCTTTTAAGTGGAAGAGAAGTCACAATGTCCATATGTCACTGCCAAGGTTAGAAAAGAACTCTGAAGCAGGGAAAATCGATGTTTTCTAGCTTTCATTGAGTAATAGTGCATAACTGACAATGGGCTAAGGATTTCCTTACGACTTAGTGAATCTGCAGAGAAACCAAAGCCTGCATTTCCTTAGGTGCAATCTCTTTTTTCCATTGTAGCATTGTTCATTACATTTAAAGACTAGATATTATCTAAAAGTTAAATAAGGAGCTTGGTTAATTAAATTATGGTGTATATCTACCATGGACTATATATGCTTTAAAGATGATTGGACAGATTACATATATTCAGATGGATATGTTGATAAACATACTGTTAAATGAAAAAGGTCAGGTTACTGGTTTTGTGAGTCCAGTAATTTTTAAAGATTTTTAAAGATGTGTTTAAAATGCAGGTAATTCTTAAAGATGTGTTTATGAGTATGTTGTATGTGTGTGTGTATATATATATATGCTTCTTTATAAATTTTGGAACAATGTCAAACATACAGAAAAATCACCAGTATTCTCCAGAGAACTTTCTTCCTGAGCCATTTGAGAGTAAGTGGCTGACTGAGAGGCTTGGGTCAGTTGCTGGAGTCCCTGGCATCTGAAGGGCTGGTGCTCGATGCCTCCTTGGGAGGAGAAGGGCTGCTTGGGAATGGCTTGCATTTTCCAACATCTAGAAGGTCAAGGATGCCTGAGCTTCCCGTGGGGCACATTGGGCCCTGCAGACGGAAGTCAGACTGGCTCACCTTAGAGAAACCCCACCCAAGAGGATGCCTGGACAGGCCAGGTGGCCGCAGAATAGGGTGGACTTCCGGAAAGCAGGGACCGAGGGCAACTCAACAGCCACCAATGGGAGGAGGCAATGTCCAGGTCAAGGGATCTGGGGTTGAGAGGTTCCTGGGGATGGAGCTCCTCCAAAGAGCTGCTAAGGAGCCCTGCAAGAGAGGAAAGTCAGCGTGTGGATTCTAGCACACCCAAAGGGCCCAATGCTATGGAACAACTGCTTTGTTCTAATTAGGCAAGAACCCTTGTGCCCTGAGTTTTCCTCCTTTCCTCAACTGCAGCTTTGGGGGAGACAGAAGCCGCCTGGTGAGCCTAGAATTAGGAAGCAAAGGGCAGAGGGAGGAAGCAGAGAAGCTGAGCATACCCTCTCCCTCCGGTCCCATCCCCAGAGTTCTCCACACCAGGTCCCAGCTACAATGGAAGAGTCATTGGCCATGAGTTTAGATAGCACTGGACTTACTTCCTGAATGCAACCAGTGGACTTGATGTGGCTATGAGAATGACTGGAAAAGTTATAGGACCTGCCAGCAGGTATATTCAGGAACAGGGAAAAATCTGTTGGGAGAACCAGTTTGAAGAGGCCAAAGTGGGAAATGATAAAGCTATTTTCTGCTTGTACTCTAGTGAGTCCAGGTTGTCCAATAAACCAGGTACAGCAAACAAACCATAAACTCTAATATATAGTTTGAGCAGGAAACCTATCGCTGGATATGAGAAAGAATTCTACTTATTTTTAATAGCCTACAACTATTTTTTGCCTGTTGTAATCTACCGATAACGTAGTTTTCAAAAATTAACTCCGTAGCTCTGCTACATTTTCCATTTAATTATTGTGTGTGTGCGCTTTAAGAACCTTGCTGGCAAAATTACATTAATAATTTATATTTCAAAAACTACCCTCTGTATTTATCCATATGGTAATTTTCTAACAGACCTCAGAAGAAAGAGTAGTTATCCATATACCCCAATACAACCATTCATTTCAGCAGACACTCAATTAAGCTTGAGGGGAGAAAGGACATTAAATTCTGTTGCGATAGCATTCTGTTTTGTACTTATTGACACCTATCAGCATGTAACCGGCAACAATAAATTGCCCAGAGCATTAATATAAATGTGACATGAATTGGTAAGATCCCAAATACCAAATATCAGTTGCTTATCTTATAATTTTAAAAGATAGTGGTTCTTTCTAGAATTTTACAAATTCTATTTTCCCAGCTGCTTTTTATCTTTCATTGTATCCCCTGGTTGTCCTAGAAACGGTAGGAGAATTATTCCTTTTCAGAATGCATTCTTTATTGCTCACATGGCAATCCTCCCATTATTTTGAAAAAATACATGAATTGAATGTTCTTTGAAAAGGAAATACTTTGAAGCACAGAGTCATAAACATTACAAGAAAATTCCAAACTCCCAAGTTAAAAAACAAATCAAACAAACAAAAACCAGAGGCCCCTGAGAATCAGCTAAATTCTTCTATGCCAAGCTGGGTTTCTGATATTCTCCTCTGCTACAATGTGTGATTTGAAGAGGTGGTTTGCTTTTTGTACCCAACACTTAGACTGCTGCAGTGCTCACGAAAGTCCATCTATTGATGGATTTATTCTATTACCTAGGGGGTCAAAAACGTACCCAGAAAGAGATGATGGCTAGCACGGCAGAGGGGACTTCTGGGAGGGTCCAAGACATTTCTACTGAGGTGCCCAGATAAATGTGGAAAGAGAGAAGTTTTAAATGTAGAGAAAAGGAAGAAAAGGTAATTCCAAGCTTCTGCTCTCTCACAAAATAAGAAGCTCAAATCCCTTCTCATGCATCTTATTCAAGGAAGAGAAAGGTGTTAAATGATCAGTTTGAGAACTATCTATCGATGCCATCAAAAAGACCTTCTGGGATAGAAGCCAATTAGCGATTCTTAGTTTTACTCAATACCCTCTTCAGGTTTCAAGGCAATTTCAGGGGAATTCAGTTAAACACAAGGATACCATTTCCTTATCTGCACACACTCCTGTATCAGACCTTTACCAGTAAGTAGCTCTTACATTTCAGAAGGTCATTATCTGAACTTCAGTATACCTAAATACAACTTTTTGCTTTTAAAAAAAAGTCAAAGACTGATGCCACTCTGTCCCCTTTAGGGTCACCAGAACGAAACAAGTTTTCAAGCAAGGCTGGAGGAAAGGTAACCTTTTGAACATTTCTAAACATCCCTGTGTCATGTGTGCACCTGCAGTATGGGGAAAACAAGAATACTGTGCTATCCCTGGCTTCTTCCACAGCCAGCTCTGGGGCTATAGAGAAGTCACTTGACTCTGCAGCCTAAGTTATGAGGGAAAACCATAAGGCTTCCTCTTGCCTGAGAAAAGGGCCTGTGTTTCTGCATAGACTTATACTTTAGCAAATGAACGACCAGACCTTTCACAATACTATAAAGTGGTTTTAAAGAATTCAAGGAAGTCACGAATGTACTATATCCACAACTTATCCATGAACAGAAGACATTTGAATAATGGTAATGGGGCCAGTTGTTATTGTATCACGTTGAAACTGTTATTGAGTTGTTTTACTTTTCAGTGCAGAGAACTTTCTGCCCTCCCTTGTCCCATCACAATTTTTTCCTTAGAATGCTCTAAACCAGGAAAAGAAAATGCATTGGCAACACCAGCAAATGTTTCTGGGGCTCTCTGCAAGGAACTTTGTGGTATTTCAGATTTCTGAGACTGAAAAGTCCGAAATGTATCTTTAATAACAAGGTTAAAATGGTGTGTGCAGACAGAATTTCTAGGGGAAAAAATTAGGGGGAATCGCGAGGTTGATTTTGCAGTAAAGTTACCAAACAGACTTAGAGGGTGGAAAAAGAACCATTAGGAAAGAGAAGGAGGGGCAGGGAGGGGGCTCCTGCTAGGTGATCTTTCCTAAGGTTCCAGCTGCTGCACCCTGGACCCACCGAAGAGCTTCAGGTTGAAGCATCTTGAGACACAAGAACATCCATCCCTTTCTTAACAGGGAAAAACATTACTGATGTGCTGCAGAGAAAGCAACATCCCACATGGCCCATGTAGTACTGAAGCACGCATTTTATCTAGTTGGCTCATGCTCGGAAGCTTAACTGGGAACCTCAGTAGAAAGGTAAGGTTATGACTCAGAGAATCAATAGCATTGTCTTCAGTCCTGGAGGGCCGGACTGTGATGGGGAGTAAACCGTACTGTGCTAATGGTTTGGGAGGAAGATGGAAGAGCAGGGAGCTCCAGGAACCAGCCCTTCCGTCAAAACAACTATTAAACAGGCAGGAAGTGTCTGAAACAACTATTTTGAAACTCCAAAGACCAGAAGAGCACTGTCTAGCATCCAGGGAAGAGCGGAAGGAAGAGGCTGATAAATTGCGGTAAAGAACTATAAATTGCTGTTCCACGTGGTTACCAGCACCCATTTTTCCTCTCTTGCAGCAGGACGCTTTAGGGTCCAATCCAAAGCTAGCTTGCTAGGGACAGGAAGGGATGTAAAATCCTCTTCGCCAAGAACCTGGGTAGGCCTGACGGATCACCGATCAAGACTTTGGATTAGCAAATTCACATCGATGAGTGTCTGGCTATTGTTTCAACCCACCTGGACAAAGGCAGTGGCGAAGGTGTTTCAACCCTCCCTGAACAGAGATGGAGGTGGTGGAGATTTAAAGACACAGCACTACCTCAGGGCTGCAGGGAACACTTAGCTGAAGGGCGGCATTTGTTGGGCAGGCCAGGAGAGCTCAGCTTTGGAGACCCATAGGAGGAGAACCTGGCACCCTTCCTGATCCCCTCCCCAGAGCACTTTGGAAATTGGTCTGTGTGACTCTCTTTTGGAAATTAGGAGAGATTAAGACATTCTCAGATAAACAAAAACTGAGCGAGTTTATCACCACTAGACCTGCCCAAGGCTAAAGAGGTTCTTCACACTGAAAGGAAGGGACAGTAGACAATGGTTCAAAGCAACATAAAGAAATAAAGACCTGTGGTAAAGGTAAGTGTTCGGGTAACTTAAAATGCCAGTACTGTTGTATAGTGTTGTTTTTTATGTAACTCTAGTTCTTACTTATTACAGGTGCCAAAATGAAAAGTCATAAAAAGTAATGATAAATCTATATTTTTGTACATGTACAATGTACAAAGATATAAGTTGAACAGGTACAAAAAAATGGTAGGGGAACAAAGTGGTATAGGAAAAGTATTTGTGCATACTACCAAAGTTAATATCAAACCAAATATGATTATCATATGTTTAGGATGTTCAAATTTGACCCGATCGTGTACCCATAAGGACAATAGATGACAAAAATAACGAGATAGAAATGAGAAGGTACTCAGTATCATAAAACACCAAAAAATCATGTAAATATAAAAATAGGCACTAGCTTTTTTGAGGGACAAAAAAAGGTATAAGACTTGAGAAGGCTGTAAAGCAAAATGGCAGAAGAAAGTCCTGCATTATCAGTAGTGACTTTAAATGTAAATAGGATTAAACTCTCCAGTCAAAAGGCAGAGATTGGCAAAATTAGTTTTAGAAAACATGACCCAACTATATACTGTCTGCAAGAGGCTCATCTTAAAGTCAAAGATACAAGGAGGTTGAAAGTGAACAGATGGAAAAACATATACCATGCTAGTAGTAATCAAAAGAGAGCTACAGTAATCAAAAGATGGACATGATATACTGATAATGGGGATTATTCAATAGGAAGATGTACCAATTATAAATATCTATGCACCTAACAGCAGAACCCCAAAATATATGAAGCATATGACAAAATATATGAATATATGACAGATTTGAAGGGAGATATTGATGATTCTACATTAATAGGAGACTTCCACACACTACTCTCAATAATGGATAAAACAACTAGTTAGAAGATCAATAAGGAAGTACAGGACTTGAATCATACACTAAACCAACTGAACCTAACAGACATATATAGAAAAATGTACTGCCCCCCTCCCCATGCTTTAGTTTGCCAAAAGGGTGCTGATACAAACTACCAGAAATATGTTGACTTTTATAATGGGGATTTATTTGGGGGTAAAAGTTTACAGTTCCAAGGATATGAGATGTCCAGATCAAGGCATCAGCAGAGATACTTTCTCACCAAAGTCAGCTACTATTGATCCTAGTGTTGCCACATGGTGAAGCAAGATGACTGCCAATCTCGATGAGGTTTCAGTCTTCCGCTCTGGACTCAGGGTCTCGTCTTTAGCTGGTCCATGGGCCTAGCCTCTTAGGGCTCTGTGCTTAATCAATCCTGTCTTAATTGACTTCCCTATGCCAGGAGAGAGTCCCTTAGAACTTCTGTTCTTACAACTCAGCTGTGGGAAAAACTGGAGTCTTTTCTTTCACATGGCAGTTCACCTTTTCCTCTCTCTATCCAGTGTGAGACCATTTATATCAGACCCAGCAAGAGGGCAGGGACTTAACCTGAGTCACACCTCACTTAACTTAGTCCAATAAAAAGTCCTACAGCAATCTTAACAGGTAATCTAATCAAAGGCTCCCAGACAAATTTAATGCAATCAAAGGGTATCACACCCAGAAGAATAGATTAACTTACAAACATAATCTTTCTCTTTTTGGGATTCATAAAATAATCTCAAACAGTTCCCTGCACACACCCCAAGAAAACAGAATATAAGTCTTCTCAAGTGCACATGGATCATTCTACAGTATAGACCATATATTGCATCCCAGCATAAGTTTTAATATGTTTAAAAATATTGATATCATACAGTGTATATTTTCCTATTACAACCAAATGAAGCTAGTAATCATAACATGGGGAGAAATGGAAAACTCAAAAATAGTCTTAAACAACCAATGAGTTATACCAAAAATACTCTTAAACAACCAATGGGCTAAAGAGGAAATCAGAAGTGAAATTCGGAAATATTTTGAGGTGAATGAAAAGGAAATACAACATACCAAAACTTATGGGATGTAGTGAATGCAGTGTTAAAACAGAATTTTATAGCTCTGAATGCTTACATTAATAAGAAGAAAGATTTCAAATCAGAGACCTAATCACAAAACTGGAAGAACTAGAAAAAGAATAGCAAACTAAGCCCAAAGTGAGAAGGAAGGAAATAAAAATATTACAACAGAGATAAATGAAATGGAAAAAAATTAGAATCAACAAAACCAAAAGTTGGTGCTGTGTAAAGATCAATAAAATTGACAAACCTTTAGCCAAATTGATAAAGAAAACAAAAGAGAGAGGATACAAATAATAAATATCAGAAATGAAAAGGGAGACTGTACTACTACCCCTACTAAAATAAAAAGGACTATAAAAGGATACTATGAACAGCTGTACACCAATGAATTAGATAACCTAGAGAAAATGTATAAATTCTTAGAAACACACAAACTACCTACACTGACTCAAGAAGAAATAGAAGATCTCAACAAACCAATCACTACTAAAAAGATCTGAATCAGTCATCAAAAACCTCCCAACAAAGAAAAGCCCAGGACCGGATGGGTTCACAAAGAAATTCTACCAAACATTCCAAGAAGACTCAACTCAAAATCTGTTCAAACTCTTCTAAAAAATTGAAGAGGACAGAATACTCCCTAACATATTCTCCAAGGCCAACATCACCCTTATACCCAAACCAGATAAAAACACCAAAAGAAAAGAAAACTATAGACCAATATCTCTTATGGATATAAATGTAAAAATCCTCAAAAAACACTAACAAACTGCATCCAACAGCATAAAGAATTGTACACACACACACTGGGATCAGGTAACAAAACCTAGCACCACATCTTTGAAAAATAGGAATAGAAGAAAACTTCTTCAATGTGATAGAGGGTATATATGAAAAACCCAAAGCTAACATCCTACTTAATGGTGAAAGACTGAAAGCTTTCCCTCTAAGATCAGGAACAAGACAAGGATGCCCATTGTCACCACTGATGTTCAACACTGTACTGGAAGTTCTTGCCAGAGCAATTAAGCAAGAGAAAGAAATATAAGTATCCAAACTGGAAAGGAAGAAGTAAATTTTCCTTATTGGTAGATGATATGATCCTATATACAGAAACACCTGAAAAATCCACAACAAAGCCCCAAGAGCTAATAAATGTGTTCAGGAAAGTGACGGCTTACAAAATCAACACCCCAAAATCGGTAGTGTTACTATACACAAGCAATGAGCAATTGGAAGAGGAAACCAAGAAAAAAAAATCAATTCACAATAGCAACTAAAAGAATCAAATAACTAGGAATAAATCTAACCAAGGATAAAAGGAACTTTTACACAGAATATTGCAGAAACATTGCCAAAAGAAATTGAAGAAGGCCTAAATAAATGGAAGGATTTTCCATGTCCATGGATTGGAAAATGAAATGTCTTTTACATGTCAATACTACCCAAAGTAATTATAGATTCAATACAATCCCAATAAAATTTCAACAACCTTTGCAGAAATGGAAAAGCCAGTCATCAAATTTATATGGAAGGGCAAGGGGCCCTGAATGCTAAAGCCATCTTGAAAAAGAAAAATGAAGTTGGAGGACTCACAGGTTCCAAATCTTAAAAGTTACTACAGAGACTCAGTAATAAAAATAACATGGTACTGGCTCAAGGAGAGACATATAGACCAATAGAATAGAATTGAGACCTGAGAAATTCAAAATCACTCAACTGATTTTTGGCAGGTCCCCAAAGACCCACTTGATTGGGAAATAATAGTCTCTTTAATAAATGGTGCTAGGAAAACTGGATCTCCATTTAGAAATAAAAAAAGAAGGGCCCCTATGTCACACCTTATACAAAAATCAACTCAAAATGGACCAAAAATTTTAATGTAAGTGCTATAACTATCACACTCCTAGAAGAAAACGTAGGGAAACATCTTCAGGCAATGGTTTCTTAGTGCCAAAGCACAAACGACAAAAGAAAAAATAGAACTCATCAAAATTTAAAAATTGGGGCCTCAAAGGACTTTATTATGAAAGTAAAATGATAACTACATTTGAGAGAAAACATTCAGGAACCACATATCCAATAAAGGTTTAATATCCAGAATATATAAAGACAGCCTTTAATATAAAAACAGAAAGAAAAACAGCACAATTTAAAACTGGGCAAAAGACTTAAACAATCATCTCTCCAAAGAAGATACACACATTGGCCAGAAATCATATGGAAAGATGCTCAACATCATTAGCCGTTAGGGCAATGCAAGTCCAAACCACAATGAGATACCATTTCACACCCACTAGAATGGCTACTATTTAATGGAAATTTTTTTTCCATTAAAAAAAAATTAATGGAAAATAAGTGTCAGAGAGGATGCGGAGAAATAGGAATGCTCATTCATTGCTGGTGGCAAATTAAAGGGTCAGCTATGGTGGAAGACAGTTTGGCAGTTTCTCAGGAAGCTAAGTATAGAACTACCACATGACCTGGCAGCCCACTACTAGGTGTATACCCAAAAGAATCGAAAGCAGGGGCTTGAACAGATATTTGCAGACTGATGTTGATAGCAGCATTATTCACAATTGTCAAAAGATGGAAGCAATCCAATTGTCCCTCAACCAATGAATGGATAAACAAATGTGATATAACCATACAATGGAATATTATTAAGCCATGAAAAGGAATGAAGTCCTGATACACGCTACAACATGAATGAACCTGGAGACATCATGTTGGGTGAAATAAGCCAGATACAAAAGGACAAATATTGCATGATCTCACTGATTTGAAATGATTAGAATAAGCAAACTCATAGAGTTAGAATCTAAAAAAAAAGATTAGCAAGGGATGAGATGGGATTAGAGAATGGGAAGTTAAGGCTTAAAATGTATGGGGATCGTATTTGGAATTATGAAATGTTTAAGTAATGGATGGTAGTAATGTAGTGCAACATCATGAATGCAATTGTGAACACAATATTGTGAACTCAACAGCACTGAAATATACATTTGAATATGATTTAATGGGAAAATGTTAGATTGTAATATTTTTTAAAAGCCATGGATCAGTACTGCACAAGCAGTGAAACTTAAGCTAAACCGGACTTCAATTAAGTACAATTGTAAAAATATGTTATCATCAAGTGTAATAAATGTTCCATACCAATGTAAGGTGTGGTGTATTAGTATCTTGTATTTTATGCATGATTGTTCTGTAAACCCACAACTTTCTAATAAAGAAAAAAAAAAGCATAATGTGCTCTTCTAATTTCTGCCATACATGTGCCAGGTAATTTGCATGCATAAATCTAATAATCCTGGGAGGTACGTGTTTAGTTCTTATTTCCTAAGGCAATTTATCCTATCATTTAATCCCACTGAGTTTTTTAAAAATTGCTGGTTGGTAAAGCAAGAAAAAAAGAAAATCGGAGTATGGGAAAATAAGATAAATTCAGGTGAAGTTCATCCACAAAATGCAAATCATAAAATCTTGTGCATAAGGTAGAAGAGGGGCACAAAGTTACCTAGTATGATTTATAATCCAATGCATGGAGGAAAGGAAGATCAGATTTGTGACACATTGTGTTCAGAGGACAAAGGCAAGGGAAACAAAACTCAATCTGAGATTGATACGAAAGAGAAATTTCTCCCAAGCATCCTTGGAGCAATAGTATTCTTGCAGAGGTTGTGAAGAGTAGGTTCATAAGACTGTTTCCCATCATGCCCTTCAATGCAGGTAAATGGAGTAATGCCAAATTCAATCCAGTAAAAGCAAAACACGGGAAGTAAAAAACCATGTGGCCCAGATACACAGGACTCTCTTAATCCCAAGGGTAAATTTTAGAGTATCCTGGAGCAGAGGTTCTTCAAGTGGCACTTGGAAAGTTTACGCTCGAGTTCCGGGCTGTTGCAATGTGAGGGTGCTTCTGGCAGTTAGCAGACAGAGCCCAGCAGGACAGTCCCATGCAGTAACAAATTGTGTCACATCCAATGACTTTTTTAAAATTTACTTTTTATTTATGTATTCCCCGCACCCCCACACTTGCTTGCTGTCTGTTCTCTGTGTCCATTTGCTGCATGTTCTTCTGTGTCTGCTTGTCTCCCTTTGTTGCATCATCTTGCTGTGCCAGCTCTCCGCAGGTGCAGGCTGTCAGCTCTCTGTGTGTACAGGCCAGCTTGCC
Source organism: Dasypus novemcinctus (assembly GCF_030445035.2). Taxonomy (NCBI): domain Eukaryota; kingdom Metazoa; phylum Chordata; class Mammalia; order Cingulata; family Dasypodidae; genus Dasypus; species Dasypus novemcinctus. Next base: position 48,258,241 of record NC_080694.1, on the reverse strand, counting down.
TTCACGTGAACCCAGGGCCTCCCATATGGCACACGGGAACCCAACTGATTGAGCCGCAGCCGTTTCCCACATTCAGTGACTTTTTAAATATTACAATGGATGTTCATGTGAACCTTTTTTCCCCACATTCTCATACACTGCTGGTAGGAAGGCAAAATGGTAAAACATCTATGGTGGAGAATTTGGCAATTTGAAAAAACTTATGACTCTGTTCATCTTTTGACCCAGCAATCCATTCTGAAGTTACACCTCCACAAATACAAAGCAATATTTTCCCAAGGTTATGTATCGCAGCATTAGTTGTAATTTAAAAGAATGGAAACAATGCAAATGTCTACAGGTGGGGAACTATTTGAATAAACTAAGGGACATCCACATAATAGAATACAATATAGCTTTCAGAAAGAATCAGGATGACCTCTACCTATTGACGTGGAGTAGCATCAGGATATATAATAGTTGTAGCACATAGCATGCTACCATTTTCATAACAAGAAAGAAAAGGAAACACTGAAAGGAAAAGCCAAAAATGAACGGCCTTAATCTATGGGAGTTTGTAGAGGAAAATGGAGTGGAGGGGATCGAAATCAGAACAAGACTTCTCTGAATATAGCTTTTTTTTCAATTTAACATTTTTTAAATTAAAGTTAGTAGATCACAAAGAACTTTACATTAAAAAACATAAGAGTTTCACATATAACCCACTCCCCACCCCCATCATTTTAGTAAATTGTATTTTTTGAAGATAAATATATCTCAAAAAATGTAACATTAAAAAACATGAGGTTCCCTTATATCCCCACCTCCTCCACCCCACTCCTCCCACCCCAACAACCTCCCCTATCATTGTGGCACACTCATTGCACTCGGTGAACATATTTTGGAGTACTGCTGCACCACATGGATAATAGTTAAATAGTTTTTTAAATTGTTTCAAATTTTAAACCATGTTTGTCCTTCACCTATTTAAAAAATTAATTTAAAAAAAAATTGAAACACTACAAACAGAAACAAATGGACCTTACCATTTTCCATAAGAATAAAGATGATGGCAAAGAGAAAAGAATTATTTCTGTTCTCTTGGAATACAGTTCCCTGCCAGTTCATTCTTAAGGAGTGTTACGGCTTGAATTGGATCCCCCAAAAGAAGCATGCTCAAGTCCTACCCCCAGTCCAGGGAATGTGATCTTGCATGGTTAGAGGGTCATTGCAAGTGGAATTAGTTAAGTTAAACTTAGATCCTACTGGTTAGGGTGGCCTTTAATCCAGTTATGACTATCATCCTTAACATAAGAGAAAAGACACAGATGGATGGACACAAGAGAGAATGCCTTATGAACACGATGGTAGAGATTGGAGTTTCACTCCCACGCACCAAGGGACGCCAAAGTTGGCCAGCAAACCGCCAGAAGCCAGGAAGAGAAGGAGGATTCTGCCCTACAGGTTTCGGAGGAAGCTTGGCCCTGCTGGCACCTGGATTTCCAATTTCTTGCCTCCAGAACTGGGAGACAGTATGTTTCTGTTGTTTTCAGCCCTCTGGTTTGTGATACTTTTCTTTGACAGCTCTGGGAAACTAAGATGGAAGAATATAATCTAAGGGCAAAATTAACTATAAAAATCTTAATGTTGATTGAGAAAGCTTATTTTTAGTAGTACTATTGGTAGTGTACTTGTTTGAAATTGTTATTGTGGTAACATATATATAATATAGAAATTGCCATTTTAACCATTTTAAGTGTTCTGTCCTGCATCATGAATTAATTCACAACATTAAACTACCATCTGCACCATCCATTACCAAACTGTTTTCATCACCCTAAAACGAAAGCCTGCACCCATTAAGTAACAATTCTCCATTCCTCCATCTCCTGGCCTCTGGTAACCTCTGATCTATTTTCTGTTTCTATGAATTTGATTATTTTAGGTATTTAATATAATTGGACTCATAATCGAATATTTGTCCATTTGTGTCTGGCATATTTCATGTAGCATAATGTTTTCAGGGTTCATCCATGTTAGAGCGTATATCAGAACTTCATTCCTTCTTATGACTAATATTCCAATGTATGTATGTACCACATTTTGTTTATTATATTGTATTTTAAAGCTCTTTTACATCGATGATAGATATAGATGTAAAAATAATAGATCTAGATATTAATATTAATATAGATATAGATAGATATTCTAGGAAAAAGCAAATAAGTGAATAGATTGTTATTAGGAACCAAAATTTTCAGTGTATGAGATACAAATATAAAACAAATTGAATTAAGGGAAAATTCCTATAATGTTTAATTTGAACTGGAAATTGCACAACTCAATTAAAGTGAACACACACACACAACCCTTGCTCTGTCCACTGAAAGGGATACCCTCATAACAACAGACACAACTAGTTCCCAGATTTTGGTCTCTAAACACATTGTCCAGGAAAAAGGATTAGGGATCCTTGGTTAAATAGCTGCTTCCAGTTCTAAGGAGGGAAAAGCAAACATGCTTTCAAAGACTAATGGGAGATGTATCAAGAGGTTACAGGAGTCAGAATGTGGGATATTCTTTAAGACCACTGGTCTGAACACGTCAAAATAATTAATGACAAAGGCGGGGAAAGGTGGAGGATCGTTCTGTATTAAAACACACCAATAAAACAAAATAAACAAATGCAATAGATGAATATTGATTGCACCCTGATTTTTTAAATTCATAGCTATGAAAGTAATTGAGTTAATTGGAGAGATTTGCATATGGCCTATATAGTAGCTGATACTAGGAAATTGTTAATGTCCTTAGGTGTGATAACGGTGTTGCAAATATTTAGGAAAATGTCCTTATTCTGAGAAGCGACATAGTGAAGTGAAATGTTGTATCTGAAACTCTTTTCAAACAGGTCCCAAAAACGTGGCGTTAAATCTAAGTAGAGGGAATACAACCGTGTTCCTTTTACTATTCTTTTTACTATTCTTTCTATATGTTTGAAAATTTTTATAATAAAAAATACAGAAAAAAAGTTTCTAATTTTCTGAGCATAAGCCCTTACTCCATTTTTATATAACCTTGAATATCTTTTGGCATAGTTTTAAATTGGCGAATTTTCCAGGAATTTGTCTACTATATGAATTAAGGGAAGTTTTCACTTAGTTTTGCCTGGCACTTTACCAAGAGTTCACCATTCCATCTACAGCACACCTATGTCACCTGTGTTCATAGCCCATTCATACTGACAGGTGCCAGCATTGGACCTCTTCATTTTGTCTTCTGTAGTAGCTGTACAGAGCATTTAATACTTCTTATTGAAACACATAACATTGCATTATAAATTAATCTCCTTTAATGTCTTTTTTATATTCCAGTAATAATGTTGTATTGGTGTGTTTTAAAATGGTGTGTGTGGGTGGTTTATATTTCCAGTGGATTTCATTTTGGGATACTAAAAGGGGTCATTATAAAAATCTGTCATAAATTGGTATTGCTAGGTATGATAGGTGGATAATTCCTCAGTTGAGAATTGGAGCCAGTGCACGTCCTTCAGGCCAAACCACACAAGCATTATTCCCACAACTAGGCTCTTCACAAGAATTGAGTGGCAACCTCCCCAAAAGAGGACGTCTGCCAGGAACTGAGAAGTCTGAACCCCAGCAGTGGGCCTGGCCTATGCAGAAGGTAAGATCTCTACTCCTTTATGTTTACACTCAAAATAGGAAAGTGACTGAGAGAAAATATATTTCATACCCGGAGAATTTTCATGTGAAAGGTTCTTTTGGGTCTTCATGAGCAAAACTTTGCATGGAGGTGCCTTTCTTTTTTCCTTGTAGCATTTAGAGAAGACTGGGATATCTCTGATAGTAATTAAATTCATTACTTTTTGGACCATAATTGGGACATGGCTTGACAAAGAGTCATTTGTGATTTGAGAAGGTATTATTAAACTATTTTACAGTGGTACAAAAAATTGAATCACTTCCAATTAGATGATTAATGTGCATCCTTTTCTGAGAAGAAAATTTTACTACCGACTATCAGAAAATATAGGACATATGCTTGCTTTAAAACACTGAGAAAAAATAGTGAAAAGGCAGCAGCATTTGTTCTTTCATTCATCCAGCTAATCTTTATTAAATGTCTTTTATGTATCAGGTCCTGTATAAGGAGCTGAGGTTAAAACAATAAGAGGCAGTATCCATTCTCTGCAAGCTTGTAGTATAAAGGGAAAATCGCATTAGTTACGGTTTGTGCTGTGTGGTGTGTATGTTGGGGGGGGGGCCGGCAAGAAGACAGGCATGCTTGTTATGAATCGTGAATGGAGGAGGCCGTTGCAGAAAAACCTGAGTTTGTAGAGAGAGAAAAAAAAGAAAGTTCCACATGCAGCAAAGTCAGTATAGAAATATGGGGATGGTGAAAACATAATGTTGCCTCCAATACCACATGAGAGATAGAGAAGTCCTTACGGCGAGGCCAAAGGAAAAAGCTGCAGAGATGAATTCTACTTGGAAGAAGGTACCAGTTCTGTAGATAACAGTACAGGCATACTGCGGAGATACTGAGGGTTTGGGTCCAGACCACAGCAATAAAACAAAAATTGCAATGAAGAGAATCACATGAATTTTTTGGTTTCCCAGTGCACATAAAAATTATGGTCACAGTATGCTACAGTCTATTAAGTGTGCAACAGCATTATGTCTTTCAAAAAAACCAGTGTACATACCTTAATTTAAAAACACTTTATTGCGAAACAGATGCTAACCATCACCTGCACCTGCAGTGAGTCGTGATCTTTTTCCTGGTAGAGGACAGCCTAGACAGCTTTCCTGGTAGAGGACAGCTAGACAGCCTTCATGTTGATGGCTGCTGACTGCTCCGGGTGCTGAAGGCGGGGGTGGCTGTGGCAATTTCATAAAATAAGACAATGAAGTTTCCTGCTTCGGTTGAATCTCCCTTTCATGAAAGATTTATCCGTGGCCTGCGATGTTGTTTTAGCACTTATCCACTTCTTTCAAAATTGGAGTCAGTATTCTCAAATCCTGTTACTGCTTTATCCGCTAGGTTGTGGTAATATGCTAAATCCTTTGTTGTCATTTCAACAATGTTTACAGCATCTTCACCAGGAGTGCTTTCCTTCTCAAGAAACCACTTTCTTTGTTCCAGCATAAGAAGCAACCCCTCATTCATTCAAGTTTTATCATGAGACCGCAGAATTCAGACACATCTTCAGGCTTATTTGTAATTCTAGATCTCTTGATAGTTCCAACAACTCTGCTGTTACTTCCTCTAGTGAAGTCTTTTTAAAATTATTATTAGAGAAGTTGTGGGTTTACAGAATAATCATGCATAAAATACAGGATTCCCACATAAAACCCTGTTATTGAAACCTTGCATTGGTGTTGTATATTTGTTAAAATGGGCGAAAACACATTTTTATTATTGTGCTAGTAACTATAGTCCATGGTTTAACTTAGAGTTCACAGTGTAGTGCATTTCCATAGATTTTTAAAATTTTTATTTTATTACCATATATACAACATAACATTTCCCCTTCTAACTTCACTCAGATATCTATTTCAGTGCCGTTAATTACATTCACAGTGTTGTGCTACTATCACCACCATCCATTACCAAAACATTTCCATCATTTTAAATAGAAACTTCCTATTCCCTATCCTGATCCTGTCTCCTTGTAAACTATATTCTAGACTCAGACTCTTTGAGTCTGCATATTATAATCCTTGAACTAGTATCATACTGTTCTAATTACTGTGGCTTTGTAATACATTTTAAGATCTGAAAGTATGAGTCCTCCAAATTCATTCTTCTTTTTCAAGATGTCGTTAGCTATTCGGGGCCCCTTACCCTTCCATATAATGGGCATCTTTTCTTGTTCCTGATCTTAGAGGGAAAGCTTTCAGTCTTTCACCATTATGTAGGATATTGGCTTTGGGTTTTTCATGTATGTCCTTTATCATGTTGAAGAAATTCCTTTCTATTCCTATTTTTCTAGGTGTTTCTTATCAAGAAGGGGTGCTGGATTTTGTTAGATGCCTTTTCTGCATCAACTGAGATGATCATGCATTTTTCCCCTTCATTCTGTTAATGTGCTCTATTACATTAATCGGTTTTTTATGTTGAACCACTCTTGCATACCAGGAATAAATCCCACTTGATCATGGTGTATAACTCTTTTAATATTCTGTTGAATTAAGTTTTCTAACATTTTGTTAAAGATTTTTGCAACTATATTCATAAGAGATATTGGTCTGTAATTTTCATTTCTTGTGGTATCTATATTTGGTTTTGATGTGGGACTAATGTTTGTCTCATAGAATGAATTAAGGAGTGTTACTTCCTCTTCAATTTTTTTGGAAGAGTTTGAGTAGAATTTGAGTTGTCTTCTTGGAATGTTTGTTAGTATTCTCCTATGGACTCATCTAGTTATGCGCTTTTCTTAGTTGGAAGGTTTTTTTAAAATTACTGATTCAATCTCTTTACTAACAATTGGTATGTTGAGATCTTTTATTTCTTCTTGAGTCAATGTAGGTAGTTTGTGTGCTTCTAAGAATCTCTCCATTTCATCTAGGTTTTCTAATTTTTTGATGTATAGTTGTTCATAGTTTTTCTTATAATTCTTTTTATTTTAGCAGGGTCAGTAGTAATGTCCCCTTTTTCATTCCTGGCTTTTGTTATTAATATTTATGTCCCCTCTTTTTCCTTTGTAAATCTTGCTAAAGTTTTGTCAATTTTATTGATTTTTTCCAAGAACCCACTTCTGGTTTTATTGATTCTATTTTTTGTTGTTGCTGTTCTCTATTTTTTTTTTTTTTGTTCTCTATTTCATTTATCTCCACTCTAATTTTTTAAATTTCCTTCCTTCTGCTTGCTTTGGGTTTAATTTGCTGTTCTTTTTTTTAGTTCTTTCAGTTTTGAGGCTAGGTCTCTGATTTGAAATCTTATTTTTCAATAGAAGCATTTTGAGCTATAACTTTCCCTTTCAGCATTACCTTTGCTGCATCCCATAGCTTTTATGTCTATTATTCATTTTCATTCTCCTTAAGATGTGTTCTAATATTCCCTGTGATTTAACCCATTGGTTGTTTAAGAGTATGTTGTTTAGGAAGCGGATGGGGCTCAAGTGATAAGGCCTCCACCTATCATATGGGAGGACCCGGCTTCAATCCCTGGGGCCTCCTGGTAAAAAAGAAGAGAAAGCGTGCCTGCATGATAAGCCAGTGCCTGCATGGTGACTTGAGTGCCAACATGGTGAGCCAAGTGCCTGCTCAGTGAGCCGAGTGCCTGAACAGTGAGCCAAGTGCCCATGTGGTGAGCTGAGTGCCCATGCAATTGCCCACATGGCACCCCAAGTGCATGGTGAGTCAAGCACCCAGGCAGTGAGCCAAGTGCACACACAAGTGCCCGTGTGGTAAGCCGAGTGCCCACGTGAGTGCCCATGTGGCCAGCCAGTGCCCACATGGTTAGCCAGTGCCTGCATAGCAAGCCAAGTGCCCATGCAGCAAGCCGAGTGCCCACGTGGTATGCCAGTATCTGCACAAGTGAGTCATGCAGCAAGATGATGGTGCAACAAAAGAGAGATGAAGGGAAGAGTCATGGTGAAGTGCAGCAGACCAGGAGCTGAGGTGGCGCAATTGACAGAGAAACTCTCTTCACATCGGGGGTCCCCAGGATCCAATCCCAGTGAATCCTAGAGAAGAAAACAAGAAGGGAAGACAAAAAGAGAAATAGATACAGAAGACCACAGAGTGAATGTACACAAACAGCAAAAACAGCAGGGTGGGGGAGGGGAAGAAGAAAAAAAAGAGTATGTTGTTTAATTTCCACATATTTGTGAATTTTACATTTCTCCCTCTGTTATTTATTTCTAGCTTCATTCCATTGTGATAGGAGAAGATACATTGTATGTTTTCAATACTTTTTAATTTATTGAGACTTGTTTTGTGACCTAAGATATGGCCTATCCTGAGAATGATCCCTGTGCACTCGAGAGGAATGTGTGCTCTGTTGTTGTTGGGTGAAGTTTTCTATATATGTCTATTAGGTCATTGGTTGGTTGGTTTAAAGTGTCATTCAAGGGAAGCAGACTTGGCCCAGTGGTTAGGGCATCCGTCTACCACATGGGAGGTCCGCGGTTCAAACCCCGGACCTCCTTGACCAATGTGGAGCTGGTCCATGTGCAGTGCTGATGTGTGCAAGGAGTGCCCTGCCACGCAGGGGTGTCCCCTGCGTAGGGGAGCCCCGTGTGCAAGCAGTGCACCCCATAAGGAGAGCTGCCCAGAGCGAAAGAAAGTGCAGCCTGCCTTAGAATGGCGCCATCCACAGGGAGAGCTGACACAACAAGATGACGCAACAAAAAGAAACACAGATTCCTGTGCTGCTGGCAACAACAGAAGTGGACAGAAGAAGACGCAGCAAATAGACACAGAGATCAGACAACCAGGGCAGGGTGGGGGGCAAGGGGAGAGAAATAAATAAATAAATAAATCTTTAAAAAAATAAAATAAAGTGTCATTCAAGTCTTATAATTCTTTATTGATCTTTTGTCTACATGTTTTATCCATTATTGAAAATGGTGATTAATGTCTCCTACTATTAATTTAAAATCATCAATATCTCTTTTCAAATCTGTCAGTGTGTGCTTCATATATTTTTGGGCTCTGCTGTTAGGTGCATTTATATTTATAATTATTACGTCCTCTTGAATTGACACCTTGATTAATATATAATGACGGTCTTTGTCCCTCATAACTGTTTTGACATAAAGTCTATTTTATCTGATAATAGTATAGCTAAAACAGCTTCCTTTTGGGTTACAATTTACATGGTATATTTATTTACATCCTTGCACTTTCAACCTACTTGCATCTTTCACTTTAAGGTGAGTCTCTTAAAGACAGCATATAGTTGGAGCGTGCTTTTTTAAAAATCTCTTTTGCCAATCTCTACCTTTTGACTGGAGAGCTTAATTCATTTACCTTTAAAGTCACCATTGATAATGCACTACTTTCTTCTGCCATTTGCTATTTATTCTTTGTAAGTCATATACTTTTTCTGTCTCTCAATTATTCTGTTATTGCCTACTTTTAAATTTATTTTCTTTTAGGAGGATTGTACCATATTAAGTGCCTTCTCATTTCTATCTGGTTATATTTTCATATATTTTCCTTGTGGTTAATTTAATATCCTAAATATATAACAATTATATTTGGTTTGATGCCAACTTAAGTTCAATAACATACATAAACACTTTTGCTATACCCTTCCATCCTCCCACCTTTTCCTGTACTTGTTACCAGTTATATGTTTGCTCAATTATATCTTTTGATATAACCAGACTTATCATTACTTGTTGTGCATTTTCATTTTAACACCTGTGGAAGTAAGAAGTGGAGTTACATACCAAACAATACGATATGATACAATAATAGTGGCATTTATAATTACCCAAATGGCCACTTTTACCAGAGATCTTCGGTTTTTTTTTAAATGTTACATTAAAAAAATATGAGGTCCCCATATACCCCCCACCCCGCTCACCACACTCCTCCCACATCAACAACCTCTTTCATTATCACAGCACATTCATTGCATTTGGTGAGTACATTTTGGAGTACATTTTGGATAGTGGTTTGCATTGTAGTTTACACTCTCCCCCAGTCCACCCGGTGGGCCATGGCAGGATATACAATGTCCAGCAACTGTCCCTGCAGTACCACCCAGGACAACTCCAAGTCCTGAAAATGCCCCCACATCATATCTATTCTTCCCTCTCCCTACCCTCAGCATCTACCATGGCCACTTTCTCCACATTAATGCTACAATTTCTTCCATTACTAATCACAATAGTTCCAGAATAGAGTATCAGTAAGTCCACTCTAATCCACACTCTCTTTCTCCATCCTTTGGATCTTTGTTTCTTTATGCTGCTTTGAACCACTGTCTGGTGTCCTTCCCTTGCAGTCTGAAGAACTCCCTTCAGCATTGCTTATAGAGTAGGACTAGTGGTGATAAACTCCCTCAGTTCTTGTTTATCTGGGAATGTCTTAATCTCTCCCTTGATTTTGAAAATAAGTCTCACCAGATATAAAATTCTTGGTTGGCAGTTGTTTTCTTTCAGCACTTTATGAATTTCAACCCACTGCCTTCTTGCCCCATGGTTTCTGATGAGAAATTGACATTCCATCTAATTGGGACTCCCTAGTCTATAACATGTTTTTCTCTTGAAGCTTTTAAAATTCTCCTCTTGTCCTTTGAATTTGACAGTTTGATCAATATAGATGATGGGGTGTGTTTCTCATGTATATCTTCTTTGGTGTTCTACGAAATTCTTGGATATGTATGTTTACATCTTTTGTTAAGTTTGAGACTTTTTCTGAAATTATTTTTTTGAATATTCCTTCTGCCCCTTTCTTGCCTCTCTTTCTTAGGACTCCCATACTGTTAATACTGGTATGCTTGATGGTGTCCCAGAGGTCTCTTAGGCTTATTTTGCTTTTTATAATTCTTTTTTCTTTTCTGCTCCTCAGTCCAACTCATTACAATTGTCTTCTCTTAAACTTTGCAGATTCTTCCTTCTGTCAGCTCCAATAATTTTTATTTCAGTTATTGTTGCCTTCAACTCCAGTAGTTCTGTTTAGTTCCTTTTTAAACTTCCTGTCTCTTTATTATGTTTCTTATATTGCTTATATCATTTTCTTGGTATCCTTAATTCTGTATTTAACTTCATCGACTTGAGAATTTTTAAGATCCTTTTTTTTTTAAAGTCTTTGTCCAGTATATCCACATTCTGGTTTCTTTGTTGGTGTTTTCTGGATTTTTAATTCTCTTCCTTCGAATGTCTCATCATTTCCTATTTCATTGTTTATCTTATACTCTTTTTGTTTTTTTCAAAGATTTATTTATTTATTTCTCTCACCTTCTCCCCCCCACCCCAGTTGTCCGTTCTCTTTGTCTATTTGCTGTGTCTTCTTTGTTCACTTCTGTTGTTGTCAGCAGCACAGGAATCTGTGTTTCTTTTTGTTGTGTCATCTTGCTGTGTCAGCTCTCCCTGTGGGCAACACCATTCTTGGGCAGGCTGTGCTTTCTTTCGCACTGGGTGGCTCTCCTTACGGGGCGCACTGCTTGCGCGTGGGGCTCCCCTCCGTGGCGGACACCCCAGCATGGCACAGCACTCCTTGCACATATCAGCACTGCGCGTGGGCCAGCTCCACACAGTCAAGGAGGACTGGGGTTTGAACCATGGACCTCCCAAGTGGTAGATGGATGCCCTAACCACTGGGCCAAGTCCGCTTCCCTATACTCTTTTGTTGAACACTGTACCTTTTAATATTTTTAAATGTTAATTCTGAGATTCATCCCTTGAGGTGTCTGTTTCTTGATTTTGTAGCAAGCTGGTGCTAAGGCAGACTTTCTTGAATGACAGCTCTCCTATTAGGAAGGTCTGTCCAATGCGAATGCAAAGTCCAAGGTCCTCCTTGTCTTTTCTGGGCCTGTGTCTTTTCCTGGGCTTGTGCTTGTTAGCTGTTTTTGGAGTTCTCCAGTTTATAGGAGTTTGGTTGTCCTTTCTGCTTCCCAGAGGACAGACCTTCCACTCCCAGGTGCTTAAAGCAGGCAAGCCTTTGCCCCAGGCTCTCCCCCTCAGTAGTTCCTTATAATCCTTTCCTTGTCTCAAGCTATTTTCACTTGAAGAGCAAATTCTGGGTTATAGGGGGCAAGCCAGAGAAGGGCTTCCCAATTCACTCTTACCCAGGCTGAACAAGGCCAGGGACGTATGCCAGAGGCACAGCTGCCCTGGGGAGGGGATTAGGAATGGTGCCAGGAACTCCTTCCATGGATTCCCAAAGCTGCACTTTCTTGACCTGCCCAGCAAATGCTGCGCTGAGGAGGCATAGTGTCTTTGTCCAGGGCTAGTTGGAACAATGGCTGTCCTCAGAGCTGCACCGACAGCAATGTGAAGTCGCTCATCAAAAGCCACGGTCAGTAATTGGTCATGCCCCTCCTTCCTCCCAGGGAAGAGGATTTTTTAGTCCCTTTCCGTTCTACCCAGGGGCTGGATCCCGTGGTGGCCTGTTGTGAGAGTGGGGGATGGGTGCTGGTAACTGCCTCAAAGAGAGAAGTTTACTAGTCTTTACCATAATTTAACAGGCCGCTTCCTCCTGCCCTTCCCAGGATGCTGTAGTCTTCTATCAGACTCCAGGGTTTCACAGTAGCTGTTTCAGACAAGCCCAGCCTGTTGAATAGTTGTTCTGGTGGAAATACTGAATCCTGGAACTTCCGACTCCTCTATCTTTCCACAATCCAGTCCACTGAATTCTTGAGCCTCCTCAAAGGCATCCATGAGGTTTGGAATTAACCAAACTCCCACGGATGTTGATATTTTGACCTCTTCCCATGAATCACAAGTGTTCTTAATGGCATCTAGAATGATGAAACCTTTCCAGAAGGTTTTTAATTTACTTTTCCTAGATCCATCAGAGGAATCATTTTCTATGGTGGCTGCAGCCTTACACAATTCCTTCAATAATAAGAAAGTCGATTTTTAATAATTGAAAGTCAAAATGATTCCTTGATCGAAGGCCTGCAGAATGCATGTTGTGTTAGCAGGTGTGCAAACAACATTAATCTTGTACATCTCCATCAGAGTTCCTGGGGAACCAGGTGGCTCATCAATAAACAGTAATATTTTAAAAGGAATCTTTTTTTCTGAGTAGTAAGTCTCAACAGTGGGCTTACAATGTTCAGTTAATGATATTGTAAACAAACGTGCTGTCATCCAGGCTTTATTTGTTCCATATATAGAGCACAGGCAGAGTAGAGTTAGCATAATTCTTAAGGGCCCTAGGATTTTCAGAATGGTAAATAAGCATTGACTGCAACTTCAAGTCACCAGCTGCATTAGCCCTGAACGAGAGAGTCTAGACTCTCCTTTGACACTTTGAAGCCAGGCACTGACTTCTCTTCTATAGCTACGAAAGTCCTAGATGGCATCTTCATCCAATAGAAGGCTGTTTCATTTGCTTTGAAAACCTGTTGTTTGTACCGCACTAATGAAAGAAGTTGTCAATGTGGGAGAAGTGGGGGGTGTGGGGAATGGGGCACATGGGAATTTCCTATATTTTTTAATGCACTATTTTGTGTGATCTCTGTATCTTTTTAAAATAAATTAAAAATGTATTTGAAAAGAAAAAGAAAATCATCAATGATCTTAACTAGATCTTCTGGATAACTTGCTGCAGCTTCTACGTCAGCACTTGCTGCTTCACCTTGCACTTAAACTTCATGACCCAGTCTCTGCCCTCTTCAAACATTTCTTCTGAGCTTTCTCTTCTTTCTCAGCCTTCATAGTTTTGAAGAGAGTCCTTGTGTGGGATTAGGTTTTGACTTAAGGGAATGTTATGCCTGGTTTGATCTTCTATCCCCTTAAACTTCTCCAGGCCAGCAATAAGTCTGTTTCACTTTCTTATCATTCCTATGTTCAGTGGAGTAGCACTTTTAATTTCTTTCAAGAACTTTTCCTTTGCATTCACAAGTTGGCAATCTTTTTGGTGCAAGAGGCTTAGCTTTTAGCTTATCTCAGCTTTCTACATGCCTTTTCTACTAAAATTAATCATTTCTAGCTTTTGATTTAAAGAGAGAGACAAGCAACTCTTCCTTTCACTTGAACACTTAGAGCCCACTGTAGAATTATTAATTTGCCTCATTTCAATATTGTTGTGTCTCAGGAAACAGGGAGACCCAAGGAGATGGAAAGAGACCGAGAATGGTCGGTGGAGCAGTCAAAGCACGTATAACATTTATCAATTAAGTTTACCACCTTTTATGGGTGCTGTTTGTGGTGTCCCAAAACAATTACAATAGTAACATCAGAGATCACTGATCACAAATCACCATAATGAATATAGTAATAATGAAAAAGTTTGAAATATTGCAAGTATTACCAAAATATGACATGTTGTTCGGAAAATGCACTGATTGGCTTACTTGAAGCAGGGTCGCCACAGACCTTCAATTTGTAAACAATGCAATATCTGTGAAGAGCAATGAAGTGAAGCACAAAAAAATGAGGTGTGCCTGTATAAAGTCAGGGCCGTATGCTTTATGGACCTCAGGGTCCTAAGAATGTACAGAGGACATAGGTTACCTGTGTTGCTGTGACCGTTTGTTTGATTTTACTGCCCAGGATCTGAACTTCCTTCCCATATGATGGACCCTCCTTTGCATGATGAGTTGTGGTGGCCCCATGTCTCACCACGGAAGCCAAGGGGGCCAGAAGCTTCTTCCCACCTATGGAGTGAGGGTGTGGACACCTGACCTAGGTGTAGCCCATCAGATGCCCCAGCCCCAGATTTTGATTCTCAGACAAGTACCTAAGGCACAGGGACAGTTTGAAAGCCATTTTGAGTGACAATGTTTAGTGGGGACAGTAGCTGCTATGACTGTTTCTATGACCTAACCTTGAAGCTATTCAGTTTCCCTTGGGTCCTTCTTTCTGACCTTGTTCTTCAGCTTTTCCATCAATTGTGAGAGTGTCTGAATATTCTTGCTAAGGCTGTGTGGAGATAAGTAATTTTTAGACAGGAGAGCAGGTGAAGTTAAGCCAAATAATTAATAAATGGAAAGTCTTCCTTAGCCTTCAACATGGTTAAGATTGATGGTCCATTGTGAAAACAAAAGCACAAAGAAGACAGTGAGGAGCAAAATCAATGGAAGGCAATTTAAGAGACAAAATAGATATGGAGAACCAATGAGAGGCCAACAGAAAATATTGACAAAGGAATGTCAGGAGTGGGAAATTAAACTAACAAAATGTGGCCAGTGTGCATAAAGTAAGCTAAGATAATGGATGAAAGGGGTGAAAGGGCAAAGAAAACTTTCCTTAAGAAATGGAAATATACCAACTGATGCAGAAAAGGGAAGTCTGTCATGACAACAAAGCCTAATCTTGGATAAATCTAGAAAAACCATCAAAAATGTTATTAATAGGAGAGAGTAGGAGAGGGGTGGGGGTTGGGTATATGGAAATCCTCTATATTTTCTATATGACTTTTCTGTAACCTAAAGCTTCTTTAAAGATAAAGCAGAAAAAAAAAAGGCACGGGGGAACATACAGAAAAACTTGCCTCTGTACATAAAAGATAACAGATTTTATGGTGATGAAAGGCACAGTGAAAAATTTATATTTTATTTTTTATTTTTGCATTTTATTTGTTATTTATTATTTTTATTTGATTATGTTTTGGCTTTGGGGGAGGTCTTGGATCACAGAAGTATCACAACTGTGGTAGGGAGGATCACTGGTGTAGGCTGTCAGTGATGGGGAGATGTGTGGGGAGGAGTGCACCTAGGGCATGCCTCTAAGGCATATGAATATATTCAAGTGTTCATTGGGCATTATCTTGGTGGGTGGAGACCTACACAATAACTGAAAGAATATTGAATTCCCATCCTTGAAAGTCCTGCTACTTTCTCTAATATAGTATCAAGAATCCCTAGAGTACATGGGCAGTGCCTAGTGTAGGATATCAGACCATTATGCCAGGCCCTTGATATTGATGGTTGTACTTATGAACCTTGCTCTTACAAAATTGAAACTTAGCCTCATATTATATGCTGCCCAAGAGTTACCTCCTGAAAGCCTCTTTGTTGCTCAAATGTGGCCTCTCTCTAAACCAAACTCAGCCTATAAATGCACTTCCTTCTCCCCCATATGAGGCATGACTCCCAGGGATAAGCCTCCCTGGCACAGAGGAATTATTATGAAGTGCCAACTAGTGATGCATTCAGAAAAAGACCTTGACCAAAAGGGGGAAATATTAAAGCAAATGAATTTTTGTGTCTAAAAGATATCAAAGTGAGTCAGGAGGTCATCCCAGAGGTTTTATTTATGCATGTCTCAGAATCTCATTGACTGCCACAGTAAACAGTTCCTCAAACAGTGGGGCTCCTGAGGGCTCTAGAAACATCTAGGTACTATAGACAAGGCAGACAGTCTCAGAAATTTGGCAGGCTGTCAGTGGGCCTTACTTTGAAATATATGCCCCCAGATTCAATCAAGTTAGACTCATTTATAATTTCCCTACACATGGCTTTTCTGATCCTTTTATTTGAACCTATAATTAGCACTATACTCATTAAATATACATCCCAGAGAGTTAAATCATCAGTCTGTTCATTTGGCAGTAGAGCCCTGAATCTCAGCAGGGTTGCAACATCTACTCTCCAGTTCATTGGACATGCCCAGGACAACTAACAAAAGGATGACAATAGACAACACCCATTTCCAAAAATCAGAGAGTATTTACAACTGCGTCAAGACAGTTCCATCCACCTGCCCCATGGAACCTATGCCCCCTCTCAATCAGAAACAGAGAGGGAATCACCATCCCAAAGTCCTTAAGATAGAGGAATGAGCTAACATAAGGCAGGAATGCAATTATGGACTAAAGTAGACTCATTATTATTCTAGCTATGGAAGAATTTGTATCACTGATATAAGATAGTGGCCACCAACGTTCGAGGGGATGGAAAGGGAGGCATTTTTGTAACCTGGGCATTTTTGGGACATTGGAATTGCCCTGCATGACATTGCAATGATGAATACAGGCTATTATACGTTTTGCCAAAACCTATAAAATTGTGCTGTGCAAAGTATACATTATAGTATGGCCAGTGATCAGAGTGTGATTCCTGGAGATGGTTTTTTTGCTCATACACAAGGACAAGAGAGTCCCTGTTTCTGCCTCTGGTCATTGGAGGATATGAGGATGGGATGTCTGGAATTACTATAGCCATTTTGAAACAATGAAAGAAGCTAGATGATATGTTGAGATTGGCAGGTCAGAAAGGTGGAGAAAACCTGGATCCTTGATGATATCATGGAGCCACTTCACTGATCATCATCAGAATGCCCCTCCTTTCAAAACTCTTGATTTATAAAATCATAGATCCTTTTATTCCCCCTCAGGCAGATGAGTCTGTGTTTTGAGATCCTTTCCTGTTCCTTGCAGCACACAGTATTCCATCTGATACAAGGAATCAAGTCTTCTTTAAATAATTGGGATATATATAGTATCTCAGTGTTAGTGCTAGTCTCATCATGAAGACTGTTGGGGAAACTGGCAACAACACAAGATACCTGATAAGGCAATAAAGGGAGACCAGATGCAGTATGTTCATTCCCTTTGGGAAGCTGTAACTTGCAAAAGTGGGGTGCAAGTCACTCTACCTGGAGAACTGGAGTCAAAAGAAGGCCTTGACCAGGAGAGGCATGATTTCTTTCTTTAACACCATGCAGGTCTGTGGCCTCCATCCAAGTTGTGAGACCTGTGATCTCTAGATGAGGAATACACAGAGGTAATGATCAGTCCACAGTCACTGAGAAGAGAACAGGAAATGGAGCTCACATGCAACAAAGTGGTCTTGAAATTCAGGTGTCAGTTCTGGGACTTATTATCAGTATGGGAAAGGTACTTCCTTTCTTGGGACCTTAATTTGCTCAGCTGTAAATTAGAAGCCTGAACTAATTCTTTGCTCAGATTCAATTTAGCTCTACAGTTAAATGATTGGTTCTGCCAATTTTGAAAGGGAGAAAGTCAATGGTCACATAGCATTTACCCATATGTATTACTCTTGTTCTTAATACTGTTACAAAAAGTCTGTGAAATGCCTCAGTGATAAGTAGGAGCTTTGAAATCATACATATCTGGGGTTGAATACCGCTTATTAGAGGTATGATTTGGGGCAAGCCATTTAAGCTCTCTAAACCTTAGTTTCCTCTCCTGTATTAAGAGGATAATTTTAAGAACAATAACAATAATTATAATAACTCCTTTAAAGGGTTTCCCTGAGGAGTAAACGAGCTACTGCACATAAAAAGCTTAGCTCATAATAGTCACTCAATAAACTCTTGTTGTTATTTATAGTAACAATAACAAGTAGCATTTATATGGCTGTAGCAGTTTGATATGGTTATGAATTCCAAAAATAGATATTGGATTATGTTTGTAATCTGGTCTGTACCTGGACATGATTAAATTATGATTAGGGCTTTGATTGGGCCACGTCATTAGGGCGTGGGGTCAAAGGGTGGGGACGCACAGATAAAAGGCATGGCAAAGGACAGAGTTGAGGGTTTTTTGATGTTGAAGTTTGATGCTGAAGACTTAAGCTGGAGACCTGGGAAGTAAGCTCACAGAGGAAACAGAAGCCAGCCCCAGGAAGAAAGGAACCCTGAGCCCAGGCAGAAGCAAACCCTGGGAAGAGAGGAACCCTGAACCTGGAGAGAAGGAAGACCCTAAAACAGAGGAACCCAGGAAGCCTGAACCCTTGCAGATGTTGGCAGCCATCTTGCTCCAATATGTAAAAATAAACTTTGGTGAGGGAAGGAACTTATGCTTCATGGTCTGGTATCTATAAGCTCCTACCCCATATAAATACCCTTTATGAAAACCAACCAATTTCTGGTATTTTGCATCAGCACCCCTTTGGCTGACTAGTACAATGGCCCATTACAGTTAATGAAGTCAGGATTAGTGCCCAGTCCACTAACTCGGGATATTGTGTTCTTTCTACTAGAGTACATAGTCCTTCAAGATAAAGTTGAGTACCAGACTCCTAATATGTAGAGAAAATGAGAAGAAAATGTATAAACAGAGAGCCATGCTGTGGCAAACATGCATCATACATAAAATGCATATAATACATAAATGCATAAAATACACCAAAACAACTCTATACCGTATTCCATAAAGTTATCTCTCTTTCCCACACTGCTTTCTCATTTGATCCTAAGCCCTAAAACAAGAAGGGAGCAAATAGGCAGTGAGGTTTATAGAGCTGATGCTGGCCCCTTGAAACACACTCTTGCCTCATCAAAGAATGTCTACTTCCTTTAGAAAAGAAAGACTTGGGAGGCAGATTTGGCTCAACTGATAGGGCATCTGCCTACCAAATGGGAGGCCCAGGGTTCAAACCCAGGGCCTCCTGACCTATGTGGTGAGCTGGCCCAAGTGCAGTGTTGATGCGCACAAGGAGTGCCATGCCATGCAGAGATGTCCCCTGTGTAGGGGAGCCCCAAGTGCAAGGAGAACCGCTCCGTGCAAAGAAGTGCAGCCTGCCCAGGAGTGGCGCCACATACATGGAGAGCTAATGCAGCAAGATGATGTGGCAAAAGGAGATACAGATTCCCGGTGCCACTGACAAGAATACAAGCGGACACAGAAGAATACATAGCGAATGGACACAGACAGCAGACAACTAGGGGAGGGGGTGAAGGGGAGAGAATGAAATAAAAAATAAATCTTAAAAAAAGAAAGCTTTTCATTCTGGCTATCAACTATTACAGCCAGACCATCTTGGTTGAGCGTGTTTGTTGTACTCTTGTTGTTGTTGACCAGTAGAGCATATTAATGTTTTCAGGCTACAGATGAATAAAGAAAATGGTTGGAAAAGTAGAAAAATATATCTTTTATTTTGCTTAAAGTTGTTATCTGAAGGGTAGAGTAACCTTTAAGAAAGATAAGAGTAACAGCCTTAGGAAACAGAGACCTGATAAAAAGGAACACTGTAAGATCTCAAGAGCAAAGTGGTGTCCTCCCTTTGCCACTAAAGTCATTAAATATAAAAAGGCATGCACAAAGAAAGGTTTTATTTTACCATTGAAATTGCAGCAGGAAGAGAAAATAAAGTTCTCAAACTGGAAACAACTACTATTTAAGAGAAATCTGAAATCTGAGACAAACAAAAGTGCTCTCAAAAATCTTAAGTGTGAAAGAAAACATTCTCCTACCTGGGGATTAGGAAGGGGAGATACCCAAAGACCAGAAGTCTCAAAAACCGCTGGAGTGAGATCTAGAAATCCCAGAGTCCAAGGAATACAAATCATGTCAAAGAGGAGAGGCAGAGGCAATCACGGCCATTAACAGTAATTAAAGTGACTGTTCAAAATACACAAGACAAGCAACATTTAACTAACGGGAAATTTGGAATTATAGTACCAAGGACAAAGATCATCTTTACCAAGAAGAAGAGTAAGTGAAGTGCAGTGTAGGTGAATAGAAGATGGGAGAATCTAATTTTCTAAAAACAAACAAAAACCAGCATATTTTCATTTTTAAAAATATTTTCACATTGTTTGATGTAAATGGGCAGTGGATGACTGACCAGTGTAGAAAGAAACATGTTATGATTGGAAAAAGAGGAAAATAAGCAAATATTATATATAGAAAGTCCCCAACTTCCAAAGGGACAGTGTTCCAAAATTTGCTTGGAAGTTCGTCATCTTAGAGCACAAAGTTGCTTCAGCATTTGTGTGTGCTATAAATGGTGGTTAAGTGCTTCTCTCTATATGGGACCAAGAGTCTATATACACACAATATTGGTCAAGGTTTGAAAAGATCAAAATCAGAGGGAGCGCGAGAGCAGGAGGGAGTGCGAGCGTGGGAGCCACTGGCAGGCACCTGTCTTCAGGGCGAGCAAGGGGGCTTTACGGTTTATGGTGAGCTAGGCAGCTGGGACATGGACCCCCACCCTGCAGTCCCCCTGCAGTCCCAGGAGGAGGCGTGCGAGCTGGATGCAGGGCCCATCAAGGTCCTGCCAGCTGACTAAAAAGCATCTGCACAGCTCTTCACGAAAGACCCACAGGGTCCCCAGGATGGGCTGAGTGGTGACACAATCCTGCTGGAGCTGTTTCGGGAAACTACAAAGCAGGAGGTGTCTGGGTGTCGATCTGGAGAGACTGCCACAAAATTAGTGCTTCCTCAAGGTAAAACTGCAGGTTTCTAACCCCGAACTTGGAAACTGTGGGATGGTAAATCCCGTCCCCCTAGGGCAAAGGACTGCAGCTTTCCCTGAGAACCACTGGCTGCAGGGCAGAGTTCCCAAGCCCTGTGTTCCCCTAAACACAGGAGCCCTAAGCCCATGTTCCCTAAACCCCCACAACCCATATCTCACAATCCCACATATCCCAAGTCCACATTCTCCCACGCCTCTGTTTCCCAAACCCAGTACTCCCAGAAATCCGGCATTGCCCTAGCCCACCAGGCTAACTCCAGGAGTGGGAGGGTTTAGGTGGGAGGTGCAGAGGGGCCCAAGGAGTGCAGGTTCAATTTTCTGGTCCTCCCTTTTTACTGAGTTTGGAGGAACATACCACCTGACTTGAGGAGAGCCTAAGAAGAGAGGAGAGGTGAATCTGTTGAGAAAGCCTGATTTACCTAAATGCCCTGGGATAGGAAACTTTGTCAGAAAGAAGGTGGAGTCAGAAAGTTAACTAACCCCTCTGTAGCACACCTAAGGAAGAGGGACAGTAGGTTGTGCTTTGCAGGCTTACAAAAGCATATTTAGGGTTCCTGATAAGGGGTGGGTGCTCTCTCTCAAGAAATTAAGAGAGATTATTTTCTGAGGTGAGTTGGTTCACCAGGGACCCATTTGAATCTCCTACAGGAGCCTTCACACAGCCTTCCTGCTGCCCTGGGAGAGAGGGAAGTGAGGAAGGGAGAGAGGGGGAAGGCCAAGCTCCTAAGCACTTTATTCAGTTGGAAAGAGATTTCTTCCTTGAGGACTTGTCTGATCTTTCATGTTGGTTTGTTTTCTTGTTTTTCCTTCCTCTTAACCCCCTTCCCCCATGGCCCTTTTTTTCTTTTTTTCCTTTCTCTTTTTCTTGCTTGCTTTTTTTTTTTCTCCATTTTCCCTTTCTGTTTCTTTTTCCCTCTTTTTTCTTCTTTTCTCTCTTTTTTATATTAGGTACTGCAGGCAACATTTCTTATTTGCTGTGCTTCCTCATCCTCAATTTCCTCCTTCCTGTGTGTACTGATTTTGGCTACCAACTCTATCCCCCTTCCTTTACACCTTTCTATCCTCCATCATTTATTGTTTCTCTTACATTCCACCTCTTTTTGTTTAGCCCCAATATTTCTGACTTTTTATATCTAATACCTCTACTGTGTTTTCTATCTTTTATTCACTCTTTTTATTATTGTCCTTTCATTTCTCTTTACCTCTCTCCAGACCACACTGGCCTTTTAATTCATACTATTTTCCTCCCCATATTCAGTTTACTATCTCATTATAGGTACTCCACTTTTTTACCCATGCAGCTTACATGAGTTCAATATCCATTCCCCTAGATGTCACATGGTTCTTCTGCTAACATTCACTATCAATACTACTATTATCTTTTTCTTTTCTTACCTTTTGCTTTCTCTGGCCCTAATATTTTCCTTCAAGGGAACTTAGCCAACAAGGAAATAGAATAAGAAGAACAAAGTGATAAAGGGAAGACTTAACACACACAGAAAAACAACAACTAATTGAACCCCGACACAAAAAAACTAATCAACTCAATAAACCCATCAAGATACAATGAGGACCAGACAGCAACAAAAAACTACAAACCATACCAATAATCAGGAAAACTTGACCCAATGCAATGAACAAACTAAAACCAGGAAGAGGAGTAGAACACTGACAACTAATTAAAGCTCTCAAAACATATATCATGGACCAAAACCAGGAAGAGGAGTGGATCACTGAACAACTAATTAAAGCTCTCAAAACATATATCATAGACCAATTTAATGAAATGAAGAAAGAGATTAAGGTTATTAAGAAAACAGTTGGGGAGCATACAGAAGAAATTGTAATCATGCACAGAAAGATAATGGATATGATGGGGATGAACAGCACAATCCAAGGAATCAAAAATACACTCTTAGCAAATAACAACAGATTTGAAGAGGCAGAAGAAAGAATTAGTGATTTGGAAGACAATACATCTGAAATCAAACAGGGAGTAGAAATGATCGATAAAAAGATAGAAAAAATCCAGCAGGGACTTAGGGACCTGAATGACAATGCAAGACATGCAAATATATGCATTATAGGCATCCCAGAAGGAGAAGAGAAGGAAAAGGGGACAGAAGGGATGTTGGAGGAAATAATGGCTGAAAACTTCCCAAACCTACTGAGGGAGATGCATGTACATGTCCAGAAAGCACAATGCATCCCAAACAACATAAATCCCAAGAGGCCAACCCCAAGACATATACTTGTCAAATTATCCAATGCACAAGGCAAATTGAAAATACTAGAAGCAGCAAGAGAAAAGAGAACCATCACTTACAAAGGAGGCTCCATAAGATTAAGTGGTGATTTCTTATCTGAAACCATGGAGGCAAGAAGGCAGTGGTATGGCATAGTCAAGGCACTAAAAGAAAAGAATTTCCAACCAAGAATACTGTATCCAGCAAAGCTTTCATTCAAAAGTGATGGAGAGTTCAAAATATTCACAGATAAACAGAAACTAAGAGAGTATGCCAACAAGAAACCTGACCTTCAAAAAATACTAAAGGGAGTTCTGCAGGAGGAAAGAAAAAAACAGGAGAGACAGAGTTGGAGGAGAGTGTAAAAACAACTAAAATGGCAAAAAGAGAAAAAAAAATCAAACAACATATGACAAACACAAATCCAAAGACAATATGGCTAATATAACAATTCCTTGAAAGTAATAACACTGAATGTCAATGGATTAAGCTCACCTGTTAAGAGACACAGACTGG
The DNA here is from genome assembly GCF_030445035.2 of Dasypus novemcinctus. Classification (NCBI taxonomy): domain Eukaryota; kingdom Metazoa; phylum Chordata; class Mammalia; order Cingulata; family Dasypodidae; genus Dasypus; species Dasypus novemcinctus. The sequence goes on along the minus strand of NC_080694.1, from coordinate 48,234,686 downwards.
AAGATAGGATAAGGAAATATGACCCATCTATATGCTGTCTACAAGAAACACATCTTAGACCCAGTGATTCAAGGAGATTGAAAGTGAATGGCTGGAAAACAATCTTATAGGAAAACAATAACCAAAAAAGGGCAGGAGAGCTATATTAATATCAGACAAAATAGACACTAAATTGTGAGAGACAAAGATGGACACTACATATTAGTGAAAGGGATAATCTTTCAAGAAGAAAGAACAATCATAAATATGTATGCCTCTAACAAGGGTGCCACCAAATATGTGAGGCAAACACTGGAGAAAATAAGGGAAGGAATAGATGCCTCTACAATTATAGTGGGGGGATTTTAAAGCACCACACCATTGGACAGAACATCTCAAAAGAGGATCAATAAAGAAACAAAGACTTTGAACAGTATGTTAGAGGATCTGGACATCATAGACATATACTGAACATTACACCCAAATACAGCAGTATATACATTCTTCTCAAGTATACATGGATCATTCTCCAAGATAGACCACATGCTAGGCCCCAAAGAAAGTCTCAATGAATTCAGAAAGATTGAAATCATACAAAATAATTTCTCTGACCACAGTGGAATCAAGCTGGAAATCTTCAAGGGCCAGAGACACAGATTTGGCACCAAGATATGGAAGTTAAACAACACACTCTTAGAAAAACAGTGGGTCAAGGAAGAAAGCTCAACAGAAATCAATAACTACCTTGAAACTAATGAAAGTGATAACACAATATATCAAAACTTATGGAATGCAGCAAAAGCTACACTGCGAGGGAAATTCATAGCCATAAATTCATACCTCAAAAAAGAAGAAAGAGCTAAAATGAAAGACCTAACTGCACAACTGCAGGAATTAGTAAAAAAAAAAAACAACAAACTAACCCCAAAGAAAGAAGAAAGAAAGAAATAACAAAGATCAGACCAGAACTAAATGAAATAGAAAATAAGAAAGCACTTGAATAAATAAACAAAACAAAGAGCTGTTTCTTTGAGAAGATCAATAAAATTGACAAACTCTTAGCTAGACTAACAAAGAAAAAAAGAGAAGATGCAGATACACAAAATAAGATGAGAAATGGGATATCACCACTGACCCCACTGAAATAAAAACTATCATAAGAGGATACTTTGAAAAACTATATTCCAATAAGAAAGACAATTTAGAGGAAATGGACAAATTCCTAGAAACACATAAGCAGCCTACATTAATGAAAGAAGCAATTGATGATCTCAACAAACCAATCACAAGTAAAGAGATAGAGTCAGTCATTAAAAACCTCCCAACTAAGAGAAGCCCTGGGCCAGATGGTTTGACAAGTGAATTCTACCAAATATTCCAGAAAGAACTAACACCAATCTTGCTTAAACTTTTCCAAATAATCAAAATAGAAGGAACGTTGTCTAATTCAATTTATGATGCCAACATTACCAAACAAAGAAACCACAAGAAAGGAAAATTACAGACCAATCTCTTTAATGAACCTAGATGTGAAAATCCTCAACAAAATACTTGCTGATTACATTCAACAACACATTAAACAAATTATACACCGTGACCAAGTGAGTTTCATTCCTGGTATGCAAAGATGGTTCAACATAAGAAAATCAATTAATGTAATATACCACATAAACAGATTGAAGGAAAAAAACATATGATCATATATACAGATGCAGAAAAAGCATTCACTAAAATACAACACCCTTTCTTGATAAAAACACTTCAAAAGATAGGAATAGAAGGAAACTTTCTGAACATGATAAAGGATATATATGAAAAACCCAAAGCTAATATCATTTACAACGGTGAAATCCTAAAATCTTTCCCTGTAAGATCAGGAACAAGGCAAGGACGCCCACTATCACCCCTTCTATTTAACATTGTCTTAGAAGGACTTTGCTCAAGCACTGAGGCAAGAACCAGATATAAAAGGGATCCAAATAGGAAAGGAAGAGGTCAAAATATCACTATTTGCAGATCACATGATCCTATACATAGAAAGCCCTGAGAAATCTATAACAAAACTTGTAGAACTTATAAATGAGTTCAGTAAAATCACAGATTATAAGATCAATGCACAAAAATCAGTAGCATTTCTGTACACTAATGATAAGTAATGTGAGGAGGAAATCAAGAAACAAGTACCATTTACAGTAGTAAATAAAAAAATCAAATACCTAGGAATAAATTTAACTAAAGATGTAAAAGACTTATACACAGAAACTACACAACACTCTTCAAGGATATCAAAGAAGGCCTAAATAAATGGAAGAATATTCCCTGTTCATAATAGGAAGATTAAATATTATTAAGATGTTTATCCTAACAAAAGTGATCTACAGATTCAATGCAATTCCAATAAAAAGCAACACAGCATTTTTTAATGAACTAGAAAAACTAAATATGAAATTTATTTGGAAAGGAAAGAGGTCCTAAATAGCCAGACATATTGAAAAAGAAAAATGAAATCAGAGGAATCATACTATCTGACTTCAAAACATATTACAGCAGGGAAGCGGACTTGGCCCAATGGATAGGGCATCTGCCTACCACACGGGAGATCCACGGTTCAAACCCTGGACCTCCTTGCCCCGTGTGGAGCTGGTCCATGCGCAGTGCTAATGCGTGCAAGGAGTGCCGTGTCACGCAGGGGTGTCCCCCGCATAGGGGAGCCCCACACGCAAGGAGTGCGCCCCGTAAGGAGAGCCACCCAGCATGAAAGTGCAGCCTGCCCAAGAATGGCACCGCACACATGGAGAGGTGACACAACAAGATGATGCAACAAAAAGAAACACAGATTCCCGGTGCCACTGATAAGGATAGAAGCAGTCACAGAAGAACACACAGTGAATTGACACAGAGAGTAGACAACTGGGGGGGGGGAAGGGGAGGGAAATAAATAAAATAAAATAATAAAAAATTAAATTTAAAAAACTATTACAGGGAAGCAGATTTAGCTCAAAGGATAGAGCATACACCTACCACATGGGAGGTCCAAGATTCAAACCCAGGCCTCCTGACCCATGTGGTGAAGTTGGCCCACATGCAGTGCTGATGCATGCAAGGAGTGCCATGCCATACAGGGGTGTCTCCCGCATAGGGGAGCTCCATACTCAAGGAGTGCGCCCCATAAGGAGAGCTGCCCCACACAAAAAAATTGCAGCCTGCCTATGAGTGGGGCCACACACATAGAGAAGCTGATACAGCAAGATGATGCAACAAAAAGAGACACAGATTCCCAGTGCCACTGACAAGAATACAAGTAGACACAGAAGAATACACAGTGAATGGACACAGAAAACAGACAACTCGGCGGGGGGGGGGGGTGGATAAATAAAAAATAAATTTTTAAAAAAACATATAACAAAGCTACAGTAGTGAAAACAGCATGGTTTTGGCACAAAAATAGACACACTGACCAATGGAACCAAATTGAGAGTTCTGATATAGATTCTCATATATACAGTCATCTGATATTTGACAAGGCCATCAAACACAACTGGGAGAGAATGGCCTCTTCAACAAACAGTGCCTAGAGAATTGGATATCCATATGCAAACGAAAGAAAGAGGATTACCATCTCACACCCTATACAAAAATCAACTCAAGATGACTTAAAGACCTAAATATAAGAGCCAAGACCATAAAGACCTTAGAAAATAATATAGGGAAGCATCTACAGGATCATGTAATAGGAAATGGCTTCATAAACTTCACACCCAAAGCACAAGCAGCAACAGAACAAATAGATAAACAGGACTTCCTCAAAATTAAAGCTCTTTGCACCTCAAAGGAATTTGTCAAGAAAGTGAAAAGAGAGCCTACCCAATGGGAAAAAATATTTGCTAACCATATATGTGATAGGAGACTTATATACTGCACATATAAAGAACTCCTGTATCTCAAAAATAAAAAGACAAACAGCCCATTTGAAAAATGGGCAAAAGACCTGAGCAGACACTTCTCCAAAGAAGAAATACAAATGGCTAAAAAACACATGAAAAAATGCTCAAAATCACTAGCTATTAGGGAAATGCAAATCAAAACTACAATAAGATACCATCTTACTCCCATAAGACTGACAGCTATCAAAAAAACAGAAGAGGGAAGCGGACTTGGCCCAGTGGTTAGGGCGTCTGTCTACCACATGGGAGGTCCGCGGTTCATGTGCGTCCCATAAGGAGAGTTGCCCAGCATGAAAGAAAGTGCAGCCTGCCCAGGAATGGCACTGCCCACACGGAGAGCTGACACAAGATGATGCAGCAAAGAGAAACACAGATTCCCATGCAGCTGACAACAACAGAAGCAGACAAAGAAGAACACGCAGCAAATAGAGAGAACAGACAACCGGGGTGGGCAGAGAAATAAATAAATAAATAAATAAATAAATCTTTAAAAAAAAAACAGAAGAGGATGTGAAGGAATGGAAACATTCATCCATGCTGGTGAGAATGCAGAAGGATGCCGCCATTCTGAAGCACAGTTTGGTGGTTTCTCAAAAAGTTAGCTATAGATTTGCCATATGACCCAGTAATTCCACTGCTGGAACTGAAAATAAGGACACAAACCGATATATACACACCAATGTTCATAGCAGCATTATTCCAAAAGTAGGAATCAACCCAAATGCCCATGAACAGATGAATGGATAAATAAAATGTGGTATATACATACAATGGAATACTACTCAGCTAAAAGAAGGAATACAGTAAAAACATATGTGACAACATGGATGAATCTTGAGGCCCTTATGCTGAGTGAAGCAAGCCAGGCATTGAAGGAGAAACACTACATGACCTCTCTAATATGAAACAAGCAAACCAAGCTGTCTCAGAGAACTAGAGACTGGAAGATAGGCTTAAAGGAATTGGGGGGTGGGGGAGGGAGAGGAAGGTTGTGAGCTGACGCCTACATGAGTGAAGTCTATGATAAGCTAGAGGTAAGTATTTATACAGGGAAGGGATAAGATGGGGGCATAGGGATACCATTGGGTGGAGCTTTGCAGGCTTGAGGGGGGCTAGGGTTGGCAGGATGGGTCAGATGGCCCAAGAAACTGGGGGGGAGGGCCAGGGGAAACAGTTGAATATGGGAGACTGTCAGGTATGTGGTTGAAACCATAAGGTTGAGAAAACTCTTTAGAAAATATAATAAGGAAGGATTACATGTTTAAGGTGCTTAAGGGGGAGCATCTGGCACAGAGGCAGGCTGCTAGGGAGTGTGTGAGTGCTCAGTTTGTCATAGTGTGTTAAATCATTGGGTGGAGACCATATAATGAGTGTGAAGGTGTTCTCACATCCTGGGGAGACCTGATGTTTTCAAATGGAGAGAATTGTGTCCCTCAAGAGAATTGGTGGCTCCCAATGGGTTGGGGCAGTCTAGCATGTCAAGCCCTCAGCATTGTTGCAAGTATCTGTAAATCTGGTCCCTCAAGTAGTGAAGATTGATTGTCACTGTGGGCCCTGAGGGGAGGGGGAGTGAGTTAAAGAACAGATGGAAGCCGGGTAACTAGGGAGCAATGGAAGTGCTCCACAAGATCATGTAACAATGGATATAGAACATGTTAACATACACCAAAAATGTATACAAGTCTATAAGCTAAAAAGTAAACCACAGTGTAAAACATAAGGAAACTAAAAATTTAGAAATTTATACAGTCTAATTATGAACCATCATGTAAACCAAAATGGAACCATGTTTGAAAGCTATGTTTCAAAATCTGTACATCAGCTGCAGCAAATGTAACATGAACATGTAAAAAGATCATTGCTGGAGAAGGGGGAAAGGGTTTGATATTGGATATATGGGAGTCACCTATAGTGTATATGTGAATTACTGTGATCTAAAACTTTTTTGAAGACAAAGTTAAAAAATTAGAAAAACGAATTAAAAACAAAAAGAATGGATGTAGACACTGAGGAAAAAATGAAAGAAAGTGCCTTGCCACTGTACATTCAAGGCAACACCTATTACAGTGATGAAAGGCAAAACGTCAAAAACAAAGCTATATAATATTTTTCATTTTTATTATTATGCCAATTTATTTTTACTTTATCTTAGTATTTCTAAATTAGTATGTATATTTTTAATCTTTAAACCCATCACTATATTTCATTTTCCCATTAATTGACTTTGGCAATATATTAGACTTCATTGCTGAAGAAGTTTGGACCACAGAGAGGTTCAGCTATGGCAGGGGAGGAACACTGGTGTGGGGTGTTATTGATGGGGGGGCACATGAGTGGCAGGGAGTTCTCCAGGGCATGTATACAGGGAACATAAAAATGTTTGGAATGTATGTTGGGTATTTTCAAAGTAGCTACCGTTACAAATGACAACTGAGGGAGTGCTGAGTTTCTAGCCAGGGGAGCTCTATCACATTCCCCAATGGAACAGCAACAATCCCCTAAGTGCAACAGCAAAGACCAACAAAGAAGGTTTTCCAATAATGAGCCCTTCATAGTGATGACTATGCTTATGAGTCTGTGTGCCTGAAATATGAACTAGGCCTAGAACTGCAGGGTGCCTAAGAGTTACCTCCTGAGAGCCTCCATGTTGCTCAAATGTGGCCACTCTCTAAGCCAAAATCAGTGTGTAAATGCATTATCTGCCCCCCAGCATGGGACATGACTCCCAGGGATGAGCCTCTCTGACACCCAGGGATTACTACCAAGTACCAGTTGATGACTTAAATAGAAAAAGACCTTGAATAAAAGCATCAACTCAGACCAGCAGAATATCTCAGCCCACATGTAGGGTCATGTGTTAAAAACTGCTTTTTGACCTTGAATAAAAGGGGAAATGGCAAAGACAAATGTGTTTATACGGTTCAGAGTCTTCAAAAAAGAGTCAGGAGTGGTGGCAGACTTGGCCCAATGGTTAGGGTGTCCATCTACCACATGGGAGGTCCGCGGTTCAAATCCCGGGCCTCCTTGAACTGTTTGGAGCTGGCCCATGTGCAGTGTTGATGCGCACAAGGAGTGCTGTGCCACCAGGGGTGTCCCTGCGTAGGGGAGCCCCATGCGCAAGGAGTGCACCCCATAAGGAGAGCTGCCCAGCACCAAAGAAAGTGCAGCCTGCCTAAGAATGGCACCGCCCATGCGGAGAAATGACACAACAAGATGACGTAGCAAAAAAAAACACAGATTCCCATGCCACTGACAAGAACAGAAGTGGACAAAGAAGACGCAGCAAATAGACACAGAGAACAGACAACCGGGGTGGGTGGGGAAGGAGAGAGAAATAAATAAATAAATAAAAATCTTCAAAAAAAAAAAAAAAGAGGAGGTCATCGGAGGGGTCACGCTTACACACTCCTCAGGAGGACCCCAGAAACAGCCAAAGCGGGTACAACCCCAGGTTCTGGTTCTCCTGAGGGCTACAGAGAGCCACAGGGATACGGTCATGGCAGATAGCTCTGGAGTTCAGTACCATGTCAGTGGGCCCTACTTTGGAATTTGTGTCCCTGAGTGTGATGGAGTTGGACTCCGATGTGACCTTTCTACACATGCCTCTTCCATCACTTTTAGTGAAACTTTGATTGGTGCTAGGGTTGGTGTATACTCAGGAGACTTGAATCTCTGGACTGACCATGTGCCAGCTGGGCCATGAGCCTCAGCAGAGTTGCAACTCCTACTCTCTAGTTCATTGGACTTACACAGGTCAGTTAACAGGGAGGTGAAGATGATCAACCACCACACCAGGGAACTGAGAGTGCCTACAACTGCAGGCAGGAGGCATCATCCATGTGTAATCTAAGCCCCCTCTCAATATAGAGATGGAGTGGACATCACCATCCCAGGGCCCACAGAATGGAGGAATAAAATATGGATTAGAGTGGACTTACAGATATTCAACTATGAAACTATTGTGACTACTAATAGAAGAAATTATATCATTGACAGGGAGAAAGTGGTCACAGTATTTGCTGAGGGCAGGAAGTGGGAAGAAAAGATGTGATGAGGGGGCATTTTTGGACCTAGAGTTGTCCTAAATGATATTGCAGGGTCAGATGCTGGACAGTATATATCCTGCCATAACTCATTGAATGTACTGGGGAAGAGTGTGAACTCCAGCATAAACTATTACCCACCTGGTACTCCAAATGTGTTTGCCAAGTGCGATGAGTGTGCCACAATGATGGGGGAGGTTGTTGGTGTGGGAGGAGTGGGGTGGGGGGGTGGGGGGTATATAGGAACCTCTTATGTTTTATATTATAACCTTTTTCATGATGTATCTTGAAAAAAACACAATTTACAAAAATGATGGGGGTGGGGGGTGGAGTGTGGGTTATATGGGAACCTCTTATGTTTTTTTAATGTAACATTCTATGTGATCTATTAACTTTAATTTTAAAAAGTGTTATTTAAAATAAATAATTAAAATAATTGGAGATCAAAAAAAAGAAAAGATCAAAATCTGAAATGGGAGTGGGATAAGGATTTAAGTCAGAAAGGAAGGAAACACAAACACTAAGCCAGGATGCCAGAACAAAGGTGATACCAGAATTAGTGGCCAATTTTGTTGTTCATTTGTTTGTTTTTAGGAGGTACTAGGGAATGAAGCCAGGACCTCATACATGGGAGGCAGGTGCTCAACCACTAAGCCACACCTGCTCCCAGGGGTCAGTTTTAAGGATCCCAACTGTGAAATGGGCAACAAGAGCTGCCAAGGAAGGGCATTCTGAGGCTATGGATTGAGAGTTCTGGCATTTTTCTGAGTTATGGAAAATTGACCTCTTGATCCCAAAGTCTATGAATATTCCTCTGAGAAATGCTATAGCAAGTCTTCAAGATGCTCTTGCGCTTCTGACAAAGTTGCCCTACTCACTCTTGAAAAATTTGTTTCTATGGGAAAAATGCATTCCAAGCTTCAATTTGGGGTTCCAAATCAGAAACTCTAGAAGAACATCATTGGGACCTGGAGTGGATTGAATTCAACAATTAAAGTGAAAGAAAATTAAAGTTGGGCAGGTGAAGGTATGTGATTTACCTCTAGGTCACACAGTTAGGGACAGAAGACAGGGCTAGATGAGAGACCAGTTAAGCACATTTGTAGGGAAGAAGTCTTCTCTACCACCACCATCCCCCCAGGGAGAATTAACTACCCCTCCCCTCATTTTTTGATTGTCATATACACTAATTATAGGACAGGTACACTGACGTACCAAACTGTAGTCAAGCAGATGTCCATCACTTTCCTTTTCCTTTCTTCCACCTTCCCAACTAACCTTGATAATAAGGACTGTTTTCATTTGTCCCATTAACCCCAGACCTTAGTACAATGCCTCATATTTGAAGCTCAATAAATGTTTATGGGATGAATTAATGAACACCAGTTGTAGATGGCAGGCTTGGCCTTCTCATTAGAGAAAGGTACCGAAGGGGGCCTCCAGGGACCCAGATCAGAGAAGGTGATAGTCTGTGTTGTTCTGGCAAGACCACTTAGAGTCGTTGACAAAGCACAGTTCACCTGGGTAAAGGTACAGGGAAGACTCCGGAAGCTTATAAGTCCAATGAGGAACTAAGGAGGGAAGCGGAAATATTGAGCCTAAAAAAGAGAAGTCTCAGGGAAGTAATTTCCAAACTACGCTGATAAATTTCATAGAGATGCTGAAGGGCTGTGAAAAAATGGAAACCAAGAGGGAATGGCTGGAACAAGAGACCCATAACTCAGCTTTTATCTGCTAATCAAAGAGTGGTGGGCAGTTGGGGGAGGCTCTTTTCTGCTAATAAATTTTGAAAAAGCACTACCCAAAGTGTTATGATACGGGTCTTTAAATATTTGGAAGGCTCTTTTATGGAAGAAGATTCAGACTTGTTCTTTGTAGCTCTAGCTATCAGGACTAGTGACACAAGGTAGGTCTCAGGTCACAGAATGGAAGTAACACCCATGGATCAGGCCTGCTTGGAAGGACCTGCTTAGATGTGTCCCTCGCATAGTCTCCTCCCCACAGCTGGCCTGGTGAAGCATGGCTCCATGCTCTGCCCCGCTCCAGGCTTTGAGGAAGGATGGAGATGGCCTGAGGTCAGTAGATCAGACGTCTGTTTGCTGCTAATTCCATTCCACCGCAGGCCGGGTTCTTGTCTTGTTCTTCAGAGACCAAGACCCCAAAGTGAATCCTGGTTTCTGCATTGTTCCCACATACCCAAGGTTTAGAAACTTCCCAGTACTACCACCAGTTCTTAGGTGACAGAGACTTCGTCTCTGCATCATAATCCTCCCTGCCCAGTCCCTCCTACCGTAGCCCTCCAGCCGTCTTGGTCTGGGCCTCTGCCTAAGGCCTGTTGCATGGCACCCTCAAGAACGAACTTGCCACCTTCTGGCACACTCGCCGGCCCTTCCTGCTACCATCCTGGCACTCCCCCATGCTGCAGGCCCGGCCCTCTGCTTCCCAGCTGCAGACTCAGCTCTCCTGACACTCCATGTGTGTTACGGATTTCCTCCTGGCGCCTGTGACTGGATCCTCGACAAATGCGCAGCCTCACCCAGGAGATTCAATTATTATTATATGCCGGCTCTGATGCTTAGAATATCAGCTCCCAGTGAAGGCAGGTATAGCACAAGTGCCTCAAACAATGCCTGGCATATAGTAGGTGCTTAACAAATACTCATTGGTTTGGTTTTGTTGTTCCCAAGTCCTGGTCCTTCTGGTTTGGCCTTTTGTGCCCATGACCAAACCCTGCAATTGCCTTAGAGTATATCTGCCTTACAAAATCCCATCTCCCTGGGGGAAGAAAATGGATATTCCTTCCTGCTGGGACAGTCAGCAAATGGGAAAAGGTAGCTGGACTCAGTGTCTTCCAAGGCTCCTTCCAATTTATTGGGGACAGATTTCCTAGAGAAAAGCAACTTTCTAGGCCCATTATTCATGCCCTAGACTATCTAGAAAAAACTATCAGGGCCCCCAAACCCCTGCTGCCCCTTGCAGGCAGTCACGCCCTAGTAAAGAGACAGCTCTTGGGCAGCCACATCATGCTCTGTCAGTCGGGCTTCTCCAGAGAAACAGAGCCAACAGGATATGTGTGTGTGTATGTATGGTGTATGTGCATGTACACATACACAGAAAGAGAGAGTTTAATGATAAGGAATTGGCTCATGCAGTTGTGGGTACTGGCAAGTCCAAATTCCATCAGGCAAGCCACAAGCTGGAAATTCCAGTAAGAGCTGATGTTGAAGTCTTAAGGCAGAAATTCTTCTGATCTCTGGAACCCTCAGGTCATTGCTCTTAAGGCCTCCAACTGTTGGGGTGAGGCCCACCCACGTAATGGACAGTAATCTCCTTTGCTGAAGAGCAACTGATTGTAGACATTCATCCCATCTAGAAAATACCTCCACAGTATAAACTAGGCCAGGGTGTGAGCTAACACCATAACCTTGCCAAGTTTACACATAAAATTACCCGTCACACCCTCTCACTCTGATCCCCTGGCCACAGCTGGCTGGACTAGGGGCAGCACCTGACCAAAGGACAGTCCACTGCTAGGTGGCCAGCACCCATCATGAGGTCCAGCAATGGGCGGTGTGGTTCACGATGTGACAAGTTGAGCTGCGTGTGTCATGTTCTCCCTCAGGAATGTGAACTAAGAAATACTGGGAGAATAGAGGGCTAACAGAGAAAGCAAAAGCTAAATGAATATTCTGAGGTAGAGGCAAGGCCATGATGTATCATTTCCAGGACAAAGTTGAGAGGGAGAAGGAACGAGGAGAAAGAGAGACCAGGAAATAAAGACTAGAATGCAGAGAAGATGGATAAAGGAAGCCAGCTGGAAGAGAGAAACAGGTGCGCCAAGAGGAGTGAGGTCAGGTCAAGAGCCAGGATGTCCCCTGCTGAGGTTCCCATCGTCTCCCTGACCACAGCTCCACCGCCAGGTCCTGCTCTTTCTAGTGTGTGGTCTTCTTTTATTACCCCTCATTGCTTGAGGTGTACTGTTAATCCTTGCCACCCAACGAGCCATGTTTTGGGGAAGCAGATGTGGCTCAAGAAACCGAGCACCCACTTCCCACATTGGAGGTCCTGGGTTCGGTCCCTGGTGCCTCCTAAAAACAAAAATGCAAACAGAAAAGTCAACTCAGGGGAGCCAATGTGGCTCATCAGTTGAGTCCCGGCTTCTCACATACGAGGTCTGGGGTTCAATCACCTGCCCCAGTACCAAAAAAAAAAAAAGCAAAGCATGTTCTGATTGGGGGGATGCATTAGTTTCCTGTTGCCACTGTAATAAATTACCATAAACCTAGTGGCTTAAAACAACATGAATTTATTGTTTTACCGTTCTGGAGGTCAAAAGGACAAAATGGGATTTACTGGGCTAAAATCAAAAGGTCAACAGGACTGCCTGCCTTCTGGAGGCTCCAGGGGAGAATCCATTTCCTTGTCTTTTATAGATTTTAGAGTCTTCCTGCATCCCAGGGCTCATGGCCACCAGCCAGCAATCACATCATGCAACCTCAGCTGCTTCCTTCGTCACGGCTCCTCCTCTGACCCTTCTCTGGCTTTTTCTGATCCTTGACTGTCCCTCTTTCCCCTCTGAGAACCATTGTGATTACATTGGGCACAGATAATCTGAGATAATCTCACCTTCTCAAGGTCCTTAACCCAAATCCCATCATAAAGTGCCTTTTGCCATGTGAGGTAACACGTCCACAGGTTCTGGGAATTAGGACGGGCATCGTCGCGTAGGTGGGGCAGGAGGGTATTAGCTTGCCGCAGGGAACCTGTGGTCATTCCCTAAGGTCAGCAGAGAAAGATGGTCAGCTGGCAGAGGGCTGCTTAAATTTTAAATGCTTTAAAACAGGAAAAAATCGAGCAAACAGGCAAACAGCCCTCTCCATAAGCAGCTGCCCGAGAGGGGAGCCTCCTGCAGATTCGCAATGCTGATTTCCATAGGAGGTAAATGTGGGGTTCCTGAAGTGGGGGCTTAATGTGAAATGTAAGGTAAGAGTCTGGCGTTTGAGCAGTGCGTTGTGAGCATTGCACTGAATAAGCAAGCAGCCTGGTGGGAGGCAGGCAGACAGGAACTGCAGGAGAGATTGATGTCGACCCACCTTTGATTACCGACCTCCTTCATTAGAGAAATGTATTCAGCTATATTTCACTCAGAAGTTCATGTTGGCAGCCTGGATGCACACGGCTGGGTAATTACAGGGCTCTAAGAAATGACGTGATGGGAAGAGAGGAGCATTGGTGGTAAGAAAATAAGGCCTGGTAACAGCTCTGACTGACACCGCAGAGCTGAGTTTTTTATAGCTGTTTACGATGAGGGGAGAAACCGGAAGGAAGGCGCCAGGCCCTGTCCAGTTCTGGTCACTTCCTTTCAAGCCCGTGTTCAGACTCTCTGGCTGGTGTGGCGGGAAGCTGGGGTGTCTTCTTTAGTACCTAGCGGGAAAGCAGCCCTAGAGATCTGAGCTTGAATGGAAACTGGAGTTGGTGAGTTTAAGAACTAGAGATACTTAGTAAATAAAATCCTCGGTTGGATGCTGGTTTTCAAAAATTGTAGAGACTCCAAGCAGCACTCTGACAGGATTATTCAATTGCATCCAAGGGTACAGCGGATGTGGCTCAAGTGATAGAGCTTCCGCCTACCCAGGTTCAATCCCTAGGCCTCCTGGTGAAAAAGAAGAGGAAGTGTGCCCATGCGGTGAGCCAGTGCCCACGTAGTGAGCCAGTGCCCTACGCAAGTGAGTCATGCAGCAAGATGATGACGCATCAAAAGAGAGAGAAGGGGAGAGTCAAGGTGAAGTGCAGCAGAGACCAGGAACCGAGGTGAAGCAATTGACAGGGAACCTCTCTCCACATGAGGGGTCTCCAGGATCGAATCCCAGTGAATCCTAGAGGAGAGAAAAATGAGAAGAGAAGACAACAGAAAAACAGCAAAAACAGCAGTTTGGGAGGAGGGGAAGGGGAAAAAGAAATAAATAATTTTTTTTTAAAAAAACTGCTTCCAAAAGTGCTGGGATGCTGCTCCCCACCACCATTCTTGGGTCATAGAAACCCAAGCAGATTAGGCCCCAAGGGTTTCCACAAAGATTTGTACAGGAAATCAAATAGGAGTGATTCACACATGTTTATCTTTTTAATTTGATACATGATTCAATGAGAGCTTTGGGCTTCCTGTAATACTTTATGTCCCAAAGGGACCTACAAATGGCTAAACAGAGACCACTTGAAGAGCCAGAATTTTTAGACTGAGTTGTGAGGTCAGAGTTCATTAAATGTTCTCTTTGGACATTTTTAGGTGACTGGGATACAAATGCTAATATCAAACCAGTCAAAAGTAGGGAAATAATTCATATGTAGACTGCCAACAACCCCTAAAGGCCAAGTACAAGGTCAGTGTGTGGGAGACAGACTATGGGCAACACCTTCTCTATTTGGTTTCTCTCTGAGCTCTCTGCTGCCCTGAGGTTCCTCACATGAAGATTCTTCCATGCTGATTAGGTTGGATTGCAGAGAAGCATGTCAGGTAATGAATGAGATTAGGAAGAAGGAAAAAGAGAGCAAAAGGATATCACTTCTTACCTGTTAAAGAATCCAAGGCAATTTGTCATATAAAGGACAGCTGGTGTGGCCTGTCAGAACCAACAGCTGGGCTAATTTCATCCAGGAACATGGCCTCTTCAAAGACTCATGAAGAAGAAAGCAAAGGGGGCAGGTTTATACTCTGGCCTGAGAACGGATTTATTCTGACAAGAGAACCACACTAGAGTACAACCCCCAAAATAGGAACTTAATGTAATGGAGATGCCATAATAGGCTACTGGAGAGAAATACTGTTGCTTGGGAACAGAGAGGCTTAGAAAGCGTGGAAGAAGATACAGATGTACTCTGAGGGAAGTGGACTTGGCTCAATGGACAGAGCGTCCGCCTACCACATGGGAGGTCCAGGGTTCAAACCCAGGCCTCACAGACCCATGTGATGAGCTGGCCCATATGCAGTGCTGATTCATGCTGGGAGTGCCATGCCATGCAGGGTGTCCCTGGCATAAGGGAGCCCCATGCTGCAAAGAGTTTGCCCCATAAGGAGAGCCACCCCACGTGAAAAATAAAAAAGCACAGCCTGCCTGGGAGTGGCACCGCACACACAGAGAGCTGATGCTGCAAGATGATGCAACAGAAAGAGACACAGATTCCCAGTGCCGCTGACAAGAACACAAGTGAACACAGAAGAACACACAGGGAATGGACACAGAGCAGACAACTTGGGGGTGGGGGAGTGGTGAGAAGGGGAGAGAAATAAATTTTTAAAAAAATTTTTTTAATAAATAAATCTTTATTAAAAAAAAAAGATGTACTCTGAGACCTGATCCCAAATTTTTGTCTTTAGCAAAAACCCAGAGGCACAGGCCCTGTGGACCTAGAGGGAGACTGATGAAAGGCCTCTAGAAAATGGAGGTAGAACTTGTTTTGATCAGAAGTATCCTAACTACTATACCCTGAGAACTACAAATACTGCAACAACATTCCATAAAGATTAGAGAAAAGAAGGGAATTATTTTTCCTACATGCTGTGGTAGGCAGAATAATCATCCCCCAAAGATGTCCAGATGTTAATCCCCTGAACCTATACACTGATTTGGGTACAAGGCAAAGGAGAGTACAGTTGCAGATGGAATTAAGGTTGCTAATCAGTGGTCCTTGAGCTGGGATGGGTATTCTGGATTACACAGGTGGGCCCAATAAAACCACAAAGGCCCTTAAACGTAGAAGAGGGAGGCAGAAGAGTGATGCTGTGTGAGAAGGACTTGACCCGATGCTGCCGGCTTTGAAGTTGGTTGAAGCAGCCATAAGCTGAGGAAGGTGAACAGCCTCTAGATGCTGGTAAAGGCAGGGAAACAGATGCTCCTCCAGACCTCCAGAAGGAAGGAACACAGCCCTGCCTACACCTTGATTTTAGCTTAGTGGGACCCATTTTAGACTCTGGCCTCCAGACCTATAAGATGATAAATTTACATTGTTTTAAGCCACTAAATTTGGGGAGATTTGTTTCAGCAGCGACAGAAAACTCATACACCAGCCAAGTGAGTAGGAGAACATAATGGATGTCTGAACTGGTCTTGATGAGTAGCTACCCTCTCAAGGAAGTGTAGAGTCCTCGAGATCAGCTTTACACCGTTGTTGGGAGAGTCAAACCCTTTGATTTTAACACGTCTGACTGTTAAAATGGGGAGTCTGAGCTATGCAGACAGATCATTCTAATGCAGCCAAAGAATAAACCTTCAGACAGATTTTCAATGGGGTGCAAGCACCTCCCATAAGGATTGTGTGTAAGCAAGGAAGAGATTTCTCTGACAAACACAGCCTCTGCTTGAGGAAGACCTGAGATGTACTACCTTTTTTGTTTCAAAACTGTAATTTCATAGATGACAGGGGATAGCAGATTCCATTGGTAGCAAATCCAAAGCTCATTTCCCCCATTCTTCCGTGCTAAGAGAATTCCCATTTTGTCCAGGTATATACTCCTCTCTGTGTGGCTCAGGGTCAAGTGGTGATCAGCTTAACCCAATAATAGTGGTCCTTTGGTCAGAGGCTGCCAGTGACAGTGGTCCTTTGGCATGTGGCTGGTCTTCACGGGGATATGATGCAGTTTTGGCCAGTGAGATGGGAGGGAAGTCTGCTTGAGGGCTTTTAGGAAGGGTTTTCGTCAAACTTGAAAGAAAGCCCGTGGAAGAGAAGGGTCTCTTTCTGCCTCTGGATATTGTTGTGATAAAGTAGTGATTTCCAGAGTTAGATGCCGCCATCCTCGGATGGTGGCTCCACATGAACCTGCCTGGCTAAGAGCAAGGCCAGTATGCCCAGGGAGATAGAGTAGAAAGAACCTTGACGATGCCAGGAAGCCCCCAAACTAGCCAACTCCAGAACTGCTGTACTCAGGTCCTCTTGTCTCTGAGATTATAAATCTCTTTATTAAGTTACAGTAAGTTGGATTTTGTATTGGATGCAACTGCAAGCATCCTACCTGATGAACAGATGGCTAATTAACATCCTTAAAACATAAGTTAATGAGAAAAAAAAATGAGTGTTTTGAGATTTTTTTTAAAAAATAAGCAAAAGAACAGATAATTCTTAAATGAAGAGAAACAAAATGGTAAACATTTGAAGAGGTGTTCAACTTTACTAATGACTAAATGCTAATAAAAATAGCAAGGTATTCTTTTTTTCTCTCTAAATTGACAAAAAAAAATTCTTTTTTTTTTTTTTCTGATATCCAATACATATTGTATTGATGGTGGCTTAGGGAAGTGGGCTCTTTCTAGTGGAAATTGTAAATGAACACAACGTTTCTTCTCAAAGACAGTTTGGCCACATATTATAGAGACGATCCCTGGTCACTGGATCAGAAATTGTAATATATATGGCAACACCTTCTTCTCAAATAACTGTTTAAATTCATGGATTTGCTTGAGGGCTATGAGCTGGCTTGGAACTAACCAATCGCCATGCACTCATCTGAAGCTGAGTCCTGTTAAACTAAGATGGGGCCACCTGAAGTTGAGTTTTAGGAGGAAATATGGTGTCTGAGGGATGAGATCCTCCCTGGAGAAGAAGAGCCAGAAATACCAGGCAACGAATTTTCCAAATGGAAGGCCAAGTTGTTCCCAGCACGTTGGTGACTGACACTAGAACCTGTGCAGATCCAGCCACCTGGGATGCTCTAAGGAGGAAGGAGCATTCTTTAGTAGAAGGCCTTCACCCCCTCACAGCCCAGGAGTCTCTGTTACGGGGCTCCTCTATTAGTGCAGGATGGGGGGAAGGCAGGGGAGCCCTAGCAGCAAAGGAACACCTTAAATGTACATTGGCAGAGAGGTATCCATGTGTCTCAAAGGATCTCCAGCCAATGTGAGAGACTCCCCAATATGCCAGAGACAGAAAGGAAGCTGTAAATGTCCCTGGAGTAACTATAGCAACTCAAGGCAGAAGAGGGTGGTCCGACTAGTAAACGTTGGGTGTTCACTGAGAACTCATTTGCCTCTATATGCTGGAGAGACGGGAAACTATTCATACCCTTTAGCCCAGTAATTCTTCTAGACATTTACCTTAAGAAATAATTAAGATCCACCCAAAGATCTTTGCACAAGAATATTCATCATAGTATTTACACAATTGCAACATATCAGCAACAACAAAGATGTTCAAGAATGGGAAAGGCTAAGTAATTTAAGGTGTGGTCTTTAAAAATCGTATTTCAAAAAATATTTAATGATATAGGAAAATGTTAAAAATTAAGAAAATAATAGGAAAAATCAATGCATTTTGTGATACTAATTTTGTTTTATAAAAACAAACATAAAAACATGGAAAGAGGCCTGGAAGTAATGTGCCCAAATGACCACACTAATTAACTCAGTATACTCAGATCATGTAGAATTTAACTTTTTTATTCTTTTGAGGGCAAGTTAATTTTTTAAAAATTTTTCATGTCTCACAATTCTTTTACCATGAATGTAAGATAATTTTGTAATCAATAACAAGTTATTTTTAAAAGTTATGAGAATTCTATGGTAATGAATTTGAAAACCCCTATTCAAAGATCTGATATTTCAAAGCTAAGCATTTAAAGAAAACAAAAAAGAATAGGAAAAATACTGACGGATGTCTTATCTAGACCAGAGAGCAGATTCACCACCAAGTTCTTTTCCAGTTCATCAATTTGCAAGACAATACATAAGATGATTACATTCTGAACCAGGCGATTTTAAAGTTACTTGTCTTGTAAGCATTTACCACGCTTCTCTATGGTTTAAAGAGATGATTAGTTCTATGCCCAATGTCTTCATTTGTTCTGAAATCATTCTCTGAATGGAGATACTCAGTTCGGATGTAAAATTGAAATATTATTTCTCTTCTACTCTTTCATTTGTCTTCATTCTCATACATACAGGTCTAAAACTACCTTTCCTTTGCTTACTAAATTTAAAACTAAAGTTTAAGTAAAATTTAACAATAAAAAATTAACCAATTTTAAACATTTAAGGATGCATTTACCCTCCATTTCAACATTCATTACGATCCCATTTCATAAGAAGAAGAAATGAAATGTTTTAGTAAGTCACAAATGGGCTGGATGTGGCAATGAAGAAAGCTGTCGCTGGCTGCCCCTGGAGGAGCAGAGCTGGAAGTCACCTTTGGGTGGCTACTAAGCTAAGCCTTATGTCTCTGCAGCAGAGAGTCATCGAAACCCTCTGGAAGATTAGGAACTGGACTTCTCCATTCCCGTCTTTCCTGGACCTGATATGGATTTCTCGTGGAACTCTGGGAGCCAAAACCCATCCAAAACCAGGAGGAATTTAGGGCAAACCGACAGTTCCTCTGGCCTTGCACTGAGTTCCCGCTCGGATTCATGGGTCTCAGCCCGTAGTTGTCATCTCCCCATCTTGCTGTCTCCCTGCTGTCCTACTAACCTTCTCTGCCTGCTCTTCTCTGGAATTCTGCATTCAGTATCCATCCGCCTCCCCCACCCAGAGCCTTCTTCCACTACTTAGCGTCCTTTAGTCTGTCTGTCTCTCTCCCTCTCTCACCCGCACTCTTCTTTCACACAAGGACACATAAGCACATATATGCCCGTATATGTTTATACACACGTGCACACCAGTGTTTTCCAAAGAAGTTGTGAATTGCCCACTATCAGTCCATGGAAACGTAAACTCTTTGATGGACTCAGTTGTTGCCTTCCAGCTCTGGTTTTACGTATAAAGTTCCAGGTTTTCAAGTACCAGCCAATATCCCAGTACCTTGAGTGAGGGTCCACTGACGGAGAACCCACGTCCTCACGCAGGAATTCCCAGGATCCTTTCCACACCTCAGAGCTGCTTCCCTAGGACCGAGGCCGGGGCTTCGGCGGCCTCTGCTGTAGGCCAGGGCAGTATCAGGCCATCTCCATCCTGCCAGGGCCTGTCGGAGCGCCAGGACACTCCAGATGCGCAAAGGCTATTTCGTGACGATGATGTGATCAGCAGCACAAAGTGCCCACGGCTCCTTGTGCTATTAAATGACAGGCTCTGTTCCTCCAGGACCCCGAAGCTGAAGGCTCTCTGTGCTGCTCTGATCGTTCTTTTGGTTCAATAGCAACTCCCTTACAAGCAGCCTCCGAGAGCCTGGGGAAGAGGGTCAGGTGATCAAAGGCCCCTGGGGTGATCACGCTACCGTGTCCATCTACGGGACCGACCGCGCTTACCTGTGATCAGCCAGGCTGCCTGCACTCACATACCTGAAACCCCACCCCGCAGCCCAGGTCCTCCCTGCCCTGAATCCCAGTCTTCCTAGCTCTGCCTCAGGCCCTCTGCCTCACTCTTGCCGGCTCCCTCCCTTTTATGCCTGTATCCAGCACCCGAACCCCAACCTGTGGGGCCCATGGCTTTGCTGCAAATGGCTCAGTGCCCAGGGCTTGGCTTCAAGGGTCATCTATGGCCTCGAGAGCCGGGACCGTGACAAGCTCTAGAATCTAGTCCACCTCTGACTGAGCTTGGGGCATCTGCCCTTGGGAAAGAAAGTCCCATGTCCAACCTCTCCCCGTAGCACCCATCCCCAGCTCCTTTGATGGGGAAGGAAGCACGGATGAAGGAAACACCTCACTTCCATTCGCAGCATTTGCTCCTTCCAGCAGCACAGCGTCAGGCAGGTCACTTAGCCCCTCCCTGCCTCAACTTCCTCATCTAAGAAATGGAAATTACAACACCTGTTTTGCAAGGTTGTCACGGGGACTAAAAGCATTGTGCACAAATATGACAAAGGCACATAATAGACCGTCAGAAAGATGGGAGGCACTATTATTTTTCAGTCTCAGCAGGTTTGGAGACTCCAGCCATATGTCCACTTCTGTGCCACATGCAAGAAACCGGTAGTAACCACAGCACATTTCTGAAGGTTACCTCAGGACTCACAAAGCGTGGGTCAGTTTCTCAGACACTTACATCCCCAGACAAGATCAAGCTGTAGGCCTGCCTGCAGTCTATGGCAGCCATTCCTCAATTTGCTTCAACTTCTGCCTGTGAGGAAGCACCCTCCCACCCCACGTCTGCCCTTCACAGCACCCACACAGTAGGGGCATGCTGGAGCTGTCCCAATTGCCTAAAAGGAGCCAGTTGTTAACTTTTTTAAAAAATTTCTTTCCCCTTCACCCCACCTTGTCAGCGACATGGGGAATCTGTGTCTCTTTGTTGCATCACCTTGCTGCATCAGCTCTCCATGTGTGAGGCACCACTCCTGGGCAGGCTGCGCTTTCTTCGCATGGGGTGGCGCTCTTTACAGGGCACACTTCTTGCATGTGAGACTCCCCTATGCACGGGACACCCCTGTGTGGCAGGGCACTCCTTGCGCGCATCAGCACTGCGCATGGGCCAGCTCCACGTGGGTCAGGAGGCCCGGGGTTTGAACCCTGGACCTCCCATGTGGTAGGCGGGCACTCTAGCTGTTGAGCCAAATCCACTTCCCCCAATTGTTAACTTTTGAGGACTTTAGCTGGTCAGTGAAAATCAGCCATGGTGGGAGTATTTGCAACCATTACCCATAAGCATGGCTCTTCCCCCTGCAGAAAGCTGCCTTACCAGCCCACCACTGTCCCCATCACAACCTCCTCAGCCAGCCTTCATGCCTCTAAACCATGTCCCTCCCACCAGCCCATTACCTGTTTGATCCCTCAGCCGGGTGGGCGTGTGTGAACTCCAGGTCCTTGTTACTTCTCAGTGGCATGGACAGATCCCAGATCTGGCACCCTTGTTAGGATAGCACAGACCCTGGACATCTCAAAGGGACACACTGCTTTGTTTACTCTCAAGTTCTTCTACATCTGAGACAGCTCCTGTCAAAATAGAGGCAACAGACCATTTCATCCATTAATTATCTCAGGCCGCAAACCTAATGGGAAGATTTCAGAGGTTCTCCTACTGAATAAACAAGACCTGTCAATATTCTATGTAAAAGATTCTGAAAAGACGTGAGACCGAATGACAATCTCCCGGTAATATTTTAATTGAGATGATGGCATGTGACAGAAAAAATTCCACCCACGACTTTCCCTCGGCTTCCATTTGACCTTTACCCCCCCTTTCTTGACAGATCCATCTTGCTGAACATCTTGTGGAGAATGTGAAAAACATTCTTTTTTCTCCGTCATGCCGAAACTTGAATCTCATGAATTTATTTCCTTAAAATAACAGTTGCTGCATATTCCGATCACTTCTTGCTTCAATTATATTTGGTCTCAACCCACCTCTTCAAAATAGCTTCGTACATTCTCTCTCTCCTTCCTGACCTTCGGCGGCGTCTTGGTTTATCGGTGGGAGATTATTGTTTTGACCTTTATTCTAAGCTGACTGAGCCAGAGAAATATCACAGGGGTCAGGGATGTTGTAGTTTCCATGGGTGTAAGTTCAGAGTAGATGGTTTTATTCTGGACACCATCTTTAAGGCTTCCAAGCTAAGCAGGATGTCTTAGGAAGGTCCCGGTGAAATAGTCATGGGTTTCAGGTGTTTGGGACAATAACAGAGGTCACTCCTGTCCATTCACAGGTTAATTCAGTTCAACCACATTTACTTAGTCTATTTTATGCTAAGACCTTTGAGGAATAATATAGAGTTCTGTCTACAAGTTTACTGCCCTCAGAAATTTTTCTGTCTATCTAGTAGGGAAGATAGATGGGCAAGCAAGTAGCTACAATAAGATATGCTAAATGCAGGTATGAGCAAAGCACAGAGGTGGGATGTAGTTAAGAAAAGGGAGTGAGTCAATGGGTGGTGCATTTGTTTTTTATTGCTAGTATTTCCACAAACTTAGTGGCTCCAAAATACAAATTTGTATTTTACAGTTCTGCGGGACCGGAAGTCTGAAAATGAGTCTGGTGGAGCTAAAGTCAAAGTGATCTTCTGAGGACTCCAGGGGAAAATCCATTCTGTTTTCCCTTCCAGATTATAGAGGTTGACCACATCCCTTGGCTTGTGGCTGCCTCAGTCCAATCTCTGCTTCCGTCCTCATTTGATCTCCTTCCTCCCTCGTCTAAGGACCTTGTGATTACATTGCTTCTTTCTGGATCACCCAGGAGAATCTCCCCACCTCAAGTTCCTTAATCACATCTGCCAAGTCCCTTTGGCCTTGTAAGGTGCCATAGCCCCAGGTTCTGGGTATTCAGACACCCCCATGTTCGGGCAGCCATCATTCAGCCCGCCATAGGCAGGATGGAGAACTCGGAGAAATGTCTCAGGGATTTTGAAAACAATGAGCTTCCAGGTGTCAGCAAAGGATGGTGGAGCCATTGGCTGAGTCCTGACAAGACCTGGTACTTCTGACCTGCCACAGAAGCTCACAACTTCACCTGCTGCTGCCCACACCACCTCCTCGCATGTCTTCCTTAACCCCAGACGTTGCTTTGACCTCCATCTCTTCAAGGATTGTGGGGGCTTATTAGGCCAGAGATGCCCAATGGTCCCTTCCAAAAATTTGCTTGCAGTCAGCCTTGCCAATCACCACCTTTTGCAGGTACCACAACTGAGGTACAAACGACATTCCGATTTTACATTGGAAAATAATGATGATAAAAATAAAGAGCTACGTTTTATGAACACTTCCTATGTGAATCACTTCTACATGATTTATTTGAATTATTTCATTTAATCCTTAAAAAAAATAGCCTCTCTGGTAAATACTCTTTATCCCCATTTTCCAGATGAGGAAACCAAGGCTTAGTAAGTTTAATCAATTTAGCCAGTGCTACTCAGCTAGCAAGTACACGCGCTCAGACTTAAAACCAGCTTGGTCGGTTCTAAAGCACCTGTTCTAATCACAATTCTATTTTAGTGCCTAAGTCAGCTGATCACCAGGCTGGAGTGGAATTAGTAGATGACCAGGATCAATAAAATGGAAGAAATGGAAGAAATAAGAGCATCAGTCCAGGACATAGCTGCTTATGGACGTAAAATATTAGGTCACTTACTTAATTCCTATATGCCTCAGTTTCTCGTATATAAAATGGAGATAAAATAGTGTCTATTTTATAGGGTTATAATATGGATTATATGAGATAATGTTTGAAAACATATAACTGGAACATAGCAAGTAATCCATATTTTAGTTTTACTGAATCGAATAAGAGTTGTTACGCTCTTGACAGTAGAAAATAGATACTCACCTTCTTGAGGGTTAGAGAAGCTTCTCTGACAAGAATCTTTAAGTGATGTTGGTGAAAACAAACTTGGTGCTCAATTTAGATCCAAATAAATATTACCCCTCCTGCGAAGGGAAGGCAGGGGTAATTACCACGAGAAGAGGACCTTTGTTTGTCTGGTTATTATTAAGCTGTTGTCTCTCAGCTCCAAACTCTCCTTTCTCCGATTTGCTCAGTGATATTGGACCAAAACCTTGGCAAACTATGCTTTGCCAGGTATCTCCCTGTTATAGGGGCAGTAGAAGACTGGAAGACAGGAGGAGAAAGGACTGGCCTTCCATCCCTGGTAGCATTACTCAAGGAATGGTTCATCTCCTGGCACCAGCAAGTTAGTCCCAATCTCCTGCTTTTTTCCAGCACCTGGCTCTGGTGCCCTTCACCTCCTCCTCAGAGGTACTTCAGCCTATCTCAGGGATCTGAGTCCCATCTCCTACATACTCCAGGGTACCAGCAGGAGTTAGATAGTGTTGTTTGCTCAGAGGTCAGTGTCACAGCCACTTAGAACCCCCAGCCAAAATTCTAGTTTCTGATAACCCCACCTCTCACCCTTGTTCTCCCAGCCCTGGAAGTTACAGCTGCCTCCTGCAGGAACTACTTTTGCATTAATTTCCTGTTAAGTCAGTATTCCTTTTTTGCTTTTTCAGTCCTCCAACAGCTGTTTAATTAATTCCCTACCATTAATTCTCTCTGTTAAAATAACAAGTGTGGATCCTTTTTCTTGACATGACCCTGAATGGTATTGTATATACACATAAATATTATATGATACTATACACACATATATACACATGCATACACACATTTAGGTACAGACACTGTCTTTGATTACCAGACTCCTATGACAAATGCCACACAATGGGTTCGCTTAGACAATGGGAATTTATTGTCTCATGGTTTCAGAAACTAGAAGATTTGCTTCCTCCCAGGGTTGGTAGTGCTCTGGTGCTGGCTTACTACAATCCTTGGGTTCCTTGGCTTTCCCATCACATGACAATGTCCTCTCTTTTCCTTATAAGATCTCCAATAACCTGAATTAAAATCTGTCCTGCTTCAGTTTGCCACAACTTCACTAAAAATAACAACTTCAAAGGTCCTATTTACAAAGTATTTACACTCACAGGGGCATGGATTAAGAATAAGAGCAAGTCCAAATTGGGATACATAATTTCATCCACCACAGACAAAAACACTGTACACACAATTTATATATGCCTTTTACATGCATATTCATAGCACTTTCCTCAGTATGTTTCAGTCCTACATCTGCTCCCAATGGAACAGCCAATCTCTCACTAATGCTCTATCCTTTCCAGATTCTAAAATGTATTAGAGAGAACAAAATTACAGAGTTCTAGATGTAATATCATTTCCCTTTTTAAAATATAAGCATCTGTTTGCTGCTTCCATATTCAAAAACTTGCAAGCCAACTCTTTGTAACATCAGGTATTAATGGTGGTAACATTTGTTAAAGACTCACTGCCTAAAACAGGAAGTTTTCGAAAATTAAATGATATACAATTCCCCATTAAAACTTTCACTACTTCCTTCATTTATTCATCATTCAATGTTGCCCATTCTGTGCCTGACACTCTTCTGGATGCTTCAGTACAAAGTCTCCACACTTGTGAGGTAGAAGAAAGGGAAAAGGGGGCAGTAAATGGTGAGTGCCCAGGCCCAGGGCAGGAAAGACAGCCCATGAGGGTGATTAGTGGAGCAGGGTGGAGTAGCAGGGTGGAGTAGTGGTTACATCTGAGGCTTCTGGGGTCCAGTGGTCTGTGTTCAAATCCTGCCTCCACCACTTACTACCTGTAGTGGGATGAATAGTGTTCCCCCAAACTCATGTATACCCAGAACCTCAGAATGTCACCTTATTTGGAGATAAAGTCTTCTCAGGTGTACACAAGGTGAGATGATGCTGGATTAGTGTGGGCCTAATTCCAATAAGAATGTGCTTATAAGAAATAGGAAAGGACACACTTTAGGAAACAAGAAATGACCCAGAGGAGAAGACAATGCAATGACGAAAGCAGAGATTGGAGTGATGCGTCTTCAAGCCAAGGAACACCAAACATTGCCAGAAACCACTAGAAGCTAGGAGAGGTATGGAACAGCTCTTCCTTAGAGCCTCAGAAGGAACCAACCCTGTGAACACCTTGACTTTGGAATTCTAACCTCTTGAACTATGGGAGAATAAATTCATGTTGTTTGAGGCTTCCCAGTTTGGAGTCATTTGGTATGGTAGCCCCAGGAAACTAATCCACTGGTCAAATGACCTTGGGAAAGTTATTAAACTTTCAGTGCCTCCTGTTTTCTCTTTTTATACAATGGGGATAATAATAAATATCTTCCATATTAGTCAGGGTTCTCTAGGGAAACAGAAGTGAAAGGAGATACCTGTAAATATTATGAGATTTTATAAAATTGTCTCACATGACTGTGAAGATGCACGAGTCCAACTTCTGTAGGGCAGACTGTAAGCTGGGAACTCCAATAAAGATTTTAAATGAATTCCCCAGGAGAAGCTGGCTGGCTGAAGAAGAGATGGATATTCTTTCTTCTGTCTGCTGAAGACATTACTTCTCCTTTTAAAGCCTTCAACTGATTGGATGAGACTTCTCTCATTGTTGAAGACAATCTCCTCAGTTGCTTGGATGTAATCAGTCATAGATGCAATCAACTTACTGATTATTTAAGTCCATGAAATGTCCTCCCAGTAACTATGAGGGCAGGGCTTGTTTGACCAAACATTTGGGCACCGTTACCTGGCCAAGTTGACACATGAACCTAACCATCACACCTTCTTCAAAGAGTTGCTGGAAAGGTTAAAGGAGAAAGTAAACAGTGTGTGGGGCACAGTGTGGGCACTTAATGAGTGCTAGCTACTATTACAATGAACATCATCACTAGAAATGTTCTAGGAGAGCTCATTTGCCCTAAAACATCTGACTGATTGATCTGCCAGGGCACTTCAGAAGGGCCAAAGGCTAGATCTCACTTCCACCACTTACCAACTGTGTCATCTTGGAAAATTACTTAGCCTCTCTGAGCTTATGTGTGAAGTGATGACAATCATCCATTTCTTGCAGAGTTGCAGTGAGGCATAAATGGATCAATGCAAACAAAACCACCAGTGCCTAGTAGGGGCTTAATAGCACCCACTCATCCAACAAGTACTGCTGGGTGACTTTGTGCTGAGAATTATTCTATCTCTGGGATACAACAGTGGACAAGACAAAGTTGCTGCCTTCACAGAGCTTATATTCTAAGTGGAAGACAGACAGTATATACCCTAACGAGTCAATGTATACAATTCCAAAAAGAACAATAAAGTAGGGTAAAGGGTCTGGTGCTACTTCAAGCAGGGTAGTCAAGGAAATTCTCTCTGTGGAGGTGACAGTTGAACGGAGACCTGAAGGAAATAAGGGAACAGACTGCACAAAAATTTGCAATAGAGAATTCCAGTCAGAGGAAAAAATGTGTCAAACTTCTGTGGTGGGATTGAGGAAAGGATGTTCAAGAAACAGGAAGATGCTGTGATCAGAGAGAGATGAGCAAGTCAAAGAAGAGGAAAATGGAGTCAAAAGCTGGGTGGGGGCCAGATCAAGTAAGGCCTTAAATGCATTCAAAGAACTTTGGATTATTGGGGGAAGCCATTGGAGATTTGAGGTCAGAGGAAGCAATATAATCTGATTTCCCTTTTGAAAGATTACTCCAGCTGTTCTGTGTACAATAGCTTGTAGGGAGAGAGAGAGAGAAAACAGGATGTCCAGTAGGGAGGCCACCATAGCTAAAGCCAGGGATGATGGTGGCTTGGGCTAGGGTGGGAGGATGGAGATGGTGAGGGGTGGTTGAATTTAAGTTATTTTTTGAAGGTAGACTTATAGGGTTTGCTGATGGATTCGCTAAGAGGCATCAAAGATGAAAAATAGTACTATTTCCTGAAATGGAGAAGAGTGGGAGGGGCAGAACTGGGGGCTGGGGGATGGAAAGCAGGCAAAAGTATAGTTCAGATTTGGCTATTGTATTAGCCGAAGGGGTGCTGAGGCAAAGTACCAGAAATTTGTTGGCTTTTATAAAGGGTATTTATTCGGGGTAGAAGCTTATACTTATAAGGCCCTGAAGAGTCCAACTCGAGGCTGCTTTCTCACCAAAGTCAGTTGCCACATATTGAAGCAAGATGGCGGGCAATCGCTGCCTGCTCTCTCCTTCCTTCTTCCTCTTAAGGCTCAGTGGATGCAGCTTCTTCCGATCCCAGCAGTAGGCTGGCATAGGGCTCATCTCTCAGGGCTTTCTACATCCACCTGGCATAGGGCTTCTTTCTTTCCAGGCCTTCTCAGCTGCTCAGCTGAAAACTATCAGACAAATGGCTCAGCTCTCTTCCCAGGGCTTTAGCTGTTTGAGCCTTCTCCTTTCTGTCACATGGCAGGACCAAAGTGACCAAGTTCTCTCCTTTTCTGTGTATCTTCTTGAGTGAGTGTCCATTTATATCAGCCCACCAAAGGATCAGGGACTCAACCAGAGTCAAGTCCTACTGACGTGGTCAAATCAAAAGCCTTTGAATTTAATGCAATCAAAAGGGCATCAGACCCAGAAGAAAAGACCAGTTTACAAACATAATCTTTCTTTTTGGGGATTCATAAATAATCTCAGACTGCCACAGCCATGGAAAGTGAGATGCATATGAGACATCAAAGCAGAAATGTTGAGTAGATATGGAAATATGCAAGTCTAGAGTTACCTTCTCCATGGCCCAGCTTCCCTTCCACCATTACAAGATTATGTATTAGAGTTACAACATTGACCTAAACAGATGCAATAAATCGCCATTTGGTCATTCGGTGATAATTTAATTAATTTATCATACAACAGTTTGCCAAGGGAACAAGAATTTTTATGGTAAGCAGGAGTTTCCACCTGGCCCTGGAGAGAGGTTGGAGTGTCCAGAATAACAGAGAGAGCTCAAAAAGGGAAGGGAAGAGGCACCGGAAGTGATTTTCTACCTCACTGCAGAGCCCACCCTGTGGCTGTAACTCATGCTGCCTTAGAATTTCACACAAGACTTAAGACACACTAAGTACCACCTTCTGTTCATTTACTTCCATCTCTCAATTACTAGCCAAGACAGGCACCGCCTGAATTTAAACCGAATCGCAATCGTTTTTCCACCCACTGCCCATTGAAAATCCTCATCAACATAGTTATCAGTGGCTGCTGGAGTTTCATCCTTCCAGAGAAGGAGACAAAGAAACACCCACATCTTGAAAATAACCCTTCAAAACCTTTCTTCTCTCTCCTGACAAGTGTGGCAGAATAGGGAGCCCCATCCCTCCAGCTCGTAAGTGGTCTCGGCAGAGCAAGAGACAGACAGTAGCTGTCCTTATCAGCTTCCTGGTCCCAGCTCGCTGCCAAGCACTGCTTCTCCACGTTCTTTATCATCTTAATTGCATTTCACATGCCCACCTTTTCTGCTCGAAGAGCTCTGGTATTAATCACTTTCGAGTCACTTTAGGTAATGCTGACTGCTTTATCTTTTGCTCCTTCACCAACATAGTGACACGGGTGATAGCAGACACGCAGATACTGTGTCCTCGATTACAACCTTCCAGAAATCCTTCCTGCTGCCCCCCATGGTGTCAAACTGCTTTCCTCCAGCTAGCCATTCCTCCCTCTAGTGAGTTGCTTTCAAGGCCAAGTTCATCAACGTCTACTGTAAAACTCCCAACCATCTGATACTTTATTGCTCCTTGGCAAGCACCCTTCACAGAGGCAAGTTATAGCATGCTGCCCAGCGGTCATTTCAAAGGGCCAGCAGCATCAGTGTCGCCCTGGGAGGTTGTGAGAAACTCAGGGCCCCCCTAGACCCACTGAATCAGAGACTCTGGGGTTGGGGTTCAGCAATCTCTGATTTAAGAAGCTTGGCAGGTGATTTTGGTGCGTGTGCAAATTTGAGAACCACTTCTGAAGGGCGAGGGATGCGGAAAGGGACGCCAGCACTGCATGCCTTTGGTTGGGTCACTTCATCGTGGAGCTTATTTCCCCATCTGCAATTGAGGAGATTTTATTTCATCTCTTTAACCCAGGGGTTCTTAACCTTTATTGTTCCACAGACCTCTTTGCCAGTCAGGTGAAAACCATCGACCCCTTACTAAGTCCACACCATACTGTGCGTTATTTAATAAATGTATCAGACCTGCACCAACATGTCCCCCAAGAATAATGTCGTTTTGTTAAATTTCAATTCAAGTTCATGGACCCCTTGTTAAGAGCCCCTGTGTGACCCCTTCCAGATCCGAAATACTAAGCCTGTACTTGGCGGAGGAGAAGAGGCCACAGTATGAGGTGAGGCTGGCGATGATTAGCACTTACTAAGGGCTTCCTCTGAGTCTGGCACTCAGACAAGCGTTTTCACTATGAGACACACATATCTTGAGAGTGGGCACATGTCACAATTTTTCTGGTCACCCTCGAAGACCCAGCTCAGGCTTTCCTACCACGCCTTCCCGGTTGGACTCGAGTGCCTGCTCACGTCATCCATGGCACTCACCTCTGGACATTCCGGCTGTCTGCCCCGGGTATATGCTTTATGTGACCTCTTTGAGGACAGAAGCATGTTTGTCTCCCAACATCTAGCCCAGTGTCTGGCACTTAATAAAATGAGTGAATCAGGGCTGGATGAGTCTGCATTTATGTTAGTGAGGTCTTAATTTTCCAGAGCTGCTATAACAAACACCACAGACAGCTTGGCTTAAACAACCAGAATTTATTATCTGGCAGTTTTGAAGACTGGAAGTCCAAATTCAAGGTATTGGCAGGCCAGGCTTTCTCTGAAGTCTGTAGCATTCTGTTGGTGGCTTGTTGGCAATCCTTTGTCAAAGGACGATCTGTCTCCTTCTTCCTCCAACCCTCACCCCCCACTTTTTATTTCTGGCTTCTACTTTTCCTCCTCAGTCATCTGTCTAGATTTCCTCTCCTGTGAGGACTCCAGTCACATCAGATTCAAGCTCACCCTGATTCAATTTGGCCTCATCGAAGTAGGATCTTTTTTTTTCTTCTTTATTTTCTTTTAAATGTTGCATTCAAAAAATATGAGCTCCCCATATACCTGCCAACCCCCCCCCACCCCATTTCTCCCACATCAACAACCTCTTCCATCATCATAGTACATTCACTGCACCTGGTGAATACATTTTGGAGCACTGCTGCACCACACGGACAGTGGTCTACATTGTAGTGCACACTCTCCCCCAGTCCACCCAGTGGGCCATGGCAGGACACACAATGTCCAGCATCTGCCCCTGCAGCACCACCCAGGACAACCCCAAGTCCTGCAAATTCCCCCACATCTTATCTTTTCTTCCCTCTCCCTGCCCTCAGCAGCTACTGTGGCCTCTTCCTCCACATCCATGCTACAATTTCTTCCATTACTAATCACAATAGTGCCACAGCAGAACACCAGTCAGTCCACTCTATTCCTTCATCCTGTGGACCAGGCCCTGAGCCTCAGCAGACTTGCAACTCCTACCCTCTGGTTTATTGGACTTACCCCGGCCAGCTAACAGGGAGGTGAAGAAGGTCAACCACCACACCAGGGAGCCAAGAGTGCCTACAGCTGCAAGCAGGAGAATTGCATCCATCATCCATGTGGAATCTAAGCCCCATCTTGATATAGAGGGGCAGTGGACATAACTAAAAAGGATCTTCAAGGATCTCATTTACAAATGAGTTGGGGGTTAGGATTTGAACATGACTTTGTGGGGGGCCTAATTCAAATCACAACAGTAATCTCCCTTCCCCTGCTCATCCCAGCCACCATCCTGATTTGTTTTCACACTTTTTTTTTTCCCGTAGGCAAGGGAGTAAAGAGTTTATTAAGAAACAAGGAAAGGAAAACAGTGCCCAACCCTCGACATGGTATTGGGGGTGCTACAGGGCGAGATGCGCGTTGGCGCCCACGTTAGGGCATGTTCAAGCCTTTCCCCCTCCCCTTCCCTAATGCTGGGAGGGCCCCAGCTGCCTGCTGCTCTGATTGGCTGCCCCAGCTGTCAGCTCTCAGAGGCCAACTGGGAGGCTGAGATGTGGCTCTTACGAGTGCTTAAGCCACAGTCCTCGGCAAAGTCCACCCTCTTCTCTTAGTCAGCCCTGCCTTTGCCTCATCTCAGCAAGAATTGACCTGTCCTTTTCCGTTACCAAAAATGTGTAAAAAATATGACCTCCGACGGAGGCACTGGCAGGCTCATTCTAAGGTGTGATACACAATTTCTAATAGAAGTAGGATAAATCGATATTTTCACTAAAATTCTGTAGTTCCCCCTCTTCCAACAGCAGCAGCTCTTCTAAAGTATGCATTCCCTCACTAATTTCCCACAGTCAAGTAATTGGGAAGGTCTCCTTAAGGAACTGATGTTAGCATTTGCATGTGAAACCAACAGACACTTGTGAAGGTTTTATTACCAACTCTAAGACTCTTCCCCAGACCAAGCATTGTGCAATCAAAGATAGCAGAGGAGGAGGCCTCCAGAAGGCAGATGTGCCAGAGAAAGGCCTAGCAATGGGACTCTATTGTTAGTCTCCCGTGGCTACTC
This sequence comes from Dasypus novemcinctus, assembly GCF_030445035.2. Lineage (NCBI taxonomy): Eukaryota > Metazoa > Chordata > Mammalia > Cingulata > Dasypodidae > Dasypus > Dasypus novemcinctus. Next base: position 48,201,935 of record NC_080694.1, on the reverse strand, counting down.
TAACGAATTACCACAAACTGGATGACTTAAAACAAGAGTAATATGACTTAAAACAAGCAATTGAGCGCCACCCTCCCACCTCAGAGGTCTTGGGGTCGGTTCCCGGTGCCTCCTAGAGGAACAGGAAGAAGAGCAGACAACAAGCAGACACAGAGAGCAGACAATGAGCAGACACAGTGCAGGCAGCAAGTGCAAACAGCAAGGGGGAGTGAGGTGGAGAAATAGATAAATAAATAAATAAATAAATCTTTTATAAAATTTAAAAGAATTTATTCTCTCAAAGTTCTGGAGGCTAGAAATCTGACATCAAGGTGTGGGTAGGGCCCGTGCCCTCTGCAGGCTCTCAGGGAGAATTCATCCTTTGGCTTCTGGTGGCCCCCAGCCTTCCTTGGCTTCTGGCCGCATCACCCCAGTCCTGCCTCCCTGGTCACAGAGCTGCCTCCTCTTCTGCCTGAGGTCGTCTCCCCCTGCCTCCCTCTTCCTAGCATTCCTGTGAGTACATGGAGGGCCTACCCAGATAACCTTCTGCCCTGAAGATCCCTAACCTAATCCTCTCCTTTGCCATCTAAGGGAATAGCCACGGGTTCCAGGGATTAGGAAGTGAACATACCTTTTCCCCACTCACCACAGGCCTGTACTTTCTCACTGGTGTGTTATCAGAAGCTCTGCCCAAGATGCTGTGGGATGAAGAATTCTAAGATGCCCCCAAGAGCCCCCTGTCCCTGGTGTACTCACACCTTCTCCCACCTCACACCAGCTAGGGGCTGCTGCAAAGGGATTTTGAAGGGGTAATTAAGGTCCCAAATAAATTGACCTTAAGAAAGGGAGATTAGCCTCACTAGGTTTTACCTATCAAGAGAGCCCCTAAAAGGGACAGGACTATTCCTAAAGAGTGTCCTCTCCTTACTTTTTCCTTGTAAGACTTCCAGTTTCTTGTGATAAGGCCCCCATAATCCAGAGTAAGACCCACTCTGAGCAAACTTTAACGAAAAACAACATCCTTCAGAAGATCCCACTCACAATGGGTTCACACCCTCAAGGATGTCGATTAAGATTTAAGAACATGGGAAGCAGCTGTGGCTCAAGCAGTTGGGCTCCCGTCTACCACATAGGAGGTCCAGGGTTTGATGCCCATGTGGCTTTGCAAGCTGGCCCATGTGGCGAGCTGGCCCACGCGGAGTGCTAGTCTGCGTGGAGTGCTAGCTTGAGCGGAGTACTGCCCCACACAGGAATGCTGCCCCACACAGGAGTGCTGGCCCATGTGGAGAGCTGGCACTGCAAGATGACACAATGAAGAGACACAGAGGAGAGACAGTAAGAAACGCAGCAGATCAGGGAGCTGAGGTGGCACAAGAGAATGATTGCCTCCTCCTCCGGAAGGTCCCAAGATCGGTTCCTGGAGCTGCCTGAGAATACAAGCAGACACAGAAGAATACACAGCGAATGGACACAGAAAGCAGACAATGGGGCGGGGGAGGGGGGAAGGATAAAAGATAAATACATCTTAAAAAAAATATATTTAAGAACATGTGTTGTTAGGGTACACAATTCAAACATCCACAGGGTCCTTCTCCAGAACTGACTTTGAGGATGGAGTGGGCCACATGGCGAGAAACGCAGCCACTGGGCTAACAACCAGCTGGGAAATGGAATCTCAGTCTTCCCACTGCATGGATGGGAATTCCACCAACAACCTGAATGAACTTGGAAGAAGAATCTCCCTAGCTCAGCTTCCGAGGAGAGTGTGGCCTGCTAACACCTTGAGTTAAGCCTCGGGCGAATCTGAGCACTGCCATACTGTGCCTGAACTTCTGACCTAAGGACCCGTGAGCTAACAAACGTTGTCATTTTAAGCAGCTAAATGTGTGGTGATTTGTTCTACAGCGATGAGACACCAATGCACACATGCCACTGCCATTGTTAACCTTGCCAGGGAAGCATCCAGAGCCTGTTCCCTCTAGGTTCCAGAAATACAGCAGCTCCGTCATGATAAAGGAGGGCAAATACCGCAGGTGGGGGCAGGAAGCAGCCAGGCTATTCCTTGAAGAGCACCTGTCACTCCTACCACCCCCAGCCTTGCCCTTGATCGTGGCTATCGCCTGCTCTTTGCCAACCACCCCTTATTTTTATGCCTTAAATCATCTACCACAGAACCTCTCTCCCTACTCCAGAGCCATTCAGGCGGGTGGCACCAACTGCCTCGCGCCTGCCACAACCCTGGAGCTGCCCGTTCTTTGTTTTGTTGACTATAATCGATGGCCTAGCCTTGCTACACCACAAACTCCAGACAGCCCCTATTTTTCAGATTCCTCCACGGGGGAGACGCATTGATGGTTTCTGCTGCTGGACACTCTGTAAACGATGAGGCTGAGTTTATAGGCTAAATGTTCAGCCAGAATAGCCAGCGCAAGCCTGAAGAATTTCCTCGTGGGAATGATTTTGGGGAGAGAGTGAGGGCGGGACTGTTTTTACTTTTTGTTCTCAGCAGTATTTAATGTGTGACTCCATCCCTGTGAGTCACAGAAAGAGGCTCTCCCACAGTACTCATGAGCCTATTCAAATGAACATAGCTGTTCTGGGTGCTCTCCATTCACAATAATGACAAAAATAATAGCAATAATAAAGCCGATAGTGATTCAACCCTAGCTTCTGTATCATTTCAGATTGCCCTCACCTGGGATGAGAACTTGTCATGGAAAAGGAAAGCTGCCAGTCCAGCCCAGGGAATCCCATCCTCTGGGCCCAGGATGTCTCCCCACTGCGACCCCGAGGCCAGCAGGAAGGTATGTTCCCTCCCCAGGGCCCAGGCCAGGACCTGGCTAGTCAGTGTCGCCTAACACGCTAGTTCCCAGACTTTGCAGCACATTGGAATCAGCTGGGGCTCTTTAAGCACTGCGGATGCCTGCTTCCACTCTAGATATTCGTTTAAATGGGTCTGGGGAGTGACCAGGGAATCGGGGTTTTTCAAAGCTCCCCAGGTGATTCTATTGTGCCACCAAGTTTGTAATAAGGTAAACTGAGTAGCAGTGAAGATTCATTCCACATCGAGGCTTTTTGCATATAGCTGGACAACCTTGAGCACATCACACATTCTTTCCATAGCTGTTTCCTCATCTGTAAAATATTGGAAGTTCAAAATGTAGGATGGTACCTACTTGTGGGTAGTATTAAGTGAAATAATGCATGCAATTGCTTATGTAGTAGTGCCTAGCCCCGAGTAAGCATGCCATATAAGTTAATTATCAGTAGTCCAATTATTGTCATCCTTGTTATTTCTCTCTGGAGATCATGGAGCCAAAGAATCTTGTGTTGGCAGAGACTTGAGGGGTCATTTAGCTTCAGGAATTTTTCAAAAGTCTTTGGCAAGAGCCTATCCAGTCTGCTCGATAGCACTGCCATGCCCAGTCTAATTTTTCCTGATATTCAGATTTTCATAGAAAATCAAACTAGGCGGAAATAGGTAGCATCAGTAAAGCTTCACTCATTCAACAAGCATTTATTCAACATCTACTCTGCCAAGTACTGAGCTGAGAAAACCAAATACAAAGACCTGCACGCACAGTCCTCTTAGTAGACCTTGCCAGCCCTCAGTCACCATATGGTCTGTTAAAGCTGAGAAGCCCATTCCATCCATGTGTGAACTGGCTGTTTCTGTTGGGGCTAGAAAGTGCTTGGAGTCCCTCAGAGCAGATGGAGTGGCCCAGCTCTTTGCCATCCAGGCCTCCATCCCACTACCTTGGATCAGTTGCCTCTCATTGCTCTCCACTGGCCTCTCTCCTTCCTTTGCTCTCGGATCAGCTGTACCATTCAAAGATCCCAATTCGTGGGCCTTTTCCAGGGTTTCTTCTCTTCCTCTCCTCCATCTGGTGGCACTATCCTTCCGTATAACTTCGTAATCGTGACCGCATAACACATACCTGCTCTTCTGAAGCAACTCGTGTAGATGCCTGTCTAGGATTTTACCCCTTAAAAATCAATACAATCAACCTTTTGGGGAATTTAATATAATTCTACCATCCTACTTTTCTGTCCCTCTTTACAGCTAAACTCTCCAAAGCAATTAACAGAACTGAGTCTCCACTTACTTCCTCATATTCTCTTTTGTTGTTGATGATGATGATGATGATGGTTCTATGATTTTTGGGGACTTTATTCCATTAGGCAAAAGCCATAATCATAAACCTCTTTTTTATCCCTTCTCTATTTGGAATCCCTGTGAGCTGCTGAGAGGCAACCCCCTTAAGAGTCCTAGGGTCCCCACTGTATAAAAGGAAGGGTTTGTTAGGCACAGGTTTAAGCTACTAAGAAGGCCTTTTATCTACCTGAATTATCCTGTGAAGCACCCCCTTAGATCCTTCTGAGATCTTAACAAGGATCTTATGGCTCCAACCTGGATTTTATCTTTGCCCTGAAGCCACTTCCCAGTTTGAGAATCTTTTGGTGTCTGGAGAGGCTGCTTCCTTTGTAGTTCTTCACATTCTGACTGAAAATGGAATAATTTCTTTTAGCACTTCTCTCTCTGTCTATATCTCAATGTACCCTGCTAAGAGAGACCAGCTGACCTTCTTGATGTTTTTCCTGGAAATCTCCTTAGCCACCAGGTCATTACGAAATTTCCATATTACTCTAGGCAACAGTTTTCCTACTTGTTCTACCATGACATAAAAGGGTCCCCTTTACTCCAGCTTCCAGTAACATTTCCCTTACTTCCCTCTAAGACCTGAGGCCTGTCACATTTCCATCCCCTGCCCAATCCCCAAACCAATGAATAATACACATTCTAGCAGCATCATGTTCTCATTCAAACCCACCATAATCAGGCCTCCCTCCCTACCACATCTCTGAAATCCCACTCATCAATGTCATTAGTGACCCCCATGTTATAGATCCAAAGACCAGTGTTGTACCTCTCTGCCGTGTTTGATGCAGCTGATCACTTCCTCTTTCCTAAGTTTCCTCGCTGAGCTTCTGGAATATTCTCCTACTCATCCTACCATATCCATTGTGCTTTCTCCTTTGCTGGATGCTCCTCTCTTACTGGTTTCTCAGGGTGCCCCAAACCTATTCTCTATCTATACCTCCTTTCACCCAGTCCCAGGCCTTCAAATAACATTAATTAACCTAAGGAAGCAGATGTTGCTCAACTAATAGAGCATCCATCTACCATATAGGAGGTCCAGGGTTCAAACCCAGAGCCTTCTGGCCTGTGTAGTAAGCTGGCCCACACTCAGGGCTGATGCGTGCAAGGAGTGCCATGCCACGCAGCGGTGTCCCCCACATAGGGGAGCCCCATGCACAAGGAGTGCGCCCCACAAGGAGAACCGCCCCATGCAAAAAGTGCAGCCTGCCCAGGAGTGGTGCCACACACATGTAGAGGTGACACAGCAAGATGACGCAACAAAAAAGAAACACAGATTCTTGGTGCCACCGAGAATGCAAACGGACACAGAAGAACACACAGTGAATGGACAAAAGAGAGCAGACAATGGGGGGGGGGGGAGGAGGGAGAGAAATAAATAAAATAAAATAAATCTTAAAATAATAATAATAAACTGAAAGGTACACTGATAACCCCAAAATTCTTATCTTCAACCCAATCGCTCCCAGAGCATCTGACTTAAATATCCTATTGCCTCTTTCACATGGATATCTATTAGGCACCAAACAGTACATCTAGCCATGGAAAACCCTTCTTCCCTCTTCCTAGTGTCCTTTTCCTGTGAAAGGAGCCCAGTGAGTGTAACTCCAGGCACTGCTGTCCAGCACTCACACCACTGTCTCAGGTGTTCCAATAAGTAAATGACTGGGCACGCTCACCTGGAGGTGAGTAACAACTGTGGGTTCTCTTCTGTGCTTCAGATCTCACCAGGGGGATTTGACCTATACAGCATTGGCTGGGATGGGTGGTGAGTCTGCCTAATTCTGGAGTTAGTTTGGTGGCATTTGGTTCCCATACCAGGCTACAAACTCCAACTGGCTTCCTCAGTAGTAAAGGTGATTTTACCCACTGTCTTAGTTTCTTGGAGCTGCTGTAAGACATCACAACAAATTTAGTGTTTTAAAACAATGGAAATTTATTCTTTCACAGTTCTGAATACTCAGAGTCCAAAATGAGTTATCAATAGTACCATGGCCTCTCTGAAGGCTCAAGAGGAGAATTCCCTCCTGGCTTCCGGTGGTAGCTGGCAATCCCTGGTGTATTAGTCAGCCAAAGGGGTGCTGATGCAAAATACCAGAAATCAGTTGGTTTTTATAAAGGGTATTGATTTGGGGTAGGAGCTTATGGATACCAGGCCATAAAGCATAAGTTACTTCCCTCACCAAAGTCTATTTGGAGCAAGATGGCTGCTGACGTCTGCGAGGGTTCAGGCTTCCTGGGTTCCTATGTTCCTGGGGCTTGCTTTTCTCTGGGTTCAAGGTTCCTTCCTTCCTGGGGCTGGCTTCTCTTTCCTCTGGGAGCTCACTTCCCAGGGTTCCAGCTGAAGTCTTCAGCATCAAACTCCAACATCAAAATTCCAACATCAGAAACCCTCAACTCTGTTCTACTCCATGCCTTTTATCTGTGAGTCCCCACCCACGAAAAGGTGGGGACTCAACGCCCTACTAACACAAGAGGTTTACATAATTCCTTAATCAAGTAAACCTATGAATCCAATATAATCTAATATGCCCAGAGGAGAAGATCAGTTTATAGACATAATCCAATATTAATTTTTGAATTCATCAATAATATCAAATGCTGCACCTGGCATGGCATGGCTTGCAGCTGCACCACTTCAGTCTCTGCTTCCGTCTTCACATGCCTTCTCCCCTCTCTCTGATCGTGTCTCTTCTTCAAGGACACCAGTCGTATTGGATTAGGGCCACCCTAACTCAGGATTACCTCACCTTAACTTGATTGCAACGGCAAAGGCTCTGGTTGCAAATAAAGTCACCTTCGCAGGTACCAGGAAGTAGATTTCAACATATCTTTTGAGGGAACACCACTCAACCCATAACAGCCTTCACCTTCACTTTTCCTTTGATTTCTGAGGCAAAGGATGGGTGTTCTACTTCTGTGGGTCCCTTCAAGGACCCCACCATTGTCCTGAGCAGAACTCTTGATTTCCATCTCTAAACCTGCTCCTCTTATCCCCCTAAGTAGATGACAAGTCTGTCCTTCCAGTTGCTCAGATTCAAAACAGATCCTGAAGCTGACTAGTTTTCACCACCTCCAAGTCTACCAGGCTAATCCACCCCTCCCCTACATCATCAGAAGAGCCTCCCACCCTACCACTTCTTAAAACCCAAAGTCTATCCTTGAATCTGACCCCTGCCTGTCTCTCTCCTCATAGCCACCTGCTCTGCCCTGGGCTCTCCCACCCTGGCCACACTGCGGGGTCCTTCCTCTTGAACTCTGACCCCCTCTCTCCCCTGCCTAGAGTGTGCTCCCCCAGCCCTCCGCAGGTCTCTTTCTCCCACATGCCTCAATTCTCTGCCCAAATGCTGCATCTCGGAATGTCGATTTCTTTTTCTAGATGAGCCGACACCACCCCTCTCAGCCTCTATCCATTTTGCCCTCATTGCTACTTATTTTTTCTGTATTTTCTCATTTCAATGTATGTTTAACTCTATTGTTAGGGTGTTAACTCCACAATGGCAAGGGCATTATCTGCTTTGTTCACTACTACAACCCATCACCTTACCCAGCGCCCAGTAAACAGTAGACATGCAAGAATTTTGATTGACAACAAGACACATCAAAGCATCAGCTTTGGAATTAGGTTGACCTGGATTCTAGTCCTGGCTCTTCAGTTGACTAGCTGTGCGACCGTGGACAACTCCTAAACCTCTCCCAGCCACAGTTTCTTCATTTGTGAAATAAGGGTTATAATAATCTTGTGACGATTAAACAGGATCGTGTATGGAAAATCCATAGCACGGTGCCGGACACAAAGTAAAGACCTCATACGTGATAGCTACTGTGGTGGTGAATTGTACCCCCATGAAAGAGAGGTTGAAGCTCTAACCCCTAGTACCTGTGAATGTGACCTTCCTTATTTAGAAACAGGGTCTTTGCTGATATTGAGTAAAGATGAGGCCATATGGGATTAGAGTGGGCCCTACTCTAGTGACTGGTGTCCTTGTAAGACATATGAATGCAGTGACACAGAGATACACACAGAGGGAGATGCCTGTGTGAAGAAGGACACAGAGAGGGGAGTGATAAAGCTACAAACCAAGGGACACCAAGGATTGCTGGAAGCCACCAGAAGCTAGGAGAGAGGTATGGAGCTAATTCTCTAGAATCCCAGAGGGAGCACGGCCTTGCTGGCTTCAGACTCCAGAGCCATGAGAGAATAAATTTCTCTTGGTTTTTTTTGCCACCCAGTTTGTGGTGCTTTGTTTCAGCAGCACTAGGAAATGAAAACTGCTGTTAATAATACTATTAGGGAAGCGGATGTGGCTCAGGTGACTGGGGTCCCACCTACCACAAAGGAGGTTCCTGGTTCAGATCCCAGTGCCTCCTAAAAAAGACAGTGAGCCGGCATGACAGGCAAGCACAGCAAGCTGACACAAGAGACACAAGAAGAAAAAACATAATGAGAGACACAACTAAGCAGGGAACAGAGGTTCCTGGTGCCTCCTAAAGAAGACAGCGAGCTGATGCAACAGGCAGGCATGGTGAGCTCATGCAGCAAGATGATGCAACAAGAGTCATGGGGAGGAAAAACAGAACGAGAGACACAACAAAAGCAGGGAGTGAAGGTGACTTAAGCGATTAGGCGCCTCCCACACCAGAGGTCCCAGGTTCAGTTCCTGGTGCCTCTTAAGGAAACAAGAATACAAACAGACACAGCAAGTGAAAAACAAGGGGGTGGGGAGAAGTAAATAAAATAAATATTTAAAATAATAATAATATTAGCAGTACAGGATCATCTCCCTCTCATAGGTGGTACAATGAAGTTACCTGGACATTATAGGAGTTGCCTATCCAAAATCCATTATCCATTCTCTCCTTTTCCTTTATTAACAAAAACTCTATTTTCTTGGAGACAACAAAGTTCCCAGCTAAAAACACATTTCCCAGCCTCCCTTGCAGATAGTGGAGGCTGTGGGATATCACTCAGGTAGACACTATATAAACAGAAGTCCTTGGGTGTAGAGTGGCCAGATTTAGCAAATAAAAATACAATACTCCCAATTAAATTTGAATTTTAGATAAGCCAATGAATAACTTTTTAGTGTATGTCCCATGCAATATATACTAAAAAATTATTATTTTTTTAACCTGAAATTCTAATTTAACTGTGCATCCTGTTTTATCTGGCTCTTCTTGTTAGGTAGGGCTTCTGGGAAATCTCTGGCTATTTTAGCTGCCATGTGTCCTCTTTGCTTTAGCCTTTCCCTCTTCCTCCTGCCTGGAACAGAGCCTCTGGCACGTCGGCCGATATCTTATAAACCTGGGAATGAAGGCCCTGCTCTAACAGAAATGGGCAAGAATCTAGAAGGCCTGAGTTTCTGACTCATCGAGCCTCAAACTGCCTACCTCCATATTTCTCATTATAAAAAAAGATAAATAGGTTTATTTTATTGATGTTCCTGTTCCTCTTTCATTTTTTCCCCACTATATGCAGCTAAACTAAGTTTCAAAGTGCTGCAGGGTTAGACAGCAGGGGTCTCTAACCTCAGTCTTGTGGCTTGCTACTCTGTGAAGGATTCCTCAGACACACTTGATACGTTAGCCCCATATTTTTACCCTAAATGTTGAAAGCAGAAACCAGATACAAATCTATGCCAGCAACCAACTCACTAGACAGATTCCACTCTGGCAGGTACAAGGTACCTGCCCCTTTTTACAGCTCCTTCCAAATAGTTGCACTCCCACAAAGCCCTATCAGCCACTACTGCCAGCAAAACAGAGAGGCCACCCCGGACCCTGACAGAAAGGGCAGCCAAAACGACTTGTTAAAAACAGAGCAAGAGTGAACAAAAAGGCTCACGACTTCTATTTCTGTGACCTGTTCAGACTGTTTTGGAATTTATCAAAAACACTTGGAAGACATAAACACCAGAAGGGCAGACTCTATGGATTTGCTCAGTGGCCCAGAGTCTCTTGTCCACAGAGCTAAGTTGGCTAAATGCTTGTGCATGGCTGCAGTTCAGAACTTCTGCTCCTCTAGCCAGGGAGCTAAATCAGAACTAAAATTATGTTTTGACCTTGACACTGAAGTATGTAAATGCACATTGGTCCTGAGCTTACCCAGATGGTAAGACGTTTGCCATCTAGTATCTCGTTCTCCCCATCTTTGAATCGCTTGTGATTCCTATTGCTGAACCTCATTTACAATCAGAGCTCAAAGAAACATGGATTGGTTGATTGACAAGTTACTGAAATATGCTTGAGCTTCTGAATAGCTTGACACATTCATGAAGAAAGTAATGTTTTGTTTAATTAAAAGAATTTACCTTATAGGTTATGAAAAGAGAGTCTATGATGTACAGAAAGAATATTCTGGGAAGTTTTTTATGTTGTTATTTTGTTTTATTTTATTTTATTTTATTATCAGAGAAGTTGTGGGTTTATACAACAACCATGCATAAAATACAGGATTCCCATACGCCAGCTCACCACTGACACCTTGCATTGGTGTGGAATATTTGTTACAGTCGATAGCACATTTTTATTATTGTACTATTAATTAAAGTCCATGGTTTAACTTAGGGTTCCCTGTTTGTTATGTAGTTCCATGGATTTTTAAAACTGTTACTATATATACAATCTAACATTTCCCCTTTTTAACCATATTTAGATATATATTGCAGTGCTCTTATTTGTATGCACGTCACTGTGCTACCCTCCCTGCCGTCCATCACCTAAACATTTCTATCATCCCAAATAGGAAAACTGCCTATTTTAAGCCTTAACTGGGAAGTTTCTAATTTATAGAGCCGATGAAGAGAAGAGAGGGCAGAGATCATTTTAAATGATAATAATAAGAAAAACCAGGCTTCTTGCTATTGCTGATAGAGGGAGCTGCCTTGACAGGGCCCAGCCTCAGCCCCTCCCAGATGGCGGGGCAGGTGGTCTGGCTACTATAGACTCAGGCACAGACCCCTGGACGCTCAGCAGTTTGGAAATGACCTTGAGGCCTGGCAGCTGCAGGAGAAACCGTCAGACACCACCTGCTGGGAATGATATGTTAATAGGCAGTGTGCCCGGAGTCGCACGCAGAAGCTCCATGTGAACGGCTCCTTACGAAGGGAAGCTTCTTCCCTCCCAACGCAGTGGGCCTGCTCTTTCAGCTCCACATCTCTCTGAGTGTCTGCTACGTTTTCCTCTTTGGCTACAGTCAGGCTTTCTCCAAGAGGTAAGAAGCATAGCTATCACACCTCCCCACCGAAAGCTACCAACAGCTCTGCAGCTCGTTTTGTTGTTTTTAACTTAGCTTACATATTATTCAATAGTCCCTATTTAAATACTTTCAAGTGTACAATTCAGTGGCATTAATTATATTCACAGTGTTGGGAAGAGGATTTGGATCAACTGATAGAGCATCCATATGGGAGGTCCAGGGTTCAAACCCAGGGCCTTCTGACCCGTGTGGTGAGCTGGCCCATGCGCAGTGCTGATGCGCACAAGGAGTGCTGTGCCATGCTGGGGTGTCCCACGCACAGGGGAGCCCCACATGCAAGGAGTGCACCCCATAAGGAGAGCCGTCCCACGTGTACAAAAAAGTGCAGCCTGGCCAAGAATGGCACCGCAAACACGGAGAGCTGATGCAGCAAGATAACGCAACAAGAAGAGACACAGATTCCCGGTGCTGCTGACAAGAATGCTAGTGGACACAGAAGAACACACAGCGAATGGACACGAAGAGCAGATAATGGGAGGGGTGCGGGGAGAGATAAATAAAGAAATAAATCTTTTAAAAAATTATATTCACAATATTGTGCTTTCCTCACCTCCATCCACTACCAGTGCTGTTTCATCAGCCCAAACAGAACTCTGTACCCATTAAGCAAATTCCCCATTTCTCACCCCACCTCCAGCCCTGGTAACCTGTATTCTACCTTCCTTCTCTATGAATTTGCTTATTCTAGTTATTTCATCTAAGTGTGATCATACAATATCTGAACTTTTCTGTCTTGCATGTCTCATTTAACATATTGACCTACAACCAGCACCACCCATTAGCAAACTCTTTCCATCACCCCAAACTGAAACCCCACACCCATTAAGCAATAATTCTCCATCCCCCCTCCCCTGGCCCCTGGTAAACTCTAATCTATTTTCTGTCTCTATGAATTTGATTATTTCAGATATTTACTATAAGTGGACTCATAATACAGTATTTGTCCATTTGTGTCTGGCTTATTTCATGTAGGATGTTTTCTAGGTTCATCCATGTTGTAGCTAGTATCAGAACTTTATTCCTTCTTACGGCTGAATAGTCTTCCATCGTATGGAGAGACCACAGTTTGTTTATCCTTTATCTGTTAATGGACACGGGTGACACCACCTTGTGGTTATTGTGGATAATGCTGCTGTGAACATTGGTGTACAAATATCAAGTTAGAGGTGAAGTTTGTAGGTCAGGTAGTCTGGAAGGGAAGATGATACAAAGTGGGGTACAGCGAGGACAAGATGGAACCTGAAGGATGACTGGAATCCATGTCATTCTCTCACTGCCTCCAACACTGATGTTGTTGATGTCCTGCAGGATTCAGAAGCCCTCGTTGTCAGGGAGCCAAACACCCACCTGACTCAGGGATGAGAAAAGCTGAAGGAGGATGCAGGGAGAAGGTGGAGTAGCTGCAACCCAGCTCCTGTCCCACACCAATGTCATGAGCCAGCAGAGAAATGGTGATGTTCATGGGCTTTCACAGTGTCTACTGCCTCTGCACCAACCACCAGGTACACAAACAACATGACCACCCTCGAACCCTGTGTAAAGTTCTCATGGGCCGCTCCCACTGGAACTATACAGGGAATGGCATTCGGGGAAGCATGGTTCAGCTTAGATAAGGGGGCACATTACAAAAGCCACCACACTTCCTGAGAGCAGCTTCTCTCTGAAGAATGTCATGAGTCTTTGCTAAAGCAATCACCCCCGCTGTTCTCCTCTACCCTACATTCCTCTTCCCCAGGGTTCTCTCACTGCTTCCTTTCCACGAAGGCCAGATGGTTGGGTGCGTTTCAGAAATTGTGAAGCTCAAAACAGGTCCCCGAAGGGCCAGGCTGTGTGGAATATTACTCTTCAGTGGGCTGGAAGCCCAGGGCACAGGGCCCCCACCCAGGACGCTGGCACCCCTCTGGACTAGTCTGGAACAGACTCGAAAGAGAGTTTGCTTTATACTTTGCAGCCCAGAAAGTTATCATTTTTCCTTTCTCTTATTTGGAAACATATTTTCCCAGTCTTGAGCAGCATTCTTGAAATGGAAGATTTTTTTCCCTCTTATCTAAAAAGGGGAAATTATCTTATTATTTCAAACGAAACCTTAACAGATTCAGGAAAGTGCTCTAGCATCCCCGAGAAGAGTCTAAATCCAGCACCTTCATACATTTTCCATGGATCTATAAATCAATTGTTCATGGCCCTTCCTTGAACATAATCAATAGATGGGAAAGACAGATTTTCAAGGGGAGGATTGGTCCTCAAGTGAAATACCCGTTTCCATAGAAACAGCCTATTAGGTTACGGTTTGGAGCAGAGAACTGAAAAAGAGTAGTTGACCACATATTTTGAATTTTAAATCCGAGGAATCAGTTAGATTATATGCCTCCATAATGATTTCAAACATTGGGAAGGACAAGTCACTAGCCATGTCTCAAGTGTCTTCTGACCTACCAGGCAGAGCTGAGGAGATGGATGTGAGTTTAGTGTAGTTACTGACCCAGAATTGGGGAAGCAGAACTTGCTTTGTCCAAGTAACTCAAACTTCTCTGAAGCAAGACTTAGCAATTAGCTATTAGACATGTGGATTTTCCTCTCTTGGGGTCAATTAAATTTTCATTAGAACACTGGTTCACAACCTTGGCTGCAAATTAGAATAACCCGGAGAGTTTCTTTAAAAACATTGATGCAGAGTCCCACCCCGAGAGATTCTGATTCAGTCCATTTGGATTAGGGCCCAGGCAATAGTATTTTTTAAAAGCTCCCCAGATGAGTCTAATGTGTATCCAGGGTTGAGAATCCCAGCAATGGATCCTCTCTCCCAGTTAAACAACTTCCACAGTTTGTCTTAATAGGAGGCGGGACTCCACTGCTCTTATTTCCATTTATTGAACATTTATTACAGACCAGACTAAAGACCTTAATTAAATTATCTCACTTAACCTATCAGCAACCCCCTGGGGTAGACGTTATTATGATCTCCATTTTATAAATGAGAAAACTGAAGTATACAAAGATTCAACATTTGCCCAAGTTTACGTGGTTATAAAAGCATCGCACTGGATTCAAACCCCAACCTGATCAACCTCAAGTGCATGCTCTTAACCACCATTAAGATGCTTTCTCCATCATTGGTTAGTCCACTGACTGAGAAAATGCCCAGCTCCAAATTCTCATCTTCATGGAATAGGTGGAGGCAAGGAGAGAGTGTGAATGCATCTCCCTGGCTGTCTTCAGAAGTCTGATAAATCATCCCTAGATTATTAGTGCTGGCGGAAGCCATCAGAGCCACCCCATTCAACCACTTCATTTTATAAATGAGATCTTCAAGTCCAGAAAGGTTAAGTGATCTTCCAAAGTCAATAAGCAGGTTGACATCAGAGCCCCATCTCCTAATTCCAGTGAAGAAACTTGACCTCTCCTTGGCCTCCTATTTATCATCCACTAAGAGAAGAGGACACAAGTGGATCAGCAAATAACGCAGTTGGTTGATGTGAGTGCTGTGAGGTGGGATCATGAAGAGAAGGAGCTTACCTGTGGCTGGGGGGATTGAGGGAAGCTTCACCAGGGAAGTGGCCTTGAATCTGAGCCAAAATCAGGTAGGCTTTCCTTTGGCTGAGCTGAAAGAAGAAAAAAAAAATCTCAGGGAGAGGGAAAAGTATAAGCAAAGGCAGTCAGAGGCAAGATTTACTCTGGGAACCTGGGGAAGCCTGAGTTGTCTTGAGCAGAGCGGAAATGAGAGGAGAAGGAATGAGAGGAAGCTGAGGAGGCCAGAATCCGAGCACCAGGCCATAAAGGCCTACCTCTAGTCCAAAGGCAGCTGCCCCATGGCCACTGTTCTCAGTGAGGAATGGCCGTGCTTCAGAACCAAGACGTGGCAAAGACAGAAGTGGACAGTAACAAGAGTCTGGAGACGAGTGATTGGATCCATATTTCACAAGATAACGAAGATCTGAACCTCTGCCAAGGAAGTGGGAAAGGAGAGAGAGTGGGAAGTAGGTGAGCGCGACGGGAAAGTGAGAGACAAATATCCAACCTGCTAGTGATGGAAGTTTGCCTACACTGATTCCCACCCCCCTCGTAAAGTGGAGCTAAAAGAGAAAAGGGGTGATGACAAACCCCTCTTCCTGGTCATTATACTGAAAATCTACCTTCCAAGGTACAATATCAGCAGGAGAGGACTTTCCCGCAAGAATGAGAAACAGGACAGGTACTGAGGTAGGCAGTGGGGTGGGGAGAGAGGAGAAGGTGGAGGGTAAAAAGGGGAAGGCAATTCTGGGGATGGGATGAATAGAGAGGACTCAAAGGAAAACTTCCATTTTCTACCTCTTGGCCCGGTCAAATAGATGACCAAGGTGGTCTCAGTGGGGACAACACACAGCAATGAACAAAGTGTGGGGAAATGGTATGAATTCAACTAGACTGAATCAAATCCTCTTGAATGCACTATATTCCACTGTTCCACTTGGGATCTTGAAAGGAGAAGGAATTCCATTCAGGTGATTCAGGTGAAGCAACTCTAAAGGTATGGCAGGGCTAAGGAAACCAACAAGACATGGTGGGGCACCCAGAGACCACCAGCAGCAGGAAGCCACCTCACCCTGAGGCCTGAAGAGAGCAGAAAAGGAGGGGCCACCCTAGAGAAGCCGGCGTCACAGAGGGGCACAGCCACTGTCATCATGGTGCCAAAGCAGGGATGGGCAGAGGAGAGTCATGCCAACTTCTCTCTTCTCCCAGCCACCTGTCTCCTGAGTGTTCCCTATTGGCTGAACACACAGGAAGCTGGAAGGCAATTGTATCCATGTAATTCATCAGGGTCAGCCTTTCCAGGCCCAGAGCATGGCAGCGAAGGGCAGAGAATGGATTTGGGCGAGGGCATGTGGAGAGAGCAAGTCCAGCAAGCAGAAGGCTCTCGGCCCTGAGTTTGGGGGAAACACTGTTCTTTGTGAGTGCTGGGAGTTGGCTGAATTTCCACAGGGGGAGGAGGGAGATTCTGACTTTGTTGCTGCAATTCACTGGCTTTTTCTTCTTGAATGTCAGATCATTAGCTTCTTTGGGATCTTGGAGGGATATTTTATAAAATATGCAACCAGACGGGGCAGGAACCTTTCACAGGACAGTGAATGGTGCCCCTTTAGGCTCATATTTTCCATGAACTGAAATGAGTTATGCAATCTGTTAAAGTATTTCCATCCTTCATAGGTGTGAGGCAAAGCATGGGAAATGTGGTTTGGCAGGTGAGTTGTTGAAATTCCAGGATATGGGGTTTTAGAAGAGAAGTGAACAAGACAGTGCATCAACTCACCAGATCTTTTTCCCTGCCCAAAGCCAGAAATATATCAGAGATGATATATTTTTGGAGCAGGAAAAAGAAAATGAAGGAAACAACTTGTGAGCCAACCAAGGTCACGTAAGATTAGAAAAGACACTTACAGATGAAAGGATACATTGCAAAACCTGGGGAAAGGTGGGGTTTACTTGCACAATAAGAGAGGTGAAGTCCTTTCTTTCCCAGCATCTTTCTCGTCCTGCTGCACCCTGCACCCAGCCCAGGAAACCAGTACCCTCCAGACAGCCTCATGGCCAGAATGCCCTACAACTACCCCCACCACATTTGCCTACTCCCTCACCCCAGTTTGGCGGGGTTCTAAAACTCCATCAAATCAAAATTGCATCATCTATTTAAAATTAGCTTTTATTGAGGAAAAAAAAGGGAAAGAGAGACACTACCACATCCTATGTAACACATCAATTTTCAGAAACATAAAATTAGAAAAAAATCTTCAGTCAAACTTCAAATATTCTATCTTCCTGGTTGCCAGCTAGAAGTTGTTTTCTTGATCGCAGTAATTCTCATGAAAGTGCCAGTGAGGCTTAGTTCACTTAGAGAAACCTTTTTCAATCAAAAGAGTAACCTGTGAGCCTAAATGACTTTCCCATTTGTGAAACAGGGAAGGGGAGATATTTTAATCCAGAAAATCTCTCTTCAGCCATTTGGCATTTGGCTTTCAAATATTATTGCCTCCAGACATTCATCTCAAGACTTCAAAAGGCTTTACTGAATCACCCTTTTTCCCCAAAGATATCAGCTAAAGGAACAGTAGAAAGCAGCGACCATCAACTCTATTCCCCGCCCAGCATCAGTGAGGTCTCCCAAAGGCTCCTAATCATGGCAACTATCCATAATTTTTGATAAAGTAACACTGATGACAAGTGTGGTCTGATGAGTTGATGAGTTTCTTTTGACATAGAATAAAAAGGTAGATCCCACTGCCTATAAATCAAGATGAAGACTCACATATGGCCAGTGCTAAAAAGAAGAGAATTATACAGTACAAAACAGAGAATTGGGGGATTTGCTTTGTCAAGAAGGTCCAGGAAGTCTTGAACTGAGAAGGAGAAATAGAAGTCAACTAGGAAAAGAGGGTCTGGAAAGCATGTGTAAAGATCCTGTGGTAGAAAGGACCATGGCAAGTAGGAAAGACTGGAAAAAAGTGTGACTGGGAAAGAAAGGGGCATAGGAGCATAATGTAAGATGGGGCTGAGGAGGTTTGGGGCCAGTCCATACAGCACATGTGGTCCATGTTCAGGAGTTGATTTTGTTTGTTTTATTTTGCTTTCTATCCTTCCAGCAATGGGAGACCCTTGAAAGTTTTTTAAGGAGAAAGGTATCATTAGCAGGCTTGCTTTTCAAGATGATCACTCCGGTAGTAGTATAGAGAAGGGAACGCAGAGGGCAAAAATGATGTAAAAATCTCCTTAAGAGACCATCGCAATAGTCCAGATAATTGATGATGGGAGCTTGAACCATAGAGCAGACAATACCCAAGTGGTGAGAGCTATTGAGAAGGAAAAAATCACTGGGCCTGGTGACAGATTAGAAATGGGAGGGAAGGAGAAAGGTGTGAGCATAACCCCAACATTTCTTACCTGTGTAACTGGAGGAACCATTCACCAAGGTGGGAAACACTGGAAGGAGATCCGTGTTTTAGGGGAGGGGAGATTTTGATGCAGTAGGGTTGGGGAACATTGTGTTTAGGATCCTTTGAGAAATCTCCGAGGAAATATCCAGGAGGAAAGTGGGTAAGCAGGTTAGAGGAGAGATGAGGACTGGAAATGGGCAGCTAGGAGTCACCCACATTAAGATCATTAAAACCTAAACAGAGAAAGTATAATGTGTAGAGTGGGAAAATGAGGTTAGAATATGCCTACAAAGGAGAGAGCGGTAAGAGAGGTAGGAAAGAAATAAAGGTGTGTGTTGGGGGAAGACCCCAGAAACCTAGTAGAGAGTGTCTTAAGAAGGAGAATGTGGTTGGTGGTGCCAGAACTCCTGAGAGGTCAAGAAAGATAAGGCCCAGGGATTGATCGTGGTAATCTTGGTAAGGAAGAATCAAAGAATGCTTAAGTGCAGCTTCAACTAAAAGGAAAAAAAAAATTGGAAAAAAAATACATAATCTGCAAACATTTCCATTTTTCCTGAATTTGCTCTTCTAGAAAAAGGAAAATCTGTGCTTTAGGGCTATAGAGTCAGCCAGATGGGAAACCTGAAGGTGACTGTCATAAAGGGCCCAGGAAGGAGTTGGGTAGAACCAGGTGAGGGAGGAGTGGAAGGCTCATGGCACAGGCTGGCAGGGTTGAGGTCCCTGTACCTTCTCACTCCCCATTCCCATTGCCTGTTGCATCATGCCATCTTTTCTGAGAGTCCCTGTCCCCAAGTGGAAGTGCCAACAATCCTATTCCTGCCTGTTAACACTCTGTAGAAAGCTGAACCATGGTCACCTAAATATAACAGGTCCTAATCCCTGGAACCTGGAAGTATTACCTTATAAGGAAAAGGGGTCTTTGCAGATGTGATTAAGAATCTTGAAATGGGGAGATTATCCTGGATTATCTGGCAGACCCCTAAATCCAATCACAAGTGTCTTTAAAAGGGATTTGAAACACATGAAAGAGGAGAAGGTGATGTGGCCAAGGAGGCAGAGACTGTAGTGGTACAGCCACAAGCCAAGGAATGCTGGCAGCCATGAGAAGCTGGGAGAGGCAAGGAATCGGTTCTCCCCTAGAGCTTCTGGAAGGAGTGTGACACCTTGAGTTCAACGAACTTGTAGTCCCCAGAACATTAAGAGAATAAATGTCTATTTATAAATAAATTTTAAATTATAAATAAATTTCTCTAGCCCAGCCCTACCCAGCCAGATCAAAAAAACCACCAACTTTGATTTAGAGTTCAGTGTCCTTCTCTCCCTGGTCAGCTGATAAGGGAGATGTTTTTCCCCTGAAGAAGATGAATGTCTCCAATCCCAGATCCCATAGCAGCAAGGAGGTCTTATTTCTTTTCATTTTACAGTGGGATGTCTAGCTAGTGGGTGTATTTCCCCTTAGACACATTGCTAAACTGAATCACGAAGTTCTATGAGCTCCTTTGTTCAGAACTTTAGGTGTCTTTTTTTATGAACATGGGACAGGAAAGTGAGCTGACCCCAGTTTAAACACATTGTATTTTCCAAGCTCCAAATAAACCTTTGAAACAAAGTCCAGGTGTACACCAGGGACACTGCTGAGGTTTCCTGTATACTCCCGAATGAGAAGTGATTAATATGGGCATTCTGACTGTGAGAACAAACTCAAAGGGTACCAAAACAAGGATAGGGACCAGAGGAGGACTCTTGGTGACTGGCCTTCCCCTCTGAATATGAGAGAACAGTGTACAAGGTTCAAATGGTGCTCATATCCATAGATCTGTATAGGCTTTGTGACTCAAGAAGTGTATCTTTCCAAGATGATCAAGAACAAGAGGGAAGCGGATGTGGCTTAATCGATTGGGCTCCTGTCTACCACATGGGAGGCCCTGGGTTCATGTCCCAGGGCCTCCTTGTGAAGGCAAGCTGGCCTATGCCCATGGAGAGCTGACAGCCCACGCCCATGGAGAATTGGCACAGCAAGATGACCCAACAAAGAGAGACACGCAGACACAGAAGAACATGCAGCAGATAGACAGAGAGCAGATAGCGAACAAGCAGCAAGGGGGGAGGGTTGATAAATAAATGAAATAAATCTTTAAAAAAAAAAAGTGAAAGGTTGGAAAAAGGTATTCCATGAAATACTAACCAAAAAAGAGCTGGAGTAAACCAAATAAATGTAAAAAATATATAACAAAATTTAAAAAAAAAACAAATAATGGCACTCTATTAAGCTGTTACAGTCAAGTGATGTTTCAATAGTAGCTTGAATTCCTTTCCTCCAGAGAGCTCAGAGTATTCTACATTTGCAGCTAATTTATCTTGCAGAAGATTTCTGAAAGACACTTTCAGATATCACTTTACCCACACATTTGGGTAAACTAAGGCATGGAGAAGATAAGTGACTGCTGTGCCTCAATTTCCTCATCTGTACAACGTGTGTGTGTCTGTGAGCATAACAGCAGGATTAAGAAAAGGATCAAACTGGATGTTAGATGCCTAATGTAGTCAACAAATGTCAATTCTCTTTTCCTCTCTCTGGAAGGATCCCTTATCTGTTACATAGTTCTGGGAATCCCTGTCCTTTCTTCCTATCAGAACAAAGGCAAAATATTCTGTGTGTTTAAGCTAGCATTTGTACTCTGCAACTTTTAACTACCTGATTTCCCCACATTGGCTGGGGTGCTGCACTAGCCAGAGTTCCTCCTTAAATAAATACCTCTCTGTGGCTACTCGCCCTAGTTCTTATCAAGCAGAATTACCCACGTGGGAAGGGGTTTGATTGCAAATCAATGCTGCAATTCCAAGCATCAGTCTAGAGCTCTTCTGACACCATTTTTCATTGCTTTTGGGGGCTTATCTGTGACATGTCTCCCCAGTCCCCAATCACAGGATTTCTCCCTGTGTTCAAGTTTCTGCTTATCTAGAGGATGCCCACCCCAAAGCCCCAAAACGAATTTTTCCATACTCCATAAACATCTCTATCTTGCAGCAGACCATCTCAAATGGAACCTCCAAATTTGATGAGGTAATATGTCAACAGACGGAAATGCAGTTTTATTAATATTGTATATGGAACCTCCCAGTTACAAAAATTCAGTTCTTGGGCATCTGTAGATTGACCATTCATCCAAGTTTGTCTGGGACTGAGAAGGTCCCTGGATCTGCACTTTCAATTTTAAAACCAGAGCATCCCAGGCAAACCGGGACAAGGTGGTCACCCTAGCAGAGAAGGCTGGTGCATGATGGAAGGCGTTTCTACCTCTTCTGACAACACTAGCTGGTTACCCACCCCCATCCACCTACGGATAGAGCTGGTAAGATTTGTTCCTGGTGCTGATCTCAGACGCAACCACACATTTCATGCTGGTCTCCAAAGCCTAGGGAAATCCGAGCTCTTTGAATGCTAAGAATGGTGGGAAATGGCAGACAGAGCAGCTCTTCTTCCCACTTCTGGAATCATAGGGATTAGCTCAGAATTTTTTTTCATTTTTCACTTGGATGTTATGCCTAAGGCCAGTCTTATGGTTGACAGACATAGGAAAGCTCCTTGACTCTGCCACTTACTTTGCTGCGTGGCCTTGGGTGAGTCTTCTCTAAATTTCAGTTTCTTTACCTGGCTTTGGCAATGCAGATACTACTTCCAAGGGCTGGGGTGAGGTTTCTTACGTAATAAGCCCCACTTAACAAAAGGCAGTTCCCCTCCCTGTTGCATGCTCATGGTGAGGAGAATAATCAGGAATGGTGTGAAGTCTTTCTCACAACACCCGCCCACACACACATCACGGGTTTAGAGTCTAACTCCCTCTGTTAGAAATGTAGAGTGTCAGAGCTGTGGGAAAAAAAAAAAACTTTAAAATGCTCTGGTCTCCTCTTCTCCAAATGAGCGTCACTAATGATCCATGAGTCTAAAAATGCATTCTCCAACAGACCCATTTGTCAGATAAGGAAACTGAGACTCAGAGTGGATGGATGTGTAGTTGATGTGCCTGCTAGAGAGTGGGGCTAAAATCTGTCTTCCACATAGTCAGACTCAATCTTCCAATTAGCTTGTCGCATTTCCATCAAACTCTCTCCCAGACATTTCCTTCAAGGTTTGGTTTCTGTGACAGTCTAAGGAGTTGGGTAGAGGGAGAGTAAAAGTTTGAAAAGGTATAAACACATTACTGATGTTCGGTTAAAGGGTATGAGAACTGGTTTTGTTAGAAGGAAGAAGGAGGAACCTGGGAGGGCAATGAGGAAGGACAAGGAGATGGGGTTTAGAAGCACTAGCCAGAAAGATAGCCACTTTTACCCAACTAGCTGGCTTCAGGCTGACCCCAACCAAAGGAATATGCTTGAGTGATTGATAGTAGAGACCCCACTTCATTGTTCTAAATGAGTACAATGGAAGCTATCGTGATGATTCCTAAGCATCCTGACCTAGAATGTAGAAGCATCGCCCCTAACACATTGGGGTGCTGGTCCTGGATTTTCCAGGCTACGAGATGACCACCTTCATATCTAGGACATAAGTAATAGCAGGCTCACCCTGTTTCATTAGATCTGGATCTCTGCAGTGCTTTTGCTTCCACACTGGGGCCTCCGCTGTAATTTAGGCTTGTGCCTCGCCATGGCTCTCTCCTTGATAAATCATGATGGTAATGTGCAGTCACTCTTTAAGCTGGGAAGGAACTGAATGTGTAATTGAAAGGCTGTACCCAATCTGCTCGACCCATGAATCTGACAGTTCAAAAGGTAGGAAGTGCTCCTTGCCAAGAATGGATTGTGAAATGGATTAGAAAATAGTCTGTTATTGCAATTGCTACTTTGCAGCTCATGAGGAGCCCTGCCAGCTCCACTGTCACCCCATCATTTTGGGTCAGAGGAGGACTTCAACTATGATTTCTAACCTCTTTAACTGTACTCTCTCCCCCCCACCCAAACTATAGATAAGAATCAGGATTCAGCGTTAATTCTCTGTAAAGAAAAATGAGCCTGTTTATCAAGTTCTTAGGAAGTGGGAGATTTAGTTAGATTTAGTAATACCTTCTGACAAAGACAAGTATTTCTGAGAATAAGAGAAGCAATATATAATGTGACATTCTAAAAAGTGTTCAATTATGCATTAGATTAAAATGGAAATGTTACAGGTGAAATTGTATATAACAAAAAAGATTTCCACGCTCTAGCCATGACCCACTTATTCAAGAGCCAAATTCAATAGGTTAGAACTCCAACATGCCAAAAAAATTTGATGATCTTTTGAAGTTTATCAAATTGAATTTGACAGGTAGAAATAAAATAGCAATAATAATAACAACATGTAAATGCTACTCTTTTGCCATGGTTGATGCTAATCGTTGCATCTTATAGTTGGTACATAAAAAATAAACGCTAGGGAAATGGACTTGGCCCAATGGATAGGGCATCCTTCTACCACATGGGAGGTCCACAGTTCAAACCCCGGGCCTCCTTGACCTGTGTGGAGCTGGCCCTTGCACAGTGCTGATGTGCACAAGGAGTGCCATGCCACGCAGGGGTGTCCCCCGCGTAGGGGAGCCCCACGTGCAAGGAGTGCGCCCCGTAAGGAGAGTTGCCCAGCGTGAAAGAAAGTGCAGCCTGCCCAGGAATGGCACCACACACATGGAAAGCTGACATAACAAAACAATGCATCAAAAAGAAACACAGATTCCCGGTGCTGCTGATAAGGATAGAAGCAGTCACAGAAGAACACACAGTGAATGGACACAGAAAGCAGACAACTGGGGGCGGGGAGGGGAGAGAAATAAATAAATAAAATTTGTAAAATAAAGTAAATGCTAGATATTGCCATAGCTATTAAATAAAACTATTAAAACTCTATCAGGGGGAGGCGGACTTAGCTCAATGGATAGAGCATCCGCCTACTCCATGGAGGTTCACAGTTCAAACGCAGGGCCTCCTGACCCATGTGTAGCTGGCCCACGCGCAGTGCTGATGCATGCAAGGAGTGTTGTGCCACGCAGGGGTGTCCCCTGCGTAGGGGAGCTCCATGCGCAAGGAGTGTGCCCCATAAGGAGAGCCACCCAGCATGAAAAAAATTTCAGCCTTGCCAGGAGTGGCACTGCACACACGGAGAACTGACGTAGCAAGATGACGCAACAAAGAGACACAGAGCTCCAGTGCCGTCTGATGAGAATACAAGCGGACACAGAACACACAGTGAATGGACACAGAGAGCAGACAACGGGGCAGGGGGCGGGGGGGGTGGGTAGAGGGAGACAAAAAAACAAAACTACTCTATCGGGGGAGAGGATTTGGCTTAAGTGGTTGAGCATCTGCTTCCCACATACAAGGTCTCAGGTTCCATCCCAGTACCTCCTAAAAACAAACAAATGAACAGGAAAACTCACTCTCATTGGGGAACAGATGTAGCTCTGTTTTTTCCCATGTACAAGGTCCTGGGTTTCAATCCCTGGTACCTAAAAAAAACAAAACAAAAAACAGCCCTATCAATTGTATACCCTTATTGTCCCCATTTTGCAGATGAGGAAACTGAGGTTCAGTGACATTAGGTAATTTTCCCAAACTCACACAGCTATATGTGCTGGACCTGGAGTGTCAATTCCATTCTCTCTGATCCCGGAGCCTATGCTCTGAACTTCTCTGCTCTAATAGCTGCCTGCAGCCCACATTGCCGTTATCCAAGTCGTCCTTGTCCCTGTGACAAAATCAATTATTCAGCTGAAGGTAACAATCACCTGGGTAATACATGTGTAATTTAGAATACCGGTTCTGCTACTTACCAACTGTGTGATCTTGTGCAAGTTCTTTAGCTTCTCTGGGCCTCAGTTTCCTCATATGTACAATCGAGGTGATAATACCTTCTTCTTAGGGTTGTTAGAAGAAAAACTTCACTGTATACGTTACTTATTATTATTACTAGGTGTACCTGCCATTTTAGATATAAAGAGTTGCCAAGTGACATAACCGCCTCCCCAGGGATTGTTAAAAGTTGCAATAATGTTTTAGGCCATTTTTTCAACTTGGTAACATTATCCTAGCTGGCGGCTGTAAGTTCTAGGAGGCTGAGCATGCCTCAATCCTGTGAGTGCGGTTTCCAGGGTGCCATAAGCATTTTATGCCTCCGGGGTTTGTGGACCTTGATGATCTTGCTGTGTGAAGATGACTGAAAAGACCACAGAATGCTTTCCACACGCATCACGTGTGGGTCACACGTGAAGCCGTCATTTTCAGTTGTGGCCACAGCTACTGTTTTCAGACCTGCCATCCTAGCCAGCTTTGAGTTAAAGGGAGCAGCCTCCTGCCATCACTGGGGAGACGCGAGATGCGCTAGGCAGGCTCTCTTGCCAGAAAACATTAACCCCACGTCTATTATTCCACCATTAGAGCTTCATTTCTCTAGCTCTCCAAGGCCCTTTCTCCTGAAGACTCCACTAATAGGATTTAAATATGCTTGGAGGGTTCCAAGACTTAGCAGAAGACACCTTGGCTAATCAGTTGACATCTGTGAGCGTCCAGAGGAAAAGTATTATGTAAATGCTTGCAGGGACTGGACACAGGAGGGTGAGGAAGCGGTCCATGAAACCAATCAAGGGGGCTCTGTCTTTATGTGGGCCTCCAAGCCCCCCTTGAGACAGGAGCACTATGTCTTTCCATGAAGACATATTTGATAAAACTGAATTAGCAGCTTGTGTCTTGTCTACAAAATTCTATGAGAAACCTGCTGGGACTGGTAGCTCCCAGTCTTCATACGCCTAGCACTGAGGCTCACAGAGACCAATGGAGGCTTTCTAGAACAATGATAGTTCTGATTATTCAATCATGTTTGTTATTAAGCCATTACCGATTCACACATTTAAATTAAACTAAAAATTGGCTATTCTACTTAACTGTAATTAATACAGAGGAGCTACCTGTTCTATTTGGCCTTGGCCTTGAGCAGGAAAGGTGGCTCTTACCAGGGACTAGACGAGCAAGGATCTCTCATGAAACGTGTCTCTCAAGCAGGTTAAACTATCATCCTCCCATCTATGATGATATCTTCAAATGCTTGGACAGTGATCTTATTCAAGTACTTTTAAGGTGAGAAGGCAAGAAGAGAACTGAAGTTGGTGCACAGCACCATAGAAGAAATTCTCAGTTCTCTCTCCGGTTCCTTGTAAGTGCAAATAAAAAGTTTCTTTACCCAACAAAGAGACAGTCAAGATTCATAGTTAAATGTTAATTTTGAAAAACAAAACTGTTTCATCTTCTAGTGTATTACGTTTGCTTTTTTCCCCCTCCGAAGTACATTTATTCATTTTAAAATTCAAAGTGTTGTAACGAGTTTTCACGTACACACAAACACAAACTGATTGTCTTTTGGATTTATTGAGGAGGAGACTGATTACTAAATTCTCATTCTGCTACCTCTGCACATCCTTGCTCAATCCCCCTACCCTCAAAAATCGCTCTCAGATTTTTCGGTCCTGACCTGCCTGTTTACTTTTCTAGTGCTGGTGCTATAATGAGGATAACAATGTATGAAGCCATGTGGTAGAGCGGAACATTGTACATAATAATTTCTTTCCTCTCCTGTCCTAATATGGAAACCAGGAACCAATGACCGAGACCAAGGACCCAACTTTTACCAAAGCCTTACAATTTCTGTCCTCTCCTCCCCACTGGGGACCCCAAGAGAGGGGGGATACAGGGCATGTGGCAGTGACAGCTAATTGAGAGATCTCAGATGCACACCTCTCCTAGCTGGAGAAGAAGCAGGCTTTGGAGACAAGAGCCACAGGTTTCGCTTTGAATTTTGGCTCCACTCTTTGTACTCAGTGGTAGGTTTGGCAATTTTACCTAGCTTCTGAAGTCTCTTTTTCTCCAGTTATAGGAGTATGGCCTATAATGGGTGCATCACAGATTTATTATGAGAATTAAATGAGATCCTGTTTGAAAGCAAAGGGCAGAAGATATTTAACCCATGTTAATTTCCTTCCTCTGCTCTGACCCTTGATTATGAGCTTCTAACACGCTCTATAAACCATTCTCCTTTTCAGAATCTTAATCTAGTCTTGTCCTTGACAGCTGTCCCCAAAGAATCATGATTTATGAAGGTCCAAGACAGAATGCTAATTTAAAAATCCTTGTAGCTGTTAGCAAGATTGACCTAAACAGCATATAAAGAATAAATATTAGGTGTTACTACTGTTATTAATGCATATAGATTGCTTTTTTATTTTATTTTGAATCTTTACTTTTCAGCCCTGATATGGAAAAGATGGACTAGCCCCTACTCTTTTGGCATTTTCCTAACAAGAACCTTTACTAGAGCAGTGGCAATGGAGATGTGAATAAAGGATAAATGGAAGAGTTTCTTAGAGCACGTATGTCCTATTGAGTTATTTTGCTTTTAATTACCAAGGTTCTCACAAGTCCTATGGAGAGGCAAGAAGAGAAAACATATTTTTACTTTTACATTCTTGCAAACCAAAGTTGATGGCACTATTGAGCACCAATGCACTTGGCATTGTAAACAGTGGGGGACATTCCATCCCCACCCGACAACCACCCCAAAGCCAGTAAAAAAGGATAATGAAGATATTTTGTGACTCCATCTTGCCTCCTTCATAACTTGCCATGCTGATAGCTTCCAATACTCCGCTCTTAAATAGCAAGAGTGAAATTGCTGGCTCCATTCTCTGACTTTCCGTAAAAAGTCCGTGTGTCATCATTTGACATCTTCAGGTTTGACTCATTCAGAATACTGTGTTCTTTTCATGAGTACACAGTGAGCTAAGATTCACTCAAGGGTATTAACAGGCACTTATGAAGGAAACTTTATAAGATGTTCTTCTTAACTCTAGTAATTGAAAATTAGCTTTCTCATAAAAAAAAACAGTTTCACTTTCTCCTACGGGTGTAGTATGACTGGAAGATTGGAGCACATCAAGAACAAAATATCAAATTGAACGTTAAAAGTTTATTAAAGGTCGTTTGGAACTTTGAGCACCAGTGTGGTGCCTTCGGTACCCGTGCTATTATTAATATTGGAATTTGGGACAAGAATCTTATATCTCAGTTCTAATGGGGTTAATGACCTGTCAGTTCACCACTGGGGGAGGGCAGGACCTCTTTTATGTGATACATAAGAGTTCCTTGGCTTGTTTGGCAATTCCTTCAGTAAGAATATGACCATTTATTTAAGTCAATACTCTCTTTTTTTTTTTCATTTCTTCCTCTTATTCAGAACATTCTATTGCTCTCTTCCACAAGAGGAGGCAAGAAAACATCAGATAGAAGAGAAGTTTTACCTATCCTCACTCTTGTTCTTCAGGAAAAACTTTTACATAGGCTTCCCTGCTTTCAAATATAAGCTATCCATGGAGACCAAATAACTAATTGAGATAAAACACTAACTTCACATAGTCCTGTACCTTTGTCCCTAGCACATAGTTGGCACTCAATAAATATTAACTGGTTATTGGATGAATCTGTATATACATACATGTTTGGCATCATGAGTGAAAAACACCAAATAAATAAGTAAGTCATGAAACAAAGAATATGTCTTTATTTAGCAGCATGAAAAGAATAGAGTGGACAAACGCAGTACACCAAAAAGTGACCAAGAGTTAATGAGTCCCCATTACATGTTGGGTATTGTTCAGGCACTAGGAATATGGCAGTGAACAAAACAAAGTTGGAAAGTGGACTTGGCTCAGTCTACCTACCACATGGGAGGTCCAGGGTTTAAACCCAGGGCCTCCTTAACCGGTGTGGAGTTGGCCTACGCACAGTGCTGATGCATGCAAGGAGTGCCCTGCTATGCAGGGGTGGCCCCCGTGTAGGGGAGCCCCACGTGCAAGGAGTGCACCCCGTAAGGAGAGCCACCCAGTGCAAAAGAAAGTGCAGCCTGCCCAGGAGTGGCACCACACACACAGAGAGCGGACGCACCAAGATGACGCAACAAAGAGACACAGATTCCCGGTGCCGCTGACAAGAATAGAAGCAGATGCAGAAGAACACACAGTAAATGGACACAGAGAACAGACAATTGGGGGTGGAGGGGAGAGAAATACATTTTAAAAAAAGACAAAGTCCCTTCTCTCATGGGACTGTCATTCTAACTAGGGAAGGAGTCAATAAAGAAATAAGCAAGCATTAGGCAAAGTCTTGCCCTATGTGAGATGCATGTAGATGTGTATTCAAAACCAAACAAAAGTGTTGGTTGATGGCCAGGTCAACTGACCCTGGTCCATTTTTACTCCTTTTATTATACCTCCAAATTTTAAGTTTTTACAGTATAGCATATTTTAAATGGAAGAGATCCATGTCCTTAACCATATGTTTAGAGGCACCATTTTATTAAGGCCTTTTCCAACTTTCTAATTTTATCCCTTGCAAATAAAATGAGCTACTTATATATATAAATGGATGGGGATTAGCCATCTGCAGAAACCTCTCAGAAGTAGCCCACCCATCCCTGTGGCTTGGAGATTGTTTTCTGATGGTATACAAATGACCACAAATGCAACCAGCAGAAAACGAGAAAACAGTCAGTAAATTTCAATTCCCTGAAATTTTATAATGGCAGAAACTTCTAGAAACTGATAAAGAATATTGAAAAGAAAAAAGTTGAATCTATACCACAGCCCAGTAGTAGTCACCAAAAGCCTTAACCTGTTTCCCAAGGTATATTCTACAGACCTAGTGATGGGAGTTACTTATTTATTCACTCATTTCTTCCACAACATACTTACTGCTCGCCAGACACTATTCTAAACACCGAGGATACAGCAGTGAGCAAGTCAAAGTCCCTGCTTTCATGGAGCTTATGTCCTAGTGATGGGAGGCAGATAGTAATAGACAGGTAAATGACAGATTAGAGAGATGGATGGATGGATAGGTAAAGTGCTATGTACCAGATATATTGTAGATAAGTTGGTCAGGAAATGCCTCTTAGAAAATAATGGCAATGATGGCAGTGATTCTTAACCCCCTCCCAGACTCAAACCCAGAGGACAGAAGAGAGGTCCAGCAAAGCTTATGGAACTTATGGACTGAACGTTTGGGAACTGTTTTCATTTAGTACAGGCTGCCAAGGCAATATACCAGAAATGGGTTGGCTTTTATAATGGGAATTTCTTAGGGTAAAATTTTACAAGGCCATGAAAATGCCCAAATCAAGGCACCATCAGAGATGCTGTCTCACCAAAGGTCAGCTGCCCGCCCTCCTGGACTCTTGCCACAAGGCAAGGTAAGATAATGGCCAATCTCCACTTTCTCCTCCAGGCTCCTTTCTCCGCAAGCTCAGCTTTGGGTGGTCAAGCATACAGCTCATCTCTCCTTGGGCCTCATCTCTTCAGCTTTGGGCTGCTCCACTGATTCCAGCCTCTGGCCTCTCTCAGTCTCATGGGCTTTCTCTGCCTTTCTGTAGCTGTAGGTGATCCCGGAGTCCTCTCTCCCATGGCAGGGTAAAAGCTTACAGTCCTCTTTCTCTGTGTCTTTGCTTTCAGTCCTCAGTATAGATGACTCCAGTAAAAGGATTAAGACTCACCTCTCCCCTAGATCCTGCAATCTAATCCAAGGCCCTTAACTGAAGCAGTCTAAGCAAAAATCATCTAAGCAAAAGGTCCCTTAACTGAATCTAACCACAAGGTCCCACATACAATGAGTTTACATGCGCAGAAATGGGTTAGCTTAAGAAGATAATTTTCTGGGGTCCCCAAAAGACTCAAACCAAGACAGGAACCTACGGGAGTTCTTAGGGACTGAGCTGCCTTACTGTCCCTTCAGCAGGTGGGGTTCAGGAACCCCATTCTAGAGCTCAGCTATTCTTCCTGTGTCTGCTTCTCTCTGGGTCTCTCCCCATCTGCTGTGCTACCAACTGCCAAACACCCATCTCACATTTTCTGATGGTCAGACCGTCTCATTGGCCCCTGGCAAGCTTTTATTATGCTTTCTTTAGATCAGGTGCCCTCACCTTGACCAAAGGGTTGTGGTTGCAAGCTCTAGAATTGAGCCCTCGGCAGCAACTGGAGCCATGGTGACTTGTCAGGTCCAAGCATCTTCCTTCTAGCTCTAGAAATCCCTAATGTACCCACGGCACGTCCCTGAGTGGCCATGGTGGCCCTCTACTTCCACCGCCTGTAGCATTTGCTCCTCTCCCTGTTACCCTGGTACAGGCCCTGTGGCTGGCTGGTCACTGCATAAAGGTGGCTTCCCTCATGCAGATGGCAGTCCTGGGCTGCCTGCCTCCAGCATCCTGGCCATGGTATCAGAGAGAAATGTCCTCCTCCAACCCATGCTAAGCCTTTTTAGATCATAAAAGGGCGACTCTTGTAGCACCTCTTGTGATTCGGCTTTTCCCCATTCATTTGTTTGTTTGCTTTCTTCCAGCTCACTCATTCCTGGGCAGTTTGACAAACGTGGGTATAAGACAAGACAAGAGCATGACCACTACCAACAAAAGTATTCCTCCTTGCCAATCCTTAGCTGGGACGCAAATACCATGTGCCTTTTGACTCTCTCCTACGGAAAGGATTGCCTAGGAACCTGAGCAGGAGGCTGGAGCAGCAGCTGGATTTCTCCAGAGTCATCTGCCCCAGAAAGCGCATCAAACTCCCTTGCCCCATGACATTAGCACCCTGTGGCTCACCCTCTCCACCGCCACCCCCACTGTGGCCTGAACAGGTAGAGGTTCCAAGTTCAAGCCTTTCCTCCTGCTGCAGGAATAGAAAACTGTTGGTATCTTAGTAGCTGAGCACCACGCTATACCATAATTATTTGAGAGGAAAGGCAACTGGTATTTATTGACCACCTAGCATGACCCAAGTTTTGTAGTAGATGCTTTACATCCTGGATATTATTTGATCTTCACGCCCACCCTTTGAGCTGGGTATAATCATTCCCATTTTGCACAAGAGGAAATAACTCAGAGAAGGAACGTGCCCTGTCACAAGATCCCTTGGAAAATATGGGGCCGAGCTGGGGCTCTCTCCCAGGTCCCTCTCCAGTGTCT
Organism: Dasypus novemcinctus; assembly: GCF_030445035.2. Lineage (NCBI taxonomy): Eukaryota > Metazoa > Chordata > Mammalia > Cingulata > Dasypodidae > Dasypus > Dasypus novemcinctus. The sequence goes on along the minus strand of NC_080694.1, from coordinate 48,169,608 downwards.
GTGCTCTCTCCTCGTTACCATGCCACTTCATGTTTATTTATGTATCTATCTCCCCCACCAACCGTGAACGCCTCCTTGGCAATGACTGTCTGTTATTTGCTACTGAATCTCCACAGCATCTGTCACAATCTAAGTGGGGACTCAAGTCACATTTGTTGGGAATGTGGGGGAGAGAGGGAGGGAGGGCACGTAAAGACCCTGGATTTTGCCTAGCATTTAGTAAGTGCTTAATACATGTTTACGAATGAACACCCAGGTTGTGGAGCAGCCCTCGAAGCTCTCCCCAGAGGCGGTCGCGTGATCTGATTGGCAGGACTCACCTTATCTGCCTTGTCCAGGCAAGCCTGTGAAACAGAGCAAGAATGATGTGGCTGGAGCGAATGTAATTTCAGATGAATCCATTAGAGTCCCTGGACAGCTGGAAATAGGGACATAGAATTAAAGTGTCTTTTATAATTTATACTCCAACAGAAATGGGATGTGTTCAGTGGAACCCTTGCTTTAAATGTGGATGCCTTGTGCTCTGGTGCTGGAATTAGCTGTGAAATGAAGTCAGCTTCCATCAGAAGAGAAAGCTGGGGTGATTTAGGAGCAACGCTTACCCCAGCCCTAGAGCTAGCATTGCTGCCCTAGGAGCTCTCCTCCAGTCTTTTGATTTTATGATATTATCTGGAACAGGAGGCAGGAGAGAAGAGACAGGCAGACCAGGGAGAGCTCTGCCTGCTGTCAGGTCCAAGGGCAGAGCAAATGCTGTGGAGGCTCCAGCATCCCAGCCCAGCACCATGGCACCAAGACACTGTCAGAAATCACTGCCTGTGAAGGTGTCGAAGTTTCCTCAGCTACTGGCATGCAGAGCATGAAATCCACATCGATGGAGCTCTGCTGTTTCACATGCGCAATGGGAAAAGAAGGACCTTTCCAGGATTTCTGCTTGGGGCAGAAGTGGTTCGAGAGAGCAAATTTTAATTCATACCATTAGCGGATCTCAGGGATGAGACCAGGGGGATCTGTCTTGTCTCCTAGGGCTGCCATAACTGAGGACCACAAATTGGAGGGCTCAAAGCAACAGAAACTGATTGTCTCCTGTTCCAGAGGCTAGCAGTGCCACCTCAAGGTGTCAGCAGGGCCATACTCCGTGTGAAACCTGGAGGGGAAAGTCCTTCCTTGCTTTTTCTAGAATCTTGGTATTTGCCAGCAAACCTTGGTGTCCCTTGACTTGCAAATGTGTCACTCCAGTCTGTGCCTCCTCCATCTTTACATGACTTTCCCCCTGTTGCTAGGACCCACCCTAATCCAGTGTGGCCTCATCTTAACACAACTTCAAAGAGCCTGTTTCCAGACAGGGTCACATTTGCAGGACCAGGGTTAGGACTTGGCCTTGGCTTTCTTGGGGGTGTCCAGTTCAGTCCGTAGCAGGATCACAAAGTTTAAGACTTCCAGGGCACTTCCCCGTCCCCTGAGATTTCACAGAATGTTAGAGCCAGAGGGACCTGTAGCTCCTCTCCCTTATTTTGCAGTCGAGGGAGCTGGGACCCACTGGGCATAAGGGCTGGCAATAGCTTTCACCAGTGAGAGGCAGAGCCAAGGCAAGGTGGGGGCACCTGGCGCCAGCCGGGAACTGTGTCCTGTTGCTAATGAAGGAGAGTGTCATCGATCCACTCCTTTCCTATTCTTATTTTTACGGAATAGTAGGGATTTCTGCATCCTACTTTGTAAAATGGGGATAACAATATTTCCTCTTCACAGATTTGTTTTGAGAATCAAATGAGATAAAAGATAAGAGATGAAAATGTTTTGCCAATGGCAAGCCCTTTAAAGTGCTACAAACCTCGTGCAAATGAAGGCATTAACACTGTTGACTTTAAACACTATTTGCCCCTATTTTATCATCACTGTAAAGAATGGCAGATTGCCCTTCTTCATATAAAACTTTGCAGTAAACCCTTTCCTTTTCAACCCCCAGAAACAATTTCCCTCACTTTTCTTTATCAGTTGTTTTCCTTATTATAACAAGTAATATAGGCGGCAGACTTGGCCCAGTGGTTAGGGCGTCCGTCTACCACATGGGAGGTCCGCGGTTCAAACCCCGTGCCTCCTTGACCCCTGTGGAGCTGGCGCATTTGCAGTGCTGATGCGCGCAAGGAGTGCCCTGCCACGCAGGGGTGTCCCCCACGTAGGGGAGCCCCACGCGCAAGGAGTGCACCCCGTAAGGAGAGCCGCCCAGCGTGAAAGAAATTGCAGCCTGCCCAGGAATGATGCCGCACACACGGAGAGCTGACACAGCAAGATGACGCAACAAAAACAAACACAGATTCCCGTGCCTCTGACAACAACAGAAGCGGACGAAAAAGAAGACGCAGCAAATAAACACAGAGAACGGACAACTGAGGTTGGGAGGGGGGAAGAGAGAAATAAATAAATAAATCTTAAAAAAAAAAAACAAGTAATATGTGCTCACTTTAGATGTTAAAATACTAAAAGGCATAAAGAAAAAATATAGCCCATAGTCTCAAAACCCAAAGATAATCACCATTAATCTTTCAATATATTTCCTTCCAGCATTTCCCCCATGCATATTTTAGTAGCATTATGATCACTCTGAAGTGAATATTCTATTAACATTATATTTTCCCATAATACTTAAAACTTTTTGAAATGTCTTAATGGTTGCAGCACATTTCATCCTAAGGACATACTATAATCTACATAATCATTCCTTCTTATTAGCTATTAGGTTGTTTCCTTTTAAAAAATATATAAGTAATGCAACAATTAATTGTGAATAAAGGTTTTCTATATCTCAGTTGATGAACAACCTATTAGCATGATTTATTATAAATAGGAATGCCAAGAATATGAAATGTTTTAAGGTTTTTTATGTACTTGTTGAATTGTTTGCAAGATTTAATCTATCTACCACTCACCCACCAGGGTCTCTAAGGTTTTTTACATATTTGTTGAATTGCTTTTAAGAAGATTTTATCAATCTACCACTCATCTACCAGTGGTCTATGCACTCCCCTTCAGTACCACATCCTATCATAACTGCTTTGCTTATATCCTCAGAATAGATCACACATTTCCGTAAAGATCTTCACCAATGCTGAGTGTAGTTGAGTGATTACTTTTCAGGCCTTTTTTCAGGTTAGAGTCATTTTGATATAACCAGGCTTGATATTTACATGTTAACTTGGGAAACAGCACTGATCTGATTGGAGGTGTACCTGTTTGCCAGCCCTGCAGTGGGCTCCGGCCTCTCCAGAACCTGGAGAGCTTCTATCAGGAGCTATCCTGAGAGGAGGGAAGCTGGTGAGCTTGGGAGTAAGACAAAGCTGGGCTCAAATCCCAGCTCTGCCACTTAGCAACTGTGTCCCATGGAGCATCAGGTTTCTCCTCTGTTATGTAAGAACAGAAAACATACATGAGTCAAGCACTTGGCCCAGCGTGTAGCAAGTACTCAGTACATGGTAGTTATGGTCATCGGTATTGGTGCCATTGGCATCTTGCAGCTGATGCTTCCCAGTTTTTTGGGATAAAGGAGTTCCATCCTTCCTGTCTGGACATGCCATTTCTGGGCCCTGTCCCAGGGACGCAAGCATTTTCTATGTGGACTCTGACTTTGCTACCCCATCATTTGTTGCTTGGGTTCCTAACATCACCTTGCATGCCTGGACTCTTAATCCAGATGCTGCCAGACCCCTTCGAGGGCCTTGCTTTGTGCTTGCATCTCTTCCCCTCCTTGTCCATGGGTGTCCCCTGCCATGCAGCCAAGCCCAGCCAGTTTGACTTGCCCTCTTGTGCCCAGTCAAATTCTAGCATTCTGAGCTTGTCCTGTGTATTCAGGACTTGCTCTGCTATGCTTCCTCCTGCCAGTCTGAAATCAGATATTGTACGGTATATTCCTGTGGGCAGTCCTTCTCTTTCTATCCCTGCAGTACTCGTGTGACTTCCCACACTTGATGGCCTTTGTCTCTGGGCAACACCACGCCAAACCCCTTTCTCTCCATCTGCCAGCCTCTTCTCTTCTCTGCTCAAGTCCTGGTTTTGACAATGCATTTCATTAGAATCATCCAAGTTCCTGGCTTTGAAATGATTCTTCAGGACGGTATACAATAATTCCTAGATCAAGAAATGCATGGCATTTCCCCCAAAGTTAGCAGTTTTCTGTTTCTCAAGTATTTCATCCCCAACAGAATCTTGTGGAGAATGGGATGGCAGGAGAGCAGTCAATGCTAACGTGGTCTGGATCCAAATAAGAATGTACACATTCTCCCCCACATCTAAGCAGGTGGCAAATCACCTATTCCTCTTAATAAGGTGAGGGAATTTAAAAACTCATCTATACCCATTTTGTCATCTGTGTTTATGTTACTTTGGGGTGCCTGCTTACAGGAACTACAGTCAAATCTGTTGAAAATGAGTTTTATCTCTTAATATCAAAGCCATCTGGGTGACCTCCTTTCATGAATATTCATGTTGTCATTAACAGCTAGGCCATGCCCCCTCAAGATAGCAGGCATAGAACAAAGAGTACTCACTCTATGACCTGGAAGTGCATGGCAAAATATCACAATTTAAATGATGTTTCACACAGGCAGGATTTAGAAGTCCTCCGAGTCAGACATAGCCTCTTTGCCCTATAACACAGTATGTAGATTCTCCTAAATGTTGCCAAATATCTACAAGCAGGCCTGTACCAGTGCCTCCCCTGTTGTCCTTTCTAGGGTCTCATATATTCCGTAAGAATCAAATCTCTTCATTCAAGGAAACAGTCACTTAATTTTTTTGGCGGGGAGGGGGATTGAACCCAGGACCTCACATATGGGAAGCAGGTGGTCAAACACTGAGCAACAGCTGCTCCCCAATAAGAGTTGAGCTGTTTGTTTGTTTTTTGGAGGTATTGTTGATTGAACCCAGAATCTCATACATGAGAAGCAGGCACTCAATCACTTGAACTACATCCGTTCTTCCCCTGAATTTTAATAAATGGTTAGAAATAAATGGTTAGAATTTTAATAAATGGTTAGAAATGCTTGCTTCTAATCAAGGCAAATATCCAGAGGCAAAAGAAGAAATGACATACTGGGTCTAACTCAGTTTTTCTAGCTGAGAAGCCTATTTCCGTGATTTCTAACTCATAGTTATTGTATTGAGTTCTTATTGCTGCTGCAGCATATTACCACAAACTCATTGGCTTAAAACAACACAAATTTATTGTCATACATTTCTGGAGGTGTGGCAGTTTGAGATTATTTATGAATTCCAAAAAGAGGGATTATGTTTGTAAACTGGTCTGTTATTCTTTTCTTGTGTTAGAGCCAGCTGAGATGTCTTTGATTAAATTACATTAAGATTAGGGCTTTGGGGAAGGAGATGTGGCTCAAGCAATTGGGCTCCCACCTACCATATGGGAGGTCCAGGGTTCAAAGTCCAGAGCCTCCTAGTAAAGGTATGCTGGCCCATGTGGTGAGTTGGCCTACACAGAGTGCTGGCCTGTGCAGAGTACTACACCACACAAGAGTGCTGGCCCACACGGAGAGCTGGCGCAGCAAGATGATGCAACAAAAAAGAGACACAGAGGACAGAGAATAGGAGATACAGCAGATCAGGGAGCTGAGGTGGCAAAAGAGACTGATCGCCCCTCTCCCCCTCCAGAAAGTCCCAGGATCAGTTCCCAGAGCCACCTAATGAGAATACAAGCAGACACAGAAGAGCACACAGTGAATGGACATAGAGAGAAGACAAATGAGGGAGGGGGGAGAAATAAATAAATAAATAAATCTTTTTTTTTTTTTTAAGATTAGGGCTTTGGTTCGACCATATCAGTAGGGTGTAACTCAGGTTAAGTCGCTGCCCCCTTGGTGAGCTATATAATAGGCACTAACTCAAAAAGACACAGAAGAAGGCACAGAAAGACAGAGAGCTCTATAGATATGGCAGAGAAGAGAACATTGATCTTCTGGCCCAGGGAAGAGAGATGAGCCACTTGCCGAAGAGTTTGCAGCTGAAGAGAAAAAAGCAGCTGAGCTGAGGAAGCTTGGAAAGAAACTAGCCCTATGCCAGCCTACAGCTGACATTAGAAGAAGCTGGGCCCACAGAGCCTTAAGAGGAAGAAGGAAGGAGAGACAAGGAGAGATCACCTGCCATCTTGTTTCAACATGTGGCAACAAACTTGGGTGAGAAAGTACCTCTTAAGGTACCTTGAATTGGACTCGTTAGGGCCCTGTATCTGTAGCTTCTACCCCAAATAAATACCCTTTGTAAAAACCAACAGATTTCTGGTACTCTGCATCAGCAACTCTTTGACTGACTGATGCAGGAGGTCAGAAGTCCTGCAATCAAGGTGTCAGCAGAGCTGGTTCCTTCTGGAGACTCCAGGGAAGAGCTCATTCCCTTTCTCCTCCCAGCTTCTAGAGGTTGCATGCATTCCCTTGGCTTGTGGACCCTTCCTCCATCTTCAAAGCCAGCAATGTAGCATCGTCAAACAAGAGCTTTCTCTCTCTCTCTGCTTCCGTTGTCACAATTCCTTCTCTGCCTCTGACTCTCCTGCCTCCCTCTTATAAGAACTTTGTGATGACATTGAGTCACCCCAAATAGACCAGGATAATCTCACTATTTCTAGTTCCTTAACTTAATCACATCTGCAAAAACCTTTTGCCATGCCAATTCATAGATTCCAGGAATTAGAGTGTGGACATTTTGGGGGAGCCATTATTATGCCTCCCATGATTATCAATGTTATACTATATGCCTATCTAAATGACTATATGTGTAATATATAATATTTAATACTACATACATATTTTATACTATATATTATCTCTATATTGAAAACCCCTAGTGTGGCATTCCCGTACTCAAATTCACAAATTGACACTGATGCTAGTCAAGGATTTAACTTGATCATATTTTACCAGGTAGAGTAGTAAGATAGCATGAGGATGACAGAGTTTTCCCTCCAGGTGTTGTGGGAAAACAGTAAGGAATGTGGTTTGAAGTTGAAACATTTCCATAATGCAGACAAAAAGTGCAGGCTTAGGAACACCAGGCCTTGACTAGATGGAATGCCATCTGGTCAGCACAAAAAAATGTTTGTGTGAGGAGGCATTTGAACTTTGTATGACCTGTACCTTATTATTGTAAATGTTGCACCTGTTCCTTATTATAGTAAATAACAAACAGCTGCTTGTTAGTCCCCAACTAAATACAATATGGAAACTAGGGTTGAGGCTCTCAGTTTCAGAAGCTGTGAGTCCCCTGGTCCCATCTTTATCTCCTCTCTTGTGTCTTTCTTCCTGTCCTTTTATTTCTTCAGTTCTGTGTTGCCTTCCCTTTGTGCAAACCCATTACTGAGCTGGTCTCAGTGTCCAGGCCCTTGAAGTCACCGGATCTTTTAATTATGAAAGACTCATGACCTGCAACCCAGCTGAACATGCATTCAAGAGAGTGCTGTACTCAAGTTCAGGTTAAGAAAGTAACTCCAGTGTGGGAATCTAGAATACTGGGAGCTTGCTTGTGGTTGGTTGTTGTTGTTTTGGGGTTTGTGTGTGTGTGGGGGGGGCGGTGTTTTATTTGTAAACAATAGGGTCTTCTGGAAAACCAGATGCCATCAAGGCTTAAATGACTAAACCGATGATAAGCAGATGAAGAAAGGTAAAGCAGTTGGGGACCAAATTAGAATCATCTTAAATATGACTGAGGTTAACAGCTAAAATTTGATCATTCGAAGAAGAATACTTACTTCTACTGCCCCAGAGAAAATGGGTTTGAGATAAAGAAAAAGAAGTCAAGAAAAAATCTCATTCAAAGCCACTACAGAAGAGAGCAACACTGTGAATTATTAATATTTGCTACAATTGTGGAAGAGCAGGGAGGGACTGGTAAAGAAGTGAAGGAAGATGAGCTCTCTGCCCTTCAGAGGGTAAGGACTATTAGAGTCGAGGTACACAGGAAAGTCCCACTGTGATTTGGTTTCAGAGAAGGTTTGAGATGGGGAATTTGGACTCCTACACAGGGTCACAGCCTCATATCAAAGGGCATTTCATTCCCTCCCAATAAAAGCTGATGGCCTTAGAAGTTAGTCACCCGTATTAGTCAGCCAAATGGGTGCTGGTTCAAAATACCAGGAATCTGTTGGCTTTTATAAAGGATATTTATCTGGGGTAGAAGCTTTCAGTTACAAAACCCTAAAGAGTCCAATTCAAGGTACCGTAAGAGGTACTTCTTCACCAAAGTCTGTTGTCACGTGTTGAAGCAAGATGGTGGGCAATGTCTATGAGGGTTCAGCCTTCCTCTTTCCTCCTAAGGCTCTTTGGTCCCAGTTTCCTCCAATCTCAGCTGTAGGCTGGCATAGGGCTCATCTCTCTTCCTCTGGGGCTTGTTTCTTTCTGGGCTCAGCTGCTCTGTTCTCTTCACAAGGTCAGCTGTAAACTATCAAGCTCATCTCTCTTCCCAGGGATCCTCCGTGTATTTTCTCTGTGCATCTACATCCAGGTGAGAGCGTGTTTTATCGGCCCACCAAGGGGTCTGGGACTCAATGTTGAGTAGCACTCTAATGACCTGGTTGAATCAGATGTCTGGCTGAATCTAATACAATCAAAGGGTTATCACACCCAGAGGAACAGACCAGCTTATAAACATAATCAATATTTCTTTTTGGAATTCATAAATAATATCACACTGCCACATCATCCTTCTCACCATCTCCTGGAGCAGACAGTCTGGACCTATTGCTAGAAGCGCTCCCTGGGCTTGTGGCTCTGTCAAATGCTGGAATGTTGGTATTCTCAACAATGGGGACACCTTGTTGTCATTCATGGCAAAGTGGGAAAAAGTTTTCTCATGCTCTCATGCCTCTCAGCAAGGGTGACAAAACAAAACTTTTTTTTTAAGATTTATTTTTTATTTATTTATCTCCCCTTCCCTGCTCCCCTTCCCCCCCCCCCCCCCCCCCAGTTGTCTGCTCTCTGTGTCCATTCACTGTGTGTTCTTCTATGTCCACTTGTATTCTTGCCAGTGGCACCCGGAATCTGTGCCTTGTTTTGTTGCATCATCTTGCTGTGTCAGCTCTCCATGTGTGCGGCGCCATTCCTGGGCAGGCTGCACTTTTTTCATGCTGGGCGACTCTCCTTACAGGGCACACTCCTTGCGTGTGGGGCTCCCCTATGCAGGGACACCCCTGCATGGCAGGGCACTCCTTGCACACATCAGCACTGCTTGTGGGCCAGCTCATCACATGGGTCAGGAGGCCCTGGGTTTGAACCTTGGACCTCCCGTGTGGTAGACAAATGCCCTATCCATTGGGCCAAATCTACTTCCCACAAAACAACACTTGAGTTTCACTCTGCTTCTGAATAAATAAACACCTCTTAGCCTATGTTTCTTCATTAAATTTTGTTCTGTATCATATTCTCCATTGCAAGAGAAATCTCCCCGTTTCTGGAAACCAAAGCCATTCCTTCATTCTCAAGAGTGTTTCCCACTTCAGGGAGCAGTTGTTAGGGTTTAGCTTCATATTGTTCAACAACTCCTGGACACTGACTTAGTTACACGGTGCTTGAGACTTTGAAAAGTATGTGGCCAGTCCTAGCATTCGAGCCCTATTTATGCATTTGATTTTTTAGTCAACCTTCTTTAAGTCCCTGTGACTGGTGGATTACAGATTTGGAGAAACAAATACACAACAGACACCATCATAAAGTTCATAATCAAACAAAGCAGGGGGAGAAGAAAGTTTAAGCTAAGTCTGGAAGATTGGCTGGCAGCCGTGGAATAATTTCAGGATTCTCAGAAGCCTTAATAAAGATAAATCTCTAAAGGCATTCAGAAGAAGAAAAAGAGGAACAAAAACCAGTCTCCACAATGAAGGGCAGAAGATAATGGTACAACATTCTAAGAGTTTTGAAAGGAAAAAGTCATAACCCAAGAATTCTAAATTCAAACAAGTTTTGTATATAACGTAGGGTTGCCAGATTTGAGAATAAATATATAGGATACCCAGTTATATTTGCATTTCAGATAAACAATGAATATGCTTTTAGTATAAGCATGTCTCAAATATTGCATGGCATACACTAATACTAAAAAAAGTATTTGTTGTGTATCTGAAATTCAGATTTAGCTGGGCATCCTCTATTTTACCTGGCAATGCAATAATATAAAGACAAAGCAAAAACAGGTTTGAACATAAAGAGGCAAAAGATTTCCCAACTATGTGTTTTCTTTGAAAACAACTGCTTGGAGACATTTGTGAAGTAATGGAGAGATAGTAAAATGAAGAACTCAAAAATTAGAAAGGCATAATTTAAGGAGACTAAGCACTAAGTGGTAAGCACTAAAAACCAAGTATAAATAAGTGATGTAAGTATGGTGAAAACTCTAGAAGCAATATATTATTTAACAGTAAAGATTTAAACATTAATACAGTGCCTCAATCAAGACAGCAGAGCAAGAAGCTTCAGGGTTCCATCCCCTTGACAGAAGCTTGAAAAGCCAGGAAGGCCTAGCAGAAATGTCTTTCTCAAAGATCTAGAAAATAGTTAAAGGATTGCAGTAACAGGGCTAGCGCTGAGTCAAGAAAAAGGCCACTCAAAAGTGGTAGGATCTCCTGCCACCCTGACTGGCCCTTCCCACACCCCGCATGGGCTTGATGCAGAGCTGGCCGTGCTCGCAGGGCAGACCCCTGGCCCTGGTTCTGGAGGAAGCAGAGGTGCATTTCTTGTTTGGTTTCTGAAATTATTTCATTTAAAAAAAATTTTTAAACTAATACCAATACTAATCATTTGGAATCTACAATCTCAGATTATGTTATCACGAAGTGGATATGGCCCGTGGCTATGGACAAATGTTTAGAGAACATTTCACACATTACAGCAAGGTTAGAAAAAGGAGTGATAACATACCTCTTTATATTTGTAGCATGCCCTTCTGTCATTTGAGCATCATCACATTAGCTTCTTATCTAACCCTGGGAAAATACTATGAGCAATCACCCATTTTCTCACCTATTCAGTTGGAAAAATGAGGCTGAGAGACCTTTACTGGATCACCCTATGTTTAGCCACTAGTAGATGGCAAGCTCTTGGGTCTCCAAGTTCAGGAGATTATTCCAAATTCAAGTGAGATGTCCTTTTGGGTTTGTCTAATTTGCAAACCCAGCTTAATGTTAAGGAGTCAGGGAAGCCTGCTTCCACCCAATAAATACTTGTTGATTAATTACCATTCTTTTCTGATCAGTCAAGTTTTACCCAACTAGTGCCCTGTGTTCAATCAGACACCCTGCGACATAAAGAAATGGCATAAAGCATGACCTCTGTCTTCTAGGTTTAAAATCTGCCAAGAGGAAACTAACATTTCACAACATGAAAGCTTCAGGGTAGGGCTATGTTTCTCAGCCAAAAACATATTATAAAAGAATGATTCTAATTTTTAAAATACACGTATTTTTTAGTTTTGCTTAGGAAAAAAGAAAAAAGACCCGGAAAGGTGGAATAAATTTGCTTCATTGCAATTTTCGGTATTTTCCAACTTTCCTACAATGAATAGAAACTTACCTTGGAAATCAAGAAAATTTACTTTGTTGTCTTTAAAAGGAGGTGTTGTGGGGAAGAACAGAAGACAGGACTGTGGCCTTTTTAAAAAGTTGGAAGTAACTCTAGATCTGCATTATCTATGTGAGTGTTGAGCACCTGAAAACAGCTGGGCTAAACAAAAATGTGTTCTAAGTATAAAAAAAGTAAATTATATCAATATAATTTTATATTGATCACATGTTGAAATGGTCATATTTTGGATATACTGGGTTAAATAAAAAGGCATTGTGTCAATTAATTTCACTTGTTTCTTTGTACTTTTTAAAATATGGTTATTTGAAAAGGGAAAATTACATAAGTAGGTTGTATCCTATTTCAATTGGACAGCACTGCTCTAGACTGATAGAATAGAGGCTACATGGAAATCACATTTTATAGATAAAGCTGCAGATATACTCTCGTGATATACCTATATATAACCCAGGGTGGAGCTCTAACTGGGCATGTTACCAAAAAAGTGAGTTATTTATCCTTAAAATCAGGGTGAATTTCAGTAACAAGAATCAGTGAATCCTGAAAGCCTAGGATCATTGAGGCAGGTACTTTGGTTTTGTAGTTTTTAAAATCTTCCTGTACATCAGGTGTTCTTAACAAGGAGTCTGTGCGCTTGAATTGAAATTCAAAAAAACAGGCGGTGGACTTGGCCCAGTGGTTAGGACTACCACATGAGAGGTCTGCGGTTCAAACCGGGGCCTCCTTGACCTGTGTGGAGCTGACCCACGCGCAGTGCTGATGCGCGTAAGGAGTGCCCTGCCACACAGGGGTGTCCCAGCATAGGGGAGCCCCACGCGTAAGGAGTGCGCCCCATAAGGAGAGCTGCCCAGCGCGAAAGAAAGTGCAGCCTGCCCAGGAATGGCACTGCCCACACAGAGAGCTGACATACAAGATGACACAACAAGAAAAGAGACACAGATTCCCGTGCCGCTGACAACAACAGAAGCGGACAAAGAAACAAGAAGCAGCAAACAGACACAGAGAACAGACAACCGGGGTGGGGGGTGAGAAATAAATAAATAAAATCTTTAAAAAAAAAAAAAGAAATTCAAAAAAACATATTCTTGTGGGAACATGTTGGTACAGCTGTGATATATTTATTAAATAATGCACAGTATAGCATGGACTTAGTAAGGGGTCCGTGGTTTTCTCCTGACTGGCAAAGGGGTCTGTGGAACTAAAAAGGTCAAGAACCCTGCTCTATATGGTATGTTCCTTTCAAGTAAAATGTTTTGAGTGTTAAGAATTAAAAAGTAGAATCTAATTGCTACCATTTATTCTTGAAATAGACTCTATAATTTACAAGAAGCTCAGGGGGAAGTGATTGATGGGTGTCCAGGGAAGTTGGTCCACACACTGAGTCGGGAAGGATGCTGGGATTTAGACAAGCAGTTGGGAGAACAAGGCTCTAACTTTGTTTTTGGGTCCTAGCACTAAATGGGTTCTGAGCACTAAATCACACCAACTGTGTCTCCAGCTCTGACACTTACGCAGGCAGTTATGTAGCTTCTGTGGACCTCAGTTTCTTCTTCTGTAAAGTAAAGATAATAATGGCAACTTCATCATGCTCTTTCAAGGATGAAATGTTATACTTTCTATAAAGCGTTAAACACGGTGCTTAGCAAAATGCTTATTCTTCTTATTAATGGAGACCAAAGTTGCACTGGTAAGAGATAGAGCCAGATTATAAAAAGTTTTGAAAACCATGCAGACGAGTTAAGGAAAATTAAATGTGCAGTGTGGTAATCAAGAGAGAACTGGACTCCAAAAGGCCACCTACAAGGCTGATGAGATTCAGGTAAGAGGTTGCATTAGTTTCCTAATGCTGTAATTACAAATTACCACAAAATAGTTGCTTACAACAACAGAAATTTATTCTCTCACAGTTCTAGAGGCCAGAAGTCCAAAATCAGTATCACTGGGCCAAAATCAAGGCGTTGAAAGGGTCATGCTTCCTCCAGAGGCTGTAGGGGAGAGCCCATTCCTGGCCTCCTCCAGGTTCTGGTGGACACTGGCATCCCTTGGCTTGTGGCCGCATCCCTCCAATCTCTGCCTCCAGGGTTAGAAGGCCTCCTCTTCTGCCTGTGTCAGATCTCCCTCTACCTCTCTCACATGTGATTGCACTTAGGGCCCACCCAGGTCACGCAAGATCATCTTGCCTCAAGACCCTTAATTTAAACACATCTTTTGTCATATACAGTAACATCCACAGGCCCCAGGGATTAGGGCTTCTCTTTGGGTGGCATTTTTGGCCTACCACCCATGATAAAGACCTAGCCAGTGCTGATGAGTCCTTGAGACCCAGAACTTCTCTGACAGCTGGGTAGTCACCCCTGATTATGCCTCTCCCCAGGGAAGAGGACAAGGTCTGAGAGGGGTGGGGAAAGCACTCACTGGCTCAGGAGAGTGGCTTTTTGCCAGCTGGGATGGCTTTACCAACATGACCTTGCTCAGTATGTGCTGTGATCAGCTCAGCTATAGATCTGCTCAAAGGCAAGGTGACACAGATTTTTAAGAAGGGACAGAGAGAGACACATAAGAGGAGACAAAGATGTGACCAAGGAACTCACAGCTTCTGGAACTGAGAGCCTCAACCCTAGTTTCCACCTCATATTTACTGGAAACTACCCAGCAGCTGTCTGCTATCTGAACTGCAACATCATCTACAATAATAAAGAACAACGGCAACATCTACAATAAGGAACAACAGCAACATTTATAATAGAACAGGTGTAACCTTTACAATAAGGAACAAGTCATACAAAGTTCAAATGCAATTCTTTTCCCACAAGTATAAACCCTGACTGTAGGATGGGAGAAAGAGGCAATTCTGAGAGACTTTCTCCAGGCAAAATTGATGGGTCTCATTAAGAGAGTGATGCTCAAGAGACAAAGATCAGCAGATAAAGAGGGATATCACTGTCAGAGGAAAAGACAGAAGGGCTTTGTTTCCCAAGTAACCCCCAGTTGAGGCTCCCAGGATGTTTTCCAGTGTCCAGGCCCTGGTGCAGCTGGACCAGTTAGGGGGGTGGGGGTGGGGGGTGGAGGACGGCTGTCTGGGAGATGTACATGGGTTCACTTCCCTATCTTTAGACCTGGTGCAGATCCTGATGTGAAGCTGCCAGTAGCTGCAATGTGTTCTACCAGACTGTTGACCGACCTCCTGCAAACATTTCCAAGCCCAGGAGGCTGCTCTAAATCAGGAGAAGGCAGGTTCTTTCAGACAGTGCCCTAGCCAGACACTGCTAATAAAAGGGCTGCTTTCCAGCACCATGAGAGCTGATTAGGAGGTCGATGGGTTCTAATTAGCATGTGAGGGTTAATCATCTGTAAACTTGCAAAAGGAATGCTCTCTAGGGAATTTGAATCAGAAAGAACCGTTGTTCCCCTTGTCAGTGGTTTCACAAGAAACAAGACAATTTGCCTCTGTTTTTTCCCTGTTAGGCAGGTAGACTGGAAAGGAAATCATTCCTTGGCAATCCCTTTCAAATATTTATTACACATCAGCACAGGCTTCAGTGATCTAGTAGATCCGCTCTAAGTATTTTAAAGGAAAAAAAAAAAAAACTCAAACTCATTAAACTTGTGTAATTCGACCCAAAGGTCAGGACTTGGAGAACTCAGGTCAGCAGAGCAGCTTACACTCTGCTCCTTCCATGATGGCCATGCTATGCTTGATCAGAAAAACCTCTGGTGAGCATTACAGAAAAAGTAGAGTTGCAAAGTAGCAGAGTTTGTTTGCTATAAACACGATCTAGTAATAACAGGTTGCGGTAAGGCCCTACCTCATTTCACTCCACCCCCTGCCCCCAGATGAACAATGCAAGTTTCTTTCTTTTTGCTCTTATGCAACTAGGGAAAGAAAGCCCAGAATTCAAAAGAATTACCACCTAAGAGCAAGTATGTCCTTTTCTGTGCATGACAGGCACTCCATGTTACATGGTTTCAGAAAAACAATATCTGTTTTCTAAGAGCCTAGGCAAAGATTCTTTCCCTTTCATTACATTCGTCACAGATGATTACATTTGATTTCACAAGAGAATAGGAATAAAAGACTGTAGAAAATGCTTCAACCTTTATTTTCCAAATTCCTATCTCTAACAAATCCCACACTTCCCCCTTCACAGCACAAAACTGATTCTGATTTTTTTCTTAAGAAATGTGTAATAAATAACCAGGTCTTTTTAACATTCAGCCAAACACTTTTATGAAATTCCCTAAAGTTAGACCAATTGGGTAGTCAAGGCAGGAACTTCACCTTTCTGCATTTGGACTGCCTGTTATTGCCTTCACCTCCAAATTTCCCCACCCTAAATATAGACACTCTGTAAAGAGGAAGGCCAGGCAGGAAATGAGAATGAGGTCCTGAGAAGGTGCCATGGGATCTCCTTCTGCCAGGCGTGTAACTGGCCGAGAGCCCTAGCTGCTGTGATGCCAAATCCACGGAAGGTTGTCCTGCATGCTGCGCTTCCCACCGGGCTTCCGGCCAATGACCGGAAGCAGCCGGAATACCCAGGCAAGCCTGATCCTGGAAAGGCGGATGTGGCGGGCAGCTGGGCCAACCTTTCAAAAGCGCCTCACTGCGCTCTAAGACACTTCGACCCAATCGTCCTTTCTTCCTTCACTGGGGTCACACTTGCATCAGAGTCAGATGGCTCTTCCCGTCTCTCCCGACTTCCTTTCCATTTTCTTTCACAGGCATTGCCCCTAGTACGTTTCTCGCACATTTAATCAATCCTGGTGTCTCTTTCTCAGAGGACTTGGACTACTATAAACAGTATGGGCCAGAGGGAGTGAGGAGAAGACATAGCTTCCGTTTAAACACTAAGGTCACCTCCTCAGAAGTGGGTCACAGGCCCGGGCTTGGAGAGCAGCGACCTCGGCGAGGTTCCGGAACTTGCCCACTTGTCTAGGCCGAACTACATTTCCCAGAATTCCCTTTCACCTATTTCCGGTTAGAAGAGCTCCACCCCCCACCCCCACCCCACCAAGGGATATTCTCTCGCGAGAGGTGATAGGAGACATGGCGGTGCATGTGTTTTGTGGCTCAAGATCACGCGTTGTTCCTTACCCACTTGACGGGAAGCAATGTGGGTCTTTGAACTCTGGCTGAGGCACATATTAGATATCCGCCCCCAGTGCACTCCATGGAGGCAGAGCACGTGAGGAACCGCTGGGGCATTTGGCTTCTAGGTGTGCTCAGAGAACTACAGCGACGACCCTCTGCTTTAGGTCAGGCTGGGGTCGCACCAGCATAAAGCAAGGTGCAGCTGCACTGAGGACAGGTAATGCTTTCACAGCCCACTGGTGGGGGGAGCTGGAACTGCCAAGCCGTGTGCTCCAATAGCAGCAGCAGAGGCCCTCCCCGCACCCGTGACAGGGAGAGGACATGATTTTACAAACTCCAGGGCAAGGATGGCAAATATATAGCTTAGATTTTGAGCCACCCATGATAGACATCACCCATTCATTGCAGCACGTTTCCCGCTCAGTCTAGATATGGCCCCACTTAAATTTGCTCCACAAAATCCAGGGGCTAGGAACAGCACCGTTTTGTTTGTTTTGGTTTTTTATTTGATTTTTAAAAACTGAATGATACCTGGCCCTGTGCCCCCCTGCCTCGCTGAGTGGGAAGACAGCCTCAAGCCGTCATTACTGGAATAGTAACGACCTTGACCATCACCTCCCCATTGTATAGACCAGAAACCTGGAGGTTTCACCAGGCAATGGAGTGGAGAGGGACCTGGCCCTCAGTCCAGGGTGCTTGCTGTCGCTTCGCTTTCTTGTTTCATTTCACAGTGCCAAGGTGGAGCCCAGTCCTTGGTGTTTTTTGGTGATGGCTGCTACAGAGAAGGTCCTCAGTGTTCCATTCTGCCACAGCCTGGCCCAGGAGGCTCCAAGGCCCAGACAATCAGTGATTCATCCCAGGCAGCCAGATGCCCCAGCGTCGGCGGTCCTCACACCTTCCCGAGGGATGCGTGCGGGCAGGTACCATCTTCTTCACTCGTAAAACCTTCCATTCTCCAGGGGTCAGAGAGCCGAGAGCTCCCTCGGTCTTGCTATTTCCTCTATTACTCAGCTCTAGGAGCCCAGACCTGCTCTTCACCCCCTCTGAGTTCAACTTTTCTAAAGTTACAGCCTATTCATCCTCCTCAGCATTGAAGAAGCCCCAAGGGGCTTTCTACTTCCCTTGTGGAAAATGTGCAAATATTCATTTCCTCTTAATTCTTAATCTATAGGATTAAAAGGATAACTTTGAAAGCGTGGAGGTAGAAAATGGGAGGAGTCAGAAGATGGGTTTCAGGTGCTGGCAGTGTTTGATTTCTTGATCTGAGGAATAGTTAGACAAATGAGCTCATTTGGTGATAATTCATTGAGATTTATATTAATGATTCATGTGCTTTTCTGTATGTGTTACACTTTGATTTTTAAAAGTTTAAGAGAATCCAAATGCTAAGCAAAGGTATTCAGTAAAAATAAATTCCCTTGACCACATTTGTATCTCCCATCCCCCAGTCGCCTTTCCAGATGAGTAGCCCTGTCTACAAGCCCCGATACCTAGTAAAGCTTGGTGGTCTTTAGTGCTGCTCCAGTTTGCCGCCCACCCTGAGCACATGGTAGTGTTGCATTTCCTGACCCTCCTCTGCTTGGACAGGGCTGGGTGGCAAGTCTGGCCAATGAGTTTTAAGAGGAAACAGTGCATGTCACTTCTGTGCCAGAGCAGTCAGTTGCCAGTAAGAGATCCACTGGACCTCTCTTGTCCTCTTGTCACAGTGACCCAGTGTTCTCTACCACTCTTGGTCCCAGAGGGAGTAAGACACACACAAAGGCAACTCAGAGTGGACCCTGGCAAGAGGCCTGGGCAAGAAATCAATCGCTGTTGTTTTAAGCCACTGGGATTTGGGGATTGTTTATTACTGCACTGATTCCTAGTGAGAACTCCTGTTCATGTGTGAGTATATGTATGTGTGTGTTCTGCATATGTATATCTCTGAAGGGTGCACCAAGACAAGACATTTGCAGTGGAAATAGGGGGGAAATATGAGTATAGTTAATGTAGCTGTATCTCTTAAGATATTTTTGGCTCCAAGTAATACAACCCCAAACTGAAAATTGTTAATACAGTAAAACTATTGCCTTACATGGCAGAGGTCTGTTGATTTCACCAATCCTGAAATCGACAGTTCAGCTGCTCAAGTGTATCGCCAAAGACCTCGATTCTTTACCCTCTGTCATCCTCAGTGTGTGACTAACTCCCCTTTTGATTTTAAGATGGCCACAGCAGGTTCGGGTAAAGCATGCACACACACACTCACACACACACACATGCAAGCACAAATATCCAGAGACAAAGAGCAGACTACTCAGCAAAATGGTGGAAATGACAGGAAACAGTTCAAGCATATTCAGGATATTTCAGGATATTATAATCATTTTAGCAGTTCTTTGATGTGATTTTTTTTTTAAGATTTATTTTATTATTTATTCCCCTGCCCCCCACTGTCTGCTCTCTTGTGTCCATTTGCTTTGTGTTCTTCTGTGTCCACTTGCATTATTGGTGGCACCAGAAATCTGTGTCTCTTTTTGTTGTGTCATCTTGCTCTGTCAGCTCTCTCTGTGCGGCCCCACTCCTGGGCAGTCTGTGCTTTTTTTCACACAGGGCAGCTCTCCTTGCAGGGTGCACTCCCTGCGCGTGGGCCTCCCCTATGCAGGAGTCACCCCTGCATGGCACGGCACTCCTTGTGTGCAGCAGCACTGCGCATGGGCCAGCTCACCACATGGGCCATTAAGCCCTGTTTCTAACCCTGAACTTTCTGTATGATAGGCAGATGCTGTATCAGTTGAGCCACATCCACTTCCCACTTTGATGTGATTTGAAATCCCTTTGAATGGTTTAGTGTATCTGTGATTAGGACATTTCAGGCAATGTGAAATATTCTTTTGTTGCCAGACCTCAAAATCAAGTAGGACCTGTGACAGTCAAGAATCAAGAAAAGGGCTAGAACAGCAGATACTATTTCCTGGTACCTTGATTTTGCCTAATGTTGAGCTTTGTAGCCTTGAGCATGTGACTTACCACTCAACTTCACTTTTATCCTTTCTATAAAGTGGTTAGCAGTTGTACTGTCACCACATACCTGCTGTGAGGCTTAAAAGAATTAATATGTATGTAAAGTGCTTAAACAATTTCTTGCAGGTAGTCCATGCTGTAGAACCATTAGCAGTTATCATTATCATTGGGTGTGGGAGAGAATTAAATGAGTGAGTGAATGCAAGTAAAGGACTTAGACTAATTTCTAATGGGTAGTAGGCACAAAGTTAATCTTTACTACTACTATCATTATTGTTAAAGCTTTAAATAGAAAGATTAAGGAAGTTGAAGAGAGTAAAATAATATAGGGTTAAACTTTTTAAAATGAATTTTATCGTTGTCACCTTCTTAACTATTCCAATCAATAATACATTTTCATTGACCACCTCTCGGTTTGCCACACAGTAACTGATTGATAACAAAAGAAGTCATCAGCCAAAAATGTTCTAGCAACTTTCTAAGAGCCCTGATTTGTGCAAGTTGTCTCTCTTTTTTTTTTTTTTTTTAAAGATTTATTTATTTATTTAATTCCCCCCCCTCCCCTGGTTGTCTGTTCTCGGTGTCTATTTGCTGCATCTTGTTTCTTTGTCCGCTTCTGTTGTCGTCAGCGGCACGGGAAGTGTGGGCGGCGCCATTCCTGGGCAGGCTGCTCTTTCTTTTCACGCTGGGCGGCTTTCCTCACGGGCGCACTCCTTGCGCGTGGGGCTCCCCCACGCGGGGGACACCCTTGCGTGGCATGGCACTCCTTGCGCGCATCAGCGCTGCGCATGGCCAGCTCCACACGGGTCAAGGAGGCCCGGGGTTTGAACCGCGGACCTCCCATATGGTAGACGGACGCCCTAACCACTGGGCCAAAGTCCGTTTCCCTGCAAGTTGTCTCTTAAAGTGCCTCCATGAAAGACTAAAATAAAACTATCCAGAAAATATTTAATTGCCACTTATTGGCAGTAGCATATTTCCTATTGATGAATCTATAAAACTTAATATTTGTACTTTTACCTAATGTTTACAGCAGGAGCTCTTAACAAGGGGACCAAGAACTTGAATTGAAATTCAAAAAAAAACAGGGAAACGGACTTTGGCCCAGTGGTTAGGGCGTCCGTCTACCACATGGAAGGTCCGCGGTTCAAACCCCGGGCCTCCTTGACCCGTGTGGAGCTGGCCATGCGCAGCGCTGATGCGCGCAAGGAGTGCCCTGCCACGCAAGGGTGTCCCCCGCGTGGGGGAGCCCCACGCGCAAGGAGTGCGCCCGTGAGGAGAGCCGCCCAGCGTGAAAAGAAAGAGCAGCCTGCCCAGGAATGGCGCCGCCCACACTTCCCGTGCCGCTGACGACAACAGAAGCGGACAAAGAAACAAGACGCAGCAAATAGACACCAAGAACAGACAACCAGGGGAGGGGGAAAAATTAAATAAATAAATAAATCTTTAAAAAAAAAAGAAAAGAAAAAAAGAAATTAAAAAAAAACATTATTTTTGTGAGGACATGTTGGTGCGGGTGTGATACATTTATTAAATAATACACAGTATGGTGTGGACTTGGTAAGGAGTCCGTGGTTTTCACCTGACTGGCAAATGGGTCCGTGGAACAACAAAGGTTAAGAGCCCCTGGTTTATAGAGTTCAGAGTTCATTTGAGGCACTTTATTCATTGTTAATTACCCACTTTCCCCATTTTAAAAACAGATCTTGGCACAGAACGATTTGGAATGAATATTTAATTTCTAGCTCTGAGATTATATCAAATTTATTTAATGCCTATATGCCACCATATTCTTAACATCTTATGATAGTGGTGTACATGTCTTATAGTTCCTGAAAGAAACATTCTAATATTTGTACAATGTTTTCTCAAATGTCTATGGGAAAATTGTACGAACTATGGACTACAGTTAACAGTAATAGTTTAATAATCTTTCGTCAATTGTAACAAAGGTACCACCCCAATGCTAAGTGTCAAAAATGGGAGGGTATATGGGAATGTTTTATTTTTTATATGACTTTTATGTACAACTACAACTTCTCTAATTTTAAAAAAAATTACAATAATTCAAAAAAAACACATTATGCTAAGTGAAAGAAACCAGACACAAGGTACTACATATGGCATGATTCCATTTGTATAAAATATAAATACAGCTATAGAGACAGAATTAAATTAGTAATTATGTATGGCTGAAGGATAGAAGGATTGAGAGGTAGCTGCTAAGGGGTATGGGGTTTTTCTTTTTGGAGTAAGGAAAATTATCTAAAATTGATTGTGGTGATGAATGCACAACTCTGTAATTATACTGAGAGCCATTGATTGTAGCCTTGATGGATTGCATGGTGTGTGAATATATCTCAATAAAAAACGCTTTAAAAATGAGATTGACAAGCATAAAGAAATAAATCCAAGTCATCAGTTTTAGCCTTTCCTAACCAGTTTTAATGTAAATATAATAAGCAGTTTTGTAATTCTTTTGATATTTGGTGTGTATTTTGACTGGTTTTTAAAAAATGTTTAAAGCATGTAAAAGGCTACTGATAGATAAGAACTGGGATTTTAATTAAGTGTTTAGAAGAGTTTGAGTAAGTAAATTTTCATCTAATGTTAAAAATATGTATATTTAATGCCAAGCCCTGATATCTGTTGTTAATGGGGTAAGCAGGCCCTGTGACATGGAAAACAAGGAAAGAAGGCAAGGAAACGAGTATTTGTTAAGAGCTTTTGTATGTTGTACATGTAACTGTTATTTACTCATTTATTTTTCTAATCTACACCACAGCTTTGCTCTGTAGCATTACCATCTCCATTTATCCAGGTGAGGGACTGGAGATGCAGAAGTTCCATGACGTAAAGAAGAGTAGGGACAGGGAACTGGACAATAGAGGACTGAGGTCAGGGGACAGACAGGATAATGTAGGCGAATGAGGATTGGCTGTCGTGCCCAGGTGCCCTCTAGGTGATGACAGCCCCTGCTGTGCATGTAAAGACACTTCATCAAGTGCACCTGCAGCAACAGGTGTGGATTGCCTATTCTTGAATTTCATTCTGAGGCGGCATGTAATAAATGCTAACTAGCATAATTTGTAAGTGTAAAATTAATAACGGATTGGG
Organism: Dasypus novemcinctus; assembly: GCF_030445035.2. Classification (NCBI taxonomy): domain Eukaryota; kingdom Metazoa; phylum Chordata; class Mammalia; order Cingulata; family Dasypodidae; genus Dasypus; species Dasypus novemcinctus. The sequence goes on along the minus strand of NC_080694.1, from coordinate 48,146,835 downwards.
TCCAAGTAGGAGAATAAAAACAGAACTAACAAAAGCCCAAAAAGCCCAGGCAGAGAGAGTCCCAACATTGACTTAGACTAGCTTTGAAAGGACAGTCGGCTTGGTGAGAAAAATTCTACCAACTCGTCACCCAAGGAACTTAAAATCGTACACTGTTGTCTAGTGACCAAACTAGTTTAAAAGAAAATTCCTGAGCACCTTGATGTGACAGGTAATATGCTGGGCAACAGAGCTGCTGAGGTCACTGAGCTGCAATCTCACAGGGGCTGGGGGAAGAGTGAGGGAAGATGGGGGAAGGAAGGGTGAGCAGGTAAACAGCTATGAAGTGGTGTCTCATAGTGGAGAAGGCTGGGACTTAATTTTTTTAATATCTTAATTTTTTATTTTGAAATAATTTTAGACCTACAGAAGAATTCCCAAAACAGAACAGAGAATTCACATACACCCTTGACCCAGCTTTCTCTCATGTTAATAATTTAAAACAGCCATAGTACATTTATCAAAACCAGGAAATTAACGTTGGTACAATACTCTTAACTAAACAGCAGACCAATTTCACGGGTTTTTCCCTGATGCTTTTTTTTTTTTAACACAGGATTTAATCCAGGATCCCACATTAGCTTTAGTTGTCATGTCTCCAATCTATGAATTCCTTGGTCCTTCCTTATCTTTTAAGACCTTGATACTTTTGATGAGTACTGGTCGGTTAATTCATAGAATGTCTCTCAATTTGGGTTTGTCTGATGTTTTTCATGATGATATCAAGGTTATCCTTTTTTTTTTTCCCAGTAACACCACAGAAGTGCTATTTTGTTCTTGTCAGTACCTCATTTTGGGGGTCTGTAATATCATTGCCTTATCACTGGTGGTGTTGACATTGACCACTTGGCTTAAGTGCATCTATAGGGTTTCTCCACTGTGAAATTGCTATTTTCTCCTTTGTGGCTGAAAATATCTTGGAATTGGGGAGAGTGTGTTAATATTCTGACATTATACTAACACTTTGCTTCTCCTCAATCTTTTGCCCACTAATTTTAGCATCCATCAGTGGATCTTGTCTACACAAATAATTACAGCAATGTTTGCCTACTGGTGATTTTGCATTCCTCTCAGTCCTTGTACATGTATTAATTAGACTTCCTCTGCTAAAGATCAAAAGCTGTCCCTTCTCTTCCATTTATTTATTCAATTATTTATATCAGTATAGATTTATAGATATGCACTTTATTCTGTGGGTTCTAATGCAATCATTATTTATTTTGTTGCTATTTTATTTTGTTGCTTAAATTTTTTCAGCCTTGGCAATTCTTGACCATCACTGGATGGCTCCCTTTTTCATATGCCCCATCCTTTTTCAGCCAATTCCTGAATTTCTGGCACCACAAGATGTGTCGATTGCATTTTCTATTTTTACTGCCGCAGTCTTGGAATCCTCCACTTCTTCAGGTGTGGGAAAGGGTTAAGTTTAATTTTCACAAAGAGAAAGAGCCGGCTGTGCTGTTTGAGGGGGGAGGGTAGGGGTTCCAGTGGCTTTGGCGCACCAAGAGAATTTGAAAAGTGGCGCAAAAATGAGGGAGGGCCAATGGTGAGTGCTGGGGGTGGGGCTAGAGTGGGGAGAGCCAATAGTGAGTGCTCGGGATGGGGCCAATAGTGAAAGTGGTGCCCAATTTGAAAAGTGTGCCAGGGTGAAAGCGGCGCTGAGCCCACCCCGCCCACAGGAGTGTAGGGAACCCGGGAGCAGGGAATCAAAGCAGGAACCACATAAGTTAGTTAGATCTCTCAGATAGGCTGTAACCGCTGAAGTACCCAATCAATGGGGAACAGGGGAGGGACCACGTGTTAGGTTTAGGTTATAAATATCACTGTTTCTTGTTGTTTGGTGCACAGGCCATTTTATCCAGGTGGTGCACCCATTCTTGCAAGATCATTAATGAAATTCTTTTCTCCTCCACAATCAGGTGAGCTTTTGTTTTCTTATAGGTGCAGTTTTCTTTCTAACACTCTTGGGGGCTCATCCAGGATCCAAAGCTTCTGAGGGGGATCCCTGGGGCAGACAAGGGGAAGGCACGCCCAGCTGATTGAACAGTCTCAGACTTGGCTGTTGGGGGCCCATTTTTGACAGCTGAAAGGACCTGAGACCAGAAGCTTGGATTTGCTGATTGTGGACGAGAAAAGGGGAAGAGAAAACCTGCCTCTCAATGACCAGGAAACCCTGTGCACAGGCCAAGGTAAGAAAAGGGAACTACTAAGTATTGCCTTGGTGGTAGGGAAGTTCTGATGAGTCAGTTTGGTTGTGTGTGCATGAGACAGGCGACATACTGCACAAAGTGAGTGCAGAGTCCCAATGTGTGTTTCCCTTCTCCTGCAAGGGAAAGGGCCAGAGATGAACGAAGCAAAAATGTTGAAGAGAAAGAAACCCAGACAAGACTCAGAATGGGGAATAGGGGTACTTGGCTAGCCAGGAAAAGAGGAAAGGGGGTACCTGTTGGTTCCCCCAGGGACATTCCTCCAGATAGTCCATTAGGGAGGATGTTGATACACTGGACCAATAATGATTGGACTAAGGGAAAGGATAAAAAGAAAATGATTAAATATTGCTGTTATATTTGGGCCAAAGAAAGCATTTTACTGTCCCATGTATTTTGGCCAAAATATGGGGCAGATGAGGATTGGCTCTGTGCCAACCTTGTACTTTATGTTAGTAAAAAGAAACCATTTTCCAAGGAGGAGTCTGACTGTGCTATGTGCTGGTTGAAGGGGAGAGAGACGTTCTCTATCCCATGAAAGCCAAAACTCCAGACCCACTGGAACTAAGTCTGAAGAAGCTAAACCCTGGGACCCCCTATTGAGCCTTCCTCCCCCCTATGTTTCCCCTCCCCTCCCAGGGCATGAACTGGTGGATTCGGAAGGTCCGATAGAACCCAACCAAGCCCCCGGGGAGATGGAGGGCCAATCGGTGCCCACCGCCCCACCAGTTATGACCCACCAGCAGTTAAGGAAGGAGTTGGAACAATGTAGGAAGGATATACAGAACTTCCCCTTCTCCACGGCCCCCCCAAAAAAGAGGGCGAGGGAACAGAATCCCATTGAGGCTCTTTACCCCTTGAAAAAAGTACCAATTGGGCCAGGAGAGCTTGGGTATATAAATGCCCCACTGACAAGTATGAAAGTCAGAAACTTTAAGAAGGAGATGAAGTCATTAATGCCAGATCCAGTGGGGCTGGCTGAGCAAGTGGATGAATTCCTAGGCCTGAGTCTATACACGTGGTCTGAACTTATGTCTATAATGAGTATCCTCTTTATGGGAGAAGAAAAGGGAATGGTGAGGAGGGCAGCTATAAAGGAGTGGGAAAGGCAGCACCCACCCAGACAAGGGGTAAAAGCGGAGCAAAAGTTTCCTAATTTAGACCCTAGCTGGGATAATAATGATCAGGACGATAGAGCACAAATGAAGGATCTTAGAGACCTCATTATACAGGGAATAAAATTGGCCTTGCCTAAATCCCAAAATTTAAATAAGGCCTCTGAGGTAAATCAAGAAAAAGACAAGACTCCCTCTGCTTACTTGCAAAGATTAAGGGACGAGGTGAGGAAATATTCAGGAATGGACCCTGATGACCCTGTAGCCCAGGGAATGCTAAAGGTCAGCTATGTAAAGGGGTCTTGGCCTGACATTCAGAAGAAGATCCAGAAAATGGATGGATGGATAAACCACTGGAGGAATTACTGAGAAAGCCTCAGAAAGTGTGAGAAGGGAGGGGGAGAAGCAAAAGCAGAAAGCCGCAGTCATGATGAGCACGGTCAACCACATGGTCCAGAAAAGATGAGAAGCGAGACAGGGAGAAGGCAGGCGGAGACGAGCAAGGGGAGCAGGCTGAGTTAGCTGGGATAAAGGGGCTAAGAGAGAGCAGGAGTCCGCACGGTGTTATCACTGTGGGAAACCTGGTCATTTTAAGAGGGAATGTCCAGATTTAAAGAAAGAAGGTTGGGTCATACCCCTGATGAATTTTGAGGAATGGGGGGTCAGAGGCTCCTAATATCAAGAGTCCACCGGGAGTGGGAAACGGACTTGGCCCAGTGGTTAGGGTGTCCATCTACCACATGGGAGGTCCGCAGTTCAAACCCCGGGCCTCCTTGACCCGTGTGGAGCTGGCCCATGTGCAGTGCTGATGCGCGCAAGGAGTGCCCTGCCACGCAGGGGTGTCCCCCGCGTAGGGGAGCCCCACACGCGGGGAGTGCGCCCATAAGGAGAGCTGCCCAGCGCAAAAGAGAGTGCAGCCTGCCCAGGAATGGCACCACCCACACTTCCCGTGCCGCTGACAACAACAGAAGCAGACAAAGAAACAAGACGCAGCAAATAGACACAGAGAACAGACAACCGGGGCGGGGGCGGGGGGGGATTAAATAAATAAAAATAAATCTTTTGGAAAAAAAAAAAGAGTCCACCGGGAGTCTCTAGTAAATCTAAAGGTAGGCCCATATCAAGAGGAAATGACATTTTTGGTGGATACTGGAGCGGTTCAATCTTCTGTGAACCACCTCCTGATGAGAACCAAACTCTTTGGTAGTTCCCTCACAGTCTCAGGGGTAAAAGAGGAGGGGTTTAAAGTTCCCGTTCTTGAGCCTACTGATATTCGTTGGGAGGATAACCAAATTATGAGCCCTCTGTCATACATCCCAGAGGCTGGAAGTAATTTGTTGAGAAGGGACCTGATAATACCCATGCAGCTGGAGTTGGGAGTGAGGGATGGACAGATAGAAGTGGCTTTAGCTCTTACTGAGGAAGACAAAAAAGATCAAGGAGGAAGTATGGGTGAAGGAAGGGAATGGGGGAGAAGGATGATTTGCGGTTTCCTCCTATTAAGATCAAATTGAAAAAAGAAGGGGAGGTTGTTTGTCAGAAACAATATCCCATTCCCCTGAGAGGGAGACAGGGACTTCAACCCATCATTGAGGGTCTTATTCGAGATGGACTCTTAGACACTTGTACGTCCCCCTTTAATTCTCCTATTTTACCCGTTCAAAAATCGGACAGTAGTTGAAGAATGGTGCAGGACCTGAGGGCCATTAACCAGATTGTCCAGGTTCGGCACCCTCTAGTCCCTAACCCTTACACCCTCCTCAGTAAGATCCCCTGTCATCATAAATGGTTTAGTGTAGTAGATCAACAGGATGCCTTTCGGGCTTGTTCCCTTGACCGAGAAAGTAGAGATTTGTTCACATTTGAATGGGAGCATCCCTTCACTGGAAGGAGGCAGCAGTACAGATGGACTGTCCTACCCCACGGCTTCACAGAATCCCCCAGCCTCTTTGGGCAAAAACTAGAGAAAATATTGGAGAAATTTTCAGTTCCATCTGAAATAGTCCTTTTACAATATATAGATGATCTGCTAGTATCAGGTGAAGAAAGGCAGGGGGTGGCCCAAACCACAAAGAACCTATTGAACTTTTGGGGGGCTCAAGGGTTAAGGGTATCAAAGAGTAAATTACAGTTTGTAGAAAGGGAAGTCAAGTACCTGGGCCAGCTCATCAGTGAGGGAAAGAAAAAGATAAATCCTGAGAGAATTCAGGCCGTAATTGAATTGCCTCTGCCCTGGACAAAAGAGAAGTAAGGAACTTCTTGGGATTGGTAGGGTATTGTAGACTATGGATAGACTCTTATGCATCCCAAACTGTTGGAAGAAGAGCCCGACAAATTAAAATGGAAAGAATGGGAAATAGGGGCCTTAGAGGGGCTCAGGCACTGGCGCAGGCCCCCGTTCTGGCCCTTCCTTCCCTTGAGAAACCTTTCCACCTATTTGTTATGGCAGATAAAGGGACAGCCTTAGGGGTTCTGACCCAAATCTGGGGAGGTCAAAGGAGACCTGTAGCTTTTCTGTCCAAAATCTTGGATCCTGTCTCCAGGGGATGGCCCAGTTGCGTTCAAGCTGTGGCAGTAACTGCTCTCCTGGTAGAAGAGAGCAGGAAGCTGACTTTCAGAGGAGCCTTAGTCTTTAGCCCTCATCAGGTCAGAACTATTCTGTCTCAGAAAGCAGGAAGGTGGTTGACTGATTCCCAAATTCTGAAGTATGAGGCTATCCTAATGGGAAAAAATGACTTGGTATCGACAACAGACCATAGCTTAAACCCGGCCTCCTTCCTTTGGAAGGAGCCTGACCAAATGGAGGCCCCTGAGCATGATTGTTTAAACCTGACTGAGTATCAGACTTGAGTCTGATCTGACCTCAGGGACCTTCCCCTGCACTTGGGGGAAAAATTATTCATAGACAGGTCCTCCAGGATCCTAGAAGGAAGAAGGCTATGCAATTGTGGATGGACTAACTTGTGAGGTGAAAGAAGCTGGCCGATTGCCCAATGACTGGTCAGCTCAAACCTGAGAACTGTATGCATTAAATCAAGCCCTCAAATTATTAGAGGAAAAGGATGATACAGGCTACACTGACTCCAAGTACACCTATGGGGTAGTCCACACCTTTGGAAAAATTTGGGAAGAAAGGGGATTGGTTAACAGCAAAGGAAAAGGGTTAGTCTATGGGGAATTAATAAAACAAGTATTGGCCAATCTATTTTTACCCAGGGAAATATCAGTGGTGCATATAAATGGACATCAGAAAAGTCATACATTTGAAGCAAAGGGCAATAGGTTAGCAGATAAAGAGGCTAGGGAAGCCTCCTTTATTGCCCTTTGAAGTTGATGATCCTGATACCCTCCATTCCCAAAAAGTTTGGGGTCTCCACATTCTCTGAAAAGGATGTGAAAGAGCTGGAGCAGTTAGGAGCGACCCTAGATGATCAAGGGAGGTGGCTCCTCCCAGATGGTAGACAAGTGTTGAATAAACAAGTGATGAGAGAGGTATTAGCAGTTTTACACCAAGGGAGTCACTGGGGGTACAGGCCATGTGTGATCTGGTTCTTAAGTATTTTGGATGCGTGGGCCTTTATACTGTAGCGAAACAAATAAGTGAATGATATATAATTTGCCAAAAAGTTAATAAGAAAGTCTTAAGGAAGCAAGAACAAGGGGGATGGGAGCTGGGCCTCAGGCCATTCCAGAGTATTCAGGTTGATTACACTGAAATGTCCCTGATGGGTCGGCTGAAGTATGTTTTGGTTATGGTAGATCATTTGACAGGTTGGGTGGAGGCATATCCCGTGGCCTCAGCTACAGCATCAGGAACTTCTAAAATTATTCTCGAACAAATCATTCCTCATTATGGGTTAATGGAAAATATAGACTCAGACAATGGTAACTGCTTTACCTCCCATGTACTCTAGAATATCATGTGAAGCCTGGGTGTTACATGGAACTTCCATACACCTTGGCACCTGTCATCTTCAGGGAGAGTGGAGAGAATGAATCTGACTTTAAAGAAGCATCTTTCTAAATTGGTCTTAGAAACGAAGTTACCCAGGATGAAGTGCTTACCCATAGCCCTACTGAGGATTAGAACGCCCCTAGGAAAGAATTGGGGATCTCTCCTTATGAAATGCCTTTTGGCTTGCCTTTTCCTAGGAGGATTGGAGACCTTCCTTCCTTAGAGTCAAAGGATCTCTTCCTTAAGAATTACATACTGGCTTTGTCCTCTGCTTTGTCATCCCTCAGGCATTGTGGTTTGCTGGCCCAGACCCTGCCTCTCGAATTCACTGTCCATCAACACCAACGCGGCAGTTGTGTCCTAATCAAGTCATGGAAGGAGTCCAAACTTCAACCTACCTGGGAAGGACACTATCAAGTTTTGTTGACAACTGAGACTGCAGTCCGGTCAGCAGAAAAAGGCTGGACCCACTACTCTCGAGTAAAAGGACCAGTACCCGATCCAGGTGATAAGTACCCAACGACACCGTCTGAGTCCTGGGAAATAACTCCAATTTCGGATCCTTTAAGGATCAGTGTGAGAAGGCAATAGTTAGGAGGGCATATCAGGAAGGGGGAGGGACTGGTTGGACTCCATCAGTGAACTTGGCAGGAAGATATCCCTCCACTTAGAGGGAAGGCTATTATCTATACCCACCTTGTCTAGTGCCTTAAGACACTAGCAGATGAAGGATTTAATGTTCCTGAAAATGAGAATAATTTTACTGACTATGATGTTTCAGATTCAGGTCATGACCAGCCCCGTTAAATTGATAGTAAATGTAACTGAAGGCCTAGAGTTTCAGGCTGTGCAGTTTGACGCCTGCCAAGGGATAAGGTGTGAAAATTTAGGACAGCAGTGGCGGCTGAGTGTGTGAAATAAATATTTATGCCCAGAGTCACTGAGAGGTTATCTCAACCTCCCCCACATCTCGATTGGAGCTTTGTGTGGTGGACTACTGAGTACACGGAGGAGGAGGCCATATGCACTTGAATCCATTAGAGGACAAGAGAACCTTTTATAAAGGGAATACACCACCAGATTACAAGAACCTCCAGTGTAACCTGGTAGTAATAACCATTAGAAAGGCTGACAGATTCAACAAAAACAACCATTATTCTTCCCCCGACAGAGTCTGTGGGATGGAAGTGGATGGTACAGGTAAAGATCCTCTGGGGAGGTCCCGTATTCGAGTCCTTCCTCCCCCTGTAGATATGACATTGACAATGCCCTTTCCAGCTAACCCTTCAGAGATATCAAGGGAAAACCCACCAAAGGCCAGGTCCCCGATGCAGAATGATCCCAAAGCAGTCAGCATACTTGAGGCAGAAGATTTAAAGCAGACCATAGAAACAGAGACAGGATAGGGGGATGCAAATGCCTGGGTAGAATGGGTCAAATATACAGTTCAGAGTCTGAACTAAAGCAACTGTTATGCTTGTGCAACAGGCCTGCCCACTCTTCATATTGTGCCCTTTCCATTAGGTATGGAAGAGCATGAAGGGAGTTTAAGTACATGGTGCTCCTCTTCCAGAATGCTACTCCTGGTGAAAATTGTATACATTGTCCTCTCTCTTCCCCCCAGTCAAAAAGGAAAACATCCAAGCCATACAGGCTTCCCGCCTGGATGCAGGAAGTCACTTAGCTTGTCTCTCTAGATGGGGAAAAGGGCTCAGGACCTTGGGATCATAGCCTTGTGTACACGAGTATGGAATGTGAGGGAGGATAGTACTGGCAATTTCTCCAGTTTGGCCATACCCCAAGCAGATCTTTGGTGGTACTGTGGAAAGGGCATCCTCTAACCAGTGTTACCTGAGAAATGGGGAGGAACCTGTGCTCTGGTTCAATTGGCCATCCCATTTATTCTGGCATTTGAAAAAGAAGAAGAAACACAAAACCAGGAAAAGAGAACAAAAAGAAGTGTATTTGGTTCCTTTGATGACCAAATTTATCTAGATAGTATAGGAGTTCCCCAGGGAGTCCCTAATGAATTTAAAGCTAAAAATCAGGTAGCTGCAGGATTTGAGTCATTCTTATTTTGCTGGGTCACCATTAACAAAAATGTGGATTGGATTAACTATATATATTATAATCAACAAAGATTTATCAATTACATTAGGGATGCAGTTAAGGGACTAGCAGAAGAGTTAGATGCTCCTAGCTGAATGGCCTGGGAAAATAGGATAGCCCTAGACATAATGCTAGCAGAAAAAGGAGTCGTCTGTGTTATGACTGGAGGTAGCTGCTGTACCTTCATCCCCAATAATATGGCCCCAGAAGGGACTATCACCAAGGCCTTGCAAGGCTTAACAGCTTTATCTGAAGAGATAGCAGAAAATTCTGGCATTGACCACCCACTGACAGGATGGTTAGAGAGCTGGTTTGGAAAATGGAAAGGAGTGGCGCTGTCTGTCATGACTTCCCTTTCCATCATGGCTGGGGCACTCACAGCAGTTGGATGTTACATCATCTCATGTGTCCAAGGGTTAGCTCAAAAACTCATTGAAACGGCCCTAACCAAACAGATGCCCATACAGTACAAGCAGAACAACTTGTACGCCCTTAAAGAGGAAGGTCTCTATGATGAAGAATGTGAGAGACTCTCAGCAGATTTGAGAAACTAAATTGTGAAAACTAAAGAGTCTAAAAGAAAGAGGGGGGATTTGTGGGAAAGAGTTAAGTTTAATTTTCACAACGGGAAGCTGTTGCCTGTTCTGCTGTTCGAAGAGGGAGGGTAGGGGTTCCAGCGGCTTTGGCACGCCAAGAATTTGAGAAGTGGTGCCAAAACGAGGGGGGCCAATGGCGAGTGCTGGGGGCGGGGCCAGAGCAGGGAGAGCCAATAGTGCGTGTGCGGGCGGGGCAGTAGAGAAAGCTGCCCAGAATTTAAAAAGCGTGCCAGGAGTGAAAGCGGGGAGCCCATCCAGCCCACTGGAGTGTCGGGAACGCAGAGCCAGGAATCAGAGTGGGAACCGCCTAAGTTAGATCTCTCGGATAGGCCGTAACCCCTGAAGTACCCAATTAATGGAGAACAGGGGAGGAACGCGCATGTTAGGTATAGGATATAAATATCACTGTTTCTTGTTGTTTGGCTTCCCAGCCATTTTAACCAGGTCGAGTGCCTGTTCTTGCAAGATTGTTAATAAAAATTCTTTTCTCCGCCACAATCAGGTGAGCTTTTGTTTTCTTATAGGTGCAGCTTTCTTTCTAACATAAGTAGCCTAGTTCTTCTTACTGGAAAATGATATCTGGAAACCAGGATCTGCATGCTGCTAGTGGTTGTCATTGCCCTCTCAGCAGAAAGACTTAGGAAATATATTTAACTCACGCAAACACATTCATTTTTACTTCTTTCTATATCTCCCTATCTGCAAATATATCCAAAACCATGAGTTTATACTGACACCTCCAATTCCAACTCAATACCACAAGGCTCACTCTCTACTTTCCCCTTTTTTTATTTGTAACTTTCTCTCCAAGAGTGAGAAGTCTCACTCTCATGATCTAAAATATATTCACGTATCTGTAAGGTGTCAAAACATCTCAGTTTGCCAGAGACTGGGGAGGGAGCAGAATGACATGGGACTTGCAGTTTTAAATTCAGGAAAGTCTAGGCAAACCAGGAAGAGCTGGTCACCCTACTTATTTGTCAAAGCTACACATATAGCAGTTACAGAATGGCCAAACCATACCCTTGTGGAAAGTAGATTTACCAACGAGAATATAATATTTGTTTATAGTTTTTGTTTTTCAGAATAACATTTCCAGAGTTACTTAGGTCACTTTTTTCCTTCCCCATTCTCTTCACTGTGGTTGTGCTATCCATTTGTAATACATTTAATTCATTTCTTATTGCTTCTATTTCATTTTGGGCCACCCCTTTCCCACCCCCACCACAACCTAATTGACTTTAAAAAAAATAATTTCTCCCCCTGCCTCGTTGCTTGCACTTGCTGTATGCTTTCCATGCCTATTCGTTGTGTGCTTTCTGTGTCTGCTTGTCTTCTTTTAAGGAGGCACCAGGAACTGAACCTGGAACCTCTCATGTGGGAGAGAAGCACTCAATCGCTTGAGCCACCTCCACTTTGTTGTATCTCTCATTGTTGCGCCATCTCATTGCATCATCTCGTTGCATCAGCTTGCCACACCAGCCCATCACATCAGCTCGTCATCTTGCTTGTTCTCTCCAGGAGGCACTGGGAATCGAACCTGGGACCTCCCATATGCTAAGCAGGCACCCAACTCCTTGAGCAACATCTGCTTCCCCTAATTGACTTTTTTGTTTTATTTTGTTTTTAAAGATTTATTTATTTCTCTCCCCTTCCCTCCACTCCGCCCTGGTTGTCTGTTCTCTGTGTCTATTTGCGGTGTCTTCTTCTTTGTTCGCTTCTGTTGTTGTCAGCGGCACGGGAATCTGTGTTTCTTTTTGTTGCGTCATCTTGTGTCAGTTCTCCGTGTGTGTGGCACCATTCCTGGGCAGGCTGCATTTTCTTTCGCGCTGGGCAGCTCTCCTTACAGGGCACACCCCTTAAGCGCGGGGCTTCCCTACATGGGGGACACCCCTGCGTGGCGTGGCACTCCTTGCACGCATCAGCACTGCACCTGGGCCAGCTCCACACGGGTCAAGGAGGTCTGGGGTTTGAACCACGTACCTCCCATGTGGTACAAGGACACCCTAACCACTGGGCCAAGTCCGCTTCCCAATTGACTTTGATTTACTTATTTTGGAGGGTATGTAACATATTACCATATTTCTAAGAGTCAAAACTATACTAAAATATACACTCAGCAGAGTGTCACTCCCTCCTCCCCACTCTAGGTTCTTGGCTATGTTACATAAATGAATTTAAGAACATGCTGGTTAAGCCAGTAATTTATTTAGGAAATGAGAGAAGAGAAAGAAAATAACAGATTATGGGTCCCTGGTACACTTGCGGTTGGTCCAGGCAGAGAAGGGGGAAAAAAGGGACAATTTAACTTCTACACTTGCTTTTAAAACCCTGAATTATTCCTCCCACTTGCTAATGTTTGGGGGAGGGGTCCCAGTTGTTTTCTGTTTTGGTTGATTACCCCACCTGTGGTGGGGGCGGCCAATGATAGGCCCCTTGAGAATATCCAGGGCTTTTCCTTGATCCTGGACCATCAAGGAAAATTCTTGCAGGTTCTTCCATCTGCTTTCTGGTGGGGGGTGTCTTTCTCTCAGAGGATTTCCAGGTAGAATTCCATGGCCACGTGTGTCATGGCCATGGTTTTCTGCCAGGTCCCAGATTTATCTTCTCATTCCCTAAACTAGCCAGCCTCACCACTCTAGCCTTTTTCCAAGTAGGTAGCCAGTTGTGGAAGTTTCTGGTTTATACTTCCTGTATTTTTTTTTGGCCCACATAAGGAGCTGAATGTGTGTTTTCTCATGTCCCCTTCCTCCTTATATGAAGAGTAGCGTGATATTCTTTTTCATTTTGATTTTTTCACTTAACAGCATATCCAGGAAATCACTCCGAGCCATATCATAGAGGGCATCTTCACTCTCTACTTCAGTTGCATGGCATGTTACTGTGTGGGTGTGCCCTGATTCAGTCAACCTCAGGAGAGGCGTTTAGGTTGTCTCCAGGATTTTGTACTCACAAATAATGCTGCGCTGCATTACCATGTAGTTGTGTATTTTCAGAGTTGTTGGAAATGAATCTTCAGTCTATATTCTTAGAAATGGGCTTGCATGTCAAAAGGTAAATGCATGTGTAGTTTGGTTACGTACCAGGGGCCGTGGCCTTGAGGTCAGGCTAACCTAGGTTTGAATACGAACTCTTCTTTCTCTTGGGTGAAATTCGGCCAGTTTCTCAGCCTAGTTTCATCAACTGTGACCTTGCTACTCAAAGTATAGCACGGCTTCACCGTCACCTGGGAGCTTGTTAGAAAGGCAGGCCCCCTCCCCCAGGCCTACTGCATCACGATCTTCTATTGACAAGATCCCCAGTTGAATCTTACCCACATTAAAGTTTGAGAGGCCTCCAATCTATAAGATGGGTGTCATGTTAGTAGTAGTGGTACTAGTTATTGCTATAAGTCTATGTTCTTAATATAAGAATAACTAATTAAGGCTTTAAACCAACTAGCAAAACCTTTAGAGGAAAAAAACAGCCACCCCATTTCTAAGCACACCAGTGGTTCACCATCTGCTCCTTACTTTTTCCAATTACTTGTAATTGGAAATTAAAGTAATTTCCAAATTACTTGTAATTTCAGAAACTGTCTTAGTTTGTCAGGGCTGCTGTGACAAATACCACACACAATGCGCTGGCTTAACAGGAATTTATTGGCTCACAGTTTTAGAGCCAGCAGTCCCAAATCAAGGTGTTGGTGGGAAGTCCGTGATTTCTTTCCAAGCCTGTAGCATTCTCGTGCTTGCTGGTCAGAATCCCGGGGGTTCTGTCTTGAATCTCTGCCTCCGACCCAGGGCAATGACCTTGGCTCCCTGCTGTAGTTTTCTCTCTCTAGGGCCTCCAGTGATAGAGAGGAAGGCCCGCCCTAAACTTAGCCACACCTTAGCTAAAGACAACATCTTCTAAAGGTCCTATTACAAGTGGGTTCACACCTACAGGGTGAGGGACATAATTCGATCTTCTAGAGTCTCTTAGTAAGAGGTAAGAAAATGCTAGTGGTAAGGGGATCTCTTGTGCCTCTTCGCTTGAATCTTTAAGCCTTAAAGAAATCACATGGTCAGATGTATCCTTATAGCCTGTGCTGTGTTTGCCAACACATCATGGTTTGTTTTACCAAGGGCCACGTTTCAGACTGTATTTCTTAAAAATTTCTGTGCCTTACTGGCACCAGACATAAAGCAAATTACTCTAATTAGAATCAGCTGGGGATCTTTCATGACCAAAACAATGCCAGAATTAAATCTGAATCTTTCAGGGGTGGGTCTCAAGTATCAGGAACTGAGCTGTTAAAAGTGCCTCTCAGGAACTGTATCTCTCGTGAGAAAGGACAGCTCCCAGGGTATTAGATTGGCAGGCGTTGTGGGCCCTAAGGGGAGGGGAAAATGGATGTGGAATGGATGGAACAAAGGTAAATAAGGGGGCAAAAGAGGAGTTATGTGAGAGTACACAAGGATGAATATAAAACAGCTAATATTACACCAAAAACATATAGGGGACGACAGACTAATAATGAAAACCACAAGACAAAACATAGGATAACTAAAAAATTTAGAAAACTGTACAGCCTAAAATATGGACCACATAGTAAGCACAAATGTCACCTTGTTTGAAAACTATAGTGTTGGAATCTGTACATCAGTTTCAGGAAATATGATATGAATAAGTTAAAAGATTATTGCTGTGCAAGGGAAAAGGTTTTATGGTGGATCTGGGGAAATACTGTATATTGTATATATGAATTTCAGTGATCTAAGACTCTTCTGAAGCTGACATTATGTTGGGATTCACTTTACGGGAAGTTTTGGATCACAGAGTGGTTCAACAATGGCAGCGGAGGAATACTGATATGGGATGTTATTGACAGGATATATATGGTTGACAGGGAGTTATACAGGGCATATGCCCAGGGTATATGGTAATGTCTATATATACTCATAGTGGAAACAATTAAAAACAACAGCTGGGGGGGTACTGGGCTCCTGGCCGGGGGGTCACTGTTGTGGGCCCTGGGAGAGCAGCAGCAATCCTCCAGGTGCAACGGCAAGAACCAGGAAGGAAGGAGGGCCCAACAGTGGGCTCATGATACTAATGGTTACACTTTTGAGCCTATACACCTGCAATAAGAACAAGGCCTAGAGTAGCATTGTGCCTGGGGGTTTCCTCCTGACAGCCTGCATGTTACTCAAATGTGGCCACTCTCACAGCCAAACTCAGCGTGTAGATGCGATGCATTCCCCCCAGCGTGGGACATGACACCCGGGGATGAGCCTCCCTGGCACCGAGGGATCACTACCACATACCAGCTGAAGAAGCAACTATAAAATGACCTTGAATTAAAGATTCAATGCGGAACAGCAGAATATACCTGTCTACATATAATAACATGACTTCGGGAAGCTGTTCGACCTAATGTAAGGGGGAAATGGAAAGGAGAAATGAGATTATAAGGCTGTGAGTCTCTAAAAAAGAGTCTGGAGGTTGTCAGAGGGAATACCCCTATGTACAACTGAACAGAGTCTAAGAGACAGATAAGGTAGATACAACCCCAGGTATTGGTTCTTTTGAGGGATAAAGAGACCCACAGGTTCTATGGTCATGGCAGAAGGGGTTCACTGCCATGACAGATAGCCCTTCTTTGGAACTGGTGTTTCTGCGTGATGGAATTGGACTCAGAGGGGATCTCTTTTCACAAGACTTGCATGCTACTTTATTGGAATTGTAGTCGGTGCTGGGTTTAAGATATATGTAGGGGATTTGAATCTCTGGACTGATAATATGACACCCAGGCCCAGAGCCTCAACAGACTTCAGCTCCTACACTTTGATTTATTGGACTTACTCCACTCAGCTAACATGGAGTTGAAGAAGGTCAACCACCACAACATGGAGCCTAGAGTGTCTACAACTGGAAGCGGGAGGAGTGCATCCAGTACCCATATGGAATCTAAGCCCTCACTTGACATAGATGTGCAATGGACACAACCAATCCAATGTCCACAGAGAAAATGTGGAATGGGTGTGGGAACGGTAGCCATGGTAGCTGCTGGGTGTGGGGAACGGGAGGAAGAGATGAGATGTGGAGGCGTTTTCGGGACGTGGAGTTGTCCTGGATAGTGCTTCACGGACAATTACGGGACATTATAGATCCCCCCAGGGCCCACTGGATGGAACATGAGAGAGTCTGGGCTATGATGTGGACCATTGACTATGGGGTGCAGTGATGCTCAGAGATGAACTTACCAGGTGCAATGGATGTGTCATGATGATGGGAGAGAGTGTTGCTGTGGGGGGAGTGGGGGGCGGGGGCGGTGGGGTTG
Source organism: Dasypus novemcinctus (assembly GCF_030445035.2). Classification (NCBI taxonomy): domain Eukaryota; kingdom Metazoa; phylum Chordata; class Mammalia; order Cingulata; family Dasypodidae; genus Dasypus; species Dasypus novemcinctus. Next base: position 48,130,510 of record NC_080694.1, on the reverse strand, counting down.
AATAGGACCTCATATTTTTCATAATGTAATTTTAAAAAATAAATAAATAATTAAAAATAAATAAATAAATAAAAAAGAATATTAAATTGTTTAAAGAAAAGAAAAAGAATGACAAAAGTAGAATTAAGGGGAAAAGGCCATTAAAATGTTCAGATAGGTTGAAAGATGTCTATATACTAATTCCAGAATATAAAAAATGAAATTAAAAACATAGTGACATATTAAACAATATGCCATAAAGAGTCCACAAGGGAAGTAATTACTCTCATTGGTCCTTTTATTGGTTATGCTCTTTCCTTAGCTCTCCACATAACTGGATTTTCCCATCCTTCAGTTCTCTGTTAAAACATCTTCTCAGAGGCCTCACCTGGTCGCTTGTATTTAAATGGCCTTTTCTCTAAATTATTCTATCTGCACCTTTTTAAATTCACAGGCATTTTCAGTCCATTTAATAAATCGTTTTTAAAAGAATTTTTCTCCATAAGATTATAAATTTCAAGGAGTTTAGCAAAGAAATTACTTTGATCATATACAGCACATAGTGCAGGAAATGACTTATGTAAGTACCAAATAAATATTTTTGAATGAAAGAATTAATGACTGAAATGGCTAAGTACAATGTCTGGTACATAATAAGTTCTTAATAAAGAACAGCATACTTAAAAAAAAAAAAAGTGCCTCTCAGGTGATTTTTAAGTGCAATCTAGTTTTGAGCGCCACTGAATGAAATTAAGCCAAGATTATTGCCCATTTTTCAATTATATATTATTGTAAGAATTTAATTATTTACTAAAATAATTAGTATATAACAATTACTTATCAATCCCTTTTAAGACAATGGAAATTTAAAACCTCTGTATCTCAAAAAATTCATTACAAAATTAAATATCACATAATCTAGGAAAAAACATTTGACAACATATGAAAGTCCAAAGAGTAATATCCTTACTATATCAAGTGTGTTTATATGGGAAGCAGACTTGGCCCAGTGGTTAGGGCATCCGTCTACCACATGGGAGGTCTGCGGTTCAAACCCCGGGCCTCCTTGACCCGTGTGGAGCTGGCCCATGCGCAGTGCTGATATGCACAAGGAGTGCCCTGCCACGCAGGGGTGTCCCCCGCGTAGGGGAGCCCCACACGCAAGGAGTGCTCCCTGTAAAGAGAGCCGCCCAGCGTGAAAGAAAGTGCAGCCTGCCCAGGAATGGTGCCGCCCACACGGAGAGCTGACACAACAAGATGACGCAACAAAAAGAAACATAGATTCCCATGCCACTGACAACAACAGAAGCAGACAAAGAAGAACATGCAGCAAAATGGACACAGAGAGCGGACAACAGGGGGGTTGGAGGGGGAAGGGGAGAGAAATAAATAAATAAATCTTTTTTAAAAAAAGGTGTTTATAAATCAAAAAAGTGAACAGCCCATGGGGGGAAAATGGGCTAATAATGAGAACCAAGAATTCACAAAAGGAAAATTATAAATATTAAATAAACATGAAAAGCATTCAATTTTATTGTAATCAAATAAATGACCTTTAAACAGCAATCAAATGCCATTTTTCACTACCAAAACTGGAAAACATATATATATAATAAGCAATGTTTGTAAGAAATTGGATGTTTTTAGAACTGCTAATAGTAATGTAAATGGGGGCAAACTTTATAATATGCCTGCCTGCCGTTTGATCCAACCATTCCACTTCTGGAAATGTATCATGGGAAAATAATTAGGGATTTGTGCCAGGATTTAGCTACAAGGGAGTATTCATGCCATTACTATTTCAATAAAGAAAAGTTGGGAAAAAAATGAAAATATCTAACACTGGGTGATTATTTATATAAAACATGAGCCCTTTGTGTTATGCAGCTACCTAAAATGATGTTGCAGAATTCTGTCTATTGGTAGAGAAATAAAATTCCTGATACATGGATACAAGGAAAAACAGATTACAGTGTGGTCATGTTACCAGATTTTGTTTAGGCTCTTGGCTATGCTGCAGAAATGAATTTCAAGAGCACAACCGGGTGTGTTAGGCCAGTAATTTATTTAGGTAGGGAAGGAAGAGAAATGGGAGAAAATAGCAGATCAGGGGTCCCAGGTAGAGAGGAAGGGGCTGAGAAGTGACAAAGAGGGCTGATTTACAGGCTACAATTTACCATTATAGGTTATATATGCCCAGGTTTTACTTTTGTGATGATCTAAGTGGGGGAGAAGGCAGCTGGAGTCCAGGCAAGAGAGCACAAGGGAGTTTGTTCAGGCCTTGTGCCTGGCTTTTGAACTGTTGATTATCCCACCCTGTTGCTAATGGTGGGGGAGGAGTTCCAACTGTTCACTGTTTTGATTGCTTATTTCTCCCATCAATCTCCCAGGAGGGCCCAATGATAAAGTCCTTAGGGAATATCCAGGCTTCTCCTGGCTTCTGGAGGAAGTCTTCTTCTGAATAGCAGAATCTTGGGGGAGGGTCTTCCAGCAGCCATCTTGGGATTATTGATGTCCACGTGGCCTTCTTGCCAGGTTCCAGATCCATCTATCGATTCTCTGTTTTACTAGCCTGCTTCAGTCATATGGTATGACCCCATTGTTGGAAGCATTTATAGAAAAGAAACAGAAAGGATACAGACCAAGGAGTCAACAGAGTTGGGTTGGAATGATGTGCCCTTTGAATTTGTCTGTATTTGATGATTTTTCTAAAAGCAATTTTTCTTCTGAGTTCAAAATTTTTTTTTAACTACTTCCTTTTTCCTTAAAAAAGGGGTAGGGGGAAGGGTAGGGGCATACCATTATTTTTAAGAGAAATACAGGAACCTTCTTAATTTTAATACTTCCTCAAACTGAAAAACAGAACTTTGTAATGCCTAACAAGATGGAAATTCTTTATAATTAAAAAAAAATTTTTTTAGTCATAGACATGTATATACATACATCATCAGTTCTATGGACACGTTATGCCATCTTTCAAAATAATTAGAAAAACAGCGTAAAAGTTAATACAAAGTGTTTGAGACAATGTTAGGAAAATGAAGCCGAATATAGCATCATTGTGAGGCAGGATAGAATAGGGACCTAAGAAGGCGGGCACAAAACCCAATGAGTTACTTAAACACCACCTGGAGGAAAATCCTGTGGCAAAGCCTGCAGCCTGCTAACTCAGACAGGTTAACACCATCAAGGTCCCAGAAGGCAGCTAGCAGCTCCACACAGCAGCTGCCTCATCAGTAGGTAACTTGCACCTTTCTCCAAGCGTAAAAAGAAAGAAAAGTAGAAAAGGCCCCACTATCCCCACCCCCATACTTTCCTAAACACCTCACACCAGCTCAGGGCTCAAGGACGGTAGCCAGAAGCCAATTACCACCAGACAGAAACCCCTAGAACCCAGCCACCCAATGAATTCCCCCCCTCTTTGTCCTGAATAGTCCAATCACTGTAAACCCTAACCCCCAACGATCGCCAATAAGACCAGAAGCCCCTAGAGAGGGGGTGTGCATCTCACCCTGTAGCATGACCTCACCTGTATCTCGGGGGTGCAACGATCTCTTTTCTAATTTCTTAATAAACTCATTACTCCCTGCCCACCTATGGCATGTCCTTAATTCCTTTATGCGACAAAGCCAAGATCCTAGACACAGTCTCTGATGACAATTATAACTATAGCACCGCAACCATAAAACATAACACCGTGCGGAGAATATGGAAAAATGGAAATCGTTTTTGCGTTTGAAATGGTATTATGCACTGATTTGTCTTTCTTTTAAAATTTGTCTTTAATATTTTCATGATGTTTTTCTTTGATTAAAAAAAACCCCAACAACCTGAAATTACCCGCATTCTTCTCTTTCCTACTCGCCAGGCTTATGTAGGCACTTTCCCAGGGGAATAGGTTGCCAGTTAAGCACAAAATAATACGGGGCACATAGTTACATTTGAATTTCAGAGAAACAACAAATAATTTTTTAGTTTTATGTCCCATGGGCTATTTAGGGAATACTTACAAAATTAGTAAGTATTTTCTGAAATTCACATTTCACTGGGCTTCTGGTATTTTCTCTGGTACCCCTACAGGCAAGGACTGCAAGGAACAACAGTTGAGCAGGATGTCCAGGACAGCAGCTGAAACAGCAGGTCTTCTCAGGTAAGAAGAGGCCAAAATTACCTCTCCCGAACCCCGTGCCACACTCTGTCCTCAACACACATACTGTGACCTGCTAAAGGGGAAATTTCTCCCTCAGGACAGACGGCACCTGCGGGGGAAGGAAAGCCATTAAACTGTTCCAGAAGCTAATTCAGCACAGCTTTTACCTCGGCCTGACCCAGCCCAGCAGAACCTGGTGTGGGGAGCGGGATGTGGGGGTGAATGGGTCCAGCAGCAAGCATGGGCGCCTGGGAGGACAGGGACGAAGCAAACACCCACAGTACTGAAAGCAGGGCAGGGAGCACCGCCTTGCCCCACGCTGGCTTCCCAGGAAATACAACTGGGGCCCTTGTCAGGGTCTACTAAACGGAACTACACCTGCGCAGACTACTGCCTGGAGAACCAAACTCTAGTCCTCAGCAGGCTCCTCGAGATCTTTTCCAGCGAGCTTGCTACCGTGCTTAGTTCCATCATAAAGCTTCTGGAAGCCAAAACAGTAATTTAGGAAATACCATAAAAAGCATCTTGAGGCTTTAAATACCCCAAACCCCGTGTTCTGACAAATGTGCTTTGCGCGGGAGATGCTGGCTGCTGTCTTACCAGCCGTGCAGGGAAATCACTAATGCTAGGGATGGGGGCAGGTGTCCTTCCCCTTCCCACGCTCCCAGTGCCCTCCCCTGCCCCTGTGTTCCATTCCCCCTGCCCAGCCCATGAGGACAGCAGGACAAGCCCATCCATTCACCAGGGTCCTCAAAGGCCCTTTAGTTACCATCGCCTTCCAGGGTAGTTTTAATTTCAAATGAAAAATTGGAGGCTGAGGTTTTCGTCTCTATATAAACCCTCTCTGTTTTTTACTTTTTGACACCTTACCCTCAAAGTAGTCCTTGAAAATTATTCCTCTTGCTGAGAGGTTCCCAGAGGCTATATGAGTAGTAGAAACAGGACAGGACCTTGAGGCAGAAAGCCTGATTCAAGTACTAGCCTGCGCCCTTACTACCTGTTTGACCTTAGACTGGGTTACCTAACCTCTTCAGATCCCGGTCTGCTAACATGGGTTACGATCCATTCCACTGCAGTCGTGCAGTGCTGGTAAGCACTTTTCAGTATTTGTTATGTGTTGGCACCTGAGCTTTACATGGTTTATCCCATTTAATCCTCACAATACCTCACAAGGTAAATATTATTATTCCCATTTTACAGATGATTACGCTGAGGCACAGAGAGCTTAAATACCTTACCAAAAGATCAGTAGTAGATGTGGATGTGGGATTTGCACCCAGGCCATCTGGCCACCAAGCCTACTCACTGACCAGCGACTCAGAGCTGCTTCTCAATATAATGTAGCAAAATCATTGTTAGAAGTTGAGGCTGAAGCTGCTTCTGCCCTGTACATTTAACTCTGGGTCCCTCTGTGAGGCTGGTTTGGAGGAATGAAAACTGCTCACTGCTTCAAAGGTCTTTTCTATGCCTCACTATTAGTTTCAATGGACACACCTGGCTAGCAGCATAGCCAAATGTGTATAATAAGGTGTGCCGTCACAGAGTCCTGCTGTGTTAAGGCAGATTGCAAAGCCATAACGACAGAACTGTAAGCATTCCACTGGGAGCTGGGTGCTGTGTGCGATTTCTCAAATGTGAGTTAAATATAGACACCTTTGTAAGGAGACTTATGGCCTTGAGGCCACAACATGGTCCCTTCGTTTGAGAAATGCAGATACAGAGCAGAAAAGGCCACATCGAACCTGAACTTAGGAAATGCAGGTTCCGGTCCTGCCATCGCCACAGCCCAGCCAGATCACTGCCTCTTATGGAAAATGAGGTGGTCGAGCCAGACTAGAGGCCACCAGAGGCCACAGACCCTGCTGGGGTGGGCGGGTGGTCTAAGTGGCTGCCCTGGGCCCGGTGAAAGGCAAGAGCGGGGAGAAGGGACATCCACGTCTTCAAGCAAGTCTGGTGACTCTAAATGTTGGACACGAATGCAACAAGGTTAAAAAGTAAAATAAAATAAATAAAAAAGCAACAACGACAACAAAAAACCCACACTGTGAGCCAGAGCTGTGGCCCAAAAACCACCAGTGCAAGACTCTGAACTAGATCTAGAGTTTTCAAACTCTGCTGTCTTAGTGCCCTAGGGCTACTGTAAAAAAAAAAAAAAAAAAAAAAGTACCCAAAACTAGGTGGCTCCAAACAAAAGAAATGGATTGCCTCTGTTCTGGGGGCGGGAAGTCCAAATCAAGGTGTCGGCAGCGTGGAGCTCCCTCTGAACCTGCTGCACGCAGCCGGGGTGTTTCTTGACTTGTAGCTGCACCTCTCTGGTCTCTGCCTCCGTTCTCCCACGTCTGTCTCTGTGGCCAAATTTCCCTCTTCTTATAGGGACACAGTTCGACCTCATTTTAACTAATCACATCTTCAAAGACCCTATTTCCAAAATAAGATCCCCTTCACAGGGCTGGCACTGAACATACCTGTTGGAGGACCAGTCCAGCCCATAACATATGTCACCAAAGGGTTCCATGGATCCCACATAGGTTTCCGTGGGGGCCCAGGGAGGCCAGCCTTTCCCCCATTTCAACCTCAACAGCTCTATCTGCTTTTTTTTCCTCTATTTTTTTTTAAATGGTACAGTCAAAATATATGAGGTCCCCAAATACCCCCCACCCCCCTCACCCCACTCCTCCCACATCAACAGCCTCTTTCTTCATCATGGCACATTCATTGCATTTGGTGAGTACATTTTGAAGCACTGCTGCACCACATGGATAGTGGTTTACATTGTAGTTTACACTCTCCCCCAGTCCATCCAGTGGGCCATGGCAGGACACAAAATGTCCAGCATCTGTCCCTGCAGCACCACCCAGGACAACTCCAAGTAGTGAAAATGCCCCCACATTTATCTCTTCTTCCCTCTCCCTACCCTCAGCAGCTAGGGTGGCAACTTTCTCCACATCCATGCTACAATTCTTCCATTGTAAGAGGTGACACCTTTTTTCCTTTTCTGTTTAAGAGACACGTCTGCTGCTAACCCCTGAAGTAGTTGATATTTAAGGGCACTTCCAGCTCCAAGCTCCCCTTGGCTACAGCTCTAGAGGTAGAAAGAGAGAGAAAATGCTTTATGGTGTGCTTGTTAAAAAGGGGGGAAATTCAGTGGGTCCAAAGAGCTGGAGCAAGGGTAGGTCATCCTTGGAGGCAGCAACTCCAGCCTGTGTCTTAGGCCTCCTGTTTCGGTGGGCTCAGTTTTAATATTCACCTTGGCGTTTCTCCCGCACTGAAGCATGAAGTTACCGTTATGGAACGAAAAGCCCAGCTTTAAAAGAAACATCAAGTTCAGACAGCCGGCCTGTTTCTGTCCCTCTGAAATCCACTGGGCACATTTAGCAGGGAAGGAAATGGTGTCACTTTCCTGAAAAGAGCTCTCTAAAAAAGCCATTAGTCTGAATGCACTTGAGCCTGCCCTTGCTTGTAAGGCGTCTTCATAAACCTTTCGCTGCCTGTGTGTTTACTCTGTGGAGAAAGGGACTGTCATTTTCAGAAGTGCACACAGCAAAGCAGCTGGAGGTGGCACAATAATCCAACAGTTTGGGAGCCTCCCTGGAAACGTGTGAGGGAGTTTTTGCTGCATTCGCACAGTTGAAAAGATGTAGGGTGTTAACCATCCTGGCAGACCCAACAGATGAAAACTGCCACTCGGCTGTGGCAGGGAACCAGTGTGCGAGCGTGTGTGCGCGTGTGCGCATGCGCTCGGGTTACGGGCTTGTCTGTCTGCTTTCTTTCAGTGATAATTCAAATGGTTCCACAATTATTCTACCACATTTTCAAACCCCTAATCTTCGAATTATTTAGAATAGTTCTAAAGAAACCAAAGTGCATGTAAGAGACTGAAACTGCAGGAAATAAATACAAGGATAGTAGCAAGAAAATGTCTTGAACGTTGCAATATGATTAGCTTAATACAGTTTGTTCAAGGGAAATAACTGGAAGGGCTGTCATAGAGAATAATGTAAAAACAAGAGAAAGCCATTTTGTACATTTCTTTTAGAAATGTAGCTTAGGTTGCAGCAGTTGAAAATTAACATGAAGGACTACTTGATGTCTTTCCAAACCTGCCCATGCCTCTAACCCTCAGCATACACGTCTGAGAAACCTCAGTAAATGAGATTTTCCCCCTGCGCCCTCTCTTTCTTTTGAGAAGGGAAGATAAGTTTACTCTGCATCTTCTTTCAGTTTGAGTCAGTTTATCCTGTATCTGGCCTGAGGTTGACTCTCTTCCAGCTTTGGTCTAGGATTCTGTCATACTTGTGTGTCTTTCCGTTTGGTTTGCTAAGTGAAACTTACAAGCCTGCATAGATATCACCAACTTTCCTGAAGGTCTAGCTGCATTACATCGTGTTTTCAGGAGAGCTCTTACGGGCTTGAGAATAGGAGCATTACAGTAATGTACTTGATAACTTTCTGCCAACCTATGCATACAGAAATTCTCTGTGGCACACTTTTTGCTCTCAAAGGCTTTCAAGCTCTCCTATGCTTCTGAATTGAATGAATGGCATGACCTTTCTTTGCTTTTGATGCAAACCCATAATTACAGGCAGACTGCAAAGTAGGATCTACACCCCTCTTTTCTGTCTGTCCAGGATGACACAGAGCATACCTGCATTAAATGCACTAGTAGTTTCTCTTGAACTGAAGTGCATATGTGAAACTTCAGAGGCAATTCCATCTCACCCCACATCTCCCCTGATTTCCCAGACACATGTATTTTAAATGTAAACCTCAGCACAGAAGTTGCTGACAAAAGCACTATTTTTAGATGTTCACTGACAGACCCTGTATATTAGATGTTCTTTTGCCATTTCAATAAATTGGTGTTTTGACAGGTGCCTATTTGTTTGGTTGGCAGAACTTGCTCCAGTCTTTTTCTCTATAAAGTACAAATGCCAACCTCGTATGATATGTAGCTTTTGTTGGCCAGGCACAATCACCAAAAGCCAAAACTAACAAGTTCTAGAAAAGATCCCAGCTTATGTTTGTATAAGCTATTTTGTGGTATTTTATTTCACAATGTAGTTTAATTAATTCTTTCTTTCCTCTGGTGAATTATTGGCTCCTCAGCCTTGAAATTGAGATTCAAACAAATACTTGGCAAAGCAGTTTGATGACAGTGGCTGCTTTTCTAGAAGGGAAACGTCCATCTTCTCTGTAATAGTTCTGTGGGCCTCACTGGAGTGTTAGCAGCCTGTCTTGAAAATCATAGCATCTTTCTGCTGATATAAGATGAATTTCATGGAACACCAGAGTTATTTGGACAATTCTTGCCCTCTGCACTTGGTTTAAGGCAAAGAGAATGGGTGCATTTCATTAGTAATATCTAGAGAGACTAAAATTTTATGAGTTTCCTTTCTTAGGGAGAGTTTAGAGGACTCAGTACTTTTTTTTTTTTTTTTTTGCTTTTCTTTTGCAATAAGATCCTGCCATTTGTAGTCTACCAAAAATATAGAAGTATTTAATTTCTATATTTTAGACTGGACCTTAAATTCCTAAGCTAGTGTGCACCACCTACTATGTCCTCATTTGCTCTCATAATCTTACAGATGTTGGGATGTGGTCTAGGCCTGTAGAACTTGATGGACTTCCAACCTCTTTTGGAGGTTGTGCTTTTTACACATTTTCCCATTTCAGCCTACTTCAACTTTTGCTTAAAATTTTTTTGACAGGGCTTTGTGTGAACCCTGTCCTTCAGGACTTTGTGTGAATTTGACAGGGCTTTGTGTGAATTCTGTCCTTCACTCTTTGACTAATTCTGTCAAGAAGACCTTAGCGTTCCTCTTCAACTGAGAACATAGATAACTCCCTCTTCCTTGGAAAGCATTGTATGCCATGGTTACAAACCTCTCTCACTCTCTAACAGCCCCAGAACCAAAGAATTAGATGGAACTCAATACTGTGGACATTCTCTGAGTCTGGGAAGGCAGGAGGGCCACCAGAGAAAAGAGCATCTCCACGGGGTTTTGTGGACAGGGATGCATGCTCAGTTCTCCCTGCAGGGAAAGACTTGCCCCAGCTGCTACTAGCCTCATCATGGATTTCCGTATCTATGGAGCACCCCCTTGTCTCAGGTCATACCCTATTGGGGTTTGAATCATTTCCCCCACAAAAGACACGTTCAATCCCAACCCTTGGTCCTGTGAGCGAGAACCCATTTATATATAGGACCTTTTAAAAATGTTATTCCTTAAGGTGTGGTCAAACTGAATCAAATAGGCCTTATAAAGAAAAATTGGACTTGGGAGAAGATGCCAGAGAAGGAGAGAGAGAGATGTCCACGTGAGAGGGTCATAAATTCATCTATAAGCAAAGGAACCCCAACGTTTGTGGGCAAGCCAGCACCAGGATGCTGTAGATTCCAGAAGAAAGCATGGCCTACCAAAGCATTGATTTTAGACTTCTAGCTTCCAAAACTGTGAGCCAATAAATTCCTGTTGTTTATGCCAACCAATTTTGGTATTTGTCATAGCAGCCCTGGCAAACTAAGACACACCCCTTCTCAGGGAAGCCCACATGCTGCACAATTGATTGATGTGGGAGTATAAAGACCAGGCTGTCTTGGTCCAATATGGGACAATTCTGAAGGTACATTCCAGCTCCAGAGCTTGAATTGGGGTTGGCTGAGATTGTTGTTAGACCTGCATTGTAGCTCAACTTTTCCCTCTTCCCACACCTGCCTCCTTCCACAGGTGTTGGAACACCTTTGCTGACTAAACACCCAGCAGTCTAAAGTCCATCTCAGAGTCTGATTCCCAGGGAACCCTGCCTGTGACATAAGAGTGTTTGTTCGGACAAAGGAAAATGCATCATGGAACTCTGTCTTTGTCATCACCAGATGAGAGTTTGTTATCACAAACAACAATTACAATAGGCTGCAATAAGAAGACAACTCTGAGATGAAATTATGCTGAGAATAAGCTAACAGCAAAAGTGAAAAATCTGCAGTTTTTGCCTCATTGACAACAGTGTCAATGACATTAAATTACCAGGCATTTCATTTCTGTTATTTTGTTCAACCCTCACAAAAATTTTATGAAGTAGATATTATCCTCATTTTGTGAAATAAGGAAACAGCCTTGCAGATGTGAAATAACTTGACTCCTGAAAGACCAGTCTGACTTCACATCCCTGAATACACAGTTGCTCATCCTTGCCTGGAATTCCCTTCCTTTAGCCCTTCCTTCTCCTTCCCAGCCCAGCTAAAATGCCACTTGTAAGGTACAATGAACTCAAATAATACCTCACCCAAGTAAATTTTGAAAATTGGATCTTGCCTGCGAATAATATTGCTGTCAACTAAATCTGTCTTCTGGGGGAAGCAGATTTGGCCCAGTGGTTAGGGCGTCCGTCTACCACATGGGAGGTCTGCAGCTCAAACCCCGGGCCTCCTTGACCCGTGTGGAGCTGGCCCATGCACAGTGCTGATGCATGCAAGGAGTGCCCTGCCACGCAGGGGTGTCCCCTGCGTAGGGGAACCCCACGCACAAGGAGTGTGCCCCATAAGGAGAGCTGCCCAGCACTAAAGAAAGTGCAGCCTGCCCAGGAATGGCGCCACCCACACGGAGAGCTGACGCAACCACCACAAGATGACTCAACAAAAACAGACACAGATTCCCGTGCCGCTGACAACAACAGAAGCGGACAAAGAAACAAGATGCAGCAAATAGACACAGAGAACAGACAACTAGGGTGGGGGGGGGAGGGGAGAGAAATAAATAAATAAATAAATCTTTTTAAAAATAGATAAATAAATCTATCTTTTGTTGTACCCATGTCATGTTTATTTCATGGTTTCAGTACCTAATCAGGGTACCTAAAGGGACTTCTGACTGTAACATGGAGGTTGAATCAGGATGAATCTTTTAAAGCCCGTTGAGGAGAGAGAGTGAAAATGTAACAGCAGCCCTTTATTCTGCCTCTGTGCTACTTCTGTTTTTTAGTATTAATCAGCAAACCACATGTGAAGACAGATCATCATCCTTGTCCTCAGGACTGTTTTGTAAAATTACAGCTCAGTGCTTTGGCCCCTGCTATCAGTTGTCCATAACTGCATGGCAGGCATTTTATGTTCCTACCTCATCCCTGGCTTCCTCTTTATATTTTTATTGCCGCTTTGCCCTAATTTCCTTAATTTTTTTTAAGCATTTGATTCATTGTACTGTTTAGGTACTGGGGCCAGAGATTGAACCCAGGACCTTGTATGTGGGAAGCCAGTGCTCAACCACTAAGCTACGCTGGCTCCCCCCAATTTGGTTTTTTTGTTTGTTTGCTTGTTTGTTTTGTTTTTGTTTTTAGGAGGTACCAGGGATTGAACCTGGGACCTCTAGGTGGGAAGCAGGCACTCAAGTACTTGAGCTACATCCTCTCCCCTGATTCATTTTTTAACCTGCTGTATGTTTCTCTCAGCTGTCTTAAATTCTTTTTAGAAAGTCAATCCCATATTCTGCATCATTAAACTCTAGTCTTTTCCCCCTGTAAGAATGGTACCTGAATAATACTTCTTAATCTTCTAGAAACCATTCAAATATCAGAGTCAACATGATAGAGGGGTAATATAAATGCTTCTACTTCACATATGCTAAAATTAGGAAGGAAGTGGTACATAGCAGAACAAGCACGGAATTTAGAACCAGCCATAGGTCCAAATCCCAGCTCTACCAATAATGTGACCTTGTGTAAGGGACCTAGTCTCTCTGGACCTATAATAATGTTTAACTCAAAATGTTTGGTAGACTAGAAGTAATGTATGTGCAGCACCAGAAGCTGCTGAGTAAATGGGTCTGTCATTACTTTCACTGGATTGTAAGCTCCTTGAGGACAGGCCCCTTGAGGGTAGAGTTAATTTAACTGTAGCATCTGGAATAGTGCCTGGCAGTATTGAGTGTACACCAAAGTAATGATGAATGACTGAATGCATGTGAGTGAAATCACAGTGGCGTGAGAAAAGCAATGGATTCTGAGTGCTGTCACTAACCAACAGCGTGACTGAGGGAAGCTTTGTTGGGCCTCTGTTTCCTCAAGTATCAAACCAGGAGGTTTGGCTGGGTCATCTCATTGATCCCTTCCATCATAAAGTTCAGTGATTTTATGTGATATAGCAAATATTATTTGTTCTCAGAGATGGGTAGGGTCAATCAGAGATGCCTCCATCCTGCCTTCCCCCTTTCTGTTTCACAGGATGATGCCTGCTTACTGAATTAACGTTTCCTATCATTGCCTCTACTGGGTTTAATATTGTCCCCCCAAATTACCTTCTACCCAAAACCTGTGAATGTGACTTCATTTGGAAATAGGGTCTTAGGGAATATGGTGGCACAAGTGACAGAAGCCAGGATTTTACTTCCCCATTATTCTGACAGAATTTACTGGTCCAAAGAAAACCTTAAAAAACACGGAAGGCTTGGGAAGCTTCCAGAAAGAGGGAAGCTCCCATCATTTGAGTGAGAACAATGAACTTTGAAGATCAGAACTTTGTCCATTAGTCTAGACTCACAAATATTTTCAGAGTCTTATTTTGTCCTGGCTAAATTCCTCCAGTGGCAACTCCAGTAACTTATGGTCAGGTAATATGGCTATAGAAAAATGTAAGAGGTATGCAGACTTTGGATATACAGTTATTCACTCTATCGCTCTACAAAACTTCTCTGTATTTTGAAATTTTTACATCTTAGCTCTATCTCTTATAATCTGTGTAAATTCAGATAGGTTGATGACTTTCTCTAAGCTTTGGTTTTCTGTTAAAGGGGAGAGTGATAAAAATAATATCTACTTCGTAGAGTGTTGTAAGGAATATGCAAAATGTCTAGTATATAAACATGTAAGGAAAGATATAACAAAAATAACTCCTAATCATAGGTTGTGTTTTAAGGCCACAGTGAAATGCTTGGTAAAGTTGAAACATCCTATCTCTGCCAATATTGTAATGTAAGCTATCCCTCCCTCCCTCCCACCACCCTGCCTCAGGTCCAAGAGCTCTCAGCTATTGGAAAATGTGAAAATGCACTTGGACATCACAGCCAACCCTGAAATTACCTCCTGGCAGTGTGAGACAGTTCTGATTCATTACTTAGCTTTTTAGATTTGTTAGTTGCCTTCCTTTTGTCATTGACATGTTCCAGGTTTTGTTCTGCCCGTTCATTTCCAGTGAGCAGTTCCCAAATGGGAGCTCCCAGCAAGTCCCTTTGTATAAGGAGATAACTGGTCAGCAGGCATGTTGGGACCATACTACAATAACATCAAGCTTAAAGTGCCTCTTTTCTTTTAGAGTCCCAAAAAGGCCCTAAACAAAGTTTCTTGGTATAATATAATTCCTTTTCATAATTAATGGGTCCATTAATATGTTCCCAATAGATTTAATAACAAATATCTGGGACAGTAAACCCATTATTTCAACTGGCCAGCAGACAAGCTGTTTTGTCAACTGATTATCTGGTTTTGTCATTAGATAAGTCCATCTTTCACCCTCATCAAATTAAGAACCTAGCTTGACAAGCCATTGTTTGCCAAACCCACTAACTTTAATGCTGGATGACTTATAATTCATACGCCTATATAGCTAGTACATACTGTGCCAGGTAGTAGGTTAAAAATTTGGCATGTTAATCCAAGAAACATCCCCAGTAGTTAGTTATTACTGCTACTAGTTTTTACAAGAATATTAGTCAGCCAAAAGGGTGCTGAAGCAAAGTACCAGAAATCTTTTGGCTTTTATAAAGGGTATTTATTTGGAGTAAAAGCTTACAGTAACAAGGCCCTAAAGAGTCCAACTCAAGGCACCATAAGAGGTATCTTCTCCCCCAAATTCTCTTGCCACATATTGAAACAAGATGGTGGGCCATCTCTGCCTGATCTCTCCATCCCTCTCCCTCTTAAGGCTCCACGGCCCAGTTTCTTTTGATGTCAGCTGTAGGCTGGCATAGGGCTTATCTCTCTTCCTGGGGCTTTAGCTTCTTGAGCCTTCTCCTTTCTGTCACATGGAAAGACTGAAATGACCAAATTCTGTCCTCCTCTGTGACTATAGAGCTCTCTCTGTCTTCCTGTATCTTCTTTTGTGTGTCTTCTTGAGTGAGTGTGCGTTTATATTAGCCCACCAAGGAGGCAGGGACTTACCCTGAGTTACACCCTATTGGTGTGGTTGGATCAAAACCCTGATCTTAACATAATTTAATCAAAAATATCTCAACTGAGTCTAATACAATCAAAGGGTATCACACCCAGAGGAACAGACCAGTTTATAAACATAATCCTTATCTTTGTTGGGTTCATAAATAATCTCAAACTGCCACACTAATTATCCCCATTCAGCAAATGATGAGGAACCTGTAGTTAGCCTTAGTAGATACAACTTGCTAAGAGCAGGGATGGGATCTGAATCCAGATCTATCTGGCACCAAATTCCAAACTTATAAATTTTGCAGAGATTCTTAATCTTTTTGGAGGTGTGACCTCATTTGTAGTCTCAAAACTTATGGACCCCTTCTCAGAACAACGTTTTTCAATTTAAGAAAAAGAGAGAGATTACAAAGGAAACTAATTATATTGAAATACTGACATCAAGATGTCTTTAAAAATAAATTTACCGTATATTAATTGTATTAATACATTGAATAGTCAGATCCAGTGACAGGCTAATAACTACCTAAATTTTGAAATGATAGTAGGTGTAAATAATATTTCAAGGTAGCTATAAAACCATAATGTGATATAAAAATATTTTTTATTTCTATTAGTGACAAATATTACAAAAACCACTGGGGATTGTTTCCTATGTTATCAACTGAAGGAAATGCTAAATTTCTCCTGAGAGTTGAGTGTTAGTGAAAATAAAGATGTATTTTTTTTTCCCATACAAGTGTGGGCTCCCTGAAATATCCCATGGATATCTTGGAGATGTAGGGTTCTAGGTTAGGAAATCCTGTAAATACACTGACTTTTTAAAAATAATTTAAGACCTTTTCTCTGCTATGTCTTTCATGTGTTCAACAAACATTGTTGAATACCTAATATATGCTGGGCATTGTGCTAAGAAGTACTAGATATACCAGTACTGAAACAGACTATGTGCTTACCCTCACAGCCCACCAAGAGCATCGAACGTACATCCTGATAATATAATAGATTATATTATAAATGTATCACAATATTCATACTTCTCCAACATCTGTCTGCTGCTTCTGATTTCATTAAATAAGTTACAATTAATACGGTGCAAAAGAGTTGTTTGTGTACTCAAAAACAACTGAAGTTATGAACCGAGGGCATACATTTTAACCTTTCAACACCTGTAATGTTTTCTATGAACTTATAAACAAACAAGCTGTGCAGGACCAATTAAAAAGTAGCCTGGTAGGGAGCAGATGTAACTCAAGTGACTGAGTGATTGCTTCCTATGTATGAGGGCTCAGGTTTGATTCCTGGTACCTCCTAAAAACAAAAAACGACTTTTACTGCTTCCCATATACAAGGTCTCTGGTTCAACTGTGGTAACTCCTAAAAACAAAACAAATGACAAAAGCCAACTCTCATTGAGAAGCAGATGTAGCTCAGTGGTTGAGCACCTGCTTTCCCCCATGTATGAGGTCCTAGGTTAAATTCCTGGTACCTCCAAAAAAAAAAGTAGCATATTCCAATGACACTGTAGAGAAATCTGCCTATTTACAACCAAAAGTATACATTACAATCAAATATTGACTATTGTACATTTATATAAGCTATGACATTTTGCACAGAGAAATATGGAGACTTGGCTGATGGCTTCTAAGTTCTTGGATAAGGTTTCAGAACCTCATTCTTCTTGCAGCAAAGAAGCTGAAGTTCTCTGGAGAAGCTTTCTGATTCATTAAGCTAAATTGTAGATTTGTGATTATTTGGATTTTAAAGCTAAAAACCCCATTGATAATACACATTTTCTCTAGATAACCCACAATGAGTTGGGGAAACTTTTTCCTACTTTTCTTTTTCCCCAACATCAGTCATGCAGAGGGCTGGTAGATGTGTTGCTAAAAATGAACATGCGTACAACTGAACACTTACACTGCTGTAAAATGGTTTAGGAAGCAGTTGCTCCAGTATTGCTGAAAAGCAAAGAGAAGAGAAACCAGTTGCATGAAATAGGGGGAAGAAATGTTAGAATAACTCTGAGATGAAGGTAACTAGTGACAAATAAAGAGAAATATTCAGTTTGATCTTTAAAGATTTTAAGAATAGCATTCCTGATTGTCCCAGGGATACAACACTGCTTGGTAACATCTGAGAGCCATGACTGGGCAACACAGACCCTTGTGTTGTTTGGCTACAGAGCCAAGGCTACCCCTGATTTGCAGGAGAACCCCACCAGGCAGACACTGGACATTGTATGGAGAAACATTTTAAAACACTAGGAGAAGTGAATGATTTTCTGGCAAAATTAAAATAACAAACCAAAAAAAGAAGCGAAGAGTCAAATAGACCAGTTACCAAAGCTGATACTAAAAGATAATTGAGATTTACCACTGAACAAAGTCCTAGAACCAGGTGGCTTTGCACCTAAACTTTATCTAACCCCTTAAGAATACATTATTCTGATGTTATTTAAAATATGCTAGGCCTTTGAAAAATCTGAAACCCCCTCCAATTTATTTTTCATAGCTGCGTAAGTTTGGTACTGAACCCAGAAAGTCAATAAAAAATAAAATTTCAAATCAATGTCACATGTGTAGAGATGCATCACTTCTAATTAAAACATTAACAAAATCCAGCAACATATCAAAAGAATAATGTGCCATAACAAAGCCGAGCTAAGAAAAAACCACTAAAAATAAAGCAGGAATTGTATAAAGTGCAAGTGAATATTTAGGGAGCCTATTAACATAATCTATTACATGAGCAAATTAAGGGGGAGAAAGAGAAGATTATGTGAATAGATGCCAAAAAGTCATTTGCTAAAATTTTCACTTAACCTATATTTTTAAAATCCAAGTAAAATACAAAGAAATAAGTATAATAAAGACTAATTATCAAAACCTAAATTTAAAGACTATCCTAAATGATAAAATACTGTAATGCTCCTATTAAAATCAGAAACTAGACTTGGATATCGTCATTGCCCTTATTATTCAACATTGTCTTGGAAATGTTAGCAATTGAAATAAGATTAGAAAATGAAACAACTAATAAAAAGCACTGGAAAAAAAGGTAGAATTTAATAATTTAAGAGATCCTGTTCTTTTAAAAATATTGGACTTAAAAGAACTAGGTAAGGTGGCTGGATAAAAGATAAGTGTTTAAAATACAATGTTTTTTTCTTTTATTTATGTTTTTATTTTTTTAAGATTTTTAAAAAATTTATTTCTCTCCCATTCCTCCCCCCACTGTTGTCTGCTTTCTGTGTCCATTCACTCCGTGTTCTTCTATGTCCACTTGTATTCTCGGTGGCACTGGGAATCTGTGTCTCTTTTGAGGCACCGGGAATCTGCGTCATCTTGCTGCGTCAGCTCTCCATGTGTGTGGCACCACTCCTGGGCAAGCTGCACTTTTTTTGTGCAGGGCAGCTCCTTGCAGGGCACACTTCTTGCATGTGGGGCTCCCCTACGCAGAGACACCCCTGCATGGCATGGCACTCCTTGTGCACATCAGCACTGCACATGGGCCAGCTCACCACACAGACCAGGTGGCCTTGGGTTTGAATCCTGGACCTCCCATATGGTAAGCGGACACTATCAATTGAGTCATGTCTGCTTCCCACAATATATTTTTTTCTACCTTAGAAATAAGAATCTAAAAATGGGCATGTAGGGAATTATTCTATTCACTATGAAGTAAACTATAAAATGCTTAGGACTTTAATAAAAACAGTATAAGAAATTACAAAAATCTTAATGAAGGATAAAAACGAAAATATCCACATACACAAAGCTAAACTATGACTTTGGATGGAAAAAAAGCCCTAAATTAAAGAGAGAAACTGTACCCAGAATAAATAATTCTAGTAAGCCAGATGCCAAGACACTGACAAAAAATTACAAACCACACTAAGAAAAAGGAAGGTATGTCCCAGTTAAAAGAACAAGATAAGCCTCCAGATGGCATAAAGGAGTTGAGACAACTAATCATAAATGTTCAAACAAATCTCCTTAATAAATTCAGGGAGCTGGCTAAAGAGATTAAGGATATTAAGAAGACACAGTATAAGCACAAAGAAGAACTTGAAAGCATATGTAGAAAAACAGCAGATCTTACAGGAATGAAAGGTGCAATAAATGAAATTAAAAATACACTGGAATCATATAATAGCAGATTTGAGGAGGAAGAAGAAAGGATTGGCAAGCTTGAAAAAATGACCTCTGAAAGTGAACATACAAAAGAAGAGATGAAGAAAAGAATGGGAAAAATGAACAAGTTCTCAGAGAACTAAACAACAGCAAGAGACATGCAAACATGCAAGTCATGGGCATCCCAGAAGAAGAAGGGAAGGGAAAAGGTGCAGAAGGAACATTTAAAGAAATAATGGTAGAAAATTTCCCATCCCTATTGAAGGGCATAGAGATCCATGTCCAAGAATCACAACATTCTCCCATCCAAATAAATCCAAATAGACCAACTCTGAGACACATACTAATCAGAATGTCAAATGCCAAAGATAAAGAGAGGATTCTGAGAGCAGCAAGAGAAAAGCAATGTGTAACATATAAGGGATACTCAGTAAGATTAAGTGTGATTTCTCATTGGAAACCATGGAGGCAAGAAGACAGTGATATGATATATTTAAGATACTGCAAGAGGGAAGCAGATTTGGCTCAATGGATAATGTGTCTGCCTACCACATGGGAGGTCCAGAGTTCAAACCCAGGGCCTCCTGGCCTGTGTGGTGAGCTGGCCCACACACAGTGCTGATGCACGCAAAGAGTGCCATGCCATGCAGGGTGTCCCCCACATAGGGGACCTCCACACACAAGGAGTGCATCCCATATAGAGAGCCACCCCATGCAAAAAAAGTGCAGCCTGCCCAGGAGTGGCATCACACACGGAGAGCTGATGCAGCAAGATGACGCAACAAAAAGAGACACAGATTCCCAGTGCTACTGACAAGAATGCAAGCGGACACAGAAGAACACACAGTGAATGGACACAGAGAGTAGACATGGGGGGGGGGGGGGTGGAGGGTAAAGAAATAAGTTAAAAATAAATCTTTAAAAAAAGGAGAGATACTGCAAGAGAAAAACTTCCAGCTAAGAATCTTATATCCAGCAAAGCTGTCTTTCAAAAATGAAGGTGAGTTTAGAATATTCACAGATAAACAGAAACAGAGAGAGTTTGTAACCAAGAGACAAGCTTTGCAGGAAATACTAAAGGGTGTGCTACAGTCTGAAAAGAAGAGACAAGAGAGAGAGTTTTGGAAGAGAGTCTGGAAATGAAGATTATATCAATAAAAGTAACTACAAGTGTCAAAAAAAGTGGTGAAAATAAAACATGACAGATAAAACTCAAATATTTTGGAATAAACTAATGAATGGTGTAAAGCGCTTGTATTTAGAAAATTACAACTCATTGTTAAAAGAAATTTTAAAAAGACCTAAATAATTTGAAGAACAATCCATGCTCACAGATTGGAATATCATTAAGATGTCAATTGTACTCAATGCAATCCTGATAAAAATTCCACCAGCATTTTAAAAATAAGTGGAAAACATGATTACCAAATTTATTTGAAAGGGTAAGGTGTCCTGAATAGCCAGAAACATTTTTAAAAGGATAAACAAAGTTGGAGGACTCTCATTTCTGGACCCATAGCTACAGTGGTAAAAACAGCATGATACTGGCATAAAGACAGACACAGATGACTGGAACCAAACTGATGGTTCAAAAACAGATCCTCACATCTATGGTCAAGTGATTTTTGACAAGCCTGTCAAACCTACCCAGCCTGGGCAGAACAGTCCATTCAACAAATGGTGCTGAGTGAACTGAATATTCATAGCCAAAAGAAGGAAAAGGGACCCTTATCTTACACCTTATACAAAAATTAACTCAAAATGGATAAAAAACATAAATATAAAAACAGGAACCATAAAGCTTCTAAAAGAAAATGTAGGAAAATACCTTCAAGACCTGGTGGTAGGTGGTGGATTCGTAAAGAAGAGAAGGACTGAGATGGACTACTGATGTTTAATGTATGTAGAAGTTTTAATTAACTCCACTATAAAAGTGTTGAAATGTATACAGTGGATGATAACACATTATAATGAGTAACAGCTGGTTTATAAATGGAACTGTGGCTGAAAAGGGTAGTCTAGGAATGTAAATGCCAATTGAAAAAAAGCTAAAGAATAATCTAGGGACTGAACAACACAGTAAACCCAGAGGTGGATGAGAATTGTGGTTGATGATACAGATGCGAGAGTGTCCTTCTGTGAGCTAGAGCAGATGTATGTCACTATTGCAGGGTGGTGTGAATGTGGAGAAGCATGGAAAAATACAACTGGAGTGACCTATGGATTATGATTAACAATAATAACGTAATATTCATGCATCTATGCAAAAGATGTACTGTGTTGAGAATAAAGCATGGAAAAAGTATGCCAAATGTATGCTGTGGACCTGGTAATAGTCTGATGATATTATCTCATAATCTGTAACAAATGTTCTACAACAGTGTGATGTGTTATAGAGGGGTGTTGATGGGAATTCTGCACATGTGCATGATTGTTTTATAAGTTTACAACTTCTGTCATAAAATAAAAAATAATAGTAGGGAAAAATATAACAAATGTAAGATAAGGACTATAGTTAGTAGTAATATTTTGACAATTTTCTTTCATAATTTGTAACAAATGTCTCACAACAATGCAAGGTGTTGGTGTTGGGCTGGTGTATTGGGTCCCCTGTATGATGTTATGCATGTTTGCTTTGTAATTTCACAACTTTTAGTATACATTGATTGTTTATGTATGTTTATATATGAGTGATATACTTCAATAAATTTTTTTTAAGTTAAAAGAAAATCAATTGACTTTAGGTGTGAGGGTCTAGTTCTGAACTCTCAAATTGATTACATTGGTTGATATATATATCCTTTTGCCACGACCAAGCTGTTTTGTCCACTGTTGCTTTATAATGTACTTTAAAGTATATATCAAGATGTTTTTGGCTTTTTGGAGACCTTTATCCTTTCAAATAAAGTTCCTAAAGGAACAGCAACAATCCCCCAAGTGCAACGGCAAAGACCAAAAAAGAAGGAAGGTCCAATAATGAACCCTTGATACTAATGACTATGTTTGTGAGCCTGTCCACC
The DNA here is from genome assembly GCF_030445035.2 of Dasypus novemcinctus. NCBI lineage: Eukaryota > Metazoa > Chordata > Mammalia > Cingulata > Dasypodidae > Dasypus > Dasypus novemcinctus. The sequence goes on along the minus strand of NC_080694.1, from coordinate 48,108,074 downwards.
TGAAATAAGAACAAGGCCTAGAGCTGCAGGGTGCCTAAGAGTTACCTCCTGAGAGCCTCCGTGTTGCTCAAATGTGGCCAGTCTCAAAGCCAAACTCAGCATGTAAATGTGTTGCCTTCCCCCCAGCATGCGACATGACTCCCGGGGATGAGCCTCCCTGGCACCAAGGGATTACTACCAAATACTAGCTGATGATGTAACTAGAAAATGACCTTGAATAAAAGGGTCAACTCAGACCAGCAGAATATCTCAATCTACATATAATACCAGGAGTTAAAAATGCTTTTTGACCTGAATAAAAGGGGGGAATTGAAAGGACAAATGAGTTTATATGGCTATGAGTTTCCAAAAAGAGCTGGGAGGTTGTCAGAGGGGTTGCCCTCATGCACACCTGAGCAGAGTCCCACAGACAGATAAAGTAGATACAACCCCAAATATTGGTTCTTCTGAGGGCTACAGAGACCCACAGATTCTATGGTCATGGCAGATGGAATTCAGTGCCATGTCAGTTGGCCCTACTTTGGAGTTAGTGTTTCTGTGTGATGGAGCTGGACTTAGATGTTATCTTTGTCCACAAGCCTCTCCTGTTACTTTTACCAGAACTGTAGTTGGTGCTGGGGTTTAATGTATACCCAGGGACCTGAATCTCTGGACTGACCATGTGATAGCCAGGCCCTGCGCCTCAACAGACTTGCAATTCCTACACTCTGGTTTATTGGACTTACCCCACTCAGCTAACATGGAGGTGAAGAAGGTCAACCACCACACCAGGGAGCCAAGAGTGCCTACAACTGAAAGCAGGAGGATTGCATCCAGCATCCATGTGGAATCTAAGCCCCCTCTTGATATAGAAGTGGAGTGGACACAACCATTCCAGGGTCCACAGGATAGAAGAATAGAGTATGGATTAGAGTGGACTTACTGATATTCTATACATGAACTATTGTGATTAGTAATCGAAGAAAATGTGGCATTGGTGTGGAGAAAGTAGCCATGGTGGCTTCTGGGGGATAGGGAGTGGGAGGAAGAGATGTGATGTGGGGGCGTTTTTGGGACTTGGAGTTGTCCTGGGTGGTGCTGCAGGGACAGTTACTGGACATTGTATGTCCACCCATGGCCCACTGGGTGCACTGTGGGAGAGTGTGGGCTATGATGTGGACCACTGACCATGAGGTACAGCGGTACTAAGAGATATATTCACCAAATGCAATGACTATCTCATGATGATGGAGGAGGTTGTTGTTATGGGGGTAGGAGTGGGGTGAGGTGGGGGGGGGTATATAGGGACATCATATTTCTTGAATGTAACATTAAAAAATAAATAAAGACAAAAAATTGTTTAAAAAACAAATAAAGTTGATAATTGTCTTTTTCATTTCTGCAAAGTAGGCTGCTGGAATTTTGACTGGGACTGTGTTGAATCTAATAAATCATTTTGGATAGAATTTGCAGCTTAATTATATTTATTCTTCTAATTCATGAACACGGAATGTCCTTTCATTTATTTAGATCTTCTTTGATTTATTTAAGCAATGTTTTGTAGTTTTCTGTATATAAGGCCTTTACTTCCTTGATTAAATTTATTCCTGTATATTTGATTATTTTAGTTGCTATTGTAAACGGAATTTTTTTCTTGATTTCCTCCTCAGCTTGCTCATTACTACTCTATAGAAAAACTACTGATTTTTGCATATTGATCTTGTACCCTGACACTATGCTGAAGTTGTTTATTAGCTCTAATAGCTTTGTTGTCATTTTGGGGGTACTTTCTAGATATAGGATCATGTCATCTGCAAATAGTGAAAATTTTCTTTCTTCCTGTCCAATCTGGAATGCCATTTATTACTTTTTCTTGCCTAATTGCTCTGGCTAGAACTTCCAATGCAATGTCAAATAACAGTGATGAGAGTGGGCATCCTTGTCTTGTTCCAAATTTTAGGGGGAAAGCTTTCAGTCATTCACTGAATATATTAGCCATGGGTTTTTCATATATGTCCTTTATCATGTTGAGGACATTTTATTGTATTTTTCTAAGTGTTTTTATCAAGAAGGGATGCTGAATTTTGTCAGATGTATCAATTGAGATACTCATGAGGTTTTTCCCTTCATTTTGTTGATGTAATGTATTAATTGCTTTTCTTATTTGAACCACCCTAGCATACATGGAATAAAACTCACTTGATCATGGTGTACAATTGTTTAATATGTTCTTGGATTTGATTTGCAAGTATGTTGTTGAGGATTTTCACATCTAAGATCATGAGAGAAATCAGTCTATAATTTTCTTTTCTTGTAGTATCTTTATCTGACTTTTTTATTAGGGTGATACTGTATGCCTCATAGAATGAGTTAGATAATGTTCCCTCCTCTTCAATTTTTGGAGGAAGGTATCTGAGCAGAACTCATATTAGTTCTTTTTGGAATACTTGATAGAATTAACTTGTGAAGCCATATGGTCCTGGGCTTTCCTTTGTTTTGAGGATTTTGGTGACTGATTCAATCTCTTTGTTTGTGATTGGTCTGTTGAGGTCTTCTATTTCTTCTAGAGTCAGTGTAGGTTGTTTTTGTGTTTCTAGGAATTTACTCATTTCATCTAACTTGTCTAATTTATTGGCACACAATTGTTCATAGTATCCTCTTATAATAATCCTTTTTATTTCTGTGGAGTCAGTGATGCCCCCTCTCTTGTTTCTGATTTTATTTATTTGCATCTTCTTTCTTTTTTTCTTTGTTAGACTAGCTAAAGGTTTGTCAATTTTATTAATCTTCTCGAAAAACCAGTTTTTGGTTTTGTTCTCTCCTTTGTATCTTTATTCTCAATTTCATTTATTTCTGCTCTAATCTTCATTATTTCTTTCCTTCTGCTTGCTTTGAAATTAGTTTGCTGTTGCTTTTTTGTTAGTTCCTATGGGTCATGTTTTTAGGTCTTGGATTTTAGCTCTTTCTTTAATGTAGGCATTAAGAGGTATACATTTCCGGGAAGCGGACATGGCTCAACTGATAGAGCATCTGTTTACCATATGGAGGGTCCAGGTTTCAATCCCCAGGGCCTCCTAACCCATGTGGTGAGCTGGCCCATATGCAGTGCTGCCACATGCAAGAAATGCTGTGCCACACAGGGTCACCCCTGTGTAGGGGGGCCCCATGCGCAAGGAGTGCACCCTGCATGAAAAAAGCACAGCCTGCCCAGGAGTGGCACCATGCACACAGAGAGCTGACACAACAAGATGACACAACAAAAAAGAGACGCAGTTCCCCAGCGCTGCCGGATAACACAAGCGGATGCAGAATACACAGCAAATGGACACAGAGAGCAGGCAACAGGGAGCATGGGGAGAGAAATAAATAAAATAAATCTTAAAAAAAAAAGAGCTATGCATTTCCCTCTTAGCACTATCTCCACTTCAACCCATACATTTTAATGTGTTGTATTCTTTTTTCATGATAAATATTACATTTTATTTTTGCTTTGAACAGTCAATTGTCTTTCTTTAAAAAAGATACTTAGGTTGTATTCTTATTTTCATTCACTGTGAGATATTTTCTGATTTCTCTTGCAACTTCTTCTTTGACCCACTGATTGGTTAAGAGTGTGTTGTTTAACTTCTATATATTTGTGAATTTTCCATTTCTCCACCCTTTATTTCCAACTTCATTCCATTGTGGTCAGAGAGAGTGCTTTGTATAATTTCAACCTTTCTAAATTCATTGAGACTTGTTCTATGACCTAACATGTAGTCTGTCCTGGAGAATGATCCATGAGCACTCAAGAAGAATGTATAACCTGCTGTTTGGGCATGCAATGTTCTGTATATGTTTGTTAGGTCTAGTTCACTTATCATATTATTCAAGATCTCTGTTTCCTTATTGATCCTCTGTCTAGATGTTGTATCCATTGATGAGAGTGGTGAATTGAAGTCTCCCACTATTGTTACAGAATGTCTATTTCTCCCCTCAGTTTTGCTAGTGTTTGCCTCATGTATTTTGGGGCATGCTGGTTAGGTGCATACATATTTATGATTGTTCTTTCTTCTTGGTAGGTTTCCCCTTTTATTAATATGTTGTGTCTTTCTTTGTCTCTTAAAACAGTTTTGCACTTAACATCTATTTTGTCCAATATTAATGTAGCTACCCAGCTCTTTTTTGATTACTGTTTGCATGGAATATTATTTTCTAACCTTTCACTTTGAGCCTATTTGTGTCCTTGGGACAGCATATAGATAGATCATATGTTTAATCCATTCTACCAATCTGTGTCTTTTGATTTGGAGTTTAATCCATTACTATTCAGTGTTTTTTTTTTTATTTTTTTTTATTTTTTTTATTTATTTAATTCCCCTCCCCTCCCCCGGTTGTCTGTTTTCTGTGTCTTTTTGCTGCGTCTTGTTTCTTTGTCTGCTTCTGTTGTCGTCAGCGGCACGGGAAGTGTGGGTGGCGCCATTCCTCGGCAGGCTGCTCCATCCTTCGCGCTGGGCGGCTCTCCTTATGGGTGCACAGCACTCCTTGCGCGCATCAGCACTGCGCTTGGGCCAGCTCCACACGGGTCAAGGAGGCCCGGGGCTTGAACCGGGGACCTCCCATATGGTAGACGGATGCCCTAACCACTGGGCCAAAGTCCGTTTCCCAAATATTCAGTGTTATTACTGTAAAGGCAGCACTTACTTTAGCCATCTTATCCTTGGGTTTTCATATGTCATATCTTATTTTTGTCTCTCTTTTTACTCTTTTAGTTACTCTTACTAATAATATTAATTTCTACATTCTTCTCCAAACCTCTCTCACCTATCTTTTCCTTTCATCTTGCAGAACTCCCTTTAGTATTTCTTATAGGGTGGGCCTCTTGTTGACAAATTTAGCTGTGAATCTTTTAATACCTCATTTCTGAAGGACAATTCTGCCAGATACAGAACTCTTGGCTGGCAATTTTTCTCTTTCAGCACTTTTAATATGTCTTAGCACTGCCTTACTGCCTCCATGGTTTCTGATGAGAAATCAGTACTTAGTCTTACCGAGCATCCCTTATAGTTGATGGATTGCTTTTCTCTTGCTGCTTTCAAGATACTTTATCTTTGGCTTTTGACAATCTAATTAGCATACATCTCTGAGTATTTCTGTTAGGATTTATTGTTTGGAGTATGCTTTGCTTCCTGAACATGTACATCCATGTCCCTCATAAGAATTGGTCAATTTTTGGCCATTATTTCCTCAAACACTTCTTATGTCTCTTTCCCCTCCTCTTCTCTCTCTGGAATACCCATAACACTTATGTCTGTGCTCTTTGTGCTGTCTTTCAATTCTCTGAAACCCTGTTTGTGTTAGTCAGCCAAAGGGCTAATGATTCAAAGTACCAGAAATCTGTTGGCTGTTATAAAGGGTATTTAGGGGTAAAAAGCTCACTGAATGGACAGGGAGAGAGTGTAAACTACAACATAAACTACAATCCATACTGTGTAGCCATGCTCCAAAATGTACTTATCAAATGCAGTGAATGTACCACACTAATGAAAGAAGTTGTCGATATGGGGGCTGTGGGGAGTGGGGTATATGGGAACCTCATATTTTTTATTGTGACATTTTGTGTGATTTATGTATCTTTTAAAAAAAAGACAATTTAAAAAACTCAGTTAAAAAATAATTTTTTTAAAAAAAAGAAACTTACAGTTACAAGGCCCTAAAGTGTCCAACTTAAGGTTGCTTTCTCACCAAGGTCAGTTGCCACGTGTTGAAGCAAGATGGTCACTGAGCTCTATGATGGTTCAGCCTTCCCCTCGTGGTTTCCTCTCTCTCATCTGCAAGCTGGCATAGGACTTTTCTCTCATGGCATCCTCTCTCTCCTGGAATAGGGCTCATTTTCTTTCTAGGCTTTCTAAATCAGTCTCAGCTCTTCTGTTCTCTTCTCAAGGTCAGCTGCAAACTATCAGGTGAATAGCTCATCTCTCTCTGGGGTCCCAGGATCAAAAATGACAGCGCTTTCTCTCTTCCCATGTGTCTTCTTGAGTGAGTGTCCATTTATATCAGCCCACCAAGGAGGCAGGGACTCAACCTGAATCATGCCTTACTAATGTGATAGAATCAAAACCCTAATCTTAACAGGCAATTTAATCAAGGGCCCCTCAACTGAACCCAATATAATCTAAAGTTATCACACTCAGAAGAATATATTAGTTTACAAATACAATCTTTCTCTTTTGGGGAGTCACAAAATGTCACAATGCTCAAATTTTTCTTTTTTTTTTTCTGTATCTGTTCTTCTGTCTGTGATTTCAGATGTTCATTCCTCTAATTCACTAATTATTTCCTCTTCCTGTTTGATTCTGTAGTTGTGATTCTAGTGTATTTTTAATCTCTTCTATTGTGCTTTTCTAATATTACCCTAAGATCTGTTATTTTTCTTTGTATGTTTTCACTTTTTTCTGTATGCCCATCCAGTATCTTCCTAATATCCTTTATCTCCCTTCCTTTCCTTGCATTGGTTTAGGAGGTTTATATGGACATCTTTGATTAGTTGTTCCAAATTGTGTGTCTCCTCCAACTTAATGGTTTGTTCCTTTTGTCAGACTTCCAGTTTCTTAGTTTAGCTACTAATATTTGGCTGGTGTCTAGGTATCTGCTTCTGTTGAAGAGTTTACTTTTCTTTGACACTTGTTTTCGTCTTATGATGATTCTGTAGAATTGCCCATGTTTAATTGTTCAAAACCAGGCCAGGGACCCACAAAAGAGGCACAGACCAGTTCCAAAGAACCAGTTCCTCTGGGGCAGCCTCTCTCAATCTCCCCTTCCTACTCATTCTTTGATGTTGTACCACAGTCCCCTGGCCTCCAGAATCCAAGCACTGCTGTCTGGCTTATCCCTGTGCCCACCTGGGCATGTCCATGCCCTACAAGACCTGAATGTATTTTGCTTGTTGAAAGAATGTGTCTTTCTGGGGTCTAGAGAGTAGAGTGGTACTTTGAAGCTGTATGTACCCTGGAAAAACATGTTCTTGATGTTAATCCATTCCTGTGGGTGTGAACCCATTGTAAGTAGGGTAAGTAGGACCTTTTGATGAGGTTACTTCAGGTAAGATGTGGCTTAGCTCAGTCAGGATGGGTCTTAATTCTACTACTGGTGTTCTTTGTAAGTGGAATGAAATTCAGAGGGAGAGAGAAAGTCACAGGAAGCAAGAAGCTCAGTCTCAATGGAATCCAGAAGCAATGGGAGTCACCAGGAGCTGCTTCCAGGTGCCTTTTGCCATGTGAAAAGCTAAGGACCAAGGCTTACAGGTAGCCAGCCCAGAATGTCAGACTTGGGGAAGAAAGCATCACCTTGATGACACCTTGATTTGGACTTTCTTTTAGCATCAAAACCAGAACAAATAAATTCCCATTGTTTTACTTCACCTATTTCATGGCATTTGTTTGCACAGTCTTAGAAACTAAAACACATCTATCTTCACATTATTCAATAGCAGTAAGCTTTTTGCCCCCCCAGAGCCTCACCTTCACTGGGAAACTCCTTCCAGGTGCACACAGGTAACAATTTAACTGCTTTACCAGCTCACGACCAAGAACCCTAATGTAAGCTGGATTTTCATTGCCTTCAACCTAAGCCAAACCAGATAACATTCCCATATTTCCACATACATTCCATTATTTCTCTAAGGCTCTATTATTGCACACAAGCACTTCATTTCTGATTCCAATGTCTGGATCTTTCAAAGTTCTGTTTTGCAAAGACTAGAAACCAACTCTAATTGAAGCAGAAAGTGAATTTATTAAAGGATACAGGTACTTCACGGACTCTCTGGGAGGGCTGAAGAGTCAAGTTTGTGGTTAGGCATCCAGGAAGAATGCAGTAAGAAGACACACCCAGCTGGCATAGACAAGGCTCATTGGACGCCAGACTCCATTAGCAACACTGGCTCTGCTATCCCAGAAGTGCAATCTCTGGCAGATGCTGAGAGACACCAGAGAGTTTCTAATGGTTCCCACAACTTCATGACTTCATCTGTCAAGTGTAAACTAGGGCTCATTCTGAAGCTAATGGAGATTGGGAAAGTAAGGATCAGGCATGTCCGTTTCTGTAACAGAAGGTGCATCCTGTCTTCCGCTGACATATATAAGGTATGAAAATCCAAACTAGGAAGGGGTTTCAGATATTGAACAGCCATAAATAAAGATAAATCTTCACTTTACTTTCTAATAAACCAAAACCAGGAGATCAAGCCCTTATCCAGTAAGAAGACAAGGTCATATCCAGCAAGAAGACAACGATGGAACATACACTGAAAGTCACTCAAATACATTTATAAATGTGCCTATTTCCTTGGTCTCACAAGGAATTACACCATTTTGAAATTCCCCCATTAACGTCAGTTGCCCATTTACCAGCTCTCTTTGCTAAGGAACTGCCATAGCACAAGAGCTTACTTAGTGCTTTCCTCCTTCTGGGTTCTGTCCTCTGCTAACTTACTAAATGTTAGCATCTCACTCTGATTTTTACCAGAGCCCTGTCGTCTTCTATACTCAATAGTATTTTCTCCCACTCACATTTATTGAATATCCACATTATACTAGGCTATGTGCTAGGTGTTCAGGCCCTAAAAATTCACATTCTAAGAGGAAGAAAGAGACATAACAAATACTGGCAACTGAAGATTAGAAAAACCTAAGTGTTCAAGCCCATGACAGAAACATTACCCTTTTAAAGTATCTGTATCTGAAAGCAAGCAACAAACAACAGCAACGACAACAAAAACCCAGCAATCCCAGCGAATTCCCCTTGTACTTAGAATAAGCCCAAACTCGTACCCATGCTGGACTTATCCCTCCATGACTGGGCCCCAGCCTTTCACGCTGACCTCATGCTCCAGCCCTGTCAGCCTTCTATCTGTTCCTTGAAAAGGCCAGGATCCTTCCCACACACGTATCTTTGCACTTGGTGTTCTCTATTCTCCATAATCTTCCCATGGCTGGCTTCTCAGAGAAGTCTTCCCTGATCCCTCTGTCTAAAACAGTCACTCTCTGGGAAGCGGACTTGGCCCAGTGGTTAGGGCATCCGCCTACCACCTGGGAGGTCCATGGTTCAAACCCCGGGCCTCCTTGACCCGTGTGCAGCTGGCCCATGCGCAGTGCTGATGCACGCAAGGAGTGCCGCGCCACGCAGGGGTGTCCCCCGCGTAGGGGAGCCCCACGCGCAAGGAGTGCGCCCCGTAAGGAGAGGAGCCACCAACAGGAAAGAAAGTGCAGCCTGCCCAGGAATGGCACTGCCCACACACGGAGAGCTGACACAACTAGATGACACAACAGAAAGAAATACAGATTCCTGTGCCACTGACAACAACAGAAGCGGACAAAGAAGACGCAGCAAATGGACACAGAGAACAGACAACTGGGGGGTGGGGAGAGAAATAAATTAATCTTTTAAAAATAATAATAATAATAAATAAAACAGTCACTCTCTTCCCATTCACTCCATGTCACCACTCAGATATCCATTATGTTGTTTATTTACCACGCCCCTCCCCACCAAGAGCATGTGCTACTAGAGAGAAGCAACCCTGCTGTTTATTTCTATTCCCGATGCACTGCATGGTGTCATTCATAGTGAGCTGCAAGGAAATGTTTAAATGTGAGTTAAAATAAAGATGAAGGAATAGCAAAGTCCAAACTGATAGTCATGGCCACTGTGGGCATGTCAGGGGACCAAGGTACTTGATGTAAATCTCCAAGGACATCCTGGAATTTCCTATTTTCTGCAGATCCTTCTCCACATTCATACTTCTTGCCAGAAGGCAGAAAGGAAAAATAAAGGTTTCTTTGGCCAAGTGAGGAAGGTTCTGCTGAGGTGGATCATGGGGACAAAATGGCATTTAAAGATGGGGAGACCAAGGTTTGGTTATCATTCAATTAAAAAAAAAAGTTCTTTCCCAATAGAAGGAAAATACTTGCCCACTAAATAAATATCACCAAAAGGGCAGGTAAATTGGGAAGGCCCCAATCTGGCTTTTTCTGTGCAGTTGGAGATGACAGCATCTGCCCATTTTTCTGGTCCTGTGAAAACAACACTGTGCTCAGTCTCATTAAATTTCAGGACTAGCAACAAATAACAGTTCAGGCTCCAAGTCTGCTGCTTCTCTTGTCAGTGCGGCAATAGCCTTGGCAACTTTCTCTTTATCTCAGTACTCTAAAGCTATTTTTACACTGGCATAGGAAAACATATTATTTGCAGAAATGCCTCCGGATCCTATGTCATTTATACAGGGACAGAAGATGTTTTCAAAGAACCATATTTCTGTAGTATTTTTTGCGACAAAGACTTTACAGCAATGATCTGCCAGGTTGTGTGGGTGTAAAAATAGCCTCTGTTAACTGGTATTCAGATCTACTTTGGCTGTTTAAATATCCAAGTTTTTCAGTCTTCCCATGCTTGGATTTTGGATTTTGCTTGTGATCCATTTGCAGGCTTTTAGAATACAACTGAGTGCCCAGAAGTTCCTTCCTCAATCCCTTCGTTCTCTCTGTTGGGTTTTGTTGGAATAGCACAAGTAGCAGTGTACTTTGGAATTCTTACATTAGATGATCTGGAAATAATGTAAGTTTCTTGCTTCACTTCCATAGGCTCCTGAATTAGTCTGGTTTCCCCTAGAAGCAAATGCCAAGACAGAATTGGACATGCAAGAGATGTATTGAGAGAAATGCCAGTGAGGGGGAAAGGGAGCTGAAATGTCTAAGAGACTGGGAAGGATGAGTGGGAGGCCAGGAAGGCTGAATAGGCAGTGTCAGACTGCAGCAGAGTTCTAAGGAAGTCTCAGCCATGCGGATGGGGCGCCTTTGAGCCAAAGTTGCCACTGGAGGAAACTTATGTCTTGCGTTGGTCACCCTGCCACGCTCAGTTATTGGCTAGGAGTGGACCGCTGACAGTTGGAGTCAGTGCAAAGGCTCGCATGGATTCCAGCTGTCAAGTATGCTCTCTGCAGCTGAAGAAGTGAAGGGTGCATTTTCATGGCACCCACAGCTCCCTACCCAGTTTTCCTAAAAATAATAAAAGGCGGGAGCTTTCGCATTTTTTTTTTAAAGCTCTGGGTCCTACAGTGGCACATCAGTCATCCTAGGAAGGGACCAGGAAGTCAGGAACCACAGCAGAAATCCCTAGAGCTTCTCCCAGAGAGGCTCGACCTTCACCGAATTTTTACATTGGGGTCCTCCATGAGATTTCTTTTAGGAGGAAATGATTCCGCTGCTTTACTTATAGCTAGAAAATGGCGAAAGGAATACCACTGGTGGAGAGGTTCTTCTTAGAGCCAAATCCTTGATGGGTGGGTCTTGCCGGGAAAAAAGTTGTTTTCTCTATGCTACTTCCTTCCCCATACGATGTTCTTCTACCTACCTGGGACTTGCTGTATGCTGTTCCACTGCCTGCACTGCCTTTCCCAGTCCCTCCCTAGAACATTCCGCATCCTTCATCACCCACATCAGCTGCCATCTCCTCTCTAAGCTCACCCTGACTTCCTAAGATAAGAAGGCAGCTCCTGCCATCACCTCCTTACATATTTGTGTCATCCTCATATTAAATTTTTTATATTTTATTCTTTCTCTATTTCTTTGAAGAGGGAAACATTGGCATTGTTCTATAAATGTACTGTAAAGTCTCTTGCTCAACTATGACTAATACCTCTAACTGGTTAAGAAAAAGCCATCTATTTTCTAAGTAATTTTTGAATTTTTACTACATGCTTTTAGAAGGAATAAAACCCAGACCAAGAGCAAACAAACAAAGGAAAACCGACTCTCAAAATGGTGGTTCTAAACTAATTCTCCGTGTGAGATCATTTGTCATTATAATTTTGTAAGAGATGTAGAATGCTAAAACAGAAGAAATGTCTATAATTCATCCATCCCTTCATTCCACAAATATTTATTGAGAACCTTCTGTGTGACAGACAACGTTGTAGGTGTTACCATAGCAAAAGCTGTGATGAAAATGAAACGGGTGGCAGGGAGAGTTGGAAAGGCTGCGTTAGGTTGGGTGGCCTGGAAAGGCGCCTCCCCCAATGGGTCAGTACCTACAGGGCACAGGAAGTTCTGGGGGAAAAGCATCCCTTGCAGAGACCATGACTAGTGCAAGTGGCCCGTGAAGGAATCACTCCAAGGCCAGCGTGGCTAGACGTCAGCGAGTAAGGCAAGGAGTGGTAGGCGAGGAGAAGAGGTCAGAGAGGCAGGCAGGAGGCTAATGATGCAGGGTTTTGCAGGAAAGTATAGGGTGCTTGGGTTCTTTCCAAGGTGGAACAGGAAGTCATTGGAAGATTGAAAGCAAGCAAATTATATGATCCAATTCATATTTTTGAAAGCTCACTGTGTAGTAAGGTTGGCAAGGATGTTTAGAAAATGGAACCCTCAGACCCTGATTGCTAATGGGCATGTAAAATGGTACATCCACTATGGAAAACACCTGGCGATTCTCAGAAAGTTAAGCGTAAAATTACCATATGACCCAGCAACTCCCCTCCTAGCTACATATCCAAAAGAATTGAAAACTGGTGCTCAAACAAATACACAGTCATACATGTTCATAGCAGCATTATTCATAGTAGCCAATAGATAGAAACAGCCCAAAGGGCCATCGACGGATGAAGGAGACAAAACGTGGCTTATACGCACAATGATTATTATTCAGCTCTAAAAAGGGGTGAAACTCTCATCCCTGCCTCAAAGTGGATGAATCTAGAAAACTTCAAGTGAGAGAAGCCAGACACAAAGGGCACATTTTGCGGGATTCCATTCATATGAAATGTCCAGGAGAGGGAAATCCATAGCGACAGGACCACAGAATAGTGGTTGCCTGGGGGAGGGGAGGAGAGGAAGCGGCTTTTGAACAGGTGCACAGCTTCCTTTTCAGGCGATGAACGTGTGAAATCAGGTGGAGGTGGTGGTTGCCCAACACTGTGAATGGACTGAACGACACTGAATTATTCACTTTAGAATGATTACTTTTATGTATGTGGATTTCACCCTAGCTTTTAAAAATCCCTGTGGATGCTGTGTCTAACATGGATTATAGAGTGGAAAGAGTAGAATCAAAGAAACTAATTAAGAGCCAGTGCATAACTTCCAACAAGAGCTGATGGAGATTTGCATTGGGCTGCTGCAGTGGAAGTCAATGTTGAAATATACTAACAAATACTATCTCTGTACACAAGAACCTGTATGTCTTCGTGTGCATGCACAAAGGACTGCACATCATAGTTAAAGCGTAAGAATTAACTAATTCTGTGACCTTGGACCTCTGTAGTATTACCCCCATTATTCTTCTGCGAGAAACAATTAACCACAGCTTGCAAACCAATTTCTACCCCTGCTCCGTACTCTCATTTGCCTAATTATTATAGGAAAAGATTAAGCTAAGCAGAAAAGAAAATTCAGTTTGATAGGTCATAGAAACATGAAGTCTGATCCTCAAGGCTGCTTTTCTTTTATTATTGTCCAAATCTGCACCCATGAATAAAAAGTGATATTTGTGTCCCCTGAACAATGCACCAGTTGGTATAATGTGGCTGAATTATTGGGTGGGTGTTCTGTGTCTTTAACCCTTTGGCCAGCTGTTCCATTAAATCATCTCTTACATACACAGGCAGACCCCAAATTTAGCTCTTCTCCAGTATAATCCTTCCAAATCCTTTGACCACATTGTTGCAAAGTGCTAGAGCAAGGAGACAGCTATAATTGTTTCACTCCCCTGCTATAAAACTGTCAAGAGCTCCCCATTACCTAAAGGCTAACCTCTCAGCTCCTTTCAAGCATGCAAGGCCCTCTGTATCTCCTCATACCTCACCTCTTGCCTCGGCCCTCAGTGCATCTTTTGCTTCACCAAAACTCAGCAAGGGGAGCCCTGCTGTTCCCTTTGTCAGGACAGTCAACCCAACCTTACATGTGCATCCATCGAGCCTCAGCTCAGGCCTCGCCCCTTCACCAAAGCCCCCGGGCATCCTTCCAGGGTGTAGTGAATGCCCTTCTGTTTCCCCGAAGCAGCCGATCTTAAAGTGTGGTCCGTGGCGCCCTGGGAAGTTCCTAGAAACTCTCACAAAGAGTCCACAAGGTCAAAACTATTTTTGTGATAAAGCTAGGATATTCGCCTTTTCCACTGTATTGATATTGGTGATAAGGGTACAAAGGCAGTGGTGGGTAAAACTGCTGGCATCTTGATGCAGATCAAGGCAGTGGCATCAAACTGCTCTACCAGAAGTCTTCTTCACCAACACACATTCACAGGAAAAAACAAAGGCCAGTTGCACTTAACCATGTCCTTAATGAAGCTGTAAAAATGGCTAATTTTATTAAAGCTCAACCTGGAGTACAAGACAAGGATTTAATATTCTATATGACAAAATGGGAGGTACATATAAAGCACTTCTGCATGCCAAAGTCCAAGGTTGCCTCAAGAATAAGTGTCTGTGTGATGGCTGGAGTTGCAGGTTGAGTTAGTCGAGTTTTACATAGAGCATCATCTTCACTTGAGAAAAAGACTGACTGACAAACTAGGATTATTTAGACTTGGGTCTTTGACAGACTTTTTCTGAGAAAGGAATCAAGTAAGCCTGTCACTTCAAGGAAAACAACTGACAGTATTTGTTGCCAGTGATAAAATTTGGGCTTTCCAGCAAAATTAGAATTTTGGAAAACATGTCTCTGCCACCATGAGCTTGACAGATTCCCAGTGCTTGAAGACTATTCTGATGAGATCAGTGGTGATATTAATAAATATGATTGTTTAGTATGGGGTATAATGAAATGTGTAAACATTTGCAAAATCTGCGTGACTCAATGAACCAATATTTTCCAAATGACCAATGTACAATATTTACAAAATCATATATGAGTAGAAGATTCACCCCAACTCTAGGATAGACCAATGTATATATTTTTGGGCAGTACCAGGGATTGAACCCAGGACCTTATACATGGGAAGCAGGTGCTCAACCATTGAGCTGCATCTGCTCCCCAATGACAGTTGTTTTTTTATTTTGTTTTTAGAAGGTACCAGGGATCGAACCCAAAATCTCGTACATGAGAAGCAGGTGCTCAGCCACATGAGCTACATCTGCTCCCCAGACCAATGCATTTTAATGTAACTGAGTACAGAATGTTTATTGCTGTCACCCCAGATTAATCTATAGAATCAATGCAATAACAATAAAAATCTCAACAGGCTTTAACTTTGTGAAAATTGACAAACTTATTCTAAAATTTATATAGGAATGCAAAAAAATTGGAATAGCCAGAACTAGTATGAAAAAGAAATTGGGCCAGGAGGAGGAAGATGGCATCAGAGTAGCTCAGGCAGGATGCAGTTCTCTTGCAAAATAGGGGAGAAAGTGTAGAAGTCATCTGAAGGAGCAGCTTTGGAACCTGTAGATCTAGGGGGTGCTGCACACATCGTCCAGGAGGTACTGGGGACAGAGAGACAAAGAGGCAAAACAGAAAGCCATGAGTTGATGCCCCCGTGGCTGAGAATGCTGCCCCCATCCCTGAGGCAAACAGCTTTGGTAAAACTTGTGACTGAGTGGCCAATGGAGAGGGGAAAGGACAAACTGCAACCTGGGAAGAAGGGAGGTATGACTGAGGGCTGAAAGTGGTTTTTCTTCCATGAATGTAACCACCATGATTGGAACCACTGGTTCAGAAGCACTAGTCCCTGGAAACTGAAGCAGTCATCTCTGTGGAATGGTTTGCCAAGGAGCGCCATCTGCTGGCCAGCCAAGAAAGTGAAGGAAGACTGGGCTTGTCTCTCCTGTTCCTTTCCCAGCGTCCATAGAGCTGGTGTATGCCCCATTAGTGGCACTCTGTTTTGATAACTTAAAGAGTGCAATCTTAAAGTCTTAGAAAAAGTTGAACCAAAAGTCAAAGCAGAGATGTGAAATAAAACCTTTAGGCAAGCAAGAGAAATTGATCAACAGCATAAAAGCACCAACATAATCCGATGCTGGATATTAACAAAAGATAACAAACCATACTAAGAAACAGGAAGATATGGCCTAGCCAAAGGAGCAAACGAAGAATCCAGATGAGGCACAGGATTTAGGACAACTAGTCAATTGATGTTCATGCAAACCTCCTTAATCAATTAAAGGAGATGAAGGAAAAATATGACTAAAGAGATAAAGGACACTGTGTGAACATAAAGAACAATTTGAAAGATTGCAAAAAAAATAGCATAGTTTATGGGAATGAAAGATGCAATGGATGAGATTGAATATACATTAGAGGTGTATAAGAGCAGATTTGAAATGGCAGAAAAATGAATAAGTGAAACCAAGGACAGAACATTGGAACTTGATAGGAGAACAGATGGAAAATTTGGAAAAAATTGAACAGGGTCTCAGAGAATTGGTTGATAAGATGAAACACACAAGCATGTGTGTTATGTGTTCCAGAAGGAGAAGAGAACAGAAAAGGGGTAGAAAGAAGATTTGAGGGAATGCGGACTGAAAATTTTCCAGCTCTTAGGAAAGCCATGAATATAAATATTCCAAAAGAACAATATACCCCAAACAGAATAAATCTGAATAGACCTACTCTGAGACATCTGCTGTTCAGAATGTCAGAGGCCAAAGATAGAGAATTCTGAGAGCTGAAAGAGGAAAATACTTATAAGGGAGCCTAAATAAAGCTAAGTGCCAATCTCTCATCACAGACCATGGAGGCAAGAAGGTAATAGCACTACATTTTTAAGTTACTGAAAGAGAAAAACTGCCAACCAAGCATTCTTTGTCCAGCAAAACTATCCTTTAGAAATGAAGGTGAGTTTAAAGTCTTCACGGACAAACAAAAACAGAGTTTGTTACTAAGAGACTGGATCTACAAAAGATATTAAAGACTGTGTTATAGCCTGAAAGGAAAAGACAAGGGTAAAAGCCCTGAAGAAGAGTGTAGAAATGAAGATTATAAGTAAGGGGATCTGAAAACATCAGAAGATAGACCTTAGAAAGATTTAACAGAGAGCCAAGGGATAAAAGGGACAAAATAATGCCATTACAGTAGTAACACTGAATGTTTATGAATTGAACTCTCCAATCAAAACACATCAACTCATAAAATGGATTAAAAGAACAGCCATCTATTTGTTGTCTACAAGAGACTCACCTTAGATGCAAGGACATAATCGGGCTGAAAGTGAAAGATTGTAAAAAGATTTCCCATGCAAATACTAATCAAAAAAGAGCTGGTGTAGCAATACTAATATTGGTTAAAAATTTTTTGAAATGCAAAACTGTTATAAGATAAAGAAGATCACTATACATTAATAAAAGGGACAATTCACCAAGAAGAAATAGCAATAATAAATGTTTATGTACCTAAGTTAGATGCCCCAAAATACATGAGATATACAGTGGCAAAACTGAAGGGAGAAATAGATGTCTCTGCAATAATAGTAAGAGACTTCAACATATGACTCTCAGCATTAGCTAGAATATCTGGACAGATGATAAATAAGGAAACTGCGTGTTTGAATAAAATGGATAAATGAACTAGACCTAACAGACATTTATAAAGCATTACACCCTAAAACAGCAGAATATACATTCTTCTTAAGTGCTCATGGATCTTTCTCCAGGATAGGCAATATTTGGGTCACAAAGTAGATCTCAATAAATTTAAAACATTGAAATTATACAAAGCACTTTCTCTGATCATAATGGAATAAATTTGGAAATTAAGAATAGGCAGAAAAATGGAAAATTCACAAATATATGTATATTAAACAATACACTCTTAAATAATCAGTGGGTCAAAAAGAAATTGCAAAATAAACAGTAATTACCTCAAGATGAATGAAAATGAGAACATGATATATCAAAACCTATGGGATACAGCAAAGACAGTGCCAAGAGGGAAATGTCTAGCCCTCAATGCTTATTTTTTAAAAAAGAGGAGGGGAGCATCTGCTTCCAATGTATGAGTTCATAGTTTCAATCCCCATTACCTCCTAAAAAAAAAAAGGAGAAGAAGAAAGAGTTAAAATCAAAGACCTAGCTGCACACCTGGAAGAACTAGAAAAAAGACAGCAAACCAATCCCAAAGCAAGCAGAGGAAAGAAATAATAAAGATTCGAGTAGAAATAAACGAAGAATAAAAATAGAATCCACAGAATTAAAATTTGGTTCTTTGAGAAGATCAACAAAATTGATAAACCCTTAGCTAGATTAACAAAAGAGAATATACAAATAAATAAAATCAGAATTGAGAAGGGAGACATTACTACTGACCCACAGAAATAAAAGAGATTATAAGAGGGATACTATGAACAACTGTATGCCAACAAGACAATGTTGATGAAATGGACAAATTCTTAGAAACACAGGAATAACCCCCACTGGCCCTAGAAGAAATCGAAGGTGTCAACAAACCAATCACAATGAAAGAAATTGAAACAGTCATCAAAACCCTCCCCAAAATGGAATGTCTGGGACCAGATAGTTTCACAGGTTAATTCTACCAATCATTCAAAGATGATGTAATACCAATCTTGCTCAAGACCTTCCAAATAATTGAACAGGAAGGAACGCTATGAAACTCATTCTATGAAGCCAACATCACCCTAATACCAAAGCCAAATAAAGATATTACACAAAAGAAAATTACAGACCAATTTCTCTAACGAATATAGGTGCAAAAATCCTCAACAAAATACTTACAGACAAAATCCGAAAGCACATTTAAAAGAATTATACAACATGATCAGGTGGGTTTTATCCCAGGTATGCAAGGGTGGTTCAACACAAGAAAATCAATTAATGTAATAAACCACACTGATAAATTGTAGAAGAAAATTCACACAGTCCTCTCAATTGATGCTGAAAAGGCATTGGACAAAATACAGCATCCTTTCTTGATAAAAACACTCAATAAGATAGGAATAGAAGGAAACTTTCTCAATATGATAAGGCATATATGAAAAACCCACAGCTAACATTGTACTCAATGGTGAAAGAGTGAAAGCTTTCCTGCTGAGATTGGGGACAAGACAAGGATGCCTACTGCCAAAACGTTATTCAGTATTGTGCTAGAATTCTAGCTAAAGAAATTAAGAATGACAAAAAGCACCCAAATAGGAAAGGAAGAAGTAAAACTTTTGCTATTTGCTGATGATATCCTATACTTAGAAAATCCCAAAAAATCACAAGAAAGATACAAGAACTAATAGATGATTTCAGCAAAGTTTGCAGGATGCAAGATCAGTAGGCAAAAATCAATAGGGTTTCTATATAATACTAATGAGCAATCTGAGGAGAAAGTCAGAAAAAAATTCCATTTACAATAGAAACTAGACAAATAAAATATTTAGGAATAAACTTAATGAAGGACATAAAGGACCTGTGTTCAGAAAACTAAAAAACGTTGCTAAAAGAAACCAAAGATGATCTAAATAAATGGAAGGATATTCTGGATCATGGTTTGAAAGACTAAATTTCATTAACATATCAATTCTATCCGAACTGATCTACAGATTTAATGCAATTCAGGTAAAAATTCCAACAGCCTTCTTTGTAGAATTGGAAAAGCCAATTATCAAATTTATTTGCAAGGGTAAGGGCCCCCTAATAGCCAAAAATAACTTATAAAAAAGAATAATGAGGGAAGCGGATGTGGCTCAACTGATAGAGCTTCCACCTACAATATAGGAGGTCCAGAGTTCAATACCCACGGCCTTTTGGCCTGTGTGGCGAGTTGGCCCACATAAAGTGCTGCCGCACGCAAGGAGTGTCACCCTGCAGAGGGGTGCCCCCTACACAAGGAGTGCCTTCATGCAAGGAGTGTAGCACTGCTCAGGAGTGCAGCCTACCCAGGAGTGGTGCCGCCCACATGGAGAGCTGACACAGCAAGATGACACAACAAAAAGAAGACAGAGAAGAGACAATATGATATGCAGCAAACTAGGGAGCTGAGGTGGAACAAGAGAATGATCACCTCTCTCTCACTCCAGAAGGTCCCAGGATGGGTTCCTGGAGCCACCTAATGAGAACACAACAGACACAGAAGAACACAAAGCAAAAAGATACAAAGAGCAGACACAGGGTGGGAAAATATAAATAAATAAATAAATAGATAAATAGATAAATAAATAAATAAAAAGAAGAGCAAAATTGGTGTACTATCACTTCCCAACTTTAAAGCATATTATCTAGATACAATGGTTTTTACAAAAAAACACAACTGCATGTAAAGATAGGTTGTCCAATGGAATCGAATCAAGAGTTTGGAAATAGACCTTCACATCCATGGTCAAGTGATTGTTTTTGATGTGGACCGTTGACCATGAGGTGCAGCGGTGCTCAGAGATGTATTCACCAAATGCAATGAGTGTCTCATTATGATGGAGGAGGTTGTTGTTATGGGGGGAAGAGTGGGTTGAGGGGGAAGAAGGGTATATGGGGACCTCATTTTTTTTCATGAAACATTAAAAAAATAAAGACCAAAAAAATTTAAAAAAGAATGTTACAAAATATTAAATAAATAAATTAATTTTTTATTTATTTTTAAAAGATACATAGATTACATAAAACATTACATAAAAAAATATAAGGGATTCCCATATGTTCCACTCCCCACACCTCCTACTTTTCCCACATTAACAACTTCTTTCATTAGTGTCGAACATTCATTGCAATTGATGAACACATTTTGGAGCATTGTCACTAGGCATGGATTATAGTTTACATTGTAGTTTTCACTCTCTCCTACTCCATTCTGTAGGTTATGGCAGGATATATCTGTCTTTGCAGTGTCTTTCAGGACAATTCCAAGTCCCGAAAATGCCCCCATATTACACCTCTTTTTCCCTCTCCCTGCCTTCAGAAACAAAAGTGGCCACTGTCTCCACATAAATTATTTAATTTCTTCCATTGCTAGAATCAAAATAAGTCTATAGTAGAATACCAGTAAGTCAGTAAGTCCACACTAGTTCATATTTTATTCCCCAATCCTGAGGATTCTGGGATGGTGATGCCCACTCCACCTCTAATTGAGAGGGGGCTTCGATCCCTTATGACTGATAGATGGGATTCTTGCTTGCAGTTGTAGACTTTCTCGATTCCTTGGTGTGGTGGTTGTCCATCCTCACCTCCTTGTTAGTTGTCCTGGGTGAGTCCAATGAACTGGAGAGTAGGTGTTGCAACTGCACTGAGGCTCAGGGCCCAGTTCGCACATGGACAGCCCAGAGATTCAAGTCTCTTGAACTTACACTTACCAACTTCAACACCAACTATATCAAGTGATTGTTGACAAGGCTGTCAAACCCACTCAGCTGGGTCAGAACAGCCTGTTCAACAAATGGTGCTGGGAAAACTGGATATCCATATCTAAAAGAAAGAAAGAGGACCCCATTCTCGCACTATATACAAAATTTACCTCAAAATGGATCAAAGACCTAAATACAAAAACTAGAACCAGAAAATGCCTAGAAGATATTGTGGTAGGTGGTGGTTTCTTGGACCTTACACCCAAAGCACGAACAATGAAAGAAAAATAGAGAAAATAAACACATTTGTGTTTCAAACGAATTTGTTAAAAGGTGAAAAGACACCCAATTCAATGGGAAAAAATCTTGGGAAACCACATATCTGGCAACAGTTTGATTTCCATGTTATATAAAGAGATCTCACAACTTAATGACAAAACGATGAGCAACCCAATTAAAAATTGGGCAGAAGACTGGAACAGACATTTTTCCAATAAGGAAATGGCCAAACAGTCCATGAAAAGATGCTTAACATCATTAGCTATTAGGGAAATGCAAATCAAAACTATGATATTGTTTCACACCATACAGAATGGCCATTATTTTTTAAAAAACAGAAAACAATAAGTGCTGGAGAGAATGGAGAAATAGGTACACTTCTTCACTGTTAGTGGGAGTATAGAATGGTTCAGCCTCTGTGGAAGACAGGAAGCTAAATCCAGAGCTACCATGTGATCCAGCAGTCTCACTACTAGGAATATATATTCAGAAGAACTGAAAGCAAGGATGCAAACAGATATTTGCACACCAGTGTTCATTATTCACAATTGCTAAAAGTTGGAAACAACCTGAGTGTCCATCAACTGATGAATGGATAAACAAAATATGGTATAGACATACGGTGGAATACTATTCAGGTGTAAGAAGAAATTAATTGGGGATGTATATAACAACGTGGAGGAACCTTGAGGACACTATGTTGATTGAAATAAGCCGGACAGAAAAGCATGAATATTGTATGATCTCATTGATATGAACTAATACAATGAGTAGACTTAAGGAGTTGGACTGTGGAGTGTAGATTGGTGGGAGATGGAATGTGGGTTGAGAAGGGGGAGTGGGTGCTGGATGTATATAGAATGTTTAATAAAGTCAATTGTAAATATGTGGTATTAGATGGAGTTGATGGTAGCACATTATAATAAGTGTAACAAATTCTTTTGATTTATGGATGTGATTATGGATGAAACAGGTAGTCTAGGGAGGTTAATATTAGTTGGAGGACAACTGAAGGATAATATAGGGAATGTATATGAGTGATTTGAGTGGTAGATGAGGATTGTGGTTAATAATATAAATACAGGAATATTCTACAAGGTGTTAAGAATAGTGTGATACATGGGGAAAAATAACTAATGTAACATATAGATATAGTCAACAATAATATTGTAATATTTTGTAGCAAAAGCAAAGATGGTACTATATCAATCCAAAAGGTTAAAAAACAAGAACATAGGGTTTAGTTTTATGAGTTATGAATATGATTAAGCATTTTTTTCTCTTCATTAACAAGGAGAGCTTGGTCATGTCATTTAACCAATCTGTGCTCATTTGTTTATCTTTCTGAACACTGGAGGAGCAATTGAGTTTGTTTTAAGGATTAAATAAGATAAAAGTGCTTACACAGAATTTTTTTGATGTAATGCTTTTGTAATTTGTTAAGCCGCCTTTTTTCTGATATTTAATTTTTTATTTCATAATCCCATTTGGGGTAAAATTTTGGAACTGCCCTCTCCTGTATGGTAACTGCTAGCCAAATGTGGCTACTGAGCACTTGAAAGGCGACTAGTTCAAACTGAGATGTGCTGTAAGTATAAAATTCAATCCATATTTTGAAGACTTAATATGAAAAAAGAGAATGTAAAATATCCCGTTAGTTTTGCAATACATGTCAAAATAATTTTTGCTAGATTGTGTTAAATGAAATATAGTATTAAAGTTAATTCCACCTGTTTCTTTTTACTTTTTTATCATGGCATTAGAAAATTTACAGTTATATATGTGACTCACATTGGTAGCTTCTGTTTCTCTTGGACAGTGATCTTATAGTAAAAGCAAAGTAATCCATAATGACAGTAAAAAAAAAACCCAACGATTGCCTTGGAATGGTGTGGGGGGCAAGAAGGAGAGATTGATTTCAAAAGGGCACAAAGAAGCTTTTGAGGGTAATGAAAATGTTCATTATCTTGATTGTGGTGATGCTTCATAGCTGTATACATACTTAATTGTGCACTTCAGATATGTTATACACTCAAATCTATATGTCCATTATACCTCAATAAATCTGTGAAAAATATTTTTTAATTTTATTGTTATGTTTTCAGATTCTACATTGTAACTAACCTTTAGGAAACTATTCTGTTTTGGTATTGCAGCAAAGGAGAATATCTTTAATTATTTGAAAAGACTATTATTAATAAAATACTTCTTCCTTTTCAAACTATTAGTATCTATCTATGTGAGGCCATTTTTTTCCATACCCTTCAACTAAAATAACATATCTCAACAGACTGAATGCAGAGGCATAAAATGATCCAATGTCTTCTATTAAGCCAGACACAAAGAGATTTGCAAAATTTTATAACATTGCCAGTCTTCTGACTAAATATTTTGTGTTTGGGAAAATATGGTTACTTTTCATTAAAAATATTTCTGTTAAAACATAATGGGCTTATTATTTGTTACTTAAAATTGAACTAACAAATACTTAAATTTTTAATTTTTCCTGTTTCATGAACTCTTTTATTTTAAACATGGAGCCCCTGAGACCATGTTTATGCAAGTAAAAAAAGTTTGTTTTGTCTATCATGGCATTGGAATCCTCTAGTATGTCTGGATGCCATGTTACGCAAATAAATGTAGCTTATTTTGTTAAACATGTCATTGGACTGCTCTAGAAAGTCTGGATGCATCACATGATTTACCACCATGATAATTCTACAAGAAGCTTTTAGGCAAGCAAAAAGAAAAAAGGACATGCATGCTTTTTAATACGCTTCTATGTAGCTTGGCCAGTTGGGCTTTTAGAAGAAAGGTCCTCAGAGCTAGAAACAAGGACACGATTTTTTTCTCTCTTACATGCAGGAAGCAGTAACCTGCTCTGTGCATTTCATGAGGAGTAGCAGAGACCCTGGGCTTCTGGTCATGGGAGACTATCAGTCAAAAGGCAGAAAGCACACCAGTTACTTTAACAGAGAATGTAGCTTAAGCCTGCTAGCCACCTCCCAAAGAACTGAAAAGCCGGAGAGGGACAGCGAGTATCACAGGTAGGACTAAGGAGCTGAAGAAAGAGGCCGGAATTATTTAAAGGCAGAAGCTTGGATAATGGCTGCACAGACTGGAATGCAGGCCTCTGAGGAGGGGCAGATGCTCAGATAATGTAGGTGCCTCAGCAGCCGGAGAGAAGGACACCAGGCAGCCGGGACCCAGCCCTTGGAGGAAGAGGGGGATGCCCTGTGACTGAGAGTGCCTGATAAGGCTGCTTCTGAGAGTGTTAGAAAATCTGCACTGATAAAAGCAGGAAGCAAACAGAAGCTTCTCTTCTTCCTCCCCAGCCTTTCTGTCTCCCTCTATCGGCAGAGCCAAAAGGAGCCAGCCTAGGAGAAAGTGGTTTGCAGGGTCCCAGCCCAAGCATGAGAAAACGATAATAAGGATGAACGGGAAGCGGGGAGGCAATGGCTTAGTAAATAAGATGGTGGCAACACTTCATTCCAGACTTTTCTCAGTATAATACTTATCCAATGTGTTGTAATTTATATATATGCATATATGAATTATATACGTATATATAAATATATACATATATATGAATTACAATAGTATACATAATTTTATGTATTATCTGGAATGCCTCTCATGGAGCATATTTGTCAAATAAATGATTACTCAAAGAAAAACAGCAAAGAGTTGTATATTCTTGGATTCAAACTTTAGCAAGGTGAAATCTGTCTGAGGAATTGTCGGAAGCCTGGGTTATTTATTCTGAAGGAATTTTAAGATGTTCACTCTTTTGCTCCACATTTAACGGTAGCAAAATATGATGACTGCTGTGGACCATGATGTGAGATGTAATTGATTAATCAGAAGAGACCCTTACCACTATTTGGAAAGAAATACCATGAATCCTATTACTCCATATGAGTGCTATTAAAAAGTAAATAAAAATAAAAATAAACAAGTGATAGCATCTGGGTGCATAATTGATGTGCTCAACTTAAAAATTAAAAAGCTCCCAGGGATAAGCATATAAGAGAGGGCCGTTTTCTTTTTGTATGCTCAACGACAACATTCATCTACACTTGAAATATGAATGTCCCAATACAAAAACATAAAAATGCCATCATTTACTTAATGTGAAGCCTTCTGAAAGTCACACAGAGCCTGAAAAGGCTTCTCCTCGGAGAAGGCGTGGAGCAGGGGTCCTGGGCTCAGCTGCTCTTCGCCTGCAGGATTTGAACCCGCCCCACCCTTCCTGCCCAATAGGGCTTACGGCACTCCACAGTCACCTTCTTAACTCCTTAACAGAGGCATTCCAGAATTCTATTTAAAAAAAAAAAAAAAAAAAAAAAAAAGCTCTACTTGTCACAAGCATTAAAATTGAGAAAACAAAGTTTTCACAGTTGCTTTCTCCCTCACCAGCCTCACCTGTAAGTTCTTCTTTCAGAATGTGTTCTCTGTTCTCAACGTGGTATTCAATGCTGTAGGGAATTCGAAAGGAATACAAGGGAAGCGGATGTGGTTCAACTGTTAGAGCATCCGCCTACCAGATGGGAGGTCCAGGGTTCAAACCCAGGGCCTCCTGACCCGTGTGGTGAGCTGGCCCACGCGCAGTGCTGGTGCACGCAAGGAGTGCCGTGCCACAGTGCCACACAGGGGTGCCCCCACGTAGGGGTATCCCACGTGCAAGTAGCGCTCCTTCCCCACAAGGAGAGCCACCCCACACAAAGTGCAGCCCACCGCACACATGGAGAGCTGACACAGCAGGATGCCGCAACAAAAAGAGACACATATCCAGTACCACCTGACAAGAAGGCACAGGGAATGGACACAGAGAGCAGACAACGGGGCGGAGGGGAATATAAGACAGAGCTCTAGCTCACTGCTAACACTTTAACCTAGTTGGCGGAAAAAAGCCAACATCCACGAAACTGTGAGTAAAGCAGTAGCAAATACTTAATACTACAAATTAGTAAAACAAAGTACTAATCGTCAGTGTAAAACAGCGCTCAATTTCTTTCAGCTAAGCGAAACCAAAATTTTTTTCAAATACCTAAAGAGTCTTATTTAAATATTCCCTTTATATAAGACTTCCAGGATCAAAAGATATGTTGTAAAGGAAGAGCTCTATAAACTTGAAGCCTTTATGAACATTTCTAATTAATATTAAACTGTCATTTAGTGTTTGGAGGTAAATACTAAAGAACCACCTTTGAAAAGTAAATTATTACAGGATTTCCCTAATATATAGCTACCCAGCCTGGCCATTAGCCTTTCTTTAACTTAAACCAAAAAAAAAAAAAAGAGTTTTTTGTTTGTTTTTTTTTAATGCACAATTGATTTTTTTTATTATGGTAAAATACATATAACATAAAATTTACCATCTTAACCACCATTCAGTGGCATTGAATACATTCACAATGTTGCATAACCATCACCACTATCTATTTCCAGAACTTTTTCATCATCCCAGTCAGAAAGTCTGTACCCTCTGAGCAATAACTCCCCATTCCCTCCTGCCCCCTGCCCCTGGTAACCTCCATTCTACTTTCTGTCTCTATGAATTTGCCTCTTCCAGATACCTCGTATAAGGTAAATTATACTGGATTCATCCTTTCATGTCTGACTTACTGCATTTAGCATAATCTTCATCCATGTTGAGCAGGCATCAGGATTCCATTCCTCTTCATGGCTGAATACTATTCCATTGTATGGATATACCACATTTTGTTTATCCATTCATCCGTCTATGTTGTGTCCAAGTTTTGGCAATTGTGAATAACACTGCTGTGAACATTGGTGTGCACATGTGTTCGAGCCCGTTTTTCTTTCTTTCAGATGTATACCTGGGGGTGGAATTGCTGGGTCATAGGAAAATTTTATGTTTAATTTTGGAGAACTGCCAAACTGTTTTCCACAGTCCCTGTAAACCTGTTTTTGCAAAGGGTTTTACATGTAAACAATCCTATATAATGTGATACTCTCAAATGGGCCCTTTCAATCCAAGAATTACATATATTTAGAGCAGGAGTTCTTGACCTTTTTTGTTCCACAGACCCCTCTGCCAGCCATGGAACCCCTTACTAAGTCCACGCTGTACTGTGTATTACTTATAAATATATCACACCCACACCAGCACGTCCCCATAAGAAAAATGTTTTTTTATTTCAATTCAAGCTCACAGACCCCTTGTTAAGAACTTTGTTTGGAGAAAGATCTGACCAAGAAGACAGCATTTCAGCTGTAAATTTTGCTTTGGAATTCCTGCTTTATCTACCTATTCCCACTCCTACATTCTAAAGAAAAAGTGAGAGAGAGATCAGATTTCATTAAAATCTTGGTAACGCAAAGGCTAGTGTGGGGGTAAACTCTATAAATTTAAATCTCCTAAGCAATATAAATGCATCAATTAATGCTCTGTAAACATTTTCCTTTGTCGGGAAAATTATTTTAAAATAACAGTGCTCTAGTCGATGACTATTACCAGAAAACGTGAAAGGGTTTGAAACATTTGGCTTCGACCCCCTTTGTCATCAGCCAATTTCATTATGCCTTTCTGTTTCGTAATTATAGCTCTTATTAACAGAGATGAGTTTAATCACATAAAAATAAGTCATTACAAATTGCATGCTTTCCCCAGGGACTAGAGATTTGTGTCGTTTCAAATGTCAATATGAAAAACATGACTTTGTTTTAACTCAGCCGCTGGAGTTCTCTAAATACAGGGGAATGATACAATTTAATAGCAGCATAAGCAGCACAAACACTTTCTGAGAAAATGCCACTTTACGCCTCCTCTGAGTAAGTGAACATGGTATATCAGGCCTGTCTTCAGTAGATTTCTTTCTGCCATACACACGAGTCGATTCATATGTAACTGACAGAGAAATATGCTACTACCTGAGAATTTTTTTAGAGCATCTTTTTGTTTTTTATCATAGTGGTAATATGTGGTCATTGTAGAAAGTCTGAAAAATAAAGTATAAGGAAGAAAATAAAAATCACTCATAATCTCACAATCCAAAAATAACCGCTTGCTAGTATTTTAGTTTATTTTACTCCAATATTTTTGTGAACACGTATTTTGTATAGTTGAGACAAAATTTTGAACCATTTTCATGCTGCGTTTTTTCATTTAACCTAACATTGTGAGCATCTTCTCATTTCATTAAAATCTTGGTAATGGGCTGGTGTCGGGGTGGGGGGGGAAATTCTCGATTGGTGCAGAGTTGCTGTTTGGGGTGATGGAGAAGTTTTGGTAATGTATAGAGGTGTAGTTACACAACATCGTGAATATAATTAACACTACTGAATTATATATCTGAATTTGGTTAAAAGGGGAAGTTTTAGGTTGTACACATGTTGCTAGAACAAAAATTTTAAAAACAAACCATAGGACTGTATAACCCTAATGTAAACTATGGATTATAATTAATACTGCAATTATAATAATATTCTCTCATCAATTGTAACAAAGTTACCACACTAATGCGAAATGTAAAAATTGGGGGAAGATATATGGGAACTCTGTATTTACTGCATGATCTTTCTGTAAACCTCCATCTTCTCTAGTAATAATTTTTAAATCTTGGTAACCATACTTTTAATGGGTTTATCCTTCAAAGTATGAGTGTACCATAAGTTACTGCATCATTCCCCTATTGAATGAATGTTTAGATAGTTCACTTTTTCACAACTATTAGAAATACATGATAAATATATAAAAACACATTAATTCCATGAATATATTCTAATTTTTAAAGAAAAAAGTCCTGGCATAATTTTGAGGTCAAAGAATAAATACATGTTTGGAACTCTTAATACATACTGACAAATTGCTTTCTAGAAGATTGCCCCCAATTTACTCTACTAGCAAAATACAACAATGCTCACTTCAAGAAAGAGAGATATATATATTACTTGAGAAATTATGGGTTTACAGAACAATCATGCATAAAACACAGGATTCCCAGATACCATCCTATCATTAACACCTTGAGAAATTTTTTTTTTACAATTGATGATAGCACTTTTATAATTGTACTATTAAACTATAATTCATAGTTTAACTTAGCGTTCATTTTGTTATGCAGTTCCATGGATTTTTAAAAATTTTATTCTTGTACCATATACACAATCTAACATTTCCCCTTTTAACCACATCCAAATATATAATTCAGTGCTGTTAATTACTTTCACAATGCTGTGCTACCATCACCACCCACCCATTAACAAAACTTTCCCATCGTCCCAAATAGAAACTACATTTTAAGCCTTAACTCCCTATTCCCTATTCCTGCCCCATCCCCAGTAACCTATATTCTAGATTCTGACATTCTGACTTTGCTTATTCTAATTATTTAATACTCGTGAGATCATACAGTATTTGTCCTTTTGTGTCTGGCTTATTTCACTAAATATGATGTCTTCAAGTTTCATCCATGTGGTCGCATGTATCAGAACTTTGTTTCTTTTTACAGTTGGATAATATTCCGTTGTGGATGTATAGCACATTTTGTTTACTCATTCATCAGTTTATGACTCTTGGGTTGCTTCCACCTTTAGGCAATCGTGAATAATGCTGCTAACCAATATGCAGATATCTGTTCAAGTCTCTGCTTTCAATTCTTTGGGGTATATACATAGCAGTGGTACTTTTTAAGGGGAAATTATTTTTCTTCTCAGCTTTCTTTTATTTTATTATGGTAAAATATATATAACATAACTTTTGCTATTTTAGCCATCTGAATATTGTTTTGACTTACACTATTGGATTACAGTGAGCTTGAACATTTTGCTCCTAGGATATTTTAACCCTTAATGCAAGAGGTATAAAAATATTTTTGTAAAAGTGTGCTTGCACAGCAAGCCAAGGCCCGTGCGGGTGCCCGCATGGTGAGCCAGTGCCTGCACAAGTGAGTCACACAGCAAGATCATGATGCTTCAAAAGAGAGACAAGGGGAGAGTCAAGGTGAAGCGCAGCAGAAACCAGGAACTGAGGTGGCACAATTGACAGGAAATCTCTCTCCCCATCAGAGTTCTCCAGGATCAAATACCAGTGAATCCTAGAGAGAAAATGAGAAGAGAAGACAACACAGACAGCAAAAACAGCAGGGCAGGAGGAGGGGAAAAGGGGGGGGGAAATAAATAAATAAATAAATCTTTTAAAAAAGAAAATATTTTTGTAGACTACTTTCTGCTAATTTGATGTGGGGAATCTCCTTTCAGCCAATTCAGAATACTTAGATTAAATTATCATTCTTAGTTTGGAAGATTTTCTTTCCCTGACTAAAAAAGGCACTTCTTGCTTAACATTAAGTCATGGC
This sequence comes from Dasypus novemcinctus, assembly GCF_030445035.2. Taxonomy (NCBI): domain Eukaryota; kingdom Metazoa; phylum Chordata; class Mammalia; order Cingulata; family Dasypodidae; genus Dasypus; species Dasypus novemcinctus. Next base: position 48,077,259 of record NC_080694.1, on the reverse strand, counting down.
TTAAAGCAAAACCTTCAGTCAAGGACAGTTGGTGCTTTTTTAAAGCTGAAAAAGATCTAAGCGTATAAGAAATATAGAGGTATACACTGTGATTCAGAATTTTGCCAAAAATGTATCTCCTAGAAGGAATCATTTTAATATCAGGGCAAAAGCACCTGAGAGTATGTACACTTAAGGAAAATAATTTGTTTTTTGCACATCCATGGCAAATGACTACCAATTCAGTCAGAAGATCTTCCTCATTGATTTCTTCTACATATTTCCTGTGCTTTGCAACTTTAACAGGGAATTGCCTCTCTCTTCTAACTCTTCTAGTTACAAGCATCTCCTTCCCTCACAAATGGATTTCTTAAAGGACTGCAGTTCATTTTTAAGAAGTATTTCAATGTGTGAAGTGTCGCGTGATTTCTTCATGATTTCAATACACACGAAGGAAAGAGAGTTTAGATAAGAAGGCAACAGTTAACCGAAGCTAAGATAATTGTTGACCAACGTTTACCCAATAGGATGCAGAAGTCCTGTGCAGTTCCCTCCTTCACACCACATGGCCTCGATGCTCTCGAACGTTTCCTAGGTACATATTCTATGCATACCCTGTACTGTTCTTTACATATATTATTTCTATACCACCCAACAGTCCTGCCAACAGGTACCGTTATTGCCCTCCTGCAGATGAAGTAACGAAAGCTCAGAAAAGTTAAAGCTGGGATTAGAATTCTGGGATAGAATTCTGTCTCATCCCAGAATCTGTGCATGATTTTTTTTCTTTTTCATAAAATATGCATAAAAAGAGTACATAGGAATGTACTACCTCAAAAAAATAAAATAGACAGCATTTTGCCCACTATCAATTTCCTTAAAATTTAGACCCCCCCTGATGCTCCTCCTCGTTGCATCTCTTCGCCCCCCCCTACCCCAAGGCTGCCGTTCCCCTGAATTTTGTGTTACTCATTCACTTGCTTTTCTTTATCCATTTATTCCAAGGAACCGGAAAACCCAAGCAGTTACAGAGTGGAGCAGAACCAGCGTGGAGTGCGGGGAGGACCAAATAAGAAATGTTTCTTTTCACAATACACTCTTTAGTGATATTTCATGTTTGTAACTTTGGAAATTTGGAAATTATTAAAATAGCAATCGAATGAAAAACAGAAAAACTGAGACTGAGTTATAAAATAAAAGTAAAATAGGGATAATCACACGGCCTGCCTCGCAGAGTTAAGGATAAAATGAGTGTAAGAATTCTAAAAAAAAATTGTGCAGTTCATACCCTGCCTGTCCTTTTAGATAAAGGGGGACACGTGTCACCCTGCTGTCCCTGAAGAAGCTGATGGCAGGACTTCCCTCGGCTCCTTGAGAGGTCACGCCCTCGGCGGGGCTCTGCCTCTCAGTTTTCTAGTTCAACGCTCAGGCTCTAGAAACACCGTTTGTGCCAATGATGGATTCAAGCTACAGAATTTAACTCGGAAGAGGAGAGCTCCCCCTGGGCTCTGATGCGGGACAGCGTCTTCGGTCACATGGACGCCGGCCACCAGCTCAAGGGAGGAACTACCCGCCACGAGGCCGTGGAGACGGCGAGAGGCTCGAGCGGGTGTCAGGGCGCGAGCAGCAGCGTCCCCTGGAGGGGCCGCGCAAGGAGGCGACTGCTCCGAGGTCTCCAGGCTCGGGTCTGCCCTCTGGTGGCTGGAGGTGTCATGACTCCTGGAAAACGCTTTTTTCTCTCTCTCAAATTTCCCACAGGAGTATTTAATTCTGAATAAATAACTGACGAGGAGGAGAAATGAGAAGCACTTCGGAAGGCACACGTTGTTGAGCCTTTGGAGGGAGAATGGGTTCCCACTTCTTTGGATTTCTTTCCTCTAAGCCGGTGGTTCCCCAGAAATCACAAAAATTAAGTTGGTGCACAAAGCAAAAAAATGCATTGACTTAAAGGTTTGTCCCTCATTCTAGTGAGATTTTTTTTTGTTCCGCAGACTTTTGGGGGCTCTATGAAATGGTAGTCATAGTAAATGGTATTTTTTTTTTAGTGTTGCATGCTGTCTCCCAAGTGGCTGGAGCATTTTCACCCCTGCTTCTGGGAGCCACTGATCCAATCCACCAGGCAGCCTGTCAAATTCCTAACCACAGAATCAGTTCCCATTGGAATGGATGTCCAGACTCACTTTACAGATGTGACACTAGGCAGGCTAAGTGATCTTTCCACAGTGATTTAGTGTATAGCACACAGCAGGACCTGAGGTTGAAGAGCAGGAAGGCAGTGGGTGCTAGGGCCTGCAACGCAGAATTTTGGGGTACCAAAAGCAATGTCCTTTTCACCATGTCAGGGTCTCTGAGATGCCCGGGAAGAAACTGCTGGTTTTTCATAACAAACAAGGGTTGGACTGGGGATCTGAATGGCAGGAACCCAGCAGGGAGAAGCAGTGTCTGCCACGCTACAGGTGAGCCTTGGAAAGTTCTTTAGACAGTATCAGACTGGGCTTCAACTCCTTTGAGCAGTCTCCCTACTGGCTGGCATATTCCTAGGAGGGAGGAGGTAAGGCTTTGTGAACTGCAGAGAGAAGTTGGGAAATAAAGACGGGAATGTTCCAAACCATGGAAGGAGCAAGAGTAAGGGACCTTAAAATGAGCTGTGAGGTCAAACACATCCAGGGGCCCTAAGTACAGGCCAGCTCTGGATAACTCTGCATTGACAGTTTTTAAAATCCCAAGCAATGTCTCTAAACGCCCTCCAAAAAGTTCTGTCAATTTAAACTTCCATAAATTCTGCTTGTCACTTCCAGAAAAAACTTGTTTTCAAAAACAGATTTGATGAATAAAATAAAAAATAATTTTTGTAGTTCTGTTACATGTGATGTGACAGTTTGAAGCTGGGTGGACCCCAGAAAACCATGTGTTTAGAAGAAATCCATTCCTGTGGGTGTGAACCAATTGTAGGTGGAACCTCGTGATTAGATACCCAGGATGGTCTTAATTCTCTTACTGGAGTTCTTTATAAACAGGATGAATATGAAAAGAGACACAGGAATTTAGAGGGAAACCCACAGAAGCTGAGAGAAAGCAATGAAGCCAGAGCTGTGCACAATGGAACCCCGAGGAGAAGACAGAGACCAGCACATGCCGCCATGTGCCTTGCCAAGTGACAGAGGAGTCCAGGACCGCCAGGGGCCAGTCTTCAGGGTGATGCCTTGATTTGGACACTTTTCTCAGCCTCGGAACCGTAAACTTGCAAGCCAACAAACCCCCATTGTAAAAGCCAACCCATTCTGTTACTGCTTTTGGCAGCTTTTAGCCAACCAAATCATGAGCCAACATGTGTGAACATCAAAGACATCACGTTGAGTGAAATAAGCCAGACACAAAAGCACAAATATTGTTTAATTGCACAGATCTGCAATAATTAGAATAAGCAAATTCATAGAGTCAGAAACTGAAATACAGGTTGCCAATGGCTGGGTGGGGATAAGGAATGGGGAGTTAGTGCTTATTTGGTACAGAATTTCTGTTTAGGATGATGGAAATTTTCAGTAATGGATGGTGGTGATGGTAACAGAACATTGTGAACATATTTAACACCACTGAATTATATATTTGAATGTGGATGAAAGGGGAAATATTAGGATGTGTATATGTTACAAGAATTTTTTTAAAAATTTTAAGCACAGAATTATACAACACAGTGAACCCTGATATAAAACTATGGGCTATAGTTAATAGCATAATTATAGTAAATATTCTTTCATTGATGGTAACAATGGCTCCACACTAAAGCAAAGTATTAATAATAGGGAAAACCATGTATGTGGGGGTATATGATTTTTTCTGTAAACCTATGACTTCTCTAAAAAAGCGCAGCCCACCCAGGAGTGTTGCCACTCAGGAGTGTTGCCACCCAGGAGTGTTGCCACAGTTAAATATATATAATATATATATTTAATGAATAGTCACTTCAGTAACTAGTTACTACTTAAGAATAATGAAAAGAGTATTGCAATTGCAATAATTTTCATTTTTTCCTCTTGGACTAAGGTAATCAAATTTTAAAGGATTATTTTTCTTCAATTGATTGTATTTAAATCTTTACCAACCTTTAATAAGCTTATGATTACCCATGCAATTCACTTACGTAGCCTATGATTAACATTGTGCAAATAATCAGGATGAATGAAAATGCAAGGCTTTCTTGATTGCATGTATTCTAGATGAATTGCTGTGGCTAATAAAATCGAAGCGTTCCACAATAATAGAGAGAAAGAAATCAGAATTGGTTTTAAAAGATCATTAAGGCCTTTGGAAATAAGTATCTCATTATATTCTTTATTTCACTAATTTTAGGATGCACTGTTTTTTTTTCACATTTTGATATCGCTGATTTTGAGATGCCTCTTCCAATCACTGGGGCCAAGCAGTTGTCATGCAATAAATGTCATTTCCTGTGTATGTGTTTCAACAAATGCTAAATGGGTGTCAAAGATGGGAAAACACGAGAGGTGAGCACTCTTAAAAACATTCTTGATAGACAAACATAGACATGAAAGACAATGTCAAAAGATGATTCAAAAGCATCAGATTCTGAATGTGAAGAAGTTTTAGGAATGTTTAATTCTTTTTAATTACATTTTCCTTTTTATATGTGTACAAGCATGATAGAATCTCTTTGTAAATAAGTCTAAAAAGAGCTTTTTTAATAACTAAAATATCAAGAAATAAAAAATCATTTTGCTATAATTTAACTTGCAGCATATTTTATTATAAGATAAAATACTGGTGTTTCTTATATAAGTCAGTGATGGCTTAGATTTAATGATACATGGTACTTTCTATAAAAATCTTAAACATTTGCATTATTTTATAAAATTGTTTGTGTTCATTTGTAGACATGTGCAAAGCAGTAAAAAATTTGAATCACTCAAGGTACACATTTCCTGCTGATGTTTAATAAGGCAACACTCTGCCTTCTTGTTTCAGCTCATACTATAAACAAGTATCCTTTTCATATACTTAGTGCCATGTTTTCCATATTTGTGTGCTTTTTTTTTAAAGATTTATTTTTATTTATTTCTCTTTGCCCTCCCCCCTCGCCCCATTGTCTGCTCTCTGTGTCCATTCGCTGTGTGTTCTCCTATGTCCACTTGTGCCCTTGGCGGCCCTGGGAATCTGTGTCTCTTTTTGTTGCATCATCTTGCTGTGTCAGCTCTCTGTGTGTGTGGCGACACTCCTGGGTGGGCTGCGCTTTTTTCATGCAGGGCGGCTCTCCTTGCAGGGTGCACTCCTTGTGCTTGGAGCACCCCCATATGGGGGTATCCCTGCACGGCATGGCACTCCTTGAACATAGCAGTTCTGTGCATGGGGCAGTTTACCACAGGGGTCAGGAGGCCCTGGGTTTGAACCCTGGACCTCCCATATGGTAGGCGGATGCGCTATCAGTTGAACCATGCCCGCTTCCCTTACTTGTGTACTTTCAGTTGGTGATTTCACAATTTAAAATGGCCTAGAAGTACAGTGCTGTAGTGCTAGGTATTTCTAAGTACAAAAAGGCTGTGATGTGCCTTACAGAAAAAATGCACATGTTAGATGTCTCAGACAGACACACATTACAGTGCTGTTGGCTGTCAGTTCAATGTTTTATATAATTTTAGTCTTTTTAAATTTATTAAGTCTTGTTTATGACCCAACACGTGGTCCATCCTGGGGAATGATCCATGTGCACTTGAGAAGAATGTATATCCTGATGTTTTGGGATGCAATGTTCTGTATATGTCTGTTAGGTCTAGTTCATTTATCCTATTATTCAAGTTCTCTGTTTCTTTGCTGATCTTCTTTCTAGATGTTCAATCTCTTGATGATAGTGGTGTATATAAGTCTCCAACTATGTATTTGGGGACATTGTGGTTAAGTGCCTAAATACATGATTGTTATTTCTTCTTGGTGGATTGCTCCTTTTATTAATATAAAGTGTCCTTCTTTGTCTCTTGTAACAGTTTTTGACTTAAAGTCTATTTTGTCTGATATTAGGGTAGCTACCCCAGCTTTTTTTTTTTTTTTTTTTTTTGATTACTATTTGCATGGATTATCTTTTTCATCCTCTCACTTCAACCTATTTGTATCTTTGGGTAGAAAGTGAGTCTCTTGTAAACAACATAAGTTGGATCATGCATTTTTATCCATTCTGCCAATCCATGTCTTTTGATTGGGAAGTTTAATCCATTAATATTCAGTGTTCTTATTGTAAAGGCAGTATACTTACTTCATCCATTTTGTCCTTTAGCTTTTATATGTCATATCTATTTTGCTTCTTTTTTCCTTTATTGCAGTCTCCTTTTCTGTATAGTTGATCTTTTGTGATGTCTGTGACTCATGCTTTTCTCATCTCTTTTTCTGTATATTTTAGAAATATTTTGTGGTTACCCTGGGGTTTATATTACACAATCTATGTCTATAATCTACTAATTTGAAAAGATAACCACTTAGCTTCAATAGCATCCACGTTCACTACTCCCATACACCCTTGTTTCCTGTCTTTATATTGTTTTTGTCCCATATTACCTCTTTATATACTGTGTATCCGTTATCAGGAACTATGCCTTTTTCTGGTTCAATTGTATTCTCTTATAGAAATTAAAGAGTGGAGTTATATATTGAGGAGACAATGCTATTAAGTTTTGCATTTACCCTTTTAGTAATCTTAAGTGAAGATCTTCATTGTTTCACACTACTTCAAGCCACGCTCTCTTCTCTTTTCCTTTCAACCTGAAGGGACTCCCTTTAGCCATTCTCATGGGGCAGGTTTTTGGGGACGAACTCTCTCTGGTTCCACTCATCTGTGAATGTTTTAACTCTCCCTAATTTTTGAAGGACAGTTTTGCTGGATAAAGAATTTTTGGTTAGCGGTTTTTCTCTTTCAGTACCTTAAATATATCATACCGCTACTTTCTCATGTCCATGGTTTCTGATGAGAAATTTGCACTTAGCCTTATTGAAGATTCCTTATATGTGAGAAATCATTTTTTTCTTGCTGTTTTTCTCTCTTTATCTTTGGCATTTGACATTCTGTTATTTCCCTTGTCTTCTCCTTCCAGGACATCCATGATGCATATGTACACTTCATGGTGTCAGTCAAATCCCTGACACACTGCACAATTTTTTCTATTCTTTTCTCTCTCTGTTCTTCTGACTGTATGATTTTTATTATCCTGTCTTCTTGTTTGCTGATTCTTTCTTCTGCCTGTTCAAATCTGCTCTTGTATGCCTCTAGTGTATTTTTTTTTAAGATTTATTTTTATTAATTTCTCTTCCCTTCCCCCCCAATGTCTGCTCTCTGTGTCCATTTGTTGTGTGTTTTTCTGCACCGCTTGTATTGTCAGGCAGCACCGGGAAATTGCATCTCTTTTTTGTTGTGTCATCTTGCTGCATCAACTCTCTGTGTGTGGTGCCACTCCTGGGCAGGCTGTGCTTTTTTCACGTGGGGCAGTTCTCCTTGTAGGGCACACTTCTTGCTCACGGGGTACCCCTATGCAGGGGTGCCCTTGAATGGCATGGCACTCCTTACACACAGCAGCACTGTGTGTGGGCCAGCTTACCACATGGATCAGAAGACCCTCGGTATCAAACTCTGGACCCTCCATATGGTAGGTGGATGCTCTATCAGTTGAGCCACATCCACTTTCCTCTAGTGTATTTTTAATCTCCATTGTTGTGCCTTTCATCCCTATACTCTCTGCTATATTTCTTTTTTTTTTTTTAAGATTTATTTATTTCTCTCCCTTCCCCCTGCCCCCCTGCCCAGTTGTCTGCTCTCTGTGTCCATTCGCTGTGTGTTCTTCTGTGACCACTTCTATCCTTATCAGCAGCACTGGGATTGCATCATCTTCTTGTGTCAGCTCTCTGTATGCGGCACCATTCTTAGGCAGGCTGCAATCTCCTTCACACTGGACAGCTCTCCTTACGGGGCACACTGCTTGTGCATGGGGCTCCCCTACATGGGGGACACCCCTGCATGGCATGGCACTCCTTGTGCACATCAGCACTGTGCATGGGCCAGCTCTACACGGGTCAAGGAGGCCCAGGGTTTGAACCGCGGACCTCCCATGTGGTAGGCAGATGCCCCATCCATTGGGCCAAGTCCGCTTCCCTATATTTCTTTTTAAACTTTCAAATTCTGCATTATGCTCACTCATTGTCTCTTAATACCCTTTAGCTCTTTATCCATATTTTCCTTCATCTCCTTGAATTGATTTAGGAGGTTCATTTGAACATCTTTGATTACTTATTCCAAATTCTGCCTCTCCTGTGAAGTTTTAATTTGTTCACTTGGCATAGCCACATCTTCCTGTTTCTTAGAAGGCCTTTAATTTTTTGCTTCTGTCTGGCATCTGATTATTTTGATGTGTTAACTCTGAGGTTCAGGTTCTCCCTCTTGTCTAGGGTTTTATTGTTGATTGGCTTTGTGTTGAAGGCTCTTCTTCAATGCTTGTTCCAACTTATTCTGGACCTTTAGAGTAACCTGTATTTAACTGCTCAGATTTTCTCAGCTCTTTTGCACCTGATTTTTGCTCTGGATATGCAGTACACTTTTTAAGATTTCGCTTTTGTGTTTAATTGTTTCACCTCCAAGAGAAAGCTTCCTTTCCTCTGTTCCTTGCCTGGGAATCTTGATCTTTTCTGTTTATTTTTTGTGCAGAATTTTCTCCCCAACTCCAAAGATCTTTTTACATACCCTCCCTCATTCACTGCCCCCTTTTTATTACACATTTCAGTTCTGGGACCTGTCTTGTCTTACAGCAGTTCAGTCCCCCCCCCCCCCCTTTTTTTTTTTTTTCCTGTGAGGCTTTTCTGCTTCCAGTTTCTTCCCCATTAAGTTATCCTGCCCTTGGAAGCCAGGTGAGGTCAATCTAGAAAGGTCTGTTTTGCATTTAGGTAGGTCAGCAAACAGAGATTGGGTTGAGTGTGTGCACCTCTTGCCAACAGTTCTGCTATAGTCTCTTTTTTCCCCGGGGACCCTTTTGGGTTTTTTTGTTTGCTTGTTTTTGTTTTTTATTTTTATTATGTGTCTATTTTTATTTATCCCTTCTCCCCAGATGGCTCTTTCATCTGTCTGCTCATCATTTGCTTGCCTTCTCCAGCAGGCACTGGGAACCACATGGGACATGAGTGCCCAACAGCCTCAGTCACATCTGCTCCCCATGGGCTGTGGTGGCTTGGGGCATCTGCTCCTTTAGGTGTCTGCTTGTTGCAGTGGTGCAGTGTCCATCTCGTGGCTGATGCAGCATCTGCTCATTTTCTTTAGCAGGCACCCAGACCCAAACCTGGGACCTCCTATGCAGTAGGCAGGTGCCCAAGTGGTTGAGCCACATCTGCTTCCCTGGGGACCCTTTTGTATTTGGCACTCCTCAGCCACTTACGCTGCACCCTGGGTCTCTGCAGACTTGGGTCCCCATGCCTGGACATGCATGGGGCTCTCATTCACTGCTGTGAGTGGCTCTATGATCTGCAGCCATGGCAGGAGGGACCCAGGCCAGGCTGCCTCTGTGCAACTCCTAAGCTGTGTGAAGCCAAGTGAGGGGAGGGGTCCAGGCTGGCAGGTACAGGACATAACTCTGCTACCTGATCTTGGTGGTTTTCTCCCCTTTTTCTTCAATTCAGCATTTGTGGAGCCCTCCATTCTCTCTCGTACTCCAGAGTTCCAAGCAACTGGGATGAGTTCTTTAATTAGTTGATTCTGAGGACAGTCTTTTCCAAGGGATGTGTTACATCACCATGTTGATGATGTCACCTATCAGGTCAATGTTAATGAATCAACAATATATGTTAAAGAAAACAATTTTATTGGTTGACAGAAATGGGGCCAGAGACCCACAGGAATCCACCCCCAAATTTCCCGTAAGAATAATGGTTCTTTCTTCACTAATTCAGCCTTCACAGTGACTTTATAGACATAATCACTGAAAATAATGAGAATCCACTGTACTTACAACTAACTGTGTGGCTTAGAAAGAAAAAGTATAGGGGATTACCAGAGCAAGTAACTGGGGACTAACCTAATCTGGACTAACAAAAAAAGCCTCTCTGAAGAAGTGGCCTTTTTTCCTGAATGTGGACTTTGTCCTTGCCTTCATTTTCCCCGGTGGAGTGGATCTACTCACCCTCAAGATTCAGTGAATTCCTGCTTCTTCTTTAAAGCTTTTGCTGACTGCAGGGTAAGTTGGACACTCCTTTTCTGTGTGTCTTTACATTCTTGGCACATCATGGGTATGCACAAAATATCCATTGGATATTTATTGAACAAATATAACAATACATGACTCAGTAAATATTATTTTTACTTGACCTATTGTCAGACCCTGAGCTCCCTGGGAGCAGAGGCTGTGTCTTGATTACCCTCCATCACGATGCTTTATTTGTGGCACTTTTTAAACATTTGTTGAGTGAATGCTTGAGGTTCAGGAATCGGGGTTATGATAGAGGTCTAATAGGAGATGAAGTTTCAATGTAAACTGGGGTCAGATCATGGAAGGCCTTAATTGTCAATTGAAGGAGTTTGGGCTTCATGTGTAGAGCATGGGGGGCTGCAAGAAGTGTCTGAGCAAGAGACAGACATGTTCAGAGTTGTGCATCATGCAGATAACTCTTGTCCGTCGGACTCACGATATAGGTCAGTGGGGAGAGACTGGAGGCAAGGAGGCCGGTTAGGAAGTTCTCAGAGTAGTTCATATGAATGGGCCTCCCCTCGATTAGTGGTGATAGAAAGGGACAGGGCAGGGAAGCAGGCAGGGAGAAATGGCAGCACCAAACCTGAGAACCGAGGCCACGTGGGAGACTTACTCTGTGGGATTTGCCACCAGAGGCTGTAGTTCAAGTAAACTCTCTGTGCTATTTCCTAAGAAGTCTCTAGAGACACATAAGTTTTCTAGGTAAGTAATTAAGAAATAGTAAAGTTCTCCAGAGAATAGCTAAATGCCCTAGATAATTTCTCCAATTTTGATTTAGCAAAAGGATGCAATGAGTATGCCATAATTCATTTTTGGTGACCGCCCCCTGGTTTCAAACCAAAGAACCATTTAACAGCACTCAGGCACCATCAATAACTGAGTTCCTTCAAGAAGCTTTACTGCATCAGCTCCTAGACTCTGGCTTCCTTCTGATAACTGGACTTTATGTTTCATTTTTATTGCTTCATCTCTTTGTAGCTTTAGTTTCTAATACTATAGATAAGGCTGTGGGTTTATTTGTTCATTAAAAGTAAATAAAACAGAAAGAAAAGAGGGCATACAAAAAAAATTACACTGTCTTCCAAATTTTATACCAGAAGTCAGGTAAAAGAAAATGTAAGATTCCATAGGCATGCAAAGGTTAATTTATCTGCCCCATGTATGTTTCCAAAGATATATCTATTCCTGAACCCAAAGCAATCATATATAATGTGTTGAGTTAACATTGGTACAATTTACTTTTGATTTTTCAAGACATGAACAATATTTATGAGTGACTCTTCTGTGCACTCATAAACATCTAGTAGGGTCTCCTCTGGGTCAAGCACTATATCTTATACTTTTATGTACCTTAAAGTACAGCCTTCACTAACTCCTGCAAGATACTGTATTATCTCCATTTTTCAATTGCAGAAACAGAGGCCCAGAGTGGCTCAGTGACTTGCTTGAGGCCACACAGCTCCTAAGTGACATAGCCCAGTTGGAATTTAAGTCTCTACCATGCGACCTCTCTCTAAGATAACCACAGCAGATTAGCTACAAATAGCAATGCAACTCAACAAAAGTCTTCTCTAAAATAGGCAAGAGAATGAAAGCTCTCTTTCATGCTGTCCTGAAACTAGAGGAGGGAACAAGCCTCAGGAAGTGTACCAGTTTCAATGAGCAAGAAGAAACTGATTCTCAGCAGCAAACTGTATAATCACCACAAAGCACATGCTAGCCTTATAAAAATGTCCTCTTTCTAATGTAACTTCTCTCAGAAAGAAGGTCATGGCCTTGAGTCAAATGTCACCAGACAGTGCCACTGTGACAGTATTGCAGGACTCACTGTACCGTAATCCTGGGCTTTTCATCAGGAAGCGCGCACTTTATAAGATTTATTTCTCTGCTTGGAATGATAAATACTCTGTTACTGTGTGCAAATCACTTAAAGGTAATTGATTGCTGGGTGATATTTACAGCCACCCTGAGAGCAGTTTGGAGCCGATTATCGCTGTTTATATTTCTTTTCTTTGGTAACTGATGTCTAGAAAAGTTAGCAATTCCTAATTGGATTGTGGAATTAAACCCTGATCTCTGGCTCTAAGTCCAGTGCAATTTTGTGTACTTAAGAGATGATCATTAATTAGTAAATCTAAAAAGCATAGATTTTTTTTCCCTTAAGACTGCAGGAGAGATAATTCCCTGATCTTTTCTATCTCTGATTATATGGAAGAAGGGATCTGTGACTTTTTGGTCTCGCCGATGGCAATTCTGATGCCAACTAACCGGGCTGGAGCACCTCATAGGCACTGTCTGCCACAAGAGTGTCCTCGCCTCAGACACCAGCTGCAAATTTGGGGGTTCCCAGGCTACCCACACTTCTGACCAACTGGCTATGCTTCCCATCACCCTCTCAGGTTCAATCATTTTCTAGAACGTCTGATAGAAATCAGGAAAGTGCCATACCTAACGATTACAGTTTTCTTATAGCAAAAAGGATACAAATAAGAAGAAACCAAAAGAAGAGAGGCACCGGACAGAGTCTATGAGGATCTCAAATGCCCAGCACCTGTTCCTCTCGGCACGGAGTCGGCACCCATCACCCTCCTGGCGCACCAGTGTGTGTTACCAGTCGGGAATTGCACTCACCTAAGCTTCAGTGGTGGAGTTTTACTGGGATTTCACCACGGAAGCGGACTTGATGCACTCACTGCCCACGTGTTGAACTCAAACCCCGGAACTCGTCCCTCCTGGCGGTGGAATGGTGTCACCTGGTCAAAGCCTGGCCCTCTGATCGGGTGGGTGGTCTTTCTGGCCCACCTTAAGACTCCCCAACCACCTCCTTAGCTAAGTCAGCAGGTGTGGTCAGAGGCCCACCGAGAACAACCAGGATGCTCCTATCACTCGGGAATTTCTAAGGCTTTCTGGGTTCCCAGGAGCCAGGGGAGGAGCAGACCTCTCTTCGAAGGCTAAATTCCTTACTCTGCCCTCTCCTGCTGGGTACTGGTGCCAGACACAGCGTCACATAGTGTGCCATTTTAAGCTCTCAGAGCAAGCACATGTGGTGGGAATTATTATCTCCATTTTACAGACAGGGAAATGGAACCTCACATTGAGGAAATTGCCCAAAGTCGCAATTTCAGTTTCAATTGGGAGAGAGTTCAAATACCAAATTCAGGTCAAACAAAGCCCATGCTTGTTTACCCATTGTGTACCATCGCCTTTATTATTACTATTGTTACTGTTACTATTATTATTTTCATATTGACATCTGTTAGGTAAATCTCATAAATGGGACAACAGAAACGAGAAGAGTTAGAATTCACAGATAACTGTCAACTCTTATTTTAGCTTTCCTCTCAGATCTTTAATTTGAAAAGTAGATCTGTTGGGTTGCCAAACTGACTGATTTGAAATTTCCTGCCTCTCTCTGGCCTATGCTCGGCTGAAAGGTGAATGTAGGGGGAAGCAGGCGTGGCTCAACTGTAGAGCGTCCGCCTACCATATGGAGGGTCCAGGGTTCAAACCCAGGGCCTCCTGGCCCATGTGGTGAGCTGGTCCACGTGCAGTGCTGATGCACACAAGGAGTGCCCTGCCACGCAGGCCACACACAAGGAGTGCACCCTGCAAGGAGAGCCACCCTGCGTGAAAAAAGTGCCGCCTGCTCAGGAGTGGTGCTGCACACATGGAGAGCTCATGCACAAGATGGCACAACAAAAAAGAGACGCAGTTTCCCAGTGCCACCAAGAATGCAAGCAGACACAGAAGAACACACAGCAAATGGACACAGAGAGCAGACAACGGGGGGTAAGGGGAGAGAAATAAATACAATAAATCTTTTTTTAAAAAAAAAAGTTGAATGTGGGAAGACTTGAATACTCAGACCAGGCAATCAATGTTTCTGTATAATCAGGATTTGCTTTTATATATATGCTAATGCTTAAGAGTAAATTTCAGAGTTCATACTTTTACATTTTAAATAGGAAATCCATAGCATCACTCAGAAGTAAAGTTGTGTTTTTTCACCATGGAAGTTCAGGGTGAATATTTCTATCACCATAACAAACTAACATTCCTCATTTCTTTCCCTAAGCATAGCTGCATTGTGACACAAATGTACCAGGGAAATGCTAACCCCTTTTGTTCCTTCTAAATGGACATCGATATGGAGTGGATGGAAAGGGTACTTGAGCAACTGCCCACATCAAAAAGAGAGAAAAAGAACCAGAACCTAATCTCCTTTTCTTGTAAAGTATTTTTATTCTGGGTTTGTAATATACAGAAGCAACATCTTTTAGGGAGTGTTCCAAGATAAGCTTAGGATGGTATTTCTTTGTAAATGCCATCAAATGAATTGCTTTAAAACTCAAAAGATCGTAACAGAATTAAATATAGTGAAGGACAGACTTTTAAGAAATTACCTTATCTGAAAACTGACATTCACGTGTGCCATTTCTAAAAAGCTACTTTTAGTAACTGTTAGGAAAAAGTGCCTGGTACATTATCAAAACATAACTAAAACATAGGGTGCCTCTGATTGTATAAAAATCCAGGGTAAACAGCAAATTCATATAAACAAGCGCTCAGTGCTGCTCTCTTACCCCACCCCCCACCCCCAGTATCCCTAATACACCGTGATACCAAGTACAACCGGTTCAGGAATAGAAGAAAGGCTGAAGGAATGAAGCGAAGTGACAGCCTCAGGGAGCTAACTCTCGAGTGCTGGGGTGGGAGATCACGGGCACTGGCTTTTGAAACTGGTTTGACTGCTGTGGTAGATTGACTCATGTAACACCCCCCTCCCACCAAAGGACACGTTCATCATCTTAATCCATCTTAATCCATCTTAACCCCCGTTTGTAACGAGCACTCGGGTGGACTCATCCGGGGCCTGTTTAGGTGGGCCTTCGACTTGAGGCTGGAGGCCTCAGGACCAGCCAGAAGCCACGTAAACCTGAGAAGAGCAAGGACCACGCCACGCGACGGGAGGCGGCGCTGAAAGCGGCAGAACCCCAGGGATGGTGGCAGGACGGCGGCAGGACAACGCAGCCCCCTGGGAAGGCACAGCCTTGGCCCCTTGATGCTGGACTTGCAGCCTCCAGAAAAGCGAGACAACCAGTTCCCGTCGTGGGAAGCGCACTTGGCCCAGTGGTTAGGGCGTCCGTCTACCGCATGGGAGGCCCACGGTTCAAATCCCAGGCCTCCTTGACCCATGTGCAGCTGGCCCATGCGCAGTGCTGATGCGTGCAAGGAGTGCCGTGCCACGCAGGGGTGTCCCCCGTGTAGGGGAGCCCCACGCACAAGGAGTGTGCCCTGTAAGGAGAGCCGCCCAGCACGAAAGAAAGTGCAGCCTGCCTGAGAATGGCGCCTCACACACGGAGAGCTGACATAACAAGATGATGCAACAAAAAGAAATACAGATTCCTGGTGCCACTGATAAGGATAGAAGTGGTCACAGAAGAACACACAGTGAGTGGACACAGACAGCAGACAATTGGGGGGCGGGGAGAGAAATAAATTAAAAAGAAATTCCTGTCGTGAGGTTGGCCGGTGTGTGGTATTTGTCACAGCAGTCTGGCAAATGAAGGCTGACCACAAGCCTGTGAGCTTAAACCCATTGCTTAACCCCCCCGAGCCTTGGTTTCTGAATCTGTGGAATAAGAGCAATAACATAACAACAAGGTTACTGAGAGGATTAAATGAGATGATACACGTGGAGCCCTATCGACGCCACAACCATGCGGTTCGGTCCCAAAGGAGTGCCACCGTTAAAGACACACAGACTCTATTGGCAAAATATTAAATACCATGGAAAAACAATTCCAATTTTTATTCGGGTTTCTCAACATTGAAGAGAATCCAGTTTGTACCCGACTGCAGTATTTCTCGTAGCAGCTTGCTTCTTCTACCTCGTTCACCTTTATCCCCCGTCTCCGGTGTTCCATCATTTACTGTACTGCCAGAGAACATCCTCTAAGCCTCCTCTCTCTCTCTCACTCCCACCCCACTCCCCACATGCCTTTGCATTTCTGCGACAACCTCTTTGGAAAGTTCTTTCTCTTCAACTCCACTCTCTCAGACCCTCTGGCCATTCTGCACCACAAAATAGAGAGATCATTCTGAGAAACCCCAGTGGCCTGTTTGGCGGGGGATGGGGTGGGGTGGGGCAGGAAGGTTGGCAGAAAAGGGGGTTTTCATTAAACCAGAAATGATAGGCTTTTCCTTATTAATATGGGAGGATAATGTGGTGGAAAACCTGCCAACTCTTCCATGGGCACATTTTTTACCCCATGATATATGTCAGGAAAATAGCAGTGTCAAATACAAAGTAAAATCTCAGTTTTTCTAGTCCTCTCTTCCAGTCAATACTGGTTTGCGATAGCTATTGCTGAGTAACAAACTACTCCAAAACTACGTGGATCAAAACAACAGTTATTGTTATTTTTTCCTGGTTCAGGGGTTCACTGAGCTCAGCCAGCTACTTCTCACCTGGGTCCTCTCACGAGACAGCAGTCAGATGACAGCTGGAGCTGGAGGCGTCTGGAAGCTCAGCTGGACAATCTGGAGCCTCCGTGGGGTGGACGGGAGAGCGGGAGGCTGGCTGGGGAATGCTCTGCAGGGCCTTCCCACGTGCCTTGCCCGGGCTTCCCAGCAGTGTGGCAGCCTCGGGGAATCGGACTTCATGGGGCTGCCTTTCTCAGGGTGAGGGTTTCGAGACACCAAGCAGAAGCTGCGAGGCTCCTGGTGAAGTAGCGTCACAGCACCGAGGGCCATCTTTTCAACTCACCCCAAAATAACTCCCCCGCCTCCACAATTTTGGAAATTTAGAAACGTTTTGTTATACCTTATATTAATTTTGCTGAAGGAGAGAGAGCCCAGGTCAGATTGGCAGTCCCCTACTCTCGAGCTAACGAAAGTTCAGAACGAAGACCTCCAGTCCCTCCTGTCTTGGAAAGGCAGTGTAGCAGAGAGGTCAAAGTGGGCCCTGCCATGCTGATGTCTGCCTATTCTAACGAGAGAAAAAGAACTAGGGCTGTCTCATCACTACTTTTTGAGCGACACTTCTCTAGACCATTAAGGTCCTCATTCTAAACCAGGAGAGTAACTTAACCCTCCTTGACTGCCCTGGCCCCTGGGCTCCCCTCGGCCTTTCTGTCACCCCTCATGCCTCTGCCCTAAGAGTTGGCAGGTGGGTAGCGGATGTGGCTCAACTGATAGAGCGTCCGCCTACCATATAGAAGGTCCAGGGTTCAAACCCAGGGCCTCCTGGCCCATGTGGTGAGCTGGCCCATGTGCAGTGCCGCCACGTGCAAGGAGTGCCATGCCACGCAGGGGTGTCCCCCGCGTAGGGGAGCCCCATGCACAAGGAGTGTGCCCTCAAGGAGAGCCACCCCACGCGAAAAGCGCAGTCGGCCCAGGAGTGGTGCCGTACACACAGAGAGCTATCACAGCAAGATGACACAACAAAAAGAGGCACAGATTCCCGTGCTGCCTGATGAGAATGCAAGTGGAAACAGAAGAACACACAGCGAATGGACACAAGAGAATAGACAACAGAGGGGTGGGGGAGAGAAATAAATACAAATAAATCTTAAAAAAAAAAAAAGACTTGGCAGGTGATCCTTGGTCTCTCAAGTGACCCAGAGTCATGAGGAAATCAAACATAGCCCTGAAGGCATGGGCCTAGGTTGCTTCATGGCTCAACCACATTTTCAATATTGGATTAAACCATATGAAATTGCAGGTATGAAATTTTTAAAAATTGAAAACTTTTATTTTTGAGATAATTGTAATTTCCTTTGCAATTATAAGAAATAATAAGAGCCACCCCATGTATCTTTTACTTAGTTTCTGCCAAGAGTAACATCTTGTAAAACTGTAGTACAACATCACAACCAGGACATTGACAATGAAAGAGTCAAGATTCAGAACATTCCCAAATGCACAGGATCCCTCCTGCCACCCTTTTATAGCCACACTCACTGCTCTCCTTCCTGGCAACTGCTGTTCTGTCCTCTACTTCTGTAATTTTATTTCAAGAATGTTATACAAGTGGGGTCATACATTATGTGATCTTTGGGGATTGACTTTTTTTACTCAGCATGATTCCCTGAAGATTCATCCAGGTTGCCCTGTATGTGAGCAGTTCATTCCTTTTTACTGCTGAATGGTATTCCATGGCATGAACGTACCACCATTTGTTTAACCATTCATTCATTAAAAGATATCTTGTCTCCAGTTTTTGCTGATTAGGAATGAAGCTTCTATGCATATTTATGTTTAAAAAAAAAATGAGGGCCCTAGAATCAGGCTGCCTGAGCTTGACTCTTTTTTTTTTAAAGATTTATTTTTTATTTATTTCTCTCCCGTTCCCCGCTGCTCCCTGCCCCCAGTTATCTGCTCTCTGTGTCCATTCGCTGTGCGTTCTTCTGTGTCCACTTGTATTCCTGTCAATAGCACCCAGAATCTGTGTCTCTTTTTGTTACGTCATCTTGCTGTGTCAGCTCTCTGTATGTGCGGTGCCATTCCTGGGCAGGCTGCACTTATTTCATGCTGGGTGGCTCTCCTTATGGGGTGCACTCCATGAGCGTGGGGCTTCCCTACATGGGGACACCCCTATATGGCACAGCACTCCTTGCGTGCATCGGCACTGCACGTGGGCCAGCTCACCACATGGGTCAGGAGGCCCTGAGTTTGAACCCTGGGCCTCCCATGTGGTAGGCGGATGCCCTATCCATTGGGCCAAATCTGCTTCCCTGACCTTGACCCTTGGCTACTATGTGCTGTCTCTATGAGCTTGAGCGGGTCTTGTCATCTCTCTCCTTCCTCAGCCACCAAACAAGACTAATACTATTCACAGGGCATTTGTAAAGACAAAATGATATAAAATATATCAAAATGCAGATAATGCCTAGTACATAGTTTGTGCTCAATAAATATATTTTTATTGACTATCAAGTCTTGGTCTACATATCAAGAGAATTTTGCATCCCTTTCCAGCCTGCAACTGCAATAAAGGGTCAAGAAATACTTGAACCTCACCAAGGGCTTCTGGACAATTGACTCCAGATTCAAAAAGTATAGGTAGTGGAATTTGTAATGTGAACATACTGAATAAATGGCAGGTATTTGGCAAGCACATTACAACAGAGGCTAATGAAATTTGCATGTATTTGGATTTTTGGCACCTCCAAACCATTTCGTTTTCTGCCAGAAATGATGCAGCACAACACTCTACTCAGCCTGAACTTTTTCAATTCATTTTTAAAATACTGGTAGGAATTCCATTAGTGACAGATTCATTTGGGTGCCAAAGCTTTGCAGACAAATGATAAAATCTGTTAAGTGAATTCTGGGAAACACACTGGCTAGAAAGGAGTGGAGTATGGGGAGACCATTTCCAAGCTGGGTGGAAGGAAATGGAAGTTCTCAGCCTCACCATTCCCAGGAAGAAGGCAATCCAGGCTCCACTGATCTTCCAACAAGCCTGGAGGGATCAACCAAAATGGCCCAAGGGTTTCCTGGCCTTGGCATTGGATTTGGGGTATTAGGATTAGGTTTAGGGCAGGAGTGCGTTCTCTCAGTGGAAGAAGAAGTCTATAATCCTTTTGAACTCTTGTCTCTAAGTTCATAGTGCTGATAGAGAAAGGACATGGGACCAGGACAGATTCCAAAAGACAGGCCCGGGCATACAGAAGTTCTCAGGAGTGGGAATTACTAACTGGTCTTGTCTGGACATCATCACTACACAAAATGAACCATCCCAACCCATTTTCAGTCACTATGTTCAAGGAGGAAGACAGCAATTAGCCCAGCTGGAGTGGTGTCCTGGCCCTTGGCTAGAGAAAGTATCAACTCCATGATTCGAAATCCCTTTGGAATATATCCAATGTGAAAGGGCCAATTCTTCCAGATGAGTGTTTTTATCCACAGAACGGAGAATGGGTGATGGATGGTTCAAAGCAGCATGCACCAGTTACTAAGTCAATATGAGCACCAGTGGAGAAAGGAAGGCTCTTGCCTCAACCTCAGAATAACGAGGCGCGTGGGTTAGGCAGGAGTGGTGTGCTGCTGTAATGCCAGCTCAACCAGAAGGCATGTCTTGTCCCAAGAGGCTAAGAGGCGGTTGGGAAAGAGGGGTAAACACAGTCTCAGACAATCCTTGGATTTGTTATTATCTTACTACCCCATCTGAACCTTTAAACTCTCATAGTCAGGTGAAATCCCAAAGACCAAAACATCCTTTCGCGAAGGCCTAAAAAAGAGCTAAACTAGAAAATGAAGTGTTGGCGTGAAGTCATTAATTCTGTTTGCTTCCCTGTTCATCTCAAGGAAGGTCAGGTTTATGGAAAGACACTGGGAAGGAGGATGGTGATTTGGGTGCCCCTGGGAGTACAGGGCTTACCCAGGAAGGGCCTGGGTAGGTGCAGAGCTCCTGGGGAGAGGGGCATTGCAGTGGACGAGGGCGGTCAAGGCTGGACCTGAGCCCAGGAAAAGGGCTCTCCCCGGGGACACAGTTCCTGATGCCCAGATCCCAAGCCCAGGCCGCTGTGTCATCCAGCCACGCTGAGGTTAACCAGCTTCTGCAGAAGGGGCCTTCCTGCATAATCACCACATTTAACTCTGGTTTGGAGTCCAGATGAAGGGGGGAGGAATGCATCTTGGAGTTTTAAACAGTGACTTATAAACTCTTGGAGCAGGACTTTCATAAATTGGGCAACTGTCTGTAACACATTTGGTTTATACTCTGTGATTTCGTTGGTTGAATTGATTCTGAGCAATCTGCCTTGGGGAGTTCCATCATTAAGCAAACATTTCTCTCTCTCACATATGTAATTTGGTTAGGCCCTTCATCATACACACAGCTTTTATCTCGTCTGTCTCAAGTGTCTTTATTTAGACCACTTAGTAATGCACAGCTCAAATGTTGTGTCTCCGCGGGGGACAGATAAGCAAGGGTTTAAACAGATCACAGACAGACTCAAGGCGACCGTACACTCTTTTGGGGGCAGTGGGAAACTTGGGAAGTTTCTCTGAGATATTCCAGGCAGGAGGGCTGGCTGCTGAGCCAGGGCACCTCAGAAACAGGAAGCAAAGGGGTTAAAAGCAGGAGTCAGGGCTCCCCAGGTCAGGAAACTGCCCTCCCAGCCCTGGCAGAGGATTAGACTGCATGCCCAGAGAGGCAAAACAACTTTCCCTTTCCCCCTGGCTTGTCCTCTCTGCCCCCAGAGGAAGTTCAAATCAGAGGAGGGAAGAAGAGGGAAAGCGAAGACAAAGACCAGACCCCATCCCCTTTCCTGCATCACAGAGAGCCCGGTGAGCCCAGGGCAGATCTGAGGTGGGGCGTGAGGGAGAGGAGAAGGGACTTTAACTGGACTGGACCCTGTGTGTGTATGTGCGTGTAAAGTGATGAGAGTGTCAAGAAAGCCGTGCCTGGGAAAGGTTTCAGTGTTAAAAAAAGAAAGAAAGAAACTTCATATATCCTGCCATGACCTACAGAATGGAGTGGGAGAAGGTGTAAACTACAATGTAAACTATACTCCATGCTGCGTGGCAAAGTTCTAAAATGTGTTCGTCAATTGCAATGAATGTACCACAGTAATGAAAGAAGTCGTTAATGTGGGGAAGGGTGGGAGGTATGGGGAATGGAGCATATGGGAATCCCTTATATTTTTTTATGTAACACTTATGTAATCTAAGTATCTTTTAAAAATAAATACAAAATATAAAAAAAAAAAAGAAACTGCATATCCCTGTCAGTTTATTTATCTTGTTGCTCTATTAGCACAACCATTAAAGTAAGACTAGAGCTTGGTAGCCCTTTGATCTTTTTTTTTTTTTTTCCATTTTGGCTTACATTATGGTTTATATTTTAGACTATACACATTTAAAAATTTTTAGTTCCCTTATGTTTTACATTATGGTTTACATTTTCGCTTATAGACTTGTATACAATTTTGGTGTAAGTTAACATGTCCTATATCCATCATTACATGATCTTGTGGAGCATTTCCATTGCCCCCAGTTACCCTGCTTCCATCTATTCTATACCTCTCTCCCCCTCTCCTCAGGGCCCACAGTGACAATAAATCTTCACTACTTCAGGGTCCAGATTTACAGACACTTGTAACAATGCTGAGGGCTTGACATGCTAGACTTCCCTAACTGATTGGGAGGCCCCAATTCTCTCGAGAGACACAATTGCCTCTGTTTGAGAACATCAGGTCTCCCCAGGATGCGGGTACACCTTCACACTCATTTTATGGGTCTCCACCCAATGATACAATACAGTATGACAAAATGAGCACCCACACACTCCCTAGAAGCCTGCCCCTGTAAAAGATGCCCCACCCCTTAAGCACCTTAAACATATAATCCTTCCTTATTATATTTTTTAAAGAGTTTTCTCAACATTATAGTTTCAACCATACACCTGACAGTCTCTCATATTCAACTGTTCCTCCGAACCCTCCCCCCAAGTATTTTGATCTTAAATCATCCACGTGGCTGATCATAGAGTTCATTAGGAACTGTCAGAAAACCAAGATGGCCCTTGGAAGTTAAGCCAAAAAATTACTTCAGCTTTGCAGGCTAAGAGTTAGAAATCTTCCAATTTATGAACTTAATCTTCCTGCACCTCCATTTTCCCTTCTGGCAAATGGTGGAAACTTTGAAAACAAAGTTTTCCACATAAAAACAGAATATTCTCTTTTGGCAGCTGGGGTCTGTCTTCCATATGAACAGCAACAATATTGCGTATATGAAATGGAGGATCACACTAGTTGATCTCCACGTGTCCTTCTAGTTCTGAATGCTAAGAAACGTGATACCACTGGAAAGCACAAGAAGTGCCCCAAATGCCCATCACTAGGCTGGGAGAGCAAATGTACCGTGGGGTCTGTGTTGATCAGGGTTCTCTAGCAAAACAGAAACAGCAGAACCAACCAAAGCAATTTATTATAAGGAATCAGCTTATGCAAATGTGGGGAATAGCAAGTCTAAACTCTGTAAGGAAGGCCTGGCATAGTAGACTCCGAAACAAGTGACATTGAATACCTGAGTCTGAATTCCCCAGGGGAAGCTGGCAAGTTCTGACAAGAGCCAAAGCTGACATTGAAGTGGAAATTCTTCTGACCTTCAGTCCTAGCCCTTAAGTCCTCCCAATGATTGGATGAAATCACCCACATTGTAGAGGGTAATCTCCTTTGTTGATTGTAGATGCAGTCAACTGATTTTAGATACAAATTCCATCTCCAAAATCCCCTCATGGTAATAATCAGGCCAATGCTTGCTTAACCAAATAACTGAATGCCATAACCTAGCCCAGCTGACACATGAAATTAACTATCACAGGTCAGTACCTGGTATTATAGTGCCTTAGAACCCAAGAAATATAGATAGTTTAGGTCGTATGTTGTTTAATGACTAATTTGCTACTAATAGTGGAATTCCCAGGAGTCATTTATTCTAGTCAAATGAATATATGACCAAGATTTGTGCCCTTAACTTATCATCTGGAAATAAATAACTGCTGATTTTACTGCTGGACAAACATAAGACATAGAATTAAAATATCAATAGAAAGTGATCAACTAAGTTTAAAAAATCTAGACCCCTATGGCCCATTAAGTCTAAACTATAAGACCTACTGAATGCCATTGCAGGGAATTCTCTTGCAACCCACATCTTTTTCATTTTCTTTAACTAATTTGTGCTTGCGAACATTTGTGTATAGTTTAAGAACACCAGATATTTCAATTTTGTGAAAAATGAACAAAAGATTCTGATGTGATAGTTTAATTGCTAGAATTTAAATCTTCATTTCAATGTGATATATTTAGCATACACCACCGTTGTTTTGCACTTCCAGTAAAAGTTGATAAGGCACACTGTATTGGTTTTGTTGGCAGGAAACCTATTAATAATGTTTGTACTGCTCCATTTTGGTAGGCCAATTTCCCAAAATATTTTAAAGGGTGCTTACTGCTTCCCTGAGGTTTTCCTACCTAGAGTTTGTTAATACAGGTTATTTTCGGAAACCTGTCTCTAAGAAAAGCAGCATATGTCTATATGCAGCCCCCCACACACACACACACACAGACAAACACAGGGTGGATGTGAAGGCAAAGGAGGGATAGAAAGAGGGGAATTTACTGCATCCCCGGTCAGGGGATTGATGATGCTTGAAACCACAGCTGACACTGATACTCACTTCCATTTCCATCCCTAGCTATTTTGGGGGCAAAGAACTTGAGCCTTTGCATCAGAGTTTATATTTAGTAATGGATGTGAAACGGGGATTTAATGGACGCCCTCTTCCATCATCAGGTTTGGGTAAAATGAACTTACCTCAGAAGCAAAAGGAACATCAACACGTGGCAGAGAAGAGGGAAAAAAGGGCCAGTCTGAAGGTGAGATCTGATCCTTGACTGAATTCCATTGGATCTGTGGGACAAGCGCCAAGATCTGATTTGAGTTAGAGCTGCAGTAGTGAAAATGCAACAAGGTATTACAAACACTTAGAGGTGATATTCTATATTAAAAGGACAAAAAGGTCAGCATGACCCATTTTTTCCCCAGACAATACCCCATGGGAGTACAAACAATGGACTATGGGTCACGAATAACACATTCATGGGAAGTGGCTATGGCTCAAGTGTAGAGCTTCCACCTGCCATATGGGAGGACCTGGGTTCGATCTCCGGGGCCTCCTGGTGAAAAAGAAGAGAAAGTGTGCCCATGCGGCAAGCCAGTGCCCACGCAGCAAGCCAGTGCCCACGCAGCGACCCAGTGCCTGTGTGGTGAGCTGGAGAGCACGAGTGCCTGTGTGGTGTGCGCAAGTGCTTTACAGTGAGCCAGTGCCTGTGTGAGTGCCCGCGTGGTGAATCAGTGCCCATGCAAGTGAGTCACACAGCAAGATGATGACACAACAAAAGAGAGACAGGGAGAGAGTCAAGGTGAAGCCCAGAAACCAGGAACTGAGGTAGTGCGATTGGCAGGGAACCTCTCTCCCAGTGAGAGGTCTCCAGGATTGAATTCCAGTGACTCCTAGAGAAGAGAAAATGAGAAAAGAAGACAACACAGACAGCAGAAACAGCAGGGTGAGAGGAAGGAGAAGGGGGAAATAAATAAATAAAATCTTAAAAAAAAAAAAAAAGAATAACACATTCATGACTTACCTTTCCCCCAAGGCTCAGCCTCAGGATACCAATATATCCTATGTCCCAGATTGGGGAGCAAAATTATTATTCAAATTAGACTCCAACTCACCTATCACTTGGCTGTTTTTCTTTCCTTCTTGGAGGTCCTCCTCCCATAATCAGTTCAAATATTCAGAGATAGTCTGAGTTCATGGAGCCAAACTGCTTTCTCTTGCCTCATGGCTAGAGCCAAAACTCAGATTCAAGCCCTTGAGGCTAGAGGATTCCATAATTACTAGTCCATATTGGTTGTTCCGTGACAAATTGTCCTGGTCTTCTAATGAGATCATCTTTGATGACTGTTGACACACACCCAGTCTCGACCCCAGCGCCATGCCACCCCACATCCCTCACTGTGCTCACACGACCCCTTCCCTAATATAATTTAGGCCATGCTGTAGGCCCAGGTGACCAGTAGGAACCTGCCTCCGTTTCCCCCTCCCTTCCACCAAGATGTTGTCCCCGTGGATGTCCCCATCTGGAGTTCTTCCTGTCAGCTGCTCTCAGTGAGACCACGTTGACCTATCCAAGCTGTTTAATAATGTTGGATGAATTCAAAAGAGAAGGGGTTAAAGTCTCTTAAGTCTGCCCATTGAGACATCTCCATGGACTTCATGCAAATTTGCCTACCTCCTCACCACAGCCTTTCAGAGCCACCCGTCAGAACGTTCCTCCAGAAGGACAGATGCCTGTTTACATTGATCTGCATAACTATAAGTGACAGCACAATTGTTCCTCCCCACAAGTTCTGCTCCAAGATGCCTTGCTGATTCCACCGTTTGGACCTGCTATAAGCTTTTCCTTGTAAAAGGCTTACGGTCCCTGGAGAAGGGTGACTTAACTCCTTTTAAAAATCCTTTCTCAGAGATTGCGACAGGGGTAAGAGTGAGACGGGGCTTGGGACTGCTCCCTGGGGCTGGGGCTCCAGAAAAGTTATCTCCACAGGGTCCACCCTGGGGGCTCCGTGAGATGCCTGCTCAGAGACCGGATGCCAAATGGGTGACGCAGAACCCTGGTTGTCCTCCTGCGGTGTGAGGAGGTGAGGTGGGAATGACCTGGGGGTGAGCAACTATCAGTGACTAAAGGCAGAAGCAGTGCAGTTAGGTTTAGGTAAAAAGGGTGCACATGGTCCCCAGCCTGAGCCACCTGCCCCTCCTTCTCTCTCAGAACCAGATCTCCACACCTGGTCCTCACTCACAGCAGGAGCCTCGAGCTCCCGTGAAGAGGGTCTCCTCACCCTTATTCTCAGCAGTGGGGACCAGGGCAGTGCAGTCCTCTAACACCCTCCTTGATGGCAGAGGCGAGGACGCTGGGCGCGCACGGGGGGGACCTCTGCCACGCTCTGCTTCTCATGGGTGGGGAGGGGGCCCTTGCTTTTGGGTCTTGCCAGTGAGGAGAGAGGCTGAGGCTCAGCTACCTCCCAGGGGCACTTCAGCTTCCACGTAACCGGGTGACATTTGCAGGCGCTGGCCCGGAGGCTGGGCCAGATGCACACACCTTCCAGGAGTTTGTTCCAACCTGCCTGGATTTAAATTTCTGGCATGAAAACAGCAACAGGGTCCACTGTTGTGACTTCCAAGCAAGAGCAAGGTCGGTCACCCCTTGCCTGGGATGTCGCAGCATTCCGTCTTGCCGCGATGAGACCCATCACCTTGTGGGTATTGCCCCACGCCTAGCCAAGAAGTTCTTTGAGCGTTGGCATTTTCCTCGTGTTGCTTCGGCTCCCTCATCTGTAAAACGAGGTCAATAACACATGTGAGAGGGCTGAGAATCCTGCCTGGCACAGGGGAGTGTGCGTAATGGTTAGGCCTTGTCACATTGTAATCATGATTTAAGGTCCAGCCAGAAGCATCACTGGGCCCCTGGCTTCTGGGAAAGCACCTAGCGTAGGCAGGGCCTCAGAGCATCGGTGGAGTGAATGACCTTACAGAGAACAACGAGGAGACACACCTGGCTGTTCTGAGGAGGCTTGTTAGGGAGCGGTGGGGGCTGAGGAGGAGGACTGTGCTCCCCGACGGGTCCCCCTTACTCTCTGCCTCACGAGGCAGACCTTCCTCTTCAGAGCAGCCTCCAGGGGAGGCAGGAGGGGGAGAGAAGGTGATTCCAGCGCTGGAGCACCTTTCTTTCTGTGACTTTGCCACTATTTTTAAAAGTGTGAGACTTCAGCAAATGTCCTTCCTGACCTGGCTCGTTCCTCCTCAGTGCGGTGCTTCCTCGTGAGGTGATGAGGGGCAGCTAATTAGGGTCGTGTTAGCACGGTCATTAGGCTCCTTCAGGAAGGGAGCTCTGATAACAGAGGAGCAGACCGTTCAGAGGACTGGGGGGCTTTTCACCGGCATATAAAATGGTTTATCAAGACAACAAATGTATCTGTTTACGTCAGTTGCCATGCATAAATAGAATACACTGGCTAAAGCAGAGGAAACCAGTATTTGAGTTTACAAGAACTTTTTCACTTCTCCTCACCGCCCCCGTCCATTGGGATTCTCAGCACAACGCCGACACAATGTTTGGAAACAGCATTTACTACGCATAAACCTCTGAACTGAAGCCACACAAGCGAAAGCATCACCAGATACACACTGGATATGTTATCTCCAATTTAGCTGTTAAACTGCACCTTTGTAGACCCCTTCCGGGGGAAAAAACGTCCCAGAGCAGGCAAGTTGCCATATTTTGTATCATTTGATCCTAAAGTCCAGGCCATGATTGGTTGGGCTGGAGACTGATACTTGACTTAAGGGCATGCGGTGGTCCAGGACAAGAACTATGAGGCTTTCCCTGATACAAGAAGGACTGGCAAAAGCATGCACAGCCTTCTTTTTGAGGGGTTTGAACACCGGTCACACCAAGCAGGGCACGGTCAGTAGCAGCGGTGGACACAGAGACAAGGCAGTAAGCTGAAGCCAGGAGGCCGCAGAAGCCAGAGGGCCGAGCAAAGGGCAGGAAGCAGAAGGTGGAAGTGAAGAGAGGCAGAGAGGTGCCCGGGAGTGGAGGAGCCACGCTGAGCGGGAACAGGGGCCCCTTCTTCTGAAGCGACAGCCCCTGGAGCTACCCTCAGGACCCAGGAGCACGTGCCGTGTCCCGATGGACAGGGTTTCCCGGTTTCTAGCCGCAGTGGGCTCCTGAGGTTCCCTGTGTATCCTGCTAAACCAACAACACAGGCCCACAGCCTGTGAGCAGCCCGAGCACCCCTCTCCTTCTTGCCCCACTGCGCCCCCGCCTCCTGCCCAGTGCCCGGCTGTTGTCTTCCCAGGCGGCCAGCAGGAAGGACCAAGGAGCAGAGGCTCAGGCACGGGCCGGAGCACCCAACCTTACACCTGGGGTGAGGGGCCCGGCCAGCTGGAGCTGGGAACGGTGGGGCAGCACGCCAGCCGTGGGCCCTGAGGGCAGGGAGGGCATCGCTGCGCTCCCAGGGCATTTTTGCTGCTCTAGCAAGAGCCTCTGCTGCCTCGCCCTGCAAGGAGCTCGGTCTGCCTGCTTAGCTCAGTCGTGCCCAGGCCTGACTGCGCATCGGAACACCGGGGGGCTGTTTAAAAATGTACATTTTATCTTTAAAGTAAACTTAAATTTTTTGTTTATTCCAACCATTGTGAGTTTACAGAAACAATCATGCAGGAAGTATAAAGTTCCCATATACCACCCACTCTCTCACACACAGTTCTCTCTATTCTTACCATTCTGCTTTAGTGTGGTACCTTTGTTACAATTCATCAAACAATATTATTGTGCTGTACGGTTCTATGGGTTCTTTTGTATGTGTGTTTAGTAACTTGTCTACAACCTAAGGTTTCCCTTTTTTCACCTTGTCAAATACACAACATTCAGTGGTGTGAATTATAGACACCAAGCCATGGCTCCATCCATTATCCATTGCCATAACTTTTCCATCACCCCAAATTAAACTGTATCAATTAAATATTTGCTCTCCATTCCGTACCATCCCAGCCCCTTGTAACCTGTGTTCTGATTTCTCACTTTATGAATTTGCATATCCTGCTTATTTTTATATAAGTGAGATGATACTGTATTTGTCTTTTCGTGTCTGGCTTATTTCACTCAGCATGATGTCTTCAAGAGTCATCCATGTTGTAGCATGCTTCAGATTCCTTTCCACAGCTGAATAATTTTCCTTTGTAGGAATATAACCACAGGGTGCTTATCCATCCACCTGTCGATGGCCTCGCTTCCACCTGTTGGCATTTGTGAACCACCTGGAAAGTTCTTTGACACTGCACGGGTGAGGAAGCCTCCCCTCAGACAGCAGAATCAGACTCTCTGGGTGCTGCGTATAGGCATTCGCATTTTAAAAAAGCTCCCCGAGTGTAACGTGCAATCGCATTTGAGAACCACCAACCTAGCACTAAAATGACCCTCTCTGCTTCCTCCTGGCCCCCCTTAGCCCCCTCAGTATCGGCCTCCACAGACATGGGCCCCTCCCGTGGGCAGGCTGGGGAGCCAGGGACACAGGGGACTAATATATGCCCCGCTCCTCATTTTTCAACTATTAGGGGTTTTTTCCCCCCTGCCTATACTGAGCTGATACTTAACTATAGGTAATAATGATCTCAATCATTTTTTCACAACTAATTCTTATCAAAGCTTTTTGGTTTGTTATTGTTTACCCACTTGAAATTTCTGTTCTGTGGTTGTTAAGAAGATGTCATTTCTGAGCTGTATTTTCTCTAGGGACAACTATTTGTAGGAGTAAAAGACGTGATCTTTACTCACAGAGGGTCCCTACACTTTGATGAATGGAGCCACTGGATTGCTTATGAGTATTTTATAGATGATATAGATCCAAACATAGATGAACTAACATTAATAGAGGTTTCCTCATCTAACCCTCTCTGTCCTACCTCTCTTTTGCCATGTGAACAGAAAGACCAGATTAAGTGTCTGATTATAATTTTTTTAAATACCGTGATAAATTTCATGACCCACGACGCAGCTGCCACGCCTCTCGGTCTTTCAGTTTAGCTTGTGTTTAAAGTATCCATTCCCAACTTGGCCACCCTGAGTGTCACTTGACGTCCTCCCCGCCCCCTTCACCTTCAGCTCTTTACCTGGGCTCACCTCTCACAGTTGCTCCTCCCTGCTAGAGTTCCCATCTTCCCCTTCCTCAGTCCCATCTCTGCTTTCTTTTTTCAAGGGTGCCCTGCTGCTACCGTCCTTCCAGCTCTAAATAATTAACCTTATTCTCAGGACTACTCATTGCTTCACAGAAAAATTTCACAGCTTTTAAATGGATTCTCTTAAATCTATTTTTAAAGTCTTAAAAATTAGACATTAGAAATATTTACATGTGCACTTTCTTCTTTGATCATAAACAAGTTAATAACACACTGCTTTATGCATAACTCCAGATACTTTTAGAAGTCTAATTTAGGCTCCTATAACTCAAATGACAATAGCCCCTCTCCAATTACTCTAAAAAGCCTCTGCCGAGAACATGGTGCTAAATCCTCTGGGCTCTGTGACCTCTTCTTTAATAACATCTTCCTTTCCATTTCCACCAAACCCTCATTTATTACTTTGTCTAGAGCAGGGGCTCTTAACCTTTTTTGTTCCATGGACCCCTTTGCCTGTCAGGTGAAAACCACGGACCCTTTCTCAGAACGTAGTGGGAGATAGTTTTGCGACCCTCAACATCAGAGGTCAGAGAAAATACAGATTAATATGTTGACTTTTTTCAAGCTCAAAGACCCCCTGAAATCTTTCCATGGGTCCCTAAGGGGTCTGTGGACCCCTGGGTAAGAATCCCTGGTCTAGAGTGAGAATCCATGGGATATAGGCAATCCCTTTCCTCAGTGATAATCAAGTGCTAACTGCACGCTGTTTTAGTCTGCGGGGCTGCTGAAAACAGTATACCAGAAATGGGTTGGCTTTTACATTGGGGATTTATTAGGTTACCAGCTTATAGTTCTGAGGACGTGAAAATGTCCATATTGAGGCATCATGAAGATGATGCTTTCTTCCTGAAGACCAGTTGCTGGCGAGCCTGGACTCCTCTGCCACATGGCCTGGCATGTGGTGGTGTCTGCCGGTCTCACCCTTCTCCTCTGGATTTTGTCACTCTCAGCTTCCTGCTTCCATGGTTCTGTTTGTCTCTTTGTATTCATCCCGTTCATAAAGGATTCCAGTAAGAGGATTAAGACTCACCCTGGGCCATGCCCCAACTGAAGTCACCTAATCAAAAGGTCCTACTTAAAATAGGTTGACACCCACAGGGATGGATTAGCTTGATTTTCTAAGGTCCCTTCAATTTCAAACCATAACACATGTTGATATGAATCTGAATCACCGGAGGATTCGGTCAAAATTCAGATTCTGATTTAGTAGATTCCGGGGTGGAGGGGGCGTGTGGAGGGCTGGAGCATGCGGGCCTGCAGTTCTGGCTAGCTCCCAGGTGACGCTGGAGCTGCTGGTCTGGAGAAGCACTGTGAAAGGGCTCTCTTTAGTTCACCTGTCCTGAGCGTTTCATCACCAGTGTGTTCTCTGTGCTTATCTAACAAGTTCTCAAATAACCCCTCACCAATTCCTGAATTAACATTAGGCCAACAGTCTCTAATAATGATGCCAGTTCTCTAATTGTACTTAAAGACTTTTTCCCGTTTTGTCACTTGCCCTTTCTAGTTTTGGGCTGATAACTATTATTTATACAAACACATGTCACTTGATTTTTAAACTCTTGGGTCCTTAATCATTCCTACTGAACGACCACGGGTAAAGTTGTCTCTACTTTCGATTTTTTTAATTTACTTTTGGTTCTTTGTACTAAATTGTTGCATTTGCACTTGTAAAGCTCTCACTCATGTGATGATTTGTCAGACAAGGCAGGAGTAAGAATGTTCATAAAACACCTCAAAATGAACCACAAATAGGCCGTAGACTACTAGCAATAAAACATCAAAACAGAGATGAACTTACCAGGTGCAATGGATGTATCACGATGATGGGAGAGAGTGTTGCTGTGGGGGGAGTGGGGGGCGGGGGTGGTGGGGTTGAATGGGACCTCATATATTTTTTTAAATGTAATTAAAAAATAATAATAATAATAAATAAATTAAAAAAAACATCAAAACAAAAATGATTGGGCATAACGAGTAAAGCTATTTTTTTAGTGACAGTCAGAGCCCTAGTTTGTGCTTTGTTGGAATCTATGAAAGAGTAAATTAAAAGCCTGTCACTGGCTTTGGTGGCGAGCCAGCCCAGCGGTCCCAGGCTCAGTTCCCACCTGGACGTGAGAAGCCCCCCACGTTCCACCCAGTGATGCTGTTTGCTGGGCTCGGTGGCTGGCTAGCGGCAAGACCCGGTTCTAAAACTTTATTTCTACAAATCATATTTCCAGAGAAAATCCAAGCAAATACAAGTGATAATTCAGAGGTAGAATATGAACAGCTATCCTATATTCTTCCAATAGATGAGAAGCCTTATCCTGTGTACCTTAAGCAGAGGTCCACAGACTGAGAGGAACTGTGCCACAGGACAGACCATGCCTGCAACCGCTTATGATGAGACTTTGTATTAAGCATTGTTTCTGAAAGGACTTAAGGCTTTGGGGAAATTGTGATGGAATGAATATATTTTGCATATAGAAAGAACATGTCTTTTGGGGATCCAGAGGTGGAGTATGGTGATTTTAAGCGGTATGTACTCCAGAAAAACATGTTCTTAAATGCAATCCATTCCTGTGGGTATGAACTCATTGTAAGTAAAGGCCGTTTGATGAGGTTACTTTGGTTAGAGTGTGACTCACTTCAGTCAGGATGGGTCTTAATTCTATTACTGGAATCCTATATAAGAGAATGAAATGCATACAGAGAAAGAGAAAGCCACAGAAGCAAGAAGCTGAAAGCAAAAAAAAAAACCAAAAACAAAAAAAAAGAAGGGAAGGGAGAGACCAGCAGATGCCACCATGTGCCTTGCCATGTGGCAGAGGTGCCAGGTATTGCTAGTAACCAATTTTTGGGTAGAAAGCATTGCCTTGATGATGCCTTGATTTGGATTCTAACTGTAACCAAATAAATTTCCATTGTGTAAATCCAAAAAAAAAAAAAGCTTATCACTGGGGAGCTCAAGGGATTGAGCTCCTGCCTACCACATGAGAGATCCTAGGTTCAGTTCTCGGTGCATCCTGGAGAAGACGAGCAAGACAGCAAGTTGGCACGACAGGCTGGCGCAGCAAACTGATGCAATAAGATGATGCAAAAAGGAGACAAAGAGGAAAGACGATGACAGACACAACAAAGGAAGGAGCTGAGGTGGCGCAAGCAATTGAGCCTCTCTCCCACATGGGAGGTCTCAGGTTCAGTTCTGGGTGCCTCCTACAGAGAAGACAAGCAGACACAGAGAGCACACAGCAAATGGACATGAAAGGCAGACATGTTAGAAAGAAAGCTGCACCTGTAGGAGAACAAAAGCTCACCCGATTGTGGAAGAGAAAAAAATTTAATTAAGTATCTTGCAAGAATAAGGCGCATGACCCAGATAAAATGGCCGGTGTGCCAAAGAGCGGGAAATACTGACATTTATACCTTAAACCTAACATGCAGGTCCCTCCCCTGTTCCCAAGTGATTGGGTACTTCAGGGGTTACAGCCTATCCGAGAGAGCTAACTAAATTACGCCATTCCTGCTCTGAGTCGCAGCTCTGAATTCCTACATTCCCACGGGCTGGGCAGGCTCAGTGCTGCTTTCACTCCTGGCTCCACTTTTCAAATCACCACTCTCGCTTTAGCCTGGCCTTTGCTTCTTACCTTTGGCCCCTTCGCTTTGGCACCATCTTTCAAATTCTTGGCGCCAAAGCTGTTAGAACCCCTTTTCCTCCCTCCTTCAACTGCAGAGCTGACTCTGACTTCACCTTTATATGAAAATTAAACTTAACCCTTTTCTTACACACAGCAAGTGCAAACAATGGGGGGGGGGGGGGATAAATAAAATAAATCCTTTTAAAAAAGCTTATCATTGAATGAAAAAAAAAAGATTTACTCTTTATCAGTAGATGTCATTTCCAAATCTGTGAGATACTAAGATCTTCTATCTTGACTGATTTGATCACTTGATCACTTATTTTGCACCAGGTACTATTTCTGGGGTGGTAGGTGAGGGCTCAATAAACATAACCTCTCTCTTATTTGTCTGACTCACCTGAGAAATGAGTCAGTTGAGTCAATATACAGAGGCCATATCATCACTCTTATTTTTCATAAGGCCAATGAAACACATGGCTTATAGTCAGGGGCAAGCAGAACTCCCAATACTGAATCTCAGGCTTAGGCTTGCCTGCCCAGTCACAGAAAGCTCTGGATCCTCTGAGCCTCCTCGGCTGGCGACCTGTCGCTGTATAGCAGAATGAGTGTTCTTTATTGGCACCTTGCATGCAAGAAAATGGAAAAAGGATGGAGCCAGCCACGCTCCTTATTCCGTAGCTTATTCATCAGAGTCTCACTCTTACCAGGGAAGGCTGAGAATGTTAGGCCAGCGGAGCTTTCTCCAGATGAAAGATTCAGGAGTGAGAAAGAGTTGTGTCCCCTAACCAGAAGCCTGGTGCTTATCTCATTTAATTCCCACAAGCAAACAGCCTACATTGATTGACTGTCCCTATGCGCCCATTACCATTTTAGGTGTGGCAGACAGAGGCTAAATCAGACAGACAAGGTCTTTCTTTCTTGCAGTTTACATCAGGGCCTGCATTTGGATGATCTGCCTCACCCGCCTCACCCGCCTCACCCAATCCCAGTCTTCTCAGATCCTGCCTTTATTTAAATTTCTGTTGTTTTGTATTAATACATCACAGGTTTTTTTCATTAATTTTGATTTTTAACTATTACATTAAAATATTCTTTATCTTGATTATCGAGCTTTTTTGGATCCTCCTGAAGTTTTGTACCCAAGGAGAGTGCCTCATTTGCCTCACCCTAGTCCCAGCCCTGAATTCAAAGTAATTTTGAAAATGAATAAATTACCAACTTTTTATTCTTCTAACCATTCTCAAAACAAATTGTCAGATAGTGCTGTCCAATAAGTAGAGAAACAGGGCAATGTGATAGTGAGAAAGGTGAAAGGTCAGGCAAGACCTTAACCAATGGGATGATACTTAAGTTGATTCGGGGAAAGTCAAGGAGCTTGTGAAAAGCCCTCAAGGTGGAAATGAGCCTGGAATTTTCAAGGAACAATAAAAAAGGTTAGTGTAGCTTAAACGCTAAGGACAAGGTAAGTGAGTAATAGATTTGGATAGAATGTCAGGGAGGGTTCTGAGTTTGGGGCTTTGTAATCCAGGGTAAAGAGTTCAGATTTTTCTCTAAGTGCACAGGAAGCAACTGAAGGATATTAAGCTGGAGAGCAACATGATCTGATTGATTTCGTAAAAAATAGCTCTTTCTGACTGTGGTATCAAGGATGGCTTTCAGGGGTGGGGGTGGGGGAAAAGTAGAAGCTGGGGACCTGTCAGTGTTCCTGGTCAAGAAGATGGTCCCTTGGTTGAGGGTGATTATAGTGAAGATGGAGAAAGGCAGGGCAGAATCCAGAAATATTTTAGAGACAGCATTGGTAAGACTTGAATTAATATGGAGAACGATGAAAAGAGGACTGGGGGGTGCTTTCAGGTCTCTTAGCATAAGCAATTTGTGGATGCTGGTGCCATTTTCTGAGACGGAAAAGACTAGGGATTGGAGGTTAGAGGTGAGTAGGAACGCATGGTTTTAATTTCGGATAGGGTGAGCTTGAGATGCTTGTTAAACACAAGTGGAATGAGCAACTGGGATGCACTGGGGGAAGGGAAGGGAGAACAGGGCTAATGAGGGAGACAGGGACATTACCAGTGGCTTGATAAAACTTACAGCACGGTAAGGGCTAGGATGACCTAGGAAAAGACCACAGGCAGAGAAGGGTAGTAAGTAGGCTCAGCCTTGGAAGCAGCTATTGGAGGAGGAGAAAAAGGAATAGGGTGGAAAAGGGCGTCCTTTAAGCCAAGAGAAGAATGTGTCTCAAGAAGGGGATGAGAGCCTTGCATTGAGAGCCACAGAGAGGTCGAGAAAAAATCAGGAGAGGTAGCGAAAGGCTGTGGCAGCACTGGGGTCTCTTGGTGACTTGACAAAGGCAATATCCATTAGTGTGAAGGGGACAAACGGCTGATGGGGCAGGATGAAGAGAGAACGTGAAGGATGTCGAGACACTCTAGATTGTTGCCACTTTATAAAAGAAACCGACCCTCACAGTGGAGGCTGTTTCATCCAAGGTCAAAGCCAGCAGGGTCGCGGTAGAGTCCGTGAATTGATTTGCTGCAGGGAGGCCCACCTCCAACGGTAAAAGCCAACGCTTCACTCCAAGGAGCACTCGACTTTAAAGATTCTCCCACAACGACACTTGAATTTTAACGCAGAAAAACGCGAAGGCCGGCTTGACAAAACGAAAGGCAGGAGAGGCTCTCCAGGGCTCGGGACCATCCCTTTCCGCAGCCCAATCGCGGCGCGGCCCAGTGCGCCTGCGCGGCCGGGAGCGCGCGGCGGGGCCGGGACGAGGCGCGTGCGCGCGGGGTGGGGGCGGGAACGCGGAAGGGGCGGCGGGGCGGGGGCGGCGCCGGCCGGGGATGCGCGGGGCGCGGGGGTGACAGGTACCGGGGGGCGGTGAGGGCCGCGCGGGGCAGAGGGCGGCGGCGGCGCGAGGCCTGCGGGCGGAGACGATGCTGGAGACGCTGCGCGAGCGGTTGCTGAGCGTGCAGCAGGATTTCACCTCCGGGTGGGTACGCGGTGGGGGCCCCGCGGGGCCCGAGGGGCCGGGGCGCCCGCGCCGCCCTCCTTCCCCTCCCCGCGCCGCGCTCGCGGGCCCTGCACCGCACCGCCCGCCGCCACCCCTGCGGCGGGAAGTAACGAACTTTCCCGCGTCGGGCCGGGGACCGAAAGTAACTTCTGTCCCCGCAGGGGGGGCGGTCCCGGCCCCGGGAGGAGATCGGGGTGGCGGAGGAGCGCGCCGGCCCCGGGGGAGCCCCTTCCGGGACCTCAGCCTGTGGGGAAGGGCGTCGTGGGAGAGGCGGGCGGAGCCCTGGCGCCCCCTCCCCGCCCGCCGCCGGGCCCCCTGCGGCCCCGCCTGGGCCTGGCCCGCCTCGGGCGCCGGGCTGAGCGCCTCTTCCCTTTTTGCTTTCTCTCTCCACCTTTGCCCTGGGTGTGAACGCCTCGGTGGAGGAACCCTGTGGCGCGGGTGCTCCAGCTTCGAAGTTAGGAGCGCGCACGGTGGTTCCCACACTTGGCTGCGCGTTAGAACCCGCGATTAGCCACCGCAGTGTCCCGGGGGCGTCCCTTACCAATTAAGCCAGCAGGTGGGGGTGGAGCCAGGTGATTTCGTTTTGAAGATCCCCAGGTGATTCCACAGCGCCGCGAAGTTTGAGAACCTCGGGAAGAGACTCTAGGCTGCCCTGGGTTATCCCCCGGGCGCCACCGCCTACCGTAGTGACCTTGACCAAGTTCCTTGACGTGTATTACCTCGGTTTCTGCACCTGTCAGGTAGTGATGACGAGAGTGCTTAGAGGGTTATGGTGCGGATGAATGAGTTTATACGTAAAGCATGGAGTGCGCACTATGTAAGTCACTGTCATTTTTACTTAGTGCTTAATTCATTTGATTTTTTTCCATTACCTTAGAATGACACCGTTAGCCGACACATCCTTCTGGAGAAGCTCTGGTGGTATATCATGCTGTGTTTTGAATTTATAACAGGAAAGCTGTTAGCTAAAGTTTTATGGGGCAGAAACATCTTTTCTCTTGGGTGCTGAGGAGTAACAAGCTGGCAAACCTCGGAGTGCTCATCATTGGTAAAGCATTGTTTTGCTAGTTTGAGTTTGGCGTTCTTAACGTTAATTACAGATGCCCTGGGAGCCATTCATGGACAGGGTATACTTGCATGCTTGCATCCCCTCCCCCGCAAATTCAGAAAACATGGCTTCTCTTTTTCAGAGTGTAAATTAGTGTATTGAAAACAGTTTTTGGATGATGCTGGAATGGTCCACTTGTAACATGAAAATGGCCATGGATATAACTATCTACATACACCCCTGTTAGCATTTCTCCAAGGAATTCCTTGATGGCAGAACATTTCATCTTTCTCGTAGTTACTCGGTGGTTGCCTCAGAATGCATGTTTGCTCCAGACCTTTGCTTAAGGAGGTTATTTACCTAGGAATGTGGGCTCTGGACTGCCCAGCCCCAGCCTTCCTGGAAAATCTGGATAACCCTAAAAGTTTAGGATTTGGTTAGGGATAAGGCTGAGGGGATCTGGGTTGGACCCCTTGGAGCGGAGTGGCTGTAACTCAGTGGTTGAGTGCCTGCTTCCCATGTACAAGGTCTAGGTTCAATCCACGGTACCTCCTTTAAAAAAAAAAAAGATGCCACAGAGTGAGGCCAGTTTGGGGTTAGCCATCCTGAGAGGGCTTCATTCCATTTAAGCCCTTTGTTGGCTACTTCCTCCTTGTTTCAGCCACATTCGGCCAACAAAACCTTGGACTGTCAGTTTGCACCCTTGTCACGAGTTACTTCTCTCCAAGTGATGCCGTTTTACCAGCTGACTGGCAACTCTACCCTCTGACGTTCACTTGCTTCCGGTCCTTAATTTCCTGCAGGATTCTTACTAAGAAAAAATCCTGAATCCATTTTAGTAAACTCTTTTTCAGCTTGAGACCAGCCTAGTTTGAAACATGATGGAATATTTTGCATTGTAGAAACAAAGTGAAATTAAACACAGTATACTTTTGTCTTATTGCTTCCCAAATGAAAGGTATCAAGGGATTGAAAGATGAAGGAGCTATATAGCTCCTGCCTTCCAAAACTGTCACATTTGACCCCGTGCTTATTTAGGAAATGATGCAGCGAGAACCGCCGGCTTCTCAAATAACTGGAAACCTCAGGCATTCGAGTTGCCCCAGGGAATGAATAAAGGCCCAGTGCCTTTCGCTCCTTCAGCGGGCCTGATGTTTCACTTTGCAGTTATCCCGAGCAGCTTCCTCTCTGCCTGATTTCAATTCCTAAAAATTCATAAAACTGGGCTTTAATGTAGACACATTTACTTGCTTTTTTTTTCCCAAGTGAAGGTACTATTCTTTATCTCAGTCTCGTGGAAGAATGTCCTGGGAGTGATAAAAGCATGTCCAGTGAATCTAATGAATTTCTGCCTTCCATTCAGACTTAGCAAATGCAGTCATGTTAAGGTGATTCTTAAAGGGCTGTGTAGAAATTGCCAGTGGCTGGGCACTCTGATTTGTCCATAGGCTAGTGGCCGTTTTTGTAAAACTTTATTCATAGTAACAATTACGCCAACACTGAGAAAAACCTGGTGATTATATCACTTACTTTCTGCTTTAAGTGGGTGGTGGGCCTGCTCAAAAGCCAGAGGAATGAGGCGGATTGGTTTTGGGACTCTCCCAAAGATTTTTTCTCCCTGCCCAAGTCGAATCCCAATTTGATTTTTAACACAGTCTGTATTCTTGGAGCCATTTGGAGGATTCACAAAAGAACAGCCAATTATTTATTTATTTATTTATTTATTTTAGAGATTGGCTTGAGCGCTGAGAGAAATGTTTGGACATACCGAAGCACATACTTCCAATCCACTCTGGTCTTTGATGTTTGCCTTTCAAGCAGTTATGACCAAAGAACTCTGTTTGAAGTGTCCAGGCATGCAGAACCCTTCCGGGAACTACAAATCCAGCTTACCGGAGGCTTGCAGCTGTCTGTCACGGTTGGGTGTTTCCTGTGTGCAGTGGTCAGGACAGAAAACCCATTGTTGCAACTAGACAGGGGTGTTTACCTTCAAAGTTGCCGGAGTTCCTTTGGCATGCTCCACAGTAGCCTCATTCTCTCCTCTCCCTTTCTGTAGTATTAAACCCTGCTCAAAGGAGAGGATCTAATCATCTCATGTGCAGTGTGATAAAATGGCGAGCCTTCACCTGAAACATTGACTCTGAGGATTACTCACCTTTTTAAGAAGGAGAAAAATCCCAGTATTCAACTCAATGAATATTTATTGAGTTCCTACGCATTCCCAGGCACCAGGGAACAGTGTCTTTTTCTCATCGAAGCTTTTTTCATTTATTAAAAAAAAAAAAAAAAGATATAGGAAGCCATCCCCTCAGGTTTGCCTAATCTTTTTGAGGCAGTGTCTGTAAGTTGGGTTAGGTCAGAAGCAACCAAGTGTTAAAAATATAGGTGAGGTGGGATGTGAGCCTGGAGGAAAGAGTTGTTAATCCTGATTCATTTATGGAAGGCTTCAGAGAGGAGGTAGCTTCTAAACTGGGCCTCGAAGAATGGGGAGGGTTGTGGTAGAACAGGTATTGGTCAAGGACCATTTCAGACATCGAAGCAGTTGTGTGAGAAGCTGGAAAGGAAGTTCAGTGCCTGGTAATAGATGGTCTTGAATGATTTGCTAAATTAGCTCATTTTTCAAATATTTATTGAGCACTTTACTCCATGGCAGGCAGTATTCTAGGCATTGGGGATACAGCAAGAGAACGAACCAGGCAGCCACTGATATCCCCACTCATGAGCTTTCCATTGTAGTGGCTGGAAGGTGACGGTGCTGTGGCTAACGATAAAGCAAGTTAAGGGGGAGGGATTGGAGTGATTTATGTGCGGTGACCCTGACTTCCTTTCAGGTTGACTCTTTTGAAGGTTTTTGTGGAGCCTACCTTTATTTGTGGGAAAATAGCTTGGGAGTCAGTGTGATGGGAGGATTAGGAATGGGAACCAGGGAGATCATCCAAGAGGCTGTCATTATGGGCCAGGTGAGAGATGACAGGGGAAGGCTGGTACAAATTTAGAGAGAGGAAATGGACGTGACCATCACTGATTGAATTTGTCTACAGTGCGGTGTGGGAAGTGAAGGAAGGTGGAGAAATTCAGGATGTTACCTTTGGGGTATCTTAGATAAATTAAATCCTGTCGCTCACCAAATAAAAGAATTTAAAAATAGGTTTGCATGAGGAGTGATTGGCTGTGAATATGTTATGAGGTAACGCCTTGCACCCAAGAAGCAGTGGGAAATAGGAGAGAGGTCAGGACTGAAGCGGTGTGTTTGGGTTCATTAGAATCAAGACAGCCTAACTTAATCTCTGCAGCTTTGTCTTTGCAGCTTTTATTTGAATCTCTCAGACTTTGGTGCTTAGGGGTCATAGGAACTTTAAATGTGATTATTGCTTTTCCTTTTCCATGATGTTGTTGAAAAAGTAAAAATAATTGATAGTCATGAAAATACAATAAATTAGATTTGTATTCATATGCAGAATTTAAAGATAGAATAGGAGACATGAATATTTTCATATTGGTTAAAAGGAATTGAGCCTTAATGACAAAATAAACTACTTAATATCTCTATCACTATCTATATTTATAGTGGTCTTTTAAAGCAGTCATCTTCACCTTTCATAAAAGCTGATGAGGTAGATGAGTAAAGTACTCTGGATGAGTATCTTGAAATGCAGGTACAAATAAATAACATGAAGGTCCCCCCAAATGGTTGAGCCGCCTGGAGAAAGCAGATCTTCTGCACATCGGATCTTTGTAGTGGTCCCTATACTGTTCCGTTTTTCTGTTTTTTTTAACCTTTTTTTTTTTTAAAGTGGTTTTGCTAATCACTTCCATTTCTTAGTAAGAGGCCTCCATTTTAATATTTTCTACAAAGCTTGAAGAAATAAATGTGCTGGTGTCAAATTAAGATAAATCTTTGCAGCAATTCTAAAAATAAATTATTGAACTGTTATGATGAATTTGAGGTCTTGTGTTTTGAACTCCAAAGTGTGCATTAGTCTTTGTTGGTAGAAAACATGTGTCAAGTGGCTCACTTACCTCTTATATTAATGACCTCACACAGCAACCCTTATGTCTTCCTGACGCTCTGTGATTATAGGAAGCAGATTCAGAATGGGGTGGGGAGCATTTTTTTAGAAGCCTCTGAGTCTTTCACCCTGGCCCAAACATAGTGTCTTAACTTTCTCAGTGATGATGATGATGATGATGATGATTCCTTTAATTTGAATTAACCCTGTATGTAGCAGAATACTGCCAAAGTCATATTTTTAATTTCATTTCATTCTTGTTGCAAATACTTATGGTTGAGTATAACACTGCCATTTCATGGTTGAGGAAATGGAGAAATTCCACTTGTATTGGTATTTCTTTCCCAGTATGTCATGATATTTTGGGACATTCAGTGGACCTTACTAATGGATTGTTTCCAGCAAAAGATCACTTGAGAAACGTGAACAGAACTATCCCAAAAGCAAAGTGATAGGCTACATTCAGTTGAATTCTGTTTTTTAAGACACTTCAGAAAGGTCTCTTTCTTTTTATTACTTGTTGAATACAGCTTATCTTATATTTTATCATCTTAAATGAAAATAATAGTCATTGTAACCCTTCAGCTTTTTCTGTCCTGTATTTTCTTGACTGTTTCCACCTTCCCTCCAGTTAATTTGTTTTCTCCACTTGCTGCTATTCTGAATTTTGGCAGAATGAGATTTATATAGGAAAAGGTGTGGTGTAAAAAGGCAAATATTTAAAAGGCTGTTTTTGTTAAAAAAAATTTTTTTACTGTTTCAAACTAAAATAGAATACACTGTGAATCCCTGTATATCCATTATTCAGATTCAACAATTGTCAGATGCTGCCACATTTGCTTTGTCTCTCCTTTTATTTATAAAGTAAATCTCAGATTTGTCATTATGTCCCTCAAATGTCAGCTTGCATCTCTGAAAAAAAAAAAACCAGGCATTACATAAATGCCTAACATAATCAACAGTAATTCCTTAGGCTTGTTCATTATCCAGTCCATGATCAGATTTCCCTGGTCTTTAGAAATGTCTTTGTCCAGTTGGTTTGTTCAAATCAAGATCAGATAAGTTCCACACATTACATTTGGTTAAAGACCAATTTTTAAAGCAGATGGTTTTCAGGGAGCCACATGGGGAAGCTCTTAGCGAACCTTCTAACAGTTTTATTTTCGGCTCCCTGTAACAGTCCTTCTTTCCCTTTTATTCCAAATTAATTTTTCCTTTTATTTTTTATTGGAGGGAGGGAACCCAAAACTTAGTATGTTGAAATTAAAAGCTTGGTTTAGAAATAAATGCTTGAAATTCCAACCTAGAGATTTGCCAAGTCATATGATTAGATTCACTTTCCATATCCTTGCCACACTTAATCTTATGAAATTGTCTCAAATCACTAAATATAATACTAGAATCATTTTGAGTGTGATGAAATGCTGTGTGACTTTCCTAGTATAATTCTACGTAGGATGTCATAACTAAGTGCCTTCCTTAAGTTTTGGAGAGGAAATGATAGGGCATGGCTATCAAAATACCTGCCCTTAGCTTGTGCTT
This sequence comes from Dasypus novemcinctus, assembly GCF_030445035.2. Taxonomy (NCBI): domain Eukaryota; kingdom Metazoa; phylum Chordata; class Mammalia; order Cingulata; family Dasypodidae; genus Dasypus; species Dasypus novemcinctus. The sequence goes on along the minus strand of NC_080694.1, from coordinate 48,033,516 downwards.
ACTCTTGGTTATACTAGATTTACTAGTTTCCAAGCTAAGCCTAGACATTTAAATTGTTTCTATGGGGCAGGTTGGACCTTCTTATCCAATTTTCTAGATTCATCTGGAAAGACGTATACAATTAATTTTGTACTAAAGAAGTGGCAGAGTCTTTTGAACATTGTAGGAAATTTTCATCAGTGTTTTTACTTTTTTAAATAGGTCATAGAGTAATATAAAAATTTTGTATGGAACTGGCATTCCAACTTAGTATTAAAGCACACATTTGATCAGAAGCCCCCTTCTGGTGCTAAGCCAGGTATAATTGACAAAAAATGGAATTCTATGTCAAGGGCTTGCATGTACAATTCAAGACAGGGTAAGGGTAGTCATATGAGAGCTTGTATATTAGAGCAGTTTCTGGCTGATGTCAGTAAAGTGACTGAAGGAAGGAGCACCTATTTCTAATTTTACAAAAGCTTTGTAGGGATGGGCGAGCAGTAGTACTGTGGTCCATGCTTCTGTTTCTGATTAGAAATGAATATTTGTTGAAGTAGTCAAATTAAGACAGACATGTTCAGTAATATTAATCTAGTGCTCACTTATTGGCAATCACAATTATGTGCAACAGAGTCTGCAGCCAAAAGAAAGTAAGAACAGGCCAGTGAAGTGAAATAATTTTTCAAGAGGCTATGAACTTCCTATTTTATGTACAGAAGAGCCTATTTAATTTTATGTTACTTATGCATCTTTAGCCCATTTATCTGGTTTCTAGTCCAATAATTTAAATAATTTAAAAAAGTAAAAAAATTTACTAAGAAGTAGGGAAGGAGGCTGATAAAATTAGGTAGCTAGCAGAAGTAGTAAGTAATAGCTTCTGACCAGTGGTGAAGACAGAAAGTTTAGAAAAATTAGACACATGAGCCCAAACAAACAAACACAAAGCACCGACTGTAGCTTGGTTTCGGGTTAGTACGTGCAGAGGCACTCCTAGAGTTCAGGAGCACCTGAGCAAAGTGCTGTCTTGCCACAACACACAGAGAATGGTATTTATATTAATGACCTGGAGCTATCAGAAAATGTTAAATGGAAGGTACCAAGTCCTGTTGGAACAAGTGTGCAATATATTTTCGAAAGCTTTTTATCAACAGCTAAAATGTCAAAATATGTTGGTGCATAAAGAGATCTGAATACCTGGTATAGTATCTACTCAAAATGTACTGCTTAGGTGATTTGTCTCCTGTCTTTCTTACCTATCTGGACCACTTATTTTTCTAATAATGCCAGATAAATTAAGTTTTGTGGTCCAATCAAATTTAGAAATCAGTGTTTCTAAAAAAGAGTTTGGTGCAAGTGAAAATATAAAGATATTTGCTACAAATTTTCCATTTGATGTGTCAGACATATAGGGAGTGCTCAATATTTGTTGCCTGTAGATGTGTTTAATTTTTGCCAAAAAAACTTAGCTTATCTGACCTAAAATTTCTTTTTTTTTTAAAAAGATTTATTTATTCCACACCCCTCGTCGCCCCATTCACCCTATTGTCTGCTCTCTGTGTCCATTTGCTGTGTGTTCTCCTGTGTCTACTTGTGTTCTCATTAGGCAGCTCCAGGAACCGATCCTGGGACCTTCTGGAGTAGGAGAGAGGTGATTACTCTCTTGTGCCACCTCAGCTCCCCTGTTCTGCTATGTCTTCTTATTTTCTCTCTTCCGTGTCTCTTGTTGTGTCATCTTGCTGTGCCAGCTCTCCACATCGGTAGGCACTGCTGTGTGGGGTGGCTTTCCTGCAGTGAGGCGGCATTCCCACGCAGGGCGGCTCTCCTCTGCAGGGCTGCATTCCCTCATGGGCTGGCACTCCACGTGGGCCAGCCTGCCCTCACCAGGAGGCCCTAGGCATCAAATGCTGGACTTCCTATATGGTAGATGGGAGCCCAGTTGGTTGAGCCACGTCTGTTTCCCTGACCTAAAATTTTAAGAGCTGTGTAATTTGTGGTTGAAAAATCTCTTGACCTATAAAGAATATATTTTATATTTGTTGCATCACAGGCTGAAGACGTTAAGTGATAAGTCAAGAGAAGCTAAAGTAAAAAGCAAGCCCAGGTAAGTTTGTTAAGATTTAATTTACCATGACTTAAATTTTTAATTATGACTACAACTTTGGGTTATATTCATAACATTCATTTCTTTAATGGGTTCAGATCTGTTGAGTGTACATGACTCCAAAACAATTTACTGATGCTTATAAAATTGGGAAATTTTCTTATAAAATTGTAGAATGATTGAAAAAATGGTGAAATGTAATTGTGTTACTCTGAGAATCAATGACTGTTGTTTGATCACAGTTAATCATTTTTAGTTTGTATATTTAGAGCAAAAGGAAAAGCCCTGCATTATTGAAAAGCAAATTAAAAATGAAACAGTACTTGGCAAGTGAGTCTGTTTAGCTTTGTTTCTTGTTTTATGTGAAAGCACTGGTATTAGTTGTGCTAATTTTTCTATCACTTTTTAAAATAAATTAAAGCATGTGACCAGATTTTACCTTCATTCTAGCTTTAATCATGCAGTTTATTCTTAGTACTATCATTATATTAAGTGTTTATTGTATGCTAAGAACAATCTATAGGCCAACATGATTGTTCAGATATTATAGATAATAACTTTGAAATAAAAGTTTAAATTGTCATTAGTCATTTAAAAATATCTTATGTTAGTCTTGACTGTGTGAACTTTTTTGCATGTAACTTGTTTTTTTAGTTGACCTAAAATAAGTGTTTCTCTGGGCAGGACTGTTCCATATTTGCCAAAGTACTCTGCTGGACTAGAATTACTTAGCAGGTAAGTGTTTACATTCAGCCAGGAAGGTTGTACTTCTGTTTCATTGTCTACAAATATTTCATAATTTTATAGATAAACTTTAAAACAACTAAATTTTCCCTTAACACAGTGATTAGAGATTATTTACTTATATTTTGTCCCAAGGGGCTTTCACTTTTCACTGGTTAGTACAAAGGCCATTTCATTCAGACTTGGAGCAGATCATTGTTGTATTTACTAGTCAATACTTTATTATGTGTATTTATCTGGTTTCTTCGTTGTAAGAAAATTTATTCTGAATTTGATTCCTCAATAATTTTTTCTTACTTTGTTAATTTTACACCATTTTCCTCTAATCCATTCTTATTGAAATTCTGCTGTGCAGTCATGCAGATCAAATGTTAAAGTATATGGTTTTCTTAGACCTGACACCAAAATCCCAAGCAACAAAAGAAGAAATAGATACATTTCATCAAAACGAGGAACTTTTGTGCTTCAAATGACACCATCAAGAAAGTGAAAAGACAACCCACAGAATAGGAGAATATATTCCTAAATCGTGTGTCTTATAAGGAACTTGTATCCAGAGTGTATTAAGAACTCTTATATGTCAACAATAAAAAGACCATCCTGCAAAGAAACAGGCAAAGATTTTGAATAAACATTTCACTAAAGAATATAGAGAAATGACCAAAAAGCACATGAAAAGATGCTCAACATCATTTTTTTAAATTTTATTTTATTTTTTAATTGATTTTGTAAAAATATTACATTAAAAAATATATATGAGGACCCCTTCAACCCCACCACCCCCACCCCACCACTCCCCCCCCAGCAACACTCATTCCCATCATCATGACACATCCATTGCATTTGGTAAGTACGTCTCTGGGCACCTCTGCACCTCATGGTCAATGGTCCACATCATGGCCCATACTCTCCCCCATTCCATCCAGTGGGCCCTGTGAGGATTTACAATGTCTGGTGATTGCCCCTGAAGCACCATCCAGGGCAGCTCCAAGTCCCTAAGACGCCTCCACATCTCGTCTCTTCCTGCCATTCCCCATACCCATTAGCCACCATGTCCACTTTTCCCACTCCAATGCCACCTTTTCTCTGTGGACATTGGATTGGTTGTGTCCATTGCACCTCTGTGTCAAGAGGAGGCTCAGATTCCTCATGGATACTGGATGCAATCCTCTCGCTTTCAGTTGTAGGCACTCTAGGCTCCACATCATTAGTCACTGGAAGAATATAAGTTAAAACTACAATGACATGCCACTTCACATCTTCTAGGATAGTTATATTAAAAAACAGACAATAACAAGTATTGACAAGGATGCTTAGAAATTAGAACCCTCATGCATTGCTGGTGGAAATGTAAAACAGTGGAACCAGTATGGAAAACATTTTGGTAGTTCCTCAAAAAGTTTAAATATAAAATTACCATATGACCCAGCAATTCCACTGCTAGGTATACACCCAGGAAAATTGAAAATATACATTAATGCAAAAACTTGTACATGAATGAATAGCAGCATTATTCAAAATAAAAAAAAACTGGGAGTAACCCTAAGGGCCATCAGCTCATGGATGGATATACAAAATGTGATATACAAAATATCATTCAGGGAAGTAGGTGTAGCTCAAGTGATAGGGCTTCTGCCTACTATATGGGAGGACCCAGGTTTGATCCCTGCAGCCTCCTGGTGAAAAAGAAGAGAAAGCATGCCTGTGCAGCAAGCCAGTGCCTGTGTGGTGAGCTGAGTGCCCACGTGGCAAGCCAGTACCCACGCAAGTGAGTCACGCAGCAAGATGATGACGCAACAAAGGAGAGACAAAGGGGAGAGTCAAAGTGAATTGCAGCAGAAACCAGGAACTGAGGTGGCACAGCTGATGGAACTTTGTTCCACATGAAGAGGTCCCCAGGATCAAATCCCAGTGAATCCTAGAGGAGAAAGATGAGAAGACAAAAAGAGAAATAGATACCAAAGATCACACAGCAAACGGAGTAACAGCAAAAACAGCAGGGTGATGGGGAGGGTGAAAAGGAGGGGGGAAATAAATAAACTAAAAAAAAAAAAATCATTTGGCTGTAAAGAGGAATGAAGTACTGATATATGCTGCAACATATATGAACCTTAAAAACATGCTAAGGGAAGGAAGCCAGATACAGGTCACTTATTGTATGGTTCCATTTGTGTGAAATGGCCAGAATAAGAAATTCCACAGGGACAGAAAGTAGATTAGTGGTTGCCAGAGCTTGGGATGAGGGAGGAAAGGAGAATGATTGCTAATGGATTTGGAGTTTCTTTTATGAGTGGTGAAAATGTTCTAGAATTAGTGCTGATGATTGTACAACTCTGAATATACCAAAAACTACTGAATTGTATACTTTAAAAGCCTGAATTTTACGATATGTGAATTATACCTCAATAAACCTGTTAGGAAAAAAATAGTACATGATTTAAGTATGTAGTTATATGCAGTTCTATAGTTAATAGCGTGCCATCTGACAGATGTGTAGTAGAGGCAAAAGATGTGCTGTTTTTCCTTATCTGCATTTATTGTAACAATCATCTGTACATTTTGCTTTTTCATTTCTAACTATTGGGTTTCTTTTACTTTCTTTTCCATTTTTTTAGTTAGAGCAGTTGTAGATATACAGATGAATCATGAAGAAATTACAGTTTTCCTATATACCCACCCCCCCACACACACACACAGTTTTCACTATTAACGTTTTTCAAATATGTCGTGGTGGTACCTTTGTTTCAATTGATGAGATGACAGTCTTCCTTTGCTTCCTTTCCGTCCTGTATTAGTCAGCCAAAGGGGTGCTGATGCAAAATATCAGAAATTGGTTGTTTTTTTTTTTTATTTCTTTTAATTAAAGTTAATAGATCACAAGGACTGTTACATTAGAAAGCGTAAAAAAGTAAAAAACATAAGAGGTTCCCATATAACCCACTCCCCATCCCCCACCACATCATTTTTGTAAATTGTATTTTTTTGAAGATATGTACATCATAATAAAATGTTACACTAAAAAATATAAGAGGTTCCTGTATACCCCCCTTGGTTGGTTTTTATAAAGAGCCTTTATTTGGGGTAGGAGCTTACGGATACCAGGTCATAAAGCATAAGTTACTTCCCTCACCAAAGTCTATTTTCATGTGTTGGAGTAAGATGACTGCTGATGGCTGTGAGGGCTCAGGCTTCCTGGGTTCCTCCCTTCCAGGATCTTGCTTCTCTCTGGGTTCAGGGTTCCTCTCTTCCCAGGGCTTGCTTTTTCCTGGGCTCAGGGTTCCTCTCTTCCTGGAGCTTGCTTCTCTTTCCTCTGTAAGCTTAACTTCCCAGGGCTCCAACTTAAGGCTTCAGCATCAAACTCCAACATCAAAACTCTAACATCAAAAACCCTCAACTCTGTCCTTTGCCCTGCCTTTTATCTGCGAGTCCCAACCTACCAAGGGGCAGGGACTCAATGCACTAATGATGTGGCCCAAACAAAGCCCTAATCATAACTCAATCAGGCCAGGTACAGATCAGATTACAAACATAATCCAGTATCTATTTTTGGAATTCATAACCATATCAAACTGCTGTACTTCTGTTCCTTCCTTTCCTCCTTGGTACCTGGGCTGGGGATTGAACCTGGGACCTCATATGTGGAAACCTGGCGCTCAACCTCTGAGCCACATCGGCTTCCCTGAATTGCTTTTTCATTTGTTTGCTTGTTTGCTTTTTGTTTTTAGGAGGCACACAAAACTGAACCTGGGACCTCCCATGTGGGAAGCAGGTGCTCAATGGCTTGAGCCACATCCACTCCCCATAATTATATTAACTAAAGTCAATAGTTTTCATTAGTGTTCACACTTAGTGTTGTACATTTCTGTGGGTATGTTTTTAAAGAAATTTTGTTGTGGTAACATATATAGAACAAAACTTTCACAGTGCTTGTATACGCTTTCAAGTATACAATTCAGTGGTGTTACTTACATTAGTGTTGTGCTGCCATCTCCACCATCCATTACCTGAACTTTTCCTTCACCCCAAACAGAAGTTGTACCAATTAAGCATTAACTCTGTATTTCCCACACCCCACCTCTGCCCCTGGTAACCTGTAATCGAATTTCTGACTTTATTAATTTGCATATTTTAATTTTTTCATGTAAACGAGATATAACTTTCTGGCCTTTTGTGTCTGGCTTATTGTACTCAATGTGGTGTCTTTAAGGTTCACCATGTTCATTCCTTTTTGTGGCTGAATTTTGAGTTTCTTTTTATGTTGCTAAATCTAGAAAAGTTTTTTCTCTGAAGTGGAAAGTGCTTAATTTGATATTTTCTGCTTGGTTTGGTTACATAAAGAACTTTAGAGAACATGAAAGTAGGTGGTGTACAAATCAGGCAGTGGTATGCTGTTTACTAATTACATTCGTCTTTATTGTTTAGTGACTTGGTTGAAAGACTTAATTTAGATGTGTAGACTTTTCTGTGTTTTCTGGGGGGCCTGGGGATGCATTTGGGGGAGTTAATATGAAAAATTTACAGCCACAGGAAGGTATCAGTACTGTGTCCATCCAGCGCACGGAGGCTCAGTCTTCAGGTGGCGACACTCCCCCAGGAAGCGGGTACTATTCTGTGACCCACAGTGTGTGAGTTGTCCGTGTCCCAGGGCGACTGATTATTTTGTAGTTGCCAGCCACAATAGGCTTTAATTCTGGCCTGTCGCTTTATAGTAATTTCATTTTTCTTTTTCGTTTTCTTTTACTTTGACTAGGTTATTTTGGTGTTCCACACTATCCTTTGTTTTTATAAAAATCCTGAGGTAGTAATATTTTAATGATATTCTTTCATAATTTCTAACAAATGTCTCACAACAAAGCAAGGTTGGGGGTGGGTTGATTTTTGGGACCCCTGTATGATGTTATGCATGTTTGTTTTGTAAGTTCACAATTTTCACTATATACTTATTATTATTTTTTACACTTTTTAAATTAAAGTTAGTAGATCACAAAGAATGTTACATTCATATACATATTGTTTATGTATGCTCATGCATGAATAATATACTTCAATAAAATTAAAAAATAAATACTAAAGTTGGGATTCATTAGTTTCTAGAACTTCTTTTCTTTCAGACATACCCATTTCTTATAGACAATAATGTAAAACTTCTCATGATTAGGGAAAAGACCGTTTTAAATAGTGAATATCTAAATCATAACTTTTAAAGCCGTGTGGTACAACACAGCCAAGAATTAATTTCCTGTATTTCTAGAGCACTAATACTCTGTAATTAGCACTTTGCTTTGCCTCCTTGTGTACGTGTTGATCTTCCTGACCATGTTGTGAGTCTTCCACTAGTCCTGCTATATAGTGTATATAGTGTATAATGTATGTTCAATACATTCATCCAATGAATGATGAACTGTTACATAATGAATGTGGTTCCTCCTGTCTTTTTTTCAGCATTGACGTAATTTTAGAGATATTTCCTTTGGAACACAGGAATAGTAAAGATGTTTACTTCCAGGATCTTTATCTCAGTGAAATAGGGCAATAAGGTCATCGATGTGCTGAGAATGATTGGATGGAGATGGGGTTCAAGACTGGATGAGATGTATGCACCTGCAGTGTGGACTTCAGGAAGTGATCTGTTAGGAATGATCTTTTTTAAAGTGCTGGTTGGCAGTTAAGGCTCAGGACAACTTGGGTAGCATGGATTTGTAGTGGACGGTATGACTTTCTCCAGCAGTGCTCAATAGCACAGTAATTAGAACAGAGAAAATGGATGGTAGTGATAATCTAGATTTAGAGAAAGCCAAAATCAGTAGGGAAACCATGGAGTGTAAGTACTGAAATGATCGCGAAAGACAGAGGTGAGGGAGGGTCGTGTGATATGTACCGGCAAGGAGGGTGTGCATAGGCAATAAGAAAGGAAATGGTGAGAGATTGTAGGAAAAGAATGATCTGGAGTCTAACTGGCAAGTGAAGATTAATTTGCTCTTTCCCCTGACCTGGAGAAAGTGATAGAACATTTTAATCATGAAGCCTTGATTTAAAAAAAAAAATTTTTTTTAAATTTTTATTGAAGTATGTCATTCATACATGAACATACTTAAACAAAAAGTGTATAGTAAAAATTGTGAACTTAAAAAGCAAACATGCATAACATCATGCAGGGGTCCCATACATCAGCCCACCACCAACATTTTGCAGTTTTATGGAATGTTTGTTACAAATTATGAAAGAATATTGTCAAAATACTACTACTAATTATAGTCCATACCTTATATTTGATTAATTTTGCTCCCAACCCACCCTGTTATTATTTTTTAAAAGTATTTTTATTATGGAAGTTGTGAACTTACATAACAATCATACACGTGTAGAATTCCCATACTACACCAGTTCGCCAACACACTACACTGTGGTAGAACATTTGTTACAGATGATGAGATAATATCATTGAACTATTACCACCAACCACATCCCTAGCATACATTTGGCACACTTTTTCCCTACCTGGCCCCTCCCCCATAATCAGCACAGTACAGAATACATCTTTGGCATTGATGCAGGAATATTACAGAATTGCTGTTAGCCACAGTCCCTAGGTCACACCAATTGTATTTTCCCCATGCTTCTCCACTTTCCCACCACCCTGCAGTAGTGACGTGCATCTCTCTAGCTCACAGAAGGACACTTGTGTACCTGTACCATTAACCACAATTTTCATCCACTTCTGGGTTCACTGTGTTATTCAGTCACTAGATTATTCTCTAGCTTTCTTTCAGTTGACATTTACATCCCTAGACTACCCTTTTCAGCCTCAATCCCATTTATAAACCAGCTGCTGCTTACTATAATGTGTCACCATCAACTCTATCCATTTCCACACATTTACAGTCAAGTTAACTAAAACTTCTAGATACATTAAGCATCAGTAGTCCTTCTCAGCCCTCCTATGAAGACTTGAGTTTTTCATTTAAAATTCAGTGCATATGTTACTTCATTCAGTAGACATTTATGCCTCTTGTGTGCCAGAGTCTATGCTAGATAGACACCAGAGAACAAAGATGGAAAAGTGAAATTCACCTCAGACACTCTGGTGTCTAACAATGCATGGTGTTTGATAAATAGACATTGATTTAAATTGATACTTAGACAATCTAATACATCAGAGGAAATTTCCAAGCATTCTGTTAGTCAGCAGTGACAGTAGGGCTGTATTGTATGGCCTTCTTCCTTGCTTTTCATGAAGTATCAATGTAATAGTCTCTTGGGATTATTCAGACTGTCTTTCCTTTTTAAATTCAATGGAAAAATTGTAACTCTTTCCATGACTATAAGGGGAGGCAGTATAAACCCATCAAATATGTATTCTTCTTTAGAAAATTATCAGTCAGATAGCTAGAGTTTAGATAAGACAGATTTTCTTTAGGCAACCATATGAATGTTAAAAGTTTTATTTAACTTTTCATTTTGAAATAATTTTCGACTTAGAAAAAAAAAGTTGTACTTAGTAACCCTGTGTCTCCATAGTCTCCTTAACTCAGAGTAAATCGTAAAGACTGAGTAATTCCTCAGTCTTTCTTTTCTTTCATGACCTTGACACTTTGGGAAACTACTGGCCAGTTATCTTACAAAATGTCCCTCAATTTGGGTGTGTCTGCAGTTTCCTTGTGATTAAAGTTGGTGCCTTTTTGGCCAGAGTACCAGAACAGTATTGTGCAGTCCTTCTCAGTACATCACACCAGGAGGCACGTGATGCTGAAATGTTCATATCCATCACTTGGTTAAGGAAGTGTCTGCCAAGTCTCTAATTTTAAGCTACTGTTTTTCCCTTTTTAATCATTAAGTATCCTTTGGGGAGATACTTTGAGACTATGTAAATATCCTGTTTCTCTTTATATTTCCACCCACTAAATTTAGCATCTATTAGTATTCTTGCCTCAGTTATTAGTTATGTTTGACAAATGATGATTTTCTATTTCCTTCTTTGCTTCTGTATTTACTAATTGGAATTATACTCCAAGGAAGAGTTTTCCTATCTTATGTATGTATGTATGTTTGCATGCCTGTATATCAATCTGAACTCTTGGATATTTGTTTAATTCTTTTTAACAGTGATCTGTTACTGTTATTTACCTTGTTGCTCAAATTGTCCAAGATACGGTCATTGTGAGCTTTTTCAAGTTGGCGTCTATCTACTTTTGACATGTCCCCATTATTTTTTGAGCTTTTCCTTTCTGGCAGTATAAGATGTTCCAGGTTCATCTTTAGATAGTGTTTCTTTTCAGTGTGTGGCTTACATTTCACAATACTTTTTGCTTTTCTTAGGTATGAGGATACATGGGCTGCACTTCACAGAAGAGCCAAGGAATGTGCAAGTGCTGGAGAGGTAAAGTATTTGCTAATCTTATAAAGTGGGAACATTTCTTTTTCAATGTTAAATGCTAATTTCTAAAAAATTAAATTTTAAAATTATTTGTATTAAAATGTCTTGCAGGATATCTGAAATAGAATTTAATAATTGACTCTGAAACCCATAATAAAGCTTGATTTCATTATGTTTCAGTGAAGTAATTTAGTTGGCCTTAGGACTTTTATTTTAAGGTAATAGGTAAATATTTGGTTCATCTAGGTATAAAGCTTATAAATTTTGAGTCTAATGACTTTGCAGTATGTGTAAATTATACAATTTTTTAACCCACTATTTAAGAATTCATTACTATTTGGTCAAAAATTTAACTTTGCTCAGTCTACCTATAATAACTAATTTGCTTTGCAAATAAGTAGAAAAATTTCAGGAGTCATCCTCACTTCATTTAAAAGAACGATTTTCAAGCATTATGTATGAAAGTGGTTTGTAAATAAAATTATTTGGTACATATACTGGAACAGCCTTATTATTCAAGATCAAATACTGTATGCTGTTGATGTCAGTAAAACTTGTGTGATTCTGACTTTTAATTAATTGAGACTGATTTTCTTTACCAGTTACATAAAGTTATGAAGCTATAATAATTATATGGAACATGGGAATACATATGAAATTTAGACATTAGTATTTCTCTTTAAAATTACTGAAAAAAGGATCTTGTGTTCTGGCACTTAGGTAGGCTAGATACTTCGAAAAGTTCCACAGCTGTAAAACACCAAAATGCTGGATAGATTTTTTTAAAAAAATTCTTTACACTGAATGTAGTTTACAGAGTTAAGGGGAGCTCATAAAAGAGCTAAAAAATTGAACAGGGAACTGAAATCAGAAAAGTTAAAAACAAACAAACATGGAAGCTAGGGTGAAATACTAGTCTACAAGTTTTGGAAATTTATGGATTTAGGAAACTATTCCTAATGGGAAATGAATCTGAGACTTCCATATAAAACTCTTGGACCTTTGAAGTGGTTGTACCCCCCAGTGAAAATGCTAGCTAGGAAAAAAGTAAATCAACAAGAAAAACTGTGTGTCTTTGTAACAACTTACCTCCTTTTAGAGATCTTTATAAAGATCATTTGGCAGCAGGCATTTAAAAAAATACACAAAATTAATGAGAAATGTAATGGAGGAAAGCGTGGTGTCACCCCCCGGCCCAGTTGGGCCTTGCGTGCAATAGATGATGTTACTTCTCCAGCGTGGGCTGAGAAACAGCAGGGAGGCATTTTAAGCGTGTGGTAGAGTGAGGAAGTTAGGCAGCTTTCTAACTTCTTTATCATAGTGTAGTTCTGTTATTTTATTTCAAATGTTGTGAATTTCTAGAATATGAAAATCTAGGAACAAAAGCAATCAATACATCACAAACTATTTTATTTGGATATACTCATTCCTCTAAAATTCTTTCTCATTTTACTGAGTTTCAATAAGAGTTGTATTCACATTTCAACTCTTGAAGAATTTTCATCTTAGGTGTGTTAATTTTCTTTTCTTTTTTCAGTAATTTAACTGTGAACTCGGTGTTTTACATATAAAATTCAATTGCATTCTATTCTGTTATATTATGAGTTATGCTATTTTTACTTTACAGAATATGGGTATATTTCACAATTCTTGCTTTAAAGTTATGTTTTCAAAAGATGACCTCTCCTTGCTCCTTCTAAATCTTATTCTAGGCCCTTTCCCCTCCTACCATGTTAAGAACAAAACAAAGTTGTCTGGGAGAAACTGAAAACTGTCATTTTCTTTACAGTCTTCAGGAAAAGAAGTTAGAATTATCTTTGGCTAGTCTAGTATCTAACAACCCTGCTATTAGGAACTGTTTACATTTGAATTCCTTCTTTGTTAACTTAAATCCTTTTCCCCTTTTTCTGAAATTGATCAGTTGCTTCCTAATTCCTTCAAGTTTTATTTACTTTATTTTATTTCTTCTAAATTGTCTTCTAGGCCGGTTTAAAAGTTCCAGTTTAAATGCAATTGAATCATGGTATATTCTACGTGCACTAGGGAACTTTTCTGTTAAAAGGATTCTTTTTGTAAAACAAATAATTACCGTTAATTATGTTTCGGTTTTGTTCTTGTTTGTTTTCTTTTTGTTTGATAGTGGTCACTTTTTGTTTTATTTATTTTTTTTGTAGATTTGTATTTTCAAATACATAGTTTACTTAAAAAGGGTATGTTTAGTGATGTCTAAGGTCATTTCTGAACTTTCTCATCTATGGGTTAAGATGCAGCAATACAAGCAGCAATTTGAGGTTTTCTGCACTGAATATTGAGTTGATTCTTTCCTTCAGTCTTCTTTAGCGTGGTCTGTTACCTATACTCGTGGGGATTGGTAAAGCTAACATTGACTAAATCTCATTGTGCTAACTGTAATTTCTTTGTACTGGAATCTGGTTTTATTTTACCATTCCTCTTTTTGTCGCAGCTGGTGGATAGTGAGGTTGTTATGCTTTCAGCACACTGGGAGAAAAAGAAGACGAGCCTCACAGAGTTACAGGAGCAGCTCCAGCAACTTCCAGGATTGCTAGCAGATTTAGAATCTGTGACAGCAAATCTGAGTAAGTTTTATATTTGTATCTGTACATTACTTATAGGAATGAAAGTAATTTGGACATGACTTGGTGTTATTTTAGAAGCTTTTTAAACATACAGGACAGTCTTGGTTAACACGAATTTTTGAGAAATCATGAGTTCCAGTTAATTTCACATTCTGATTAATTGAAGATTAGACAGAAAACCACTGAAGGTGTGGGAATGGTTACTGAAGTATAGGAGTCATTTTGTATGTCTCAGGCCAGGCCAGGAGACATCATTTTGCTGATTCCTGTAGCGTCTTGGGGTTGTCTCTGTGGACATTTGCTTTCTTGGTTTAGGTGTAAAAATCTAAAGGAATTAGGGTAATTGTGTCATGATTGTAGGATATACTCTGGAAGTTTTTACTTTTAAAATTTAGTGTTTGCTTAAAGCTTCAAGTGTTGCAGTATGCTTCTTTCTCCTCAAGCTGGAGAAAGGAGGTGAAGGAATCCAGTTAAATAAGGGGGCTGGTTTGGCTAAACGTATACTTGTGAAAGTTTATTTTTTTTCTTTTGTTTTCATTTGGATAGATTAGACTTGATAGTCTTTATTTCTTGGGTTTATACTTTAAAAATTATCCTTTATGTTTGACATGCCATATCTTAGGAAAATATTGTGACTTACTACTTCGTAACAAAGAGTAAGATCTTAGTGAAGTAGGAAGAGAGGCTAAGCTCTTACTAGAAAATAAGCTCTCTTGAAGTGATAACCTTATCCAGTCTCATAGTTGAGAAGCTAAGGGTGCCCTGCCATTTCTTCCTGTTTTTAATATTCCCATACTTGAAACAAACTGATTTATGAAGCAGTTAATTAGCAAGTCCTAAAACAGGTTTTGTTTTTTTTTTTGGTGTGTGTAAATAAAATAAACAAATGATATTTGGATTGTTATGACTGGTAAGAATAGCTAACATTTATTGAGCACCTGCTGTATCTCAGGGATTTATAGGTACTTAACAATTTTAAATCATCACAACAAACCTACAAAAGTAGCTGTTACTACTTGTACACTTGCAGAGTGTACCTCCACTTTGCAGATAAAGAAACTGAGGCTTGAAGTGGTTGTGACTTGCTTAGAAGGTCACACAGTAAATGAGATGGAGGTCCAGAATCCCACCCTCAGGAATAGTGTCCCATGGCTAATAAGGCAGTAAGGATGGCAGCTGTCACAGTCCTGTGGGCGGTATCTTGGTAAGAGCTGTATACTTAGGCCACTTGGCTATATTAAATGCCTTCTATGGTCAACGTGTGCTATTTCTGAAGGTAAGGATATGGAAAGAGACTCTAGGTCTCAGGAGAAATGTGAAATAGCTGTGAAAAGCAGCTATGGTTGCAGTCTGTATTTTTTCTTCCTTGTGTTTATAGGAATGGTCCTTCTCGAGCCTTAGATAACTAACTGGTGTAAATAGTCTTCAGAATATTTTCTTTTTCAGCCACTCTTTCAGCTTATCTTTGGCATCTTTTTGAGTCACTTGCTTTTCGTTGGTTGTGTATTTCTTTGCAGAGGCTTAGATATTGTCCTGCGATTACCTCCATTCTTTTTTTCCCTCATGGGTGAACGTAAATTCTGTTTATAGATAGATGTTCTTTGTTTAGTGCCGCTCTGCTAAATATACACATTTTACTGCAATTCTAATTATTTTCATGGCTAATTCTGCGTAGGAAATGCAGTCTAAGTTTTTTTACAATGGAATATACAGCATTTTTATTGCCAATTAGGATTCTAAAATCCTGAAAAAAGTTTGTTATTTAATGATGCATGACATCCCTGTTTACAAACTGCATTTTATATTCTTAAATGAATGGGAGACACTTTCCAAATGCTCACTTGAATTAATTCTTAATAATCTGAGAACTTCCACCATTCAAGGCAAATTAAAGCTGAAGGACTCTGAAATATTGTTCTGGTGAGACAGTCACTTCCAAATAGTTTGAATCAATGTTTTTTTCCTAGTCCCTGTTTGTCTTAGTTTGTCAGGCTGCTCTGACAAATACCACACAATGGGTTGACTTAATGGGATTTTATGTCTCATGGTTTTGGAGGCTAAAGGCTCGACATCAAGGTTTTGATAGTCCATGCCTCCTCCTGGAACCTGCAGTGCCCTGGAGCTGGCTTGCCACCGTCCTTGGGGTTCCTTCATCACATGACCATCTCTCTTTCCCTGTGTTGGCTCCTCTGATTTCCTCGAGCTTCCACTGACTTCTGGATCTGTCTGACCTCCGCCTTCTACTTCTGCTGGGTCATCTCTGTCTCTTTCTAGATTTCCTCTCCTTACAAGTCCTCCGATCATGTGGATTAAGCCACACCCTGATTCTGTTTGACCCACATCTTAATTACTCATGAGTCCATACCTCGGCTACTACTACCATCTTCAAAGGTCCTATTTACAAATGGCTCCACACCCAGAGAAGCACAGATTAAGACTTGAGCATGTCTTTTTTGGGGGGCATAATTCAATCCCCAGCAATGTCTAACCTAGATTGACTTCTTTTTGAGAGTTAATTCAAATTGCATAGAAGAGGGCTAGGACCTCCAAAATCTAGAGTAGTTTGGTTTTTTTTAATGTACATTGACAATCTCAATTATCCATTAACATTTGAAATACATGCTACAATTGGGTTTTTGTTTTTGTTTTTTTTTACAATTGCGTTTTAATCTATTGCTGTATTTGTTGATAACAATGAGAACTTTAGAAGATAAATCAAAACTAGGAATTCCAAAGGCCTACTGTTTGTTGGCTTCAACTAAGCTCGTAGAGCGATGTTTTGAAATTGTGAGACTTTTGGCTGAGCCTCTTAAACTTCATGAAATCAGTGCTGATTTTTATGTTCTTTACAACAGGAAAGCATTGTGAAGCCGAATATGGTGGGGGGAGGTTGTATAAACATATCCGTATCATTAATGTACTTCATGAATAGTCATTTTAAATGAGTTTATTAATCATTTTTAGTATGTTAGAAGTACTAAGTCTTAGTGTTTTCAAAATCTATTCTCTACTTGATTTTTTCGGTAGCCTCAAAATATCTCCTCATCACCAAAATACCTTGATATAATATTCCAAGGCTTAAATAAAGTTAAGGAATAATGAAGAATTTTAAAAATCTAGAATAGTCTCCAACTTCTATTTAATCACAGGCTTCCCTTAACTTTTTCAAACTTTTTGCCCTTTGATTGTCAGATCTACTACCATATCCTGTCCCTCCATTTTCCAGGCTGCTTGACTCTTTTGGTTTTGCCTTGCCCTCTAGAGGGTCAGCCCTTCTTAAAGAGCGAAAGCCTTATATGATGTGAGCAATTTGGAAATTTGATGATGCTTTTAGTTGTGTTAGCCCATGGCTTAATTAATATGCCTGCAGGTTACCTGGCCCCTCAGGAAATATTAAGTAAGAACAGCTGATCCATTCTTGTTTTTTGTTTTTTTAAATGGAGTATGATCTATCAAACTTATAAAAGCCTGTTTAGTTGATAATTACTTATAAGGCTTGCAATTTTAAAAAGAAATGATAAAGGTATGCTAGGACCTAGAAGAGCAAGGTCTCTGGACTCTCCGATATCTGGATTTGGGTTCCACAACTTTCTTAACTGTGATACCTTAATCAGTTTTCTTAACTTTCATTGTTTCCTCATCTACAAGATGAGGACAATGAGCGTACCTGTCTCATAAGGAGGAAGAGGATTAAGTGGATGACAAATGTAAAGCATTTAGCACAGTGCCCAGTACATACATCTACTGTTTGTGGGTTCCCAGGATAGAGCAGTGAACAGCATTAGGTACCTATCGTCAAGATCCTGACCTTCTAGTAGGAGTCTCTCTAGACTTTGCAAATTTACATAACCATCATTCTGCCTTGACAGAAGGGTTTGCATGGAGTGTTAGGCCATTTGACTTGTTCTGAAAAATTGTTTGCAGAAATCACAGTGTTAAATGTGATGAGATGAACAGTGTTCTGTACATTGACAGAAGGTGAAAATGGGAAAAATGGAATATTTCATCTAGATTCTATACATTTCTTATTTTGTGAAATGACCATAGTGCATTTTTTCATAAAACGGAAAATGTTTGAAAAGCATTTGTTGAGTTCTCTTAAACGTCCACTAGAGGGTAGTATAATGCTATTCCTTTATTTAAGTGTAACATGTCAAGTGCGAGTTTGCTCTTTCTCTGTTACTTCTCATGCCCTACTTTTTAAAGACTTACTTTCATCTAGAACAGAAGATTCTGTTAATTCTTAGATAACAAAGTGGTGTTAAGAGAATGACAGCCATGTACTGAGTTTATATCTTTGTTTTGACTTAACCTGATGCATTATTACTTTGCTTTCCTCCTTACCCAGTTTGAGAGGGCATCTAACAGGGAGATGTCACAGCTATTAGTGTCTTATGAACCAGAGTATCCTATCACCCAGAGCACTTGCTGAGATTAGACCCATCAAGCGACACATTAACTCTCTTTCGCTGCCTTGTTTTATTATTTTACATTTGTTCTGTGATGGCTTTTGCGAGTTAATGCGCCTCTTAAAATTTTCCTTCTTACTATAAAAGAGTAACTTCAGCATTTGAGGTATCTTGTGGTGTTTCAGTACCTGGTTTCTGTGAGCAAAGATTTTTTTGTTTCTTGAGACTGTTTGTTGGAAAAGTACAAAGCAAGTGTGAAATAATTAATTTTAGCTTGCATCTTCATTCTTTAATCGGGTTACACTGCAAATAATATGTACTCAAAACAAATGGCACAAAGAAAAATTCCAAACAAAATCACTTTTCCTCTGGGACTGTCTTTTCACAAAGATTTGTGAAGCTCTTTTATGCACAGCTGTCAGGCGTTCCCAAATGGATTTTCACAATAAAATTCCACCTATTTTCTCCACTGATCACTAAATGAGACATATGCTGCTATTACAATGAGCAAAATGATGAGGTTTGAGCTTCTTGTAAAGGTATATATGTGTCCACGAAGGACTAGTAGTGTTTTATTTACATGAATTCTAAGTTTGCTTACCACATTTACTCATTTGTGACTTGTTTTGTAATTGGTAATGACAGGTTTTGACAGGGAAATTAAATTTCTGCCAAATTAAATTCAATATAAAATATTCAGGATACACAGCATATATGCTTGTAATTAGTGTTTAAAGAGATTTTTTACATTTTTAAATATAAAAAATTATTTTTGCTAATACAACTCTTCTATATTTTATTTCTGATTTTAGGCCTGTTAAGAATTAAAATGGAAAATTTCCATTGCTTTTATTCTTTAATTCACTGATAACATGGCCTAGTTTGATATACCACAATAATAAAGTACCATCATTTAACTTAATGTTTTCTAATTTCTCTGACAAGTTTATTCTTTTACAAAATTTAGCTTGATCTTTTTCATTTTTTAAACTTTATTTTGTACATTTAATAATTGAAAATGTAAACAATAAAAAAAGAAAACAGTTGAATAAAAACATACATTTCTCTATTAAATGTACTCGATACATATGAATTTTTTAATCATGCAATATATTACACAATATATTTGGTTCATAGTAAAGCAGTCACACGGTATTTGTCCTTTTGTGTCTGGCTCGCTTTGCTGCATAATAGTCCATCATGCAAATACACCACAGTTTTTGATCTGTTAAATTTTAAATTAGATGAACCCAAATCACAGATTTGCCTTTTTTTTGTTTTTTTAAGTTTTAGGTGGGTAGAGTCCCAGCAATCAATCTTTATTGGATGTAACATACTAGGTGTTAGGACATAGAAAGATGCATGCCAGCCAGCCTTTACCCTTAAGACTCATACTGATTATTGAGGGGCTGATATTAATAGCACACAAGGGTTGTGCCAGCCAGACTAGAAGTCACATATGAGGGTCAGTGGTCTGCGGAAGTGCCACAGAGGGGGAGAGCCCTGCAGGGTGCCGGGCAGCACTGACCGGGGTCTGGGGAGATAGACTGGGCCCATCCAGGGGCCAAGCAGAGGTAGTGCACACGCAAATGCAGGGAGGCGCCAGGCTCTTCTGGGAATGGCAGGGGTCCAGCTTGCTGTGGTGTAGCCACCAGCGAGGATGTGAAGGCAGGTTGTGGCCAGAGGGTGAGAAGCCTTTGAAGGCTAAGTTAAGGAGTTTAAACTCCTTAAATCTGAAAGCACTGAGGAGCCTTTGGAACTTTTAAAAGGGGAGAATGTAATTTGACGGTGATAATAAAATGGCCATTATCACAAATATTTTGAATCTAAATTTGCCATTCTACACAAAAACACAGTTCCATTGGCCTATTCAGAAGGATGTGTGGTTTGTTTCTTTGCCATTGGCAGGTTCAGGTTTGTACAGAACCATGCACATATTTTCACCCATGTTATCAACACAAGAGTGACTAGGACAGCAAGGACAATTTGTACCTAGAACGGAATTTCCCTCATGAGACATTAATTGACCCTCCTAGTGATCTAGTTCATTTAGGTTCCTGGCTTATTAGTTCTGTCTTCAGTCAACTGCACTAGAATCTAAATGGTAATGCCATCTGGCCAAATAAAAAGGCAACATTTTCCAATGTAGCATAATTATTGACTCCATTACTGGTTTTCTTTTAAGAAAACGCTTTTGAAATTTAATCTCCCACACCTGTGGGGGTCTTGAGTCTAAGAACATTAGCTCAAGTATCATTTAAAGGTATGCAAGTTTGTCAGAAAAAGTGAAAATATTATTGGTAGTTTGATCACTTAGACTCCCAGGTCCTCAGGTGTTGTTTACATCATGATCATTATGTATGTTGACCAAATTATTAGTTTTAAAATGACTTCTACAAAACTTAGCTAAGGATTATAAAGTTTTTTTCACTATGCATTTTTTAAAAATATTCAACCCTTCATTGAGTACTTATTAACTGCCGAATGCTGAGTTAGGTATACTCTATATACTTTGGCTCACTTAGTTCTTTTTTTTTTTGGTTGTTAGAGAATTTATAGCTTTAAAGAAAAAGCATGCATGCATGAAATACTAAGTCCCCATATACCACTCTATTCACTTAATTCTTTTTTTTAGAGATTTATTTTATTTCTCTCAACTCCACCGCCCCCCCCCCCCCCCGTTGTCTGCTTTTTGTGTTCATTTGCTGTGTATTCTTCTGTGTCCATTTGTATTCTTGGTGGCACCAGGAATCTGTGTCTCTTTTGGTTGAATCATCTTGCTGTGTCAGCTCTCTGTGTGTGCAGCACCACTTCTGGGTGGGATGCGCTTTTCTAGTGGGGGGCGGCTCAATGCGGGGCACACTCCTTGCGTGTGGGGCTTCCCTACGCGGGGGGACACCCCTGCGTGGCACAGCACTCCTTGCGTGCGGCAGCACTGCACATGGGCCAGCTCACTACACAGGGTCAGGAGGCTTTGGATTTGAACCCTGGACCTCCCATATGGTAGGCGGACACTCTATCAGTTGAGCTACATTTGCTTCCCTCACTTAATTCTTAAGAGAGCTTTGCATTAGCTCTTTTTTCACAGCTAAGGTGTCTCCTTTTATCTGTGAGGGGCAGAGCTGGGTTCCCATGCTCCTACTTAAAAGCCTTACTCTTTTTTTTTTTTTAAAGATTTATTTTTCATTTAATCCCCCACCCCCACCCCTCCCACCCCCGTTGTCTACTCTCTGTGTCCATTCACTGTGTGTTCTTCTGTGTCTGCTTTTATTCTCATTAGGCAGCTCCGGGAACCTATTCTGGGACCTTCCGAAATGGAGGAGAGGCAGTTACTCTCTTGCACCACCCCAACTCGCTGTTCTGCTACGTCTTCTTATTTTCTCTCCTCTGTGTCTCTTGTTGTGTCATCTTGCTGCGCCAGCTCTCTACGTTGGCTGGCACTCCTGCATAGGTGGCTTTCCCATGCTGCGGCATTTCCACGCAGGGCGTCATGCCTGCGCGGGGTGGCATTCCTGCACGGGCTGGCACTCCACGTGGGCCAGCTCGCCACGTGGGCCAGCTTGCCCTCACCAGGGGGCCCTGGGCATCAAACCCTGGATCTTCTCTATGGTAGACGGGAGCCCAATTGGTTGAGCCACAATCTGTTTCCCAAAAGCCTTATTCTTAACTAGTCTCCTATATGTTAATGAAATACTGAAGAAACCAAATAGCTTAGAGTTAAATGACTTCCATGTTAAATTTAATTATTCTAGCTCTTATCACAAATCAATGTAAAATCGTCTTTTAAATTTTTAAATAACCTTTTAGCTATATTGTCTTTTGTACATTTTGAGACCCTGTCAAACTAGTTAAAACAGAATGAGCTGAATGAATGTTGCCTCTTCAGTGGGAGACTAGCTCCCAGGCTGAGATTCCTAGTAATTTTCCCACTTAAATTAGTCAAAAATAATCTAAATAGCAATTGATATAACATAATTTTGCCTGTTTTCCCTCAAATTCCTTATGTACCATTTTACTAATTATTTTAGTAAATATTTTAGATATAATTTTAGATTTACTCATTGGTTAAAATTTAGATTTTTGCAAATTAAATAGTTTCAGTTAGGCCCTCCATAAGCATGTATATTACCTGTTTTACGTTGCCCCTGAAGATAGATTAAAAGACTTTATGAACTGCATTATTATTATCAGCTTTTTCAAAACTTACCAGTGGTTTACAACGATAAATCAATATGATAAAAATCAGCACCCAAAACGTCTTTGAAGAGAAGTGCTAAATGACTTGTCATCACACTTTCACTTTTCAACAAAATTTTAGTTTTCAAAGAATTCATGCCTTTAAGCCCAAGGCCCTATCTAAATAGAAGAGGGGATGGGAATTTTTATAAGCATAAATATTTAGTAGAGTCAGAATTTAGGGTATGAGAAAATGTGAATGTTTCTGGATTTAATAGATCCTTGGATCGAAAATTAATTAAAAATGGGCAAAAATTTGCATCTTAATAAATTTGCATCTTAATTACAAGTTGAAATTTGAGGAGTTTGCCTAGATGCTAGGAAAGCTAATCTAGAAATCATGGAAATCTAGTAGAAAAATGAAATACTTAATTAGATGTGCTGGGATTGTTTTATTGCTATGTGAGTGAGACAGACTGGAAAGCTGCACAGCCAACTTGCTCCTCCTCCCTGCTCTCTCGCCTATGCCTCGCAGTCCTTCAGACGTGGGTGTCCTCTCTGGAGGAAGCTTTCCCCTGACTCCCTCCTCTGTGAGAGGTGCCACCCCTTTGAGTTCCCTCTGCACCTCTGGCCGAGCTTTCTCTTGCTCTATTGTCATTGAAATATGCCTCCCCTCGACGCTTCTTGAGCTTAGGTCTCTTTCTTCTTTGTCTCCCAGGGACCATTTGGTAAATGGTAATGCTGCTGTTTGAGTTCTAAAACCTTTGCCCTCAAAAACTTTTCTGTTGTGTAAG
Source organism: Dasypus novemcinctus (assembly GCF_030445035.2). Taxonomy (NCBI): domain Eukaryota; kingdom Metazoa; phylum Chordata; class Mammalia; order Cingulata; family Dasypodidae; genus Dasypus; species Dasypus novemcinctus. The sequence goes on along the minus strand of NC_080694.1, from coordinate 48,010,342 downwards.
GAAACCCTCACCCCTGCAACTGTGAGATCTTGGTTTTGAAGCATCCTATCAAGGGAAATCTCTGTGGTATGAGAGTGACTCAGTTTTGATTCCTGACAGTCCTTCACTAGCTAAATGATAGGTAAGGCACTGAATTAATCTCTGCCGGCTTTGGCCTTGAGTCTTTTAAATGAAGAGGTTTTGAGGAGATGAACTTGATGCTTCAGTGAAGCTGCACAGCTCTGTGGCCTAGAGGGCGAGTCTCAGACTCGGGGACGGAGGGTCCAGCTGGAGCCTTCTCCCCATCAGCCACTGACTATTTGTACATACCTGCAGTGCCGGGAAGATTTATGTATATGACGGGCCTGAGGCAGAACAACTGCTGAAGCAACGTGGACTCTAAGATTATGCTGTGTAATTTGTGTTCATTATATTTTGCTGTATTCTCATTATTTGAAAATTGGTTGTTTATGTGTGTTACCTGGGCTCTTTAGTATATAACATTAGACTAATCAGGATACTCTTTCTTCATCGTCGTGGTTAATAGAGTTTTTAAACTATTTTGGAACATTATGTCTTGAAAATGTTTGCAATAGATTAAAAAAAAGATAACCTGAAATATGTTTTAATGTTGGTCAGCATATTTTATTTTACTGCAAGAAAGCTTAGTAAAGAATATTAAGCAAATACAAAACAATTACAATTTAAAATTTCAACTTTTGGACAAATTTTCTTTCCTCCATGATCGTGGATTCTGATTTTTCATGTTTGTTTCTTTTTTCCATCTTGTATACTTTCAGCTCATTTAGAGACTAGTTTTGAGGAGGTAGAAAACCACCTATTGCATCTGGAGGATTTATGTGGGCAGTGTGAATTAGAAAGATACAAACATGTGCAATCCCAACAACTGGAAAATTACAAGAAACATAAGAGGTGAGTTTGAAAAATGAGCCACAATATTTATTTTCAATCTCAAACTTTTGCGTATTACTTTACATCCTATTCTTTATAAATTTCGACTGATAAAATTCAAAGGGTTCAACATGCAAATCCCAATAGTAAGCTTTTAAAAATATGATTTTTTTTGTATACCCTCTGTTGTTATTTTATGAAAATGAGTTCTAGAAGACTAAGGATAGCGTAAAATTATGAATCCCTACTCTGAAGGTGGAGGAGAGCATGAGCCAAACTTTTCCAAGAAAGTGGGAGTCCTGACTTAATTTTCTCCAAGTGACAAATGACTAAGCTACTTTCCCCCCTTCTATTCTCTTTTTTATCTCCTTTATAGAGCAAGAGGAAAAGGAACCTGGCCCTAGGTTGTGGAAAGAGGCTAAATGGGTTTGAATTTTAACTCTTTCACACACTGCTTGAGACCTGAGGCAAATTATTTAATCTCTCTCAGTCTTGATGTCTCGGGCTTATAATGGGACTCATAGCATATCCCCTTCCAAGAGTTGTGAGGATTAAATGAGAAGTCCTTATCAAATGGAATAAGTGCTCTGTGCTCTGCCAGTGTTAATTATATTAATATTTATTGTTCTCATGCTAACCTAGCTGGAAATGGAAGAGAAGTCTAAGGGTAGCAGCCTGCTAAGCTAGGGAATGGCATCCCGGCTCATGTGGTGATGTCTGGGACAGGGCTGCAAGTTGCCGGTTGGTCTCTCTCAAGTCCACGGGGAAGTGAAGGGCATGGCAGCTGAGGGCCGGGGGTGCGTGAGTGAGCAGCTGCCATCTGTATTGGGCAGAGAAGAAATTGAAGCTTCAGTGTGGTTTAAAAGATGGGTGGAGGTGGGAGTGGGAGAAGGCTAGAGTGGGCAACACAGACTTGGTTTTGAGATTTTTGATAAATGGAGTAGTTCTGGGTCTAGGATATGGCAGTTGCTAACATGATGGGAAATGGTGTCACTCATTAAAGGAGGTTAAGAAAAAAAGCTAAGCTAATGTGCAGGTGTCGTGGCTTACCATGCTGATGTTAAAATTTCCTGGAGGGAGCTGATGTAGCTCAAGCCATTGAGCAAATGTTTCCCACATATGAGGTCCTGGGTTTTCATCTCTGGTACCTCCTAAAAAGCAACATACAAGCAAATGAAAAAAACCAACTCAGGGGAGCCAATGGAGCTTGTGGTTGAGTGCCGACTTCCCACATACAAGGTCCCAGGTTCAATCCCTGGCCTGGTATCTCAAAAAAAAATTTTTTTTCCTAGAATGTGCTAAGAGATTGAGTAAAGAGGAAGATTGAGTATTTTAGAGCAAAAATTCCCTGCTAGGTCCGTGTGTCCCTAGGGATGGATCCTAAATGTTAACGAGCCATAAAAATCACCTGGGAGAGTGTTTAAACTGCAGGCTCCTGAGCTCCAGTATCTGAGAGCCTAATTCCAGTGGGTTGTTTTAAACAGGCATTCCAGGTGATTCTCATGCGGATGGTTCAGTGGCTCAGGGACCACGCATTGAGAGGCGGGGAGGGGACCCTGGGGCAGGCTCTCTGTGGAAGGGCTTCAAGGGGTGCCGTGGAAAATCTGTTTGCAAAAGTTTGCATGTGTATGAATTTTTGTGGAGGTGGTTTCTATAAATCTAATTTGCCCCACAAAGATTAAAGGGCAAGTTTTATTTATAGTAATACTGCCATAGGGCTTATGAGAGTATTAAGAATGGAGTCCTTATCAGAGGGAGGCCTTTTGAGTGAGTGGGTGGACGTTGTGACCCAGGGGATTTCCAGACTGACATGTGGACCAGGGGAGAGGAGAAGAGTTAGAGATGGTTAGCCTAGTCTTCAATTTTGTTTTATTTTTATTTTTAAAGATTTTATTTTTATTTATTTCTCTCTCCTCTCCCCCCGCCTCAGTTGTCTGCTCTCTGTGTCCATTTGCTGTGTATTCTTCTGTGTTCGCTTGCATTATCAGGTGGCACAGGGAAACTGTGTCTCTTTTTGTTGTTGTTGCATCATCTTGCTGCGTCAGCTCTCCGTGTATGCAGTGCCACGCCTGGCTGGGCTGTGCTTTTCTCACGCAGGGCGGCTCTCCCTGTGGGGCGCACACCTTGTGCGTGGGGCATATGGTAGACAGACGCTCTCTCAGTTGCTTCCTAGTCTTCAATTTTAAATGAAAAACAGTAAAGTGTTCTACGGTGAATAAGTTAATCATATAAGTTTTTAAATACTACAACAAGAGTTTCAAGGAGCATGATAGCAAGGCTTAGAATTTTGAAAGGAGGCAGCGGACTTGGCCCAGTGGTTAGGGTGTCCGTCTACCACATGGGAGGTCCGCAGTCCAAATTCATGAACTATTGTGATTAGTAATTGAAGAAAATGTGGCATTGGTGTGGAGAAAGTGGCCATGGTGGCTGCTTGGGGTAGGGAGTGGGAGAAAGAGATGTGATGTGGGGCATTTTCAGGACTTGGAGTTGTCCTGGGTGATGCTGCAGGGACAGTGACGGACATTGTATGTTCTCCCATGGCCCACTGGGTGGACTGTGGGAGAGTGTGGGCCATGATGTGGATCATTGACCATGAGGTGCAGCGGTGCTCAGAGATGTATTCACCAAGTGCAATGAATGTCTCATGATGATGGAGGAGGTTGTTGTTATGGGGGAGGAGGGGGGTGAGGGGGATGAGGGGTATATGGGGACCTCATATTTTTTTAATGTAACATTAAAAAAATAAAGACAGAAATAATAATAATAAAAAAAGAGCTTCCATAGGGCTCCAAGAACATTGTTCCTAAGGAAGGAGAATGAAACTAATAGGTTGTCTGATGTGTTTAACCACGTGGTGGTTAGATACTGTATGTACTCCAGAAAATCATGTTCTTAAAGCTAATCCATTCCTGTGGGTGCAAACCTATTGGTTAGGTTACATCAGATAAAGTGTGACCTAGGAGGGTCTTAGTCCTCTTACTGGAGTCCTTTATAAGCAAGATGAATACAGAAAGAGGGAGGAAGTCATGGAAGCAAGAAGCTGAGAGCATCGAAACCTGGAAGAGAAGGAGAGACCAGCAGGTGCCATTGTGTTCCTTACCATGTAAAAGAAGAGTTCAGGATTGCCGGCAGCTGGTCTTCAGGAAGAAAGCATCATCTTGATGATGCCTTGATTTGGACATCTTCATGACTTCAAAACTGCAAACTTGTAAATGAATAAATTCCCATAGTTAAATGGTATCTGCTTTTGGCAGCTTAGCAAATTAAAACAAACCATATTGGAGAAGTTTTATTGCTCTTATGGAAAACTTGAGGATGAATTAGTGGTAGGAATATTATTTTAAAACCAAGAAAGCAACAGCAAGGCAATGATTAACTCTAAGGGAAAACCAAGTTTTACATAAGAGCTATGTTACATGGCTCAGCTGTAAACAATATTTACATAATATTTTAATAATTAAGCATGGAATATACATTTAAGCCAGAATTGTGATATACCATTGAGAAGATGGGAGAGAGGAAGCATATTTGTGTTGGGGGGTAGAAAGGATTTAAGAAAGCAGCCAATCATCATCTTCCATATCAGGAAATCAAATAATATTAAAAATAGAAAAAAATGAATAAGTATCAGTGTTAGCATTTGATTTAGAAATGACACAGGCAGATATAAGAAGACATAAGGAAAAGAGTTGGATGTGGCTGCTTGTAGAAAACAGCACCAAAATGTTCAAGAGCTGGGAAAAGGGATTATTCTTTTTCATTAAACCTTTGTGGGTAGTAATTGGCTTAAGGAACGTACATGTATTATTTTGATCAACTAAAAATTAAGAATTTTTCATAGCTGCCACTTTTACCTGGAATCCTAGACTTGCAAGATAGCCACTGATAAAACAGTTCATAGTCAAATTTCAGAAACACGGTATCCTTTATTTGCCTCATGGAGCTTTGGAGCTTTGCAGTATGTGTTAACTTATTTAAATCTCTGAGAATTTTTATAGTAAAGAAATCTATTTGACCAGCCTTTAACAACTTATTTGCTCATAGAAACAGTTTGTGGGTGATAACTTGTTAAAAATCTGTCACCTGAAGCTGCCGTGAAAAAGTTTGGTGGTTTCTCAGAAAGTTAACTATAGAATTACCATATGACTTGGCAATTCCACTTCCAGGTATACACCCAAAAGAGTATTGAGAGGATGGACTTGAACGGACACTTGCACACTGTAACATTATTTACAATTGCCAAAAGATGGAAGCAACCCAAGAGGCTCTCTGCCGGTGAATGTATAAAAATGTGTTATATCCGTACAGAGGAATATTACTGAGCTATAAAAGGGAATGAATTTCTGACACATGCTAAAATATGGATGAATCTAGAGGACATCATGTTGAGTGAAATAAGCCAGACAGGAAAGGGCAAATATTGTCTGATCTTAGTAGAAATAGAGTATGCAAATTCATAGACTAAGAAACCTGGAGTACAGGTTGCAAGGGGCAGGGAAATGGGTAAGTTAATGCTTAAATGGGGAAGCAGACTTGGCCCAGTGGTTAGGGCATCCGTCTACCACATGGGAAGTCCACAGTTCAAACCCCTGGCCTCCTTAACCGGTGTGGAGCTGGCCCATGCGCAGTGCTGATGCACTCAAGGAGTGCTGTGCCACGCAGGGGTGTCCCCCGCCTAGGAGAGCCCCACGCACAAGTAGTGTGCCCTGTAAGGAGAGCCACCCAACGCAAAAGAAAGTGCAGCCTGCCCAGGAATGGCACCGCACACACAGAGAGCTGACACAGCAAGATGATGCAACAAAGCAACAAAAAGAGACATGGATTCCTGTGCTGCTGACAACAACAGAAGCGGACAAAGAAGAACATGCAGCAAATAGACACAGAGAACAGACTACTGGGGGCGGGAAGGGTAGAGAAATAAATAAATAAATCTTTTTTTTTTTTTTTTTTTATGCTTTAAATGTATGAAGTTTAGTTTCTCTTTGGGTTGATGAAAAAGTTTTGCTAATTGTTTTAGTTTGCTAAAAGCTGCTGAAAGCAATATACCAGAAATGGGTTGGCTTTTACCATGGTGATTTATTAGGTTGTAAACTTAAAGCTCTGAGGCCATGAAAATGTCTAAATCAAGGCATCATCAGGCAATGCTTTCTTCCCAAAGACCAGCACATGGAGGCATCTGCTAGTCTCTCCGCTCTCTGCTGGGTTTCCTTTCTTCAGTTTCTGATTTTCCCATCTCTTGGGTTCTGCTCATTTCAGCTTCTGGCTTCCTCTGGCTTTCTCTCAGCTCCCATGGCTTTCTCTTTGTTTCTCTTAGTGTTTATCCCATTTATAAAGAACTTCAGTTAGAGGATTAAGTCCCAGTTTGGGCCACGCCTCACTGAAGTAATCTAATCAAAGGGTCGCATGTACAAGAGATTCACACCCATAGGGATGGAGTAACTCTAAGGACATGATTTTCTGGAGTCCATTGGCTTCAGACTGTCACCATAATAGATGGTGGTGATGATAACAACAATATTGTGAATGTAAGTAACACCATTGAATTGTATACTTGAAAGTGATAAAATGGGAAATTTTAGGTTGTATATATGTTATCAGAAAAAACATTTTTAAGAAAAATCTATAGAACTATACAACATAATGAACACTAATGTAAACGATGGACTTTATAATAGTATAGTATAATTATATTGTTTGATCAGTTGTAACAAAGTTACCATACTTAATAATACGGAAAATTGTGTGTGGGGAGTTTATATGGGAACTCAGTACTTTCTGCATGATTTTTCTATAACCTACAACTAGTCTAATACAACATTTTAAAAAAATTCTGTCACCTGGTATTCTGCATAACATAGTTTTAGAAATTTTCAAATACTCTTTGCAAAAACTAAAATTATTTTCTGATCCAGAAGAAAAGAGTTCCTTAAAAATAAATCTTTTTAACAAGATGCTCTATAAACTAATGATTGTCCTTTCCTTGTTCTGATCAAGAAGACAGTGGGTGTTACTAACAGTTGGATATGTGGTAATTTGCCATATATTTGATTTGCCATATATTTGATAGGGCATTCCAAGCGCACAGAATAGATTCCTGCCCCATACAAAAAGGGCTTGCTGTGGCAGTGATTCTCATAGTTGGAAATGTAAACCTTTAAAAGGCTCCTAGGAGAGGTTTTGGTAGCTTTCCTTTCCTTTACTTACTTTTGTTTTTAGAAAAGTTTTAGGTTTACAGAAAAATCATGTATAAAATACAGAGTTTCCATTTACCACCCTATTATTAACGCTTAGCATTAGTGTGGTACATTTATGGCAACTGATGAAAGAACATTTATAGTTGTATTGTCCATGGTTTACTTTAGGGTTCAGTTTATTGTACAGTCCTATAGATTTTCTAAAAAAATTTTTATTCTAGTAATATTCAACCTAAAATTTCCCTTTAAAACCACATTCAGATATATAATTCAGTGCTGTTATTTATATTTGTAGTGTTGTGTACCATCACACCATCCATTACTAAAACTTTCCCACCATCCCAATAGAAACTCCATACACTTTAATCCTTAACTCCTGTGGTAATTTCAGTCTTCTGTAGACCCCAGAAAATTGTGTTCTTAAGTTTTCTAATTTTGGTGCAGTACCGTCTATTTTTTCTTTTGTTGCTTGTGTTTTGGGTGTAAAATCTCAAACTGTTGCCCAACAGAAGGGGCTGAAGAGGCTTTCCTGTGTTTTTTCCTAGGAGTTTTATAGTTCTGGTTCTTGTATTTCAATGTTTGATCCATTTTGAGTTGATTTTTGTGTGTGGTGTGAGATAGGGGTATACCTTCATATGGATGTACTGTTTTGATTACTATTTTGAAACATTATAATATTCTTTAATCCAAATATTCCTGAAATAAAGAAGGACATCCTTCTCCAGCTGCTTATCTAATGAAAATGATATTAATGAAACTGTGTAGTTATAGGAAAAATACCTTTTAAATTACTTTTTTAATAACTCTTCTGGATATAAAGTAAAATTACTATTACTGGTACTTCTTATAGACAGGAAGTAGACACCATCTTGATAAATAGTAGAACATTGCATTGTGAATAAGATGTGGCTGTATGTGGAAGACAAGTTGTTGTACCAGTAGCTAAATTATCATTTAGTTCAGAAGCCAGGGTATAGCAATACAAGACCAACTCATGGACCCCTTGCAGAGGTTTCTGTAACCAGCAGGAAATATATTTCTAAGACAGTAATAGTTAATATTTAGTATATGCACTAACAAAGAATTTAAAACCATTTACGTAGGTTCGTCTAGCTGTCTAATGTCTAATAGTCCATTAGAAAAATGGACTTGAGATTTGTGAGTCAGTTTATATTCTTAGTTGGGGTAGAGCAAGAGAGACAATAAATGTGTAAAGAAAAGAAAGGATAATTTCAGATAATAAAATAGAGCTTGGAGAAAATAAATCCGGATAATGTTATAGTGGTTAGGCATTGGGAGAGGGCAGCCTGAGGGTGGCAGGGAAGGGCCCTTTGAGAAGAGAGACTTTAGGGCAGCATAAGTAGAACCCCCATGTGAAGATCTAGGATTCCACAGTTCTGAGCAGAAGGAACAATAGGTGCAAAAGCTTGGAATCTTAAACAGTAGATAAGTTCAGGAGAATGAGGAAGTAGAACTAAAAAGAAATATAGACTCTCAGCCTTCTCAGTTTTTAACCTTTCCTCTAACACCATAATATTTCTTGAAATTCTCATTGAAATTCTCCCACACTAATTAAGTGCTTTATACTGAAAACCACATATAAATGTGTAATGTAATTAAAATACTTTTTATTTCCAACTTCTGGATCCCTTATGTTTTCCCTGTCAGTACTTAGCATACCCTTAGAATTTCTCTAAAAATAGCTGTGTCTTGTGATTTTTAGTAATTCTACTTAATTATATATGACTCATAATTTTAGCACAGTCTTTCATTGGACTTGAAATCTGCTTAGGGGCATGCTAAGTACTCAAAACATTTTTCACTGATTGATTTAGACTTTGAACTTGTTGTCTCTTAGAAACTCTTTCCTGAAAGTGATGGTCATTGCTCCTGTTGATGAGATTTAGTGCTCATGCATGTTAAGGCAGTATTTCTTTGCCTTTATACTTTTATATTCATTATGGCTAATGCTAAGAGACTATGTCTATCTTTTTGTTTAACGTTTATTTTTGTTTTCTTTTTTGGTAACATAAGGAATGTACACTAAGTTCAGAAAATCTTTAAAACAAAGCATAACAGATTTCTTTGAGATATTGTGGCATATTTGTAAATAGTGTCCTATCTGTTTCTGTTCTAGATAATAATCTGCTAAACTCCTAAACTTCAGGAAAAGACTGTCCAAACTAACTTACTAAATAGGTAGTGAGCTGGAAGTTCTGACCCATGCTTCAGTTTCAGAAACTGGGGGGTGATGGGGCAGAGGAACTTGCCAGGCATTGGGCACAAAGGCTGGCTTTGCTGATCATGGAACAGAAGAAAACAATGGCTTTCTCCAAGGTGAAGCCTTCTCTGGAACCAAAAGAGAAGGGACAGAGCATCTCATCCAAAGCAGACAGGAAGAAAGGCAGTAATTACCTTCTGAGGTCCTGCCATTGAGGTCCATTTGGATGCTGAAAGGAAAGTGGTTCAGGAGAACTTTCCCTCAGTCAGTGCTTTTTCAAAAAGGGAGTGGATTTCTGTATCCCTCCAAGGTCGAGTAACAGGGATAGCCTACACTTGATACCAACAACAGTGACAACGAAAGCCCTGGCAAAGGAAATAATGGTTTTTAAGACACTGGATATCAGGCAGCGAAGGACAGTGACCCCTGACAGAAGGGAAACAAGGGAGGTAAGCCCTGTGTTTGCCCCCACACTTGTCTTGAGAGTTTCCACCCACAGAGCAGGGAGGGGGAACCCAAGTGGAGCCTGGTCGAGTCCCTGAGCTGAGAAGACAGATCTGAGAGACTGGGAGTTGAAGCAGCTAGAAATCACAGGACAGAGAGCCAGAGAGGAGAGCAGAGCTGCACATAGAGAGAATCCCAGACATCTTCAGAAGTCCCTAGAATATTCAGCGGAATATGTGAGGAAACTTTCTGAGGCAGGAGAAAGTGAAACATCCAAGAGGATTTGGTACCTGCCAGGTGCTTCTGCAGCACCTGTTCCCAAAAGCCAGACTGGAAAAATCTGTATTTTACTGGGCTTTGGGTAGAGAACTCAGCCTCACTGAGGGAATAATCACCCCTTGACTGAACTCTGCTCCAAAACCTGCTGAACAAATCATAAATGCAGGATTGAAAAGGATCAAACTGTTTTCTAGTAAATTGGCTGTATCCCAAAACAAAGTTCAAGAACATGTATAGGAATACAAAACTATCCAGCACCCAATGAGGTAAATTTACAATGTTGGACATCTAGTCAAAGATTGTTAGGCATACATATTTAGGAGGATAACCAACCCACAAAACCAATTTAGAGCTATTGATGTTAGAATAACAAAGACATTAAAAATACTTATTTTTAATTATATATATATAATTTCTGTAAGTTCAAAACTTACGTTTCTCTTCTCTATTTTCTGTTTTTACTTCCTCCCTTCTACTAAATGTTAGGTTTTAGGGGTTTTCCAAGCAGTTTAAATTAATTTAAAGTAAATTGAATCTTTTATTTATTATATTTTATTATAGTAACCACACTTGTTATACCAATGACCTCTTGAAAATAGACTGAGGGCTATGAATTTGTTGGTTTTATTAATGTGTAATCACATCTTACATTTTCATTGTTGTATTATATCTAAGCTTATAAATATGCATGGAATTGAACTTAAGAAAATTCTTATTCTGGAGTGACTGCTAGAGAATAAATCATGGCAGTTTCAGTTTTATATGTAGTCATGAGAACAAATGTAACTAGAATATTTAACAGGTTATTAGATCTTTGGGTGGACAGTAAATATAGTTTAGGACTGATCTTTAAGTCCTTTTTCAGTAGTTATTTCAAGTGATAAATATTTGTTTGCTATCAATACTAGAAACTCATGTGCTGACTTAATTTTTAAAAAACAATATTTCCCTAATTCTTTATAGTACTTTTTTCTTGCATTTTTTTCTCCCTGTTGTATAAATGCCAATCTATAGGTTGGTATTATGTTTTCAAAAGAGTCAGTGAAAACCGAAAGTATGTATTTGAAATAGAGAGTAGTCAAGATGACGTAACAATTTTAAGAAAGGTTTATTGAAATTCAACAAAGCATAATTATGGTGATTATCTTGGATAATATAAAAGGTAATCCTATGTCCAAATATAGACTGATTGTGGCTTGTACATTATAATTTACAAAGTTTCTCTTCTAAAATCAGTTTATCAAATTTGAAACAATATTTTACATCTTAAAGTGACCCAGTATGCTTTGGCATTTTTTGTTAATGTCTTTTTCAGAGGTACTTCCAAAATGAAGCAATCTTTCAGTTATTTTAGTCCTCAGTTGAGCATGGCTGAAGCCATGATGTGGCCCTTTGCTTTTCTTATTTTTCTGGTACTCTTGCGGGGCTCTGGAGGTGGGACCAGGCCTGTTGAACAGTTCTGCCCTGCCTGCCGCAGCCCTCTTCCTCCTGCCTTGTCAGGGCGGTGCTCTCAAATGCTTACATTGGCCCAGATTTTCAAAATGTGGCAAACAGCACTCTTCCTGCCTGCCCCTGCCAATTCTACTCTTTAGTTCTGGCTCAGAAAAATGACCCTGTAATGGTTTCAAAGCACGTGAACTCATCTGGTACTGGAGAGTTTTGATAGTGGATTTCAGAGAGGAACAATTTTCCTACAGAGTGAGCCACATTTTCCTTTTTCTCTGAAAGTTTCATGTCATTTTTTGTTAATGCCGATTCTTACCCTTATACTGATACCAAGGAAGTGCATTTTTGTCATAGAAAATAACAAATTACTTCTTTGAGGGAGAGAAAATAGAAATTGGTACTATAACTTTTAAGGATTATTTCAGTTAGATTTCAGAATTTATCAATTGATGTCAATTTTGTGTCAATATAGAATTTTACATGGGTAAGAAAAGCTGAAAAATACCCTTTAAAATAAAAAAAACAACACAACAACATTGAACTGACTCAGGGAAAGTTAAAATACCATTTTATCTCCCAAATGAAGTTAAAAAAAAGTATTAATTAAAAGTGACAGATAAGGTACATGGCACATCACAGTTAAAATATTGTTTAGTGGAGAAAGATTATAGGTTATATGATATTAAGTCATCGATAGAGATTGACTCTGATGCTCTTTAAATATTTAATCTATTTCTTTGTTCTTAGTTTTTTAGGTAAGTCCATTGATAAATCAGTCTTTATTTGCCTGGCCTCTTGAAGCAGCCCTTTCTTGACTTCTGTAACACTAGTATCCTGAATTTTCTTCTTTACCTCAGGTTCTGGTTTGCTTTCTTGGTGATTGGATGCTGGCATTTTCTGGGATTCTGTTCTTGCTTATTGCCACCTCCTATCCTCTGTCTCTCCCTAAAAGTAAGTGTTTCTGTACCCTTGGCTCGTTTGCCAGCCATGTGGTGATCATTATCAGGTCACTGTCTTCACCCAGGTCTCTCTCTTCTACCTTCAGAACCACTTCCCGTGTTGACGTCTCTCCTTGGATATCACAAGTTGCAGTGCGCTCCTAATATCTTCCACAGCAAAACTTGACCTTTTCCTGTCGCAGGGAGGCACCACCATCTACAGATTCGCCCAGTCCACAAATGTAGGAGTTGTGATCTCCCTCTCCTGCCATCTCCACTTAGTTCCCTGTCCAGTCCGGTATTTCTTGTATCTGCCCTTGTCTTTCTGTCTTCACTGGTCCACTCCCGAGTTCAAACCCACATCTTTCAAGCCTCGATTTTAGTGACAGCTTCCTGATTGGTCTTCCTGTCTATAATCTTGTCTCTCAGTCCATTACACTACTGTTACACTGTTCATTTTTTTCCTAAAATGCAGATATGATTAAGGCTTTTCATCAGCCTCAGTATAAAAAGTAAGTGCTGCTGCTGCTGTCAACAACAGCATTTACGGAGCACTCCCCCTATGCCCTGCGCTGTGCTCAGAAAACCTTAATCTAAGTGATGTCCTAAGGACCATTTGAGTAGGCGCGGTCTCTTCTGTAGCAATAAGAGAAATGAAACTCGATGAGATTAAGCAACATGCCAGGGCTTGCAGAACCAGGAGGTGGCAAAGCCAGACTGGAGCCAAAGTTTTCCAGTCTGTTTTTAACTTTTATATTATCTTGTCTCCACACAAAGCCATTCATGCTCTGGGTTTGGATGCTGTGGAGTGTGGAAAGGCTCTTGATTCTCTCAGTACACTCACCACCTCAGCTGTGCAACTGGCTGATTGTAAGAATGAGCAGTCAAGGTTTTTAGAAGTGATGCCACTTTCACAGGAGTACATTTGTATGTGGCATACATGCTTTAAAAAAAAAAATCTGCCTTCTGCCATATCCACCCAACAAACCCATAAGGATTTGCCGTTGCAGGTTAGAATGACCGTAAAATGCTGGGAAACAATAGAGCACTCTGCTGGTCATGATAAATGGTAGGGTGGATTGGTGGGGTTTTTTTTAGGAAGCTGGCTAGCCACTTAAAAATAGGAATTTAAAAAATATTGGTAAATAATTTTAATAATAAATTTTAGCCAGTTAGATTCTGTGGGTCAGTTGCTGAACACCTTTTAATACATTGGTGAGAATAAAGATATTTAGTAAACCTAATTGTTCTTAAAAATCACAAGAGGTCTTCAAGGGTTTTTTGCATCATGTTTACATCAATGATAATAGCTTTCAACCTTAATTTCAACAGTTTAAAAAAAAAATAAACATATTTTCACAGAGCTGGGTGGACCCAGATGGTGCCCAGAAACTTGGGGGGTAGTTTTTGAGATTCCTAAGTATGATTCTGGTAGACTTGGGGGTTTCCTTAGGTAACTTTTTGGTGGGGCTAAAGTATCTCAGGAAAGCCATAACCTGTATTTAGAAAGGCTGCATTTGTCCCATGAGCTGCGTTCTGGAAGCTAAGGATTGCGCATACTAGGAGTCAGGGCATGTGTGTTTTATTTCTGGCTCTATTACTTATTAGCATGTGGCCTTACATCCTCAAGCCCCATTTTCCTCATGTTTTAAGTGGGAAACATAATATGTATAATAGAGCATTTGTATGTTATATGAGAAAAGGTATGCAAAGAGCCTGGCTAGTGTGTGGATAGCAGTAGGAACTCAATATTCCTTACCTCTATCTCATCCTAATCCTATTTGCCTTCCCCTAACCCCCCACCAACTCTTCCCCTAACCTCCTACAACAAGCATGACTTTCCAAATCAAGGAGATTTTCATGGAAAACAGGTTTAGGAAAGTAATCTTCTTGCAGATTTAACCCATACATAAATTAGTGCTGCCGTCCGCCCAGTCTGTTTCCTAGACCCTCATAATCTTTCTTTGGGTCCATTTTTCTTTCTTTGATTCCAAATTGTCTTTGTTACCACATCTCTGGGAATCTCTTCAGTTTTAGATTCCAAGATCCAGTATTCTTTCATCTTATTACTTTCTAGCCTGGTGTTTGCCCAAAGTAGATAAATGTATAAAATTAACTTATATTAATACGGTAAATAAGAGTTTAGTACAGTTTTAAAAATGAACTGGCTGCTTCTCAAGAGATTTTGTTTTACGGATAATGTTAAAAATGTCTTTCCCTGGGGGACCGGGGGTTGCTCAGTGATTGAGTGCCTGCTTCCTGTATATGAGGTTCTGGGTTCAATCTCTGGTACCTCCTTAAAAAAAAGGAAAAGTCTTGCTCTTTAACACATCCCCGGGGCAGGGTCTGTTTAAGGAATAAATGGCAAAAGAGACAGACTTTTGAGAAAAAATTTATCTCAAGCTGGAAGGATGCCCATTTTCCCTCCCCATTTCCCCAGTTCCACCTCTACCCTGTCAAGCACACATCCACGGAGCCCATAAGGATGCACAGTTCCAGGTGATTTGGCATGATTGTAGAATGCTGGGAAATAATAGACCACTGACTTGCTAGGATGGCTCTTTTCTAGAAAGATCTTGTGAGAACTTTCCTATGAACAAGTAGTCATAGTGATAGATTCTGCCCATCAGCCACTATGAAAGGATGCTATTCAAATGTGTTGTAAACAAAGTAATAGTTCTCCTAAATATTTTCAAATGTGCAGAAAAATAATAGAGTTGATTTTGAAGTTAGCATTTTAAATGTGCTATTTTGCCGTATAGCATTACTATGTTAGTTTTTTTATCATAGATTTGTCCTAGGGAAGCCGTTTAATATTTAGAGAGAATGTGCTTCCATCTGTGAAATGATTGTGTTTATGGCAACATTTATCTGGTGGTTCCAATCTATTAAGTTTGCATCTGTGAGTCTGATTTAGTTGATTTCTACACGTATCCAGACTTAATTTACTTCTTGCAATGTTCCATAGATATATTTATTAATATGATGCTTTCTTTTATTTTCATTCTGCCCTCATAACTCAATCCCTGTGGAGAAAATGATAAAATAGCAGTTTTATCCTTTGGAAATATTATTAGATTTTGAGTCTGGTGTTATTTGTTGAATGTTTTAGTTTCAGAGTTCATTATGCTAAATTCTGGAAAGGCATTTGCTGACTTGGGTAGGTTTTAAAATATGGTAAAATCTGAAAGAAGGTGTTTAAATTCTTTCAACTTATTTGATCTTATGAAAAATAAGTCCCCAAATTTGCAATAAGCAATTTGTTATCAAACTATATAATATGTATTATGACTTTATAAAGGATAAAATGCTCTATAGTTTTAGCCCTGACTTTTTTGAAGAAGCAGATTCTCTTAGTCAGTCTACAGCCATAGTACTTGTTCCCTGCCCTTCAGGAGCTCTACAGTCTAATTCCAGAGATGATACCTGTACCCGTACAGAAATAACTATATTATAAGGTAGTGCATGAGGTGTAATAACACTGACAGAGTTAAGTACTATAGAGGAGCCTATATGAGGGGGAGGTCTCCAGGTGGAGTCAAGGAAGTCTTCATGGAAAGGATGAAGACTGGTTATTGTTATTACCATTTCTAAGAGAGCTTGAAGGAGAATGACCAGAATTCAAAACTCATGCTTATCTATGCCTTTTCATTTTGTTAACTGAGAGACAGTATGACATAATGGTTAAGTCAGGGGCCTGCCCACTTAACCTGTGTCCCATTTTCTTTTCTGTAAAATGGGGATAGTAATTCTACCTATTGGTAGCATTATTCTGAAGATTAAATAATTTAATACACTTTGGAAAATGCCTGCTGTGTTCTCAATGAATATTACCTATCAATTTATACTTGTTCTTTAAATTCAGCTCAATCCTTGCTTTTCCAGGGAGCCTTTCCTACCAAACCTACCTCACTTCTTTATTCCCAGAGAATCCTCAGCATGGCATTCATTACAGAGGCTTAATTTAGGTCGTTGATTTCCTTTTTTTTTTTTTTTGCATCATCTTGCATCAGTTCGTGGTGCTGGCCAGCTCTCTGTGGCACAGGCCACTTCTCCTTGGCATGGGCCAGGTTTGCCTTCGCCAAGAGGTCTCAGGAATCAAACCCAGGACCCCCCATAGGTAGATGGTAGCCCAACCACTTGGGTCACATCCACTTCCCATAGGTCATTGGTTTCTAATTGCAGCTTCTCTGTCTCTCTCACTAAATTTCTTTGAGGTTATTCAACATGTATATCCCAAGCCTAGCATTGTTCCTAACATTGTTCCTAGTGGCCAAGGCTCAATAAATTTTTGCAAGATGATTGATTGACTTCAACAAAGATTAAATATATTCAATATAAGAAAATGAGTGTTTATCCAAGCTTAGTGGCAGTGATGATGGAGAGAAATGGTTGAATTCAGGATATGTTTTGAGATACAGTTGACAAGATTTATTGATGGACTGGATGTGGAGAATGAGGGAGATGGATGAATCTACGCTTGAGCAACTGGGTAATGACATTAGTTGATATGAGGAAGACTGGGGGAAGAGTAGGGACTGTTTTATAAATGTTGTTTTGAGAAGCCTACTCCACTTTTGAGTAGAACTATCAAATGGGCAGTTGCTATGAGTCTAGAACTCAAAGAAGAGATGAAGACAGGAAACATAAATTAGAAAGTCAGTAACTTTTAGATAGTGCTTAAGGATACATAGCTGGATAAAATTTGTTTTGTAGGAGAAAGCAAATTAAAAAGAGAAGAGGTCCTAGAACCAAGCCTGTGGCACTCCAAAATTTAGTGGCCTGAAAGGGGTGGAGAAGCTAGTGAAGAAATTGAGAAGGTAGGAGAAAAACTAGGAGAAGACAGTATCTCAGGGAATCACCATTTGGGTTGAAGACAGTTAAGGGTTTAAAATGAAAAGTGAGTCATGATCAGTGGATTTGGCAACATGATGATGTTGACTTTGACTGTTTGTTGGTGGGGTCCAGAAGCCAAATTGGAAGGCGTAAAAGAGAGAATGGGAAAATTGTTGGAAGAGATGGAGTAGGAAGCTCCAGAAATTAGTCCCTCCACTAGAACAACTATTAAACAGGCAGGAATTGTCTGAATCAAATATCTCAAAACTTTGTACAACATCTTGGGAAGAGTGAGAGGAAGAGACTGGAAAATTATAGTAAATACCAGTAAATTGCTCTCTCTCTGCATAGGTTACCAGTGCCTACCCCCATTCTTGTGACAGGCAGAAGTGGGGTCCATCCCCTGGTACACCTTGCTGGTGACAGGGGGCGATATAAAAATCCACTTTCCCAGGATCTGGATGGGGCAGGGTGAGGGGGCGGGCAGAAAGCAGTGTGTGTGTGTGTGTGTGTGTGATTGCTGATCACTGCTTTTGATTAGCTACTTTGGATCTCTGGGTGCCTGACTCTGAGGGTGGACATTGTTCCAACTCGCCCCAGACAAAGGCGGCAGAGGAGACGTAAAAATGGTACACTTCCTCGGACTTGCAGAGGATAGTTGAAGGACTGCTTTTGCTTGGCAGGGGCCAAGAAAGTGCAGCTTTGAGGAGTTGTGTACGAAGCATCTGATGCTGTTCCTGACCCTCCCCAGTGCAGTTTAGAGCCAGCCTTTGTAGATCTCTTGCTGGGAAACACTGATTTGAGAAACTCCTCTCCACTGTGCCCCTCTTCCAAAATTTGCCCTCTGGGCAAAAGCAGCTTGACACCATAAAAGCAGAGTGCGAAAGAATTCAGGCAGACGGCCTTGGGCAAAGGCTTACCTGCTTAAATGCTGCAGTGGAACACCCAAGGGAGGGGTAAATGTCTTTCCTGAGAAGTAGAGGGGCCATTCAAACACCTGTAAACAGAGAACTCCTAGGGCCATTAGGAAGGACAAGCCTAGGACTAGGGACAGGTTCCAGAAAAGACAGGGAGGACGCTGTACTTTGCATTCAGCTTGGGAAAGGACAGGGAGGACACTGTACTTTGCATTCATCCTGGGCTGACCTTTCTGATAGGAGAGTGAACAGCCACCAAAAAGCTAATTTGTAAAGGTGGGAAAGCTGTTTTTTGCAAAGGATTGTTTGGTTTTGTTAGCACATGACACTTGAGAAAATGTCACATCACCAGTGGGTAACACACTCAAGAAAGAGACCTTCCAGGGTTAATCCCAGATAAATATTTTAAAATATTAAAATGTACAGTGTGCAACAAAAGATTACAAGACAAAGAAACAAAAAATTATGACCCATCCAAAGGAAGAGGATAAAATCCAGAGAACATCAACAAAGAAGGCCAGAGTGTAGACATACGGACAAAGACTTAAAAAAAAAAAGATCTTATAATTCTAATTGTGATTCTAGCATTGGAAGAAATTATATCATAGATGTGGTGGCAGTGGCCACTGAAGGTGCTGAAGTCGGGGAGAGGAAAAAAGAGGTGTAATATGGTGGCATTTTCAGGACTTGGAATTGACCTGACTGACATTGCAATGACAGATGCAGGCCATTATATATCCTGCCATAACCTACAGAATTGAGTTGGAGAGAATGTAAACTACAATGTAAACTATAATCCTTGCTTGGTGGGAGTGCTCCCAAATGTGTTCATCAATTGCAGTGAATGTACCACACTAATAAAGAAGTTATTAATGTGGGAAAAAGTGGGAGGTGTGGGAACTGGGGCATATGGGAATCCGTTATTTTTTTTTATGTAACATTTTATGTAATCTTAAGTATCTTAAAAATAAACAAAAATATATATATAAAATGATCTTGAATGGTGGACTGTAGTTAACAGTACAAATATGAGAACATTCTCTTGTGAACTATAACAAATACATAGTACTACTACCTGATGTTAATAATAGTATGGTTTGTGGGGAAAATACACTAAAGAAAAACTATGGACTATAAATAGCAGTAATAGTATGACATTGTTTCATCATTTGTAACAAAAGCATTACACCATGTAAGGTGGTGGGGCAGTGTTTGGGAGTCCTGTATGGTATGCATGATTGTTCTTTAAAATTTTGAAATTAAATTATTTTCATTATGCTTGAGAAGATGAAAAATGCAAAGAAAGATATAAAGGATATCAGGAAAACAATGAACGAACAATATGAGACTCTCAATAAAGAGAAATTTTAAAGATGATCCAAACAGAACTACTGGGGTTTAAGACTACTGAAATGAAAAAGTCCCAGGAGGGTTTCAATAGCAAATTGGAGCTGACAGAAGAAAGAATCATGAACTCGAAGAGAAAGCAATTGAAATGCGTTAGTCTGAGGAGCAGAAAGAGAAAAGATTTATAAAAAGTGAAAATAGCCTAAGAAACTTTTGGAACACCATCAGACATACTAATATATGCCTGTAGGAGAAGGAGAAGAGAAAAAGGGGCAAAAGGAATATTCAAAGAAATAATGACAGAAAACTTCCCAAACTGAGCAAAAGACATGAATATGCACATCTAAGAAGCCCAGATAACACCAACAGGATAAATTTGAAATAAAATATGCTGTCATATACTGGTCAAACTGTCAAATGCAAAGAACAAGGAGAGAGTTCTGAAAGCTGCAAGAGAAAAACACATTATTTACAAGGTCCCAATTGAGTTCTGATTTCTCATCAGAAATAATGGAGGCAAGAAGATAATGTGTTGAAATACTCCAGTGCTGGAAAAAAACAATTGCCAATCTAGAATTTTTTTTATCTGGTGACACTTTCTTTCAAAAATGAAGGAGAGATTAAGGCATTCCCAGATAAACAAAAGTTGAGGGAGTTTATCACCATTAGCCTAGCCCTACAAGAAATACTAAAGGGAGTTTTTTTTTTTTTTTTTTTTTTTTTAAAGATTTATTTATTTCGCTCCCCTTCCCTACTTCCCTGTTGTCTGCTGTCTGTGTCCATTCACTGTGTGTTCTTATGTGTCCACTTGTATTCTTGTCAGTGGCACCGGGAATCTGTGTCTCTTTTTGTTGCATCATCTTGCTGCGTCAACTCTGTGTGTATGCAGTGCCACCCTGGGCAGGCTGCACTTTTTTCACACTGGGTGGCTCTCCCTACGGGGTGCACTCCTTGTGCATGGGATCCCCTACACGGGGGACACACCTGCATGGCACAGCACTCCTTGCATGCATCAGCACTGTGCATGGGCCAGCTCATCACTGTGGGTCAGGAGGGTCCTGGGTTTGAACCCTGGACCTCCCATGTGGTAGGCAGACGCTCCTTTGTTGAGTCAAATCTGCTTCTCTAAAGGGAGTTCTTAAGAATAAAAGGAGTTCTGAGGGCTGCAGAGACACACAGGTTCTATGGTCATAGCAGATGGCTCTGGAGTTCAGAGCCATGTAAGTTAGCCCTACTTTGGAGTTTGTGTTCCTGAGTATGATGGAGTTGGATTAAGATATGACCTTTCTACACATGCCTCTTCTGTTACTTTTACCGGACCTGTGGGTGGCATTTGGGTTGGTGTATACTCAGGAGACCTGAATCTCTGGACAGTCCATGTGATGGCCAGGCCCTGGGCCTCAGCAGACTTGTGGCTCCTAACCTCTGGTTTGTTGGACTGGCCAGCTGACAGGGAGGTAAAGAGGGTCAGCCACCACACCAGGGAGCCAAGAGTGCCTACAGTTGCAAGCAAGAGAATTGCATCTATCATCCATATGGAATATAAGTCCCCTCTTGATGTAGAGGGGCACTGGACATAACCATCCCAGGGACCACAGGATGAAGGAATAGAGTATGGATTAGAGTGGATTTACTGATGTTCTGCTGGGGAACTATTGTGATTAGTAAGGGAAGAAATTGTAATAGTGATGTGGAGAGGGTGGCCACGGTGGCTGCTGATGGTAGGGAGATGGAAGAAGAGATATGGTGTGGGGGCATTTTCAGGATTTGGAGTTGTCCTGGGTGGTGCTGCAGGGACGGATGCTAGATGTTGTGTGTCCTGCCATGGCCACTGGGTGGACTGGGGGAAGAGTGTGGACTGCAATGTGGACCACTGTCCATGTGGTGCAGCGGTGCTCCAGAATGTATTCGCCAGGTACAGTGGATGTGCCGTGATGATGGAAGAAGTTGTTGATGTGGGAGGGGTGGGGTGGGTGGGATGGGGGTATATGGGGACTTCATATTTTTTGAATGTAACACTTAAAAGAAAATAAAGAAGAAAAAAAAGCATGTTTACTAAAATAAAATATGAGCAGGCTTTAAAGCACAATTCTTTTTAAAAGACTAATTCATAATAAATATTACCTTATTCCTATGGCAAAAAAAAGAATAAAAGGAAAGGACATTAGACAGTGGTTCAAAGTGGCATTGAAGAAATGAAGACCTCTAATAAAGGTAACCATTTGGCAATTATAAATGTCAATACTATTGTGTTGTATTGTATGAATGGGTGATGGCATAATGTCTTAATGGGTCCTCATGTTGACATGCTAGTTCATGAGCATGAGGGAGCTGAGAAACTGGCTCTCTCCTACATTGCTGGGATAAGGGGAGACTGTGAAATGGGATACCCCCCTCTTACTTCCTGCAGGTATTAAAATGCAAATGCATAAAAAGTAATGATAAATCTGTGGTTTTAGACATATAATGTACAAAGATATAATTTCTAACAAGTAAAAGATGATACTTTCTTCCTGAAGACCAATTGCCAGAGATTCTGGATTCCTGTTACATGGCAGCATCTGCTGGTCTCTCCCTTCTCTTCTGGGTTTCATTGCTTTTAGCCTCTGACTTCATGGCTATTTTCTCTTTCTCTGTATATTCATTCTGTTTATAAAGGACTCCAGTAAGAGGATTAAGACTCACTTGAGCCATGTTTTAACTGAAGTAGCCTAATCTAAAGATCCTACTTACCCACAGGAATGGATTAGTTTAAGAACATGATTTTCTGCAGTTTTTACGGTAGGTGTTAGTGGAAGAATTGAAGGACAAAAAAAGATAATAAGACTTACAAAGACTATATAGTGGAATAGCTGAAGCATGAGTCCTGCATTGTCATTAGTGACTATAAATGTAAATAGATTAAACTCTCCGGTCAAAAGGCAGAGATTGGTGGAATGCATTAAAAAGCACAACCTAACTATATGTTGTGTGCAAGATACTTATCTTAAATTTAAAGACATAAGTAAGTTGAAAATGAAAGGATGGAAAAAGATATACCATACAAGCAAAAATCAAGAGAGCTGGGGTAGCTATACTAATATGAGATAAAATAAGCTTTAAGTTAAAAACAGTTATGAGGGACAAAGGTGGTCATTATATACCAATAGAGAGGTCAATTCTGCAAGAAGACATAACAATTATAAATACATATACACCTAACGGCAGAGCCCCAAAATATATGAAGCAAATAGTGACAGATTTCAAGGGAGAAATTGAAAGTTCTACATTAATGGTAGAAGACTTTAATACACCAATTTCAGTAATGGATGGAACATCTAGACAGAAGATCAATAAGGAAATACAAGACTTAAATGATACTCCAAACCAACTAGACCTTTAAGATACATGTAGAACACTTCACCTGCAACAATGGAATACACATTCTTCTCAAGTGCATTAGACCATTCTTCAGGATAGAACATATTTTAGGTCACAAAACAAGTCTCAATACATTTAAAAATGTTGAAATCATATACTGCATCTTTTCTGACCACAGTGGAATGACATTAAAAATCAATACTATTGATTGTAATATTATAAATATTTATTGATAATATTTGGAAAATTCACAGATATCTGGAAATTGAACAATGTACTCTCAACCAGTGGGTGAAAGAGGAAGAGAAACTAGGAAGTATCTTGAGATGAGTAAAAATGAAAATACAACACACCAAAACTTACGGGATACAGCAGGAGGCAGTATTCAGAGGGAAATTTACAGCTATATATGCTTAACATTAAAAAAGAAGATTTTCAGTCAGAGACCTAACTTCAAAACTGGAAGTACTAGAAAAAGAAGAGCATACTAAACCCAAAACAAGCAGAACAATGTAAATAACAAAGATTAGAATGGTAATAAAATAAGAATTAAAAAACAATAGAATTAAAACCAAAAATTGTTGCTTTGGAAAGATCAATAAAACAGACTTTTAGCTAGATTGGTGAGGAAAAAAAAGAGGACGTAACTAAAATCCGAGATGAGAAGGGGCACGTTACTATGAACTCCACTGAAATAAAAAGGACTATAAGATACTATGAACAACAGTACACCAAAAAATTGTATAACCTAGACAAAATGGACAAATTCCTAGAACATACAAACTACCAACATTGACTTAAGAAGAAATAGAATATCTCAACAAAGGAATAACTATTAAAGAGATTGAGTCAGTAATCAAAAACCTCCCAGTGCTGAAAACCCCAGGATCAGATGGCTTCACAGGGAATTTCACCATACATTGCAAGAAGAATTAAGTGATCCTTTTTAAACTCTTCCAAAAATTGGAGAATAAGGAACACTCCTAATTCATTCTGTGAGGCCAATACCACCCTCATACCACAGCTGGGTAAAGGTACCCTAAGAAAGAAAAACTACAGACCAATATCTCTTATGTATATAGATGTAAAAATCCTCAACAAAATACTAGCAAACAACACATTAAAATAATTATATGCCATGATCAAGTGAGAATTATACCAGCTATGCAAGGGTGATTCAACGTAAGAAAATCAATTAATGTAATCAACAGTGTTAACAGAATGATGGAAAAAAGCCATATGATTATCTCAGTTGATGCAGAAAAGGCATTTGACAAGATCCAGCACCCCTTCTCGAAAAACTCAGAACTAATATCATAATTTATGATTTAAGACTGAAAGCTTTCTAAGATCAATAAAAAACAAGGGTGTCTGCTGTCACCACTATTAAATTTAACATTGTACTGGACATTCTAACCAGAGCAGTTGGACGAGGGAAAGAAATAAAAGGCCTCCAAACTGGGAAGGAAGAAGTACAACTTTCTGTATTTGCAGAGGACATGATCATATATATATATAGAAAAATTCACCACAAAGCTCCTAGAGCTTATAAATGAATTCAGTGAAGTGGCAGGGTACTAGATCAACACTCCAAAATCAATAGTGTTTCTATACACTAGCAATGAACAGTTGAAGAATAAATAAAGAAAAAAATTCCACTGACTGTAACAACTAAAAGAATCAAGTATCTAGGAATAAATATAACGAAGAATGTAATGGACTTGTACATCGAAAACTAGAAAACATTGCTAGAAGAAATCAAAGAAGAACTAAACAAGTGGAAGGACATTGCATGTTCATGGATTGGAAAACTACATGTTTTTAAGATACCAGCTCTGCCCAAAGTGATACACAGTTTCAACACAATCCCAATAAAAATTCCAGCTGTCTTCTTTGTAGAAATGGAAA
The DNA here is from genome assembly GCF_030445035.2 of Dasypus novemcinctus. Classification (NCBI taxonomy): domain Eukaryota; kingdom Metazoa; phylum Chordata; class Mammalia; order Cingulata; family Dasypodidae; genus Dasypus; species Dasypus novemcinctus. The sequence continues at coordinate 47,985,561 of NC_080694.1, read as the reverse complement.
AGCCAATCATTAAATTTATATGGAAGGGAAAGGGTCCTGAGTAACCAAAGCCGTCTTGAAAAAGAAGAACAAAGTTGGAGAACTCATACTTTCTGATCTTAAAATGTATTACAAAGCCACAGTAATCAAAACAGCATGGGACTGGCACAAGGACAGATATATAGACTAATGGAATCAAATTGAAAGTTCAGAAATCAACCCTCACATTTAAAACCAACTGATTTTTGACAAGGTAGTGAAGTCCACTCAATTGGGAAAGAATAGTCTCTTCAACAAATGGGTGCTGGGAAAACTGAATGTCCATATGCAAAAGAATGAAGATGTACTCCTTTATTAGTCAGCCAAAGGGGTGCTGATGCAAAATACCAGAAATTGATTGGTTTTTATAAAAGGTATTTATTTGGGGTAGAAGCTTACAGATACCAGGCCATAAAGCATAAGTTACTTCCTTCACCAAAGTCTATTTTCACGTGTTGGAGCAAGATGACTGCTGACGTCTGCAAGAGTTCAGGTTTTCTGGGTTCCTTTCTTCCCAGGCCTTGCTTCTTTCCAAACTTAGGATTCCTCTCTTCCCGGGGCTCCAGCTTAAGGCTTCAGCATCAAACTCTAACATCAAAATCCCCCAACTCTGTCCTTGGCCATACCTTTGGTGGGTGGTGACTCATCGCCCTACTGGCACAAGAGGTTTACATAATTACTTAATCAAGTAAACCTATGAATCCAGTATAATCTATCATGCCCAGAGGAAAAGTTTACAAACATCATCCAATATTTCTTTTTGGAATTCAATAATATCAAACTGCTATACTCCCTACCTCACATCATATACAGAAGTCAACTTAAAATGGATCAAAGATTTAAATATAAGAACCAGAACTGTAAAGCTCCTAAGAGAAAAAGTAAAGAAGCTTCTTCAGGACTTTGTGTTAGGCAGTGGTTTTTTAAAAATTTTATACCCAAAGCACAAGCAACAAAAGAAAAAATAGATGACTGGGACTTTCAGGAAGAAAACATTGCAGTAGGTAGGCAGTGCTCAACTCTGTCACAAAAACAATGGAGGAAATGCAGAAAGGTGTCCAAGGGATCTGCTTTGGGGCTCTGCAGACCAGGAGAGTGCTGTGTACACTCCAGGAGGGTGAGGGACAGAGAGATGAAGCAGAAACAAAAACCATGAGTTTCTACCCTCCATGGCCAAGAATGGCACTCATTCCTGCACCCACCCATCCCCCTTCAAGTTGAACAGCCTGGATAAAACCCATGGCTTACTGCAGCCAACTAAGAGGGGAACAGACATCTTTACCGCTGGCCAGAGGGAAGGTATGGGGGAGGGCAGAGAGTGGCTTCTCTTCAGTGAATTTGGACAGCAGAGCCTGCTTTGAACCTCTAGTTTGGCCAGACTAGAATCACAGGCAGGTGGAGGTTCAGAGAGTCACCTCCATTGAAACATTTGCCAATAGGCACAATCTACTGGCCGACTAGGAAACTGCAAGGAGAAGAACCGCTTTTAGGTATCTCTTGACCCAGTCCCCTTGATCTAGTGTGTACCCCATTAGTGAGTCCCTGGCCCTATTTTGGTAATACAAACTGGGCATTGTTGAAGACTTAGAATAAGTTGAACCAAAAATCATTAAGTGCCATTAAACAAAGCCACTAGGCAAGACAGAAAAATTGACCATCAAGAGTAAATTCACCAGCATATTTAGATGCCTAGATATTATCAAAAAATTATATATGAAGTAAAGGAATATATGGCCCAGCCAAAGGAACAAATCAAAATTCCTGCAAGACACAGGATTTAGAGCGACTAATCAGTGATAATAATAAAAATCTCCTAAATCAGTTCAAGGAGTTGAAGGAAAATATGATTTTTTTTGTTTTTTTGCTATATGAAAGCAGTTTTATTCAATTAAATGCATTTCAGGTTATATCAAATGATTATAATCACAAAAGAAAGTAATCAATTAAAGACAGAAAAGAATGAAAGTATATATACAAACACTAAATTGGGGAAAACATGACATCTGATCTTTTTTTTTAAATTTTTATTTTTTAATGTTACATTCAAAAAATATGAGGTCCCCATACACTTCCCCCACCCCCCTCACCCCACTCCTCCCATAACAACAATGTCCTTCATCATCATGGGACATTCATTGCGCTTGGTGAATACATCTCTGAGCATTGCTGTACCACATGGTCAATGGTCCACATTATAGTTTACACTTTCCCCCAGTCCACCCAGTGGGCCATGGGAGGACATACAATGTCCAGTAACTGTCCCTGCAGTACCACCCAGGACAACTCCAAGTCCTGAAAATGCCCCCACATCACATCTCTTCTTCCCACTCTCCACCCTCAGCAGCTACCATGGCCACTTTGTCCATCGCAATGCTACATTTACTTCCATTACTAATCACATTAGTTCCAGAATAGAGTATCAGTAAGTCCACTCTAATCCATACTCTATTCCTCCATGCTGTGGACCCTGGCATGGTTATGTCCACTCCACCTCTGTATCAAGTGGGTGCTTAGATTCCACTTAGATGATGGATGCAATTCTCCTGTTTGCAGTTGTAGGCACTCTTGGCTCCCTGGTGTGATGGTTGACCTTCACCTCCCTGTTAGCTGGCTGGGGTAAGTCCAATAAACCAGAGGGTAGGAGTTGCAAGGCTGTTGAGGCTCAGAGCCTGGCTATCACATGGACAGTCCAGAGATTCAGGTCCCCAGGATACAAGATTACTACGCAGAAATCAGTAGCATTTCTATACACTGCTGATGAGCAATCTGAGGAGGAAGTAAAAAGAATCCCATTTACCATAGTGACTAAAAATATTTAGGAAGAAGCTTAACCAAGGACGTAAAGGATCTGTATGAAAAAAACTACAAAACTTTGCTAAAGGAAACCAAAGAAGACTTAAATAAATGGAAGGACATTCTGTGTTCATGGATTGGAAGATTAAATATCATTAAGATATCAATTCTATACAAACTAATTTATAGATTCAAAGTAATCCAAGTAAAAATCCCAACAGCCTTTTTTGGCAGAAATGGAAGGCCAATTATCAAATAAAGGGTAAAGGGCCCTGAATAGCTAAAATTGTCTTTAAAAAGAAAAACCAAGTTGGAGGACTCATTTCCTGGCTTTAAAGTATATTATTTAGGTACAGTGGTTAAAAACAACATGGTAGTGGCATAAAGATAGACATATGGACCAAAGGAACCAAATTGAGAACTAAGAAATAGACCCTCACATTTACAGTCAAGTGATTTTTGACAAGGCAGTTAAGCCCTCCCAGTTGGGCCAGAACTGTCTGTTCAACAAATGGTGCTAGGAGAACTGAATATCCAAACCCAAAAGCCAACACTGATACCTTGTACAAAAACTAACTCAAAATGGATCAAGGACCTAAATATAAAAGCCACAACCATGAAACTGCTAGAAGAGGCTGTAGAATGGTGCAGTCTCTGTGGAAAACAGTTTGGCAATACCTCAAGGAACTAAATATAGAGCTGGCATATGATCCAGCAATCACGTTACTAGGAATATATTCAGAAGAACTGAAAACGAGGACATGAACTAACATTTGCACACTGATGTATATAGCAGCACTATTCACAGTTGAATAGATGAACAACCAATGGATGGATAAACAAAATGTGATATATACACAAAATGGAACATTATTCACCTAGAGTAGAAATGAAATCAGGATGCATATGACAACCTGGATGAGCCTTGAGAATATTTTTTTTTTAATTTTTTTATTTTTTATTGACTTTGTAATAATATTACATTAAAAATATATATGTGAGGTCCCATTCAACCCCACCCCCCCACCCCGCCTCTCCCCCCCCCCCAGCAACACTCATTCCCATCATCATGACATATCCATTGGATTTGGTAAGTACATCTTTGGGCACCTCTGCACCTCATATACATTGGTTCACATCATGGCCCATACTCTCCTCTATTCCATCAAGTAGGCCCTGTGAGGATTTACAATGTCCGGTGATTACCTCTGAAGCACCATCCAGGGCAGCTCCATGTCCCGAAGACGCCTCCACCTCTCATCTCGTCCTGCCTTTCCCCATACCCTTTGTCCATTATGTCCCCTTTTCCCAATCCAATGCCACCTCTTCTATGTGGACACTGGATTGGTTGTGTCCATTGCACCTTTATGTCAAGAGGAGGCTCAGATTCCACCTGGATGCTGGATGCAATCCTCCCATTTTCAGTTGTAATCACTCTAGGCTCCATGGTGTGGTGGTTGTCCTTCTTCACCTCCATCTTAGCTGAGTGTGGTAAGTGAGCCTTGAGAATATTATGTTGAGTGAAATGAGCCAGACAAAAGGACAAATATTGTATCGTTTCACTAATGTGAACTCAAAATGATGCGTATACTCACAGAGGTAAACTCTAGAGCAGGAGTTAACCTTTTTTGTTTCTTGGATCCCTTTGCCAGTCAGGTGAAAACCACGGACCCCTTACTAAGTCCACACTGTGTATATTTAATAAATATATCCACACCAACATGTCCCCACAAGAAGATTTTTTTAAAAATTTCAATTCAAGCTTATGGATCCCTTGTTAGAACCCCTGTTCTAAAGTATAGGTTACTCAGAAATAGAATCTGGTTTGAGAATGGGAGCTGATGCTCAATGTATGTAGAATGATGGTAACATGTTATACTGAGTATAACTAACACTGCTGATTTAAAAATGAGATTTGGGTGAAAGGGATAGTCTGTGGATGTAAATGTCAATTGAAAGGAAGCTAGGGAAGCGGACTTGGCCCAATGGATAGGGTGCCCGCCTACCACATGGGAGGTCCAAGGTTCAAACCCGGGGCCTCCTTGACCCGTGTGGAGCTGACCCATGCGCAGTGCTGATGCGCGCAAGGAATGCCGTGCCACGCAGGGGTGTCCCCCGCGTAGGGGAGCCCCACACGCAAGGAATGCACCCTGTAAGGAGAGCTGCCCAGCGGGAAGGAGGAAGCAGCCTGCCCAGGAATGGTGCCGCCCACACAGAGAGCTGACACACAAGATGACACAACAAAAAAAGAAACAGATTCCCAGTGCCGCTGACAAGGATAGAAGCTGTCACAGAAGAACACACAGTGAATGGACACAGAGAGCAGACAACTGGGGGAGGGGGGGGAGAGAAATTTAAAAAATTGAAAGGAAGCTAGAGAATGATCTAGGTACCTATAACAGTGATTTTGATGGTAAATGAAGATTATAGTTTTTGTGTTTTTTTTTAAAGATTTATTTATTTATTTAATTCCCCCCACCTCCCCCGGTTGTCTGTTCTCGGTGTCTATTTGCTGCGTCTTGTTTCTTTGTCAGCTTCTGTTGTCAGTGGCACAGGAAGTGTGGGTGGTGCCATTCCTGGGCAGGCTGCACTTTCTTTCGCGCTGGGCGGCTCTCCTTACGGGCGCACTCCTTGCGCGTGGGACTCCGCGTGTCAGGGCACTCCTTGCGCGCATCAGCACTGCGCATGGGCCAGCTCCACACGGGTCAAGGAGGCCCGGGCTTTGAACCGCGGACCTCCCATGTGGTAGACGGACGCCCTAACCACTGGGCCAAGTCCGTTTCCCGATTATAGTTAATAGTTTAAATATAAGACTGTTCTTCTACAAAGTCTTAAGAATATGGTGATACAAGGGAAAATTAAAACTAATGCAACTTACGGACAATAGGTAACAGCAATTTTGTAATATTTTGCAGCAACAGCAAGAAGATATTTTTTCAATATTAAGGGACAACACTGGGGGGTAAAGGGTATAGAATTTTCCTTTTGGAGTAATGAAAATGTTCTAAAATTGATGAGGTGATGACAACACAACTCTGTGATGAAAGTGAGAGCCACTGAGAATGGATTTTATAAAACATGGGACTGTACAACACAGGGTATCCAGTGGTGGAAGATGGACTATGGTTAACAGGACAAACATGAGAATGTTCTCTCGTGAACTATATAACAAATGTATATTTCTAATACAGTGTATTAATAATCAACTGGGTTGATAGAAAAAGACACCAAATGTAAGATATGGGCTATCATTAGCATACATAAACAAAATGTGATATATACACACAATGGAATAATAGAAGAAATGAAAGCAGAATGCATATGACAACTTGGATGAATCTTGAGGGTAGTATATTGAGTGAAATGCTGTTTTGACGATGCTATTACATAGTTTGTAACAAATGTTTCACAACAGTGCGAGGTGTTGGTGGTGGGGTGATATATGAGAACCCTATATGATGATATGCATGTTTGTTTTGTTCACAAATTTTACTGTACATTTATTGTTTACATATGTTCATGTTTGAATGATACACTTCCATAAAATTTGATAAAATAAAAAGTAGATAAATCTGACATCATCAATATTTGAAAATTTTATGTAGTAATGGACTTTACCATGAAAGAAAAATGACATCCTACATAATAAGAGAAAATATTTAGAAACTACATGTCTGATAAGGGTTTAATATCCCGAATATATTAATTCTTCAAAAAAAAATTCAACTCAACAACAAAAAACCAACCCAATTGAAGAATGGGCAAAGATTTGAATAGACCTTTCTCTAAAGAATATATATAAATGGCCAAAAAGCACACGAAAAGATACTCCTCATCATGAGCCATTAGAGAAACACAAATCAAAACCACAAGATACCATTTCACACCTACTAGAATAGCTACGATTAAAAAATGGACAGTTAGAAGTTAGCGTGGAGAAACAGGAACAATCATTCCTAGTGGAAATGTAAAGTGGTGCAGCCATTGTGGAAGATAGTTTGGCAGTTTCTCAGAAAGTTAAGTATAGAATTTCCATATGACCTAGCAATCCCACATCTCATATATACTCAAAAGAATTGAAACAGGGACTCAGACAGGTATTTGCACATCAGTGTTCATGGCGGCATATTCACAATTGCCAAAAAAATGGAAGCAACTCAAGAATCTGTCAGCTGATTAATGGATAGGCAAAATGTGGTACATGCGATGGAATATTTTTCAGCCATAAAAAAGAATGAAGTTCTGGTGCATGCTAAAATATGAATAATCTAGCAGTTATCATGTTGAGTGAAGTAAGCCAGACACAAAAGGACAAATATTATATGTTCTCACTGATACAAAATAATTAGAATAAGCAAACTCATAGACCCAGAACCTAGAATACAGTTACCAAGGGACCCAGTGGGGATAGGGAATAGGGAGTGAAGGCATAAATGTACCAGGTTTGTAAATGGGACAATGGGAAAGTCTGAGTAATGAATGGTGGTGATGGTAGCTCAAAATTGTGAACATTAATCAGCAACACTGAATTATATATTTGAATGTGGTTAAAAGGGAGAATTTGTGCATATTTGTTATTATAATAAAAATTTTTAAAAAATCGATGATATTATGCAACACAAACAGTTAACCTTAAGTTAACCACAGACTGTAGTAACCAGTACAGTTCATAAAAAGATGCTTTTATCAAATGTAACAAATGTACCAACCCAATGCAAGGTGTTAATAATAGGATGGTATTTGAGAACTCTGTATTTTATGCATGATTTTTATGTAAACTTACAACTTCTGTAATAAAAAAATGTTCAAGAGACCGCACTGTTAAAAGTTGACATGTGCAGAAAAATCACAGAAGTGTGAATGGTAAGTGAGGGAAATCTGCAGCAGCTGCGTCTTTGAGTGGGCTAGAGGGAATGGGAATCCTGTCTTCAGCAGCATCGTGTTCGGTTTTCCTTCTACCCAGGTGCATCATCAGGTCTTAAGCTGAACTCCTGTACTGCCCTCAAAAACTGTTTTTCTAAAGTTTTCTATCCCTGTTATTAAATTTACCTTCATTCCAGTGGCCAGACTGGAACCCACAGGCTTATTGTTCTCTTTTCCTTCCTCCATTTCATCTCTTGTCATGGACTTGAATCTTCTCCACAGCGTTCTTCCAGTTGGACTCCTCCTCTTCATTACTGTTACCTCTTATTCTGCTTTTGTCAGGCAATAATTATCTCTGGTCTACACGCCTCTTAATTTCCTAAGTACCTTCTGCAATTATTTTTTCTCCCTTGTCATCTCTCTACCCATCACAGCCAGAATGTTCTTCCTAAATCACACATTTCCTGTTTTTCTCCTGGTTTAAAAAAAAAACAAAAACAAAAAACTATATCCTTCTAGACTGTACTCAGAACTCTCTACTTTTTTTAACTTCTCCCCCACTGCTTTCTCACCGTTCAACCTCCTGTTTGAATTGTTTGCTGTTTGGTGACTATTCCTGGAAAATTTGACCTCTCTGCCTTTACTTCCTGTGTTATCTCTGCTTGAAGTTCCTTTTCCTCTCAGCTCTTATATCCTCCATATTTCCAGATGCTTATTACTGCTAAAAAATGATGGAGCGCACCCTAAAAATTACGACATTTCAAGGCTTTCAGTGCTGCTGCTGAAGTTTAACACTTCCATAATACTGATTTGCTTTAGCACCACTACATCCAGCCAATCTCCTTTTTAGGAATTGGATACAGGAATAATTTACTCTCGGATAGGAAGCTCCTTGGAAATTTTACTAGCTGTGGGTCATGGTATCCTGTAAGTAGAGGATGCCTAGAAAGAGCACTTCTTTGCCTCTTCTCTTTTTTCAACAGCTAACTTGATGAATCAATCAGATGTTGGAAGATGAGCATGATAACTCCAAATCAAAGGCAGTTTTCCTTAACTGGGCAATTACTCATTAATGTAATAGATACTCTTCGTTCTTTGTTTTATGCTTCTTGGAATTTGGGGGCTGGGAACAGGGAAGAATATTGTATGTGAAATTATTACTGTCAGCTTTTTAAAATACGAGGTGTCTTTTAGAAATGCTCACTGTGTATTTAATAAAAAAGTGGAAACTCTCTAAAGATCATAGTCATAAAAATAAGAATTATTCATTAGAATATTGAACCTGTCCTCCATCAGTGGCCTTGGGGAATTGCTATTAATAGGGCCTCAAGAAGTAAATTGAAGGTATTTTTTTCAAGATGTTCTGTAGTGATCCATGTTTATGGCTTGCCTTTGTGTTGGGTATTTTAGCTTTTATCCTATTGGAGTATAAAGTAGGATTTCGGCATGTTTAATTTGTACTTAACTGACTTTTTAACAATGAAATTGGAATAGTGAGTGAAGGGAAACAATTGCATAAACTTTTAGAGTCTGGCGCCTTAGACCACTCGGTCATCCTGACATGTGTGCATGGTCTTTTAGAGAAGTGGAGATTGAACTCGTTAACGAATTGTGGTAATGGCGCGTTACTATGTGGAGTTGGTATGTTTAGGAAAAGAGTGGTGTGATGAGCTTCTGATTTAAGAACCTTCACTTTGGCTGTTGGAAGAACATTTCCTACTTGGCCTTTTGGTAGACAGTTTGCGAGTCCTTCCTACCAGCTGTTAATTGTGGTTAACTATTTTGGAACATGGGGGGTATTGCAATTAGTAGTGTATAATAATGGTTAGCAAATTCAAAATATCTCTAGATTTTTAGTAAAACCTAGACTTCAAATTAAAGATAACTGTCCCATAGTTAAAGTCAGTGTTTCCGTTTGCCAAAGGGCTGCTGATGCAAAGTACAGAAGTGGGGTTGGCTTTTATAAAGGGGATTTATTAGGAGTAAAAGCTTACAGTTCCAGGGCCGTGAAAAGTCCAGCTCAAGGCACCATAAGAGGTGCTTTCTCACCCAAGTCAGCTGCCACGTGTTGAAGCAAGATGGCGGCCGGCCTCTGCCTTCCCCTCCGTGCTCACAGTCTTCTCCGGAATTGCCCTGTGGGCCTGGTCTCTTGAGGGCTTCGTGCTTAAGCAGTCCTCAAATTGCAGACCCAAATATGCTGACTCTCTTTTTCTCTGAGTTTCTGTGTCTGGCTTTATATCAGACAGAGCAAAAGGGTGGAGATTTACATGAATTGTGTCCCACTGACATAATCCAGTCAAATCAGTCTCACACCCACAGGAATGGATTAATTTTAAAACATAAAATTTCTCTTTTTGGGATTCATAAAATAATTTCAAACTGCCACAGTGGGATAACAAACTTTTACTAAATAAACTTACCTCCTTTACTAAATTTTTTAAAATTATAAGGGAAAATCTAAAAAGAATTTGCTGTGATTTATTTCTCCAAAAAAAAAATATGTGTTTTTGTGTGTTTAATTTTTTTTTCCTGCTGTGCATTTACCCCAGAAACTTTCTGTTTCAGCATCCTTAACTGGCATTGACAAAATAACAAACCAGAGGATTTTCCAGAGATTTGACCCTTTTGTGGCAGGATGAGCCATGGACCTCAGTCTTTGAGATGTGCTTTTCCATAGTTGCTCCTGTTCTTCATGTTTTTTAAAAATTAAAAATCTTAAAAATCTATTATTTAACATTTATCAATGGAAGGAAAATTGTGTCAAGTGCTTCTATAAATTGATTCTTATATAAACAAGATACCTCATAGCTACATTAAAATGTTCTCTGCTTTTTCTTAGTAGTGTTTTAGTTTAAACTTTGATAGAATGTTTTGAGCCCTTAATAGGGCAATAGAAATAACTGAAAATCATTGCTTTTAGCTAATTGTATTGATAATTAGTGAAGCTTAGTTGATACCTTAGCCTTCAAAAATACCATTCTGGTTATTTAAAGTACATAAATTTTTATTACAATGTAAGCGATTTTCTTTGGGAATAGATTATTTAAAATTTGCATTTTCTTTTTTATTTTTACAGGAAGGAACTTGAAATCTTCAAAGGTAATTTTGCATTTAATTCTTCACCAAAAAAGTAGTTGAGAGTTTATTGATGTCAGATTTATCTCCATGATAAAGACTTTATTCCTTTTTTTAAAAATCCATTTACATCAAAAAGAAAATTTTCCATAATACTGCTTTTGTAGATTTTATTTAATCAGTGTTTTTCATATTCTCTTTTAGATAGAATACATGTACATAGTGAGAGTTTCTGTTGACCATGTTAAGTAGTATATCTTGTATAGTATACAAGGTATGGTGCTAACTTTGAGTTCGTTGGAGAATCACAGTCCAAGAAAATTCTAGTTTCTGATGTGGAAAGTAAGGACCACGTGGAGAAGAGGTGCATATGGACACAGATGTGCCCCCACAGTTGACCCAGCAGTCCCTCGACCCTCCCAAGAAGCTGGGCTGGCACTGCTTTGGTCCTATCTTGTAACTTTAGATATGTTTCTTGCCTTTTTTAGGCTCAGGTTTTCCATCTGTGAAAGTAGAGGCTTAATGAAATATATTCTGCAATCATAAAATCACCCAGAATTGCATTTTAGTTTAGGAGAACTTGAAGGAGGGGCGTTGAAGAATAATTCTTGGTCTTGCTGTCTCTCCCTGGTGATGGAGAAACCCTAATGCAAAATAAGGAAAAGTGGAGACTTTGCAGCAGCTCATGGCCCATCCCATTTCAATAACCAGGAAGAGTTTGAAGTCCTTATTAAATTAATTACTCAATTTAATTAAAAATTCTTAACTGTTAATTAAGAATTTCATTGTTTTATACCTGTTATTTCACAAGTAAGCTAGCATTGACCTTTAGGTTTACTAAATAATTGAACATTTTTCAGTTTATAGTTGAATTGTTTTTGTGTATGATCTAGTTGATCATTATAGAAAAAAATGACTATCTTTTGAGAAAACAGGTATAAAAGCTTATATCTACTTGGCTGGCCAGACTTATTTTGGCTGTTTCTATTTGACTACAATAGAGGTAAATGGTTAAGTTATGGCCAGTTTGTTGAGGGTAATGTTAAATGACCATGTGATATATTATCATGGCTATAATTTCTCAGTTTGTGAACCACTATTCATATACATTACTTCTTATCAGTGATTTGAAATCCTCATAAATTGTTCTTTTCTCTGTCATTCTTTCCTTTGGTTGACTAGTTTTGCATTTTATATAACATTAAGAAAAAGGAGAAAGCAATCAAGTTAATATTAAATGACAGGCAGGGACACAGATTATGTAAAATGTCAGTTTTTATTGCCTCTCAGTATGGAGGCATTCTGTTTTTTTCAATATGACAGTATTCACAGATAAAGAAGAAAAGACCAGCAGTTTGTAAAAGGTTAGGTAATGTTGCATATTATTCAATAGAATAATATAATTTAGACTCTAATATCTTGTTTATACTCACATTCCTAATTATGCACAGCATTTAACAGCACATCAGATCCACAAGCAAATTCATGCTCTCAAATTTGAACAAATGCAAAGGTTATCGCATCATATCTTGTTTCTCTCTAGCATTGGTGTTCAATAAAAATTCTTTCCTCATGAGGGTTCTGATAATATTTCAAAAATGTGTAGTATATAACAAGAAAAATAGCAGTGTGACTGGTCTTTCAAGGTATTTGTACTTGTTATTCTAACATGCATTTTAATTAGATATCAGATTAAATGATGAAACCTTAGTGTTAAGAAGTTTTTTGTTAAAATACCTAATTTGACTCTTTTGGAAAGACTTAATATGGTTAAATAGCTTTTAAAATTTGTTAGATATATTTTACCTTTTTTTTTTTAAATCCCCCAAAAAAGTCTAGAAAAGATATGATGAAAAACTAGAAAAGACTTGGGGGGGGAGGGGCAGAGATCATAAAAATCCGGAAAGATTCTGTACACAGATCATTTCATGTCTTAGATTCTTGCTCCATGATGAAGAAATAGATTATAAGTTTTATGTAATATTGCTATATGCACAAAGAATTCATGAATAAAAGTATGGTTGTGTTTTAAATTAAAGTATATATGTAATTTTTAATGGATTCCTATATTAACTGCTTTTTAAAAAATTAAATGGGCAATACAGGTCCAATTGTATCATATAAGATTATAATCCTACTCAATATAAAATTACCTGACCCTGACGTAAACGTGACTAGCACTGTGGAAACATGTCACGATTTGAGAGTGTCACAATTCCAATAAGTTTGGTCAGCGTGATAGTGTGTGGTGAAAGGCAACTAAGGCCAACATGGTACGGTATGCATGCACTTAAGGCATCTCTTGGAAGCAGAGTCAGGGAAGGAGACCTGCCTGAGTGCTCAGAGAAGCAAGAAGAAAACCCAAAGAACTTAGTAACAAGGAAGCCCAGAGACAAGTGCGAAGGAGTAGTGGTTATCAGTGATAGAAGTTAATACAAAGGAGTTGAGTACACTGGCGAGATCCCATTGGACTTAACAAGGAATAGGTACTTAGTGACCAAAAAGCTATTTGTAAAGAGAGAATTCAGATTTCAAGTTCAGAAATGTTTGAGAAGTTAGGAAATAAAGGTAACATGACTAAGTATTTCTTTAATTAATAGAAGAAAAGAAATGAAAGGTACCTTGAAATAGAAATAGGGCCGGCGTCAGGGGAGGTGACAGTGAAGATGTTAAAGGATATGATTGAGATCCTAAAGAAGGTGGAAAGAAATGATATCCAAGTAAGTTATCCTTGGAAAGGATCCAGAGACATCTCTTTCTTTGACACCTTAGAGAAGGAAACAATGGCTGGTAATACTAGAAAAAATTGACACGGAAGGAGGAATTCATTTTTGAGGGTCTACATGAGAAAAGATAGTCTAAATTTACAGGGATAAGCTCAGAAACAGGAATGAAAACCAAAACAATTACCCTTTGGTTTGCACAAGGTTGGGAATTAAACAAGCATATTTAATGAGCCAACAGGGCATGATAATCTTAAATGAAAATTAAAACCGGATTAAAATGATTGGCTATGAAGTTCAGACTGGAGGTAAGAGGCCTAACTACACTAGCCAAATAAGCAGCATTTAAGGTACTAGTCAGGTAGACATCATAAAGTAAAGCAATAGATAAATAAAATGCTTTCAATGGTTGAGGTGAATCTTATGGTCAAAGAAAGGAATTTCAGTTTGAGATCTTAGAGATGGAGCAATTCCCAGTGAGGATGATGGCTAAATTTATATAAGTAAAAATGGAAGTCATGGAATTGAAAAGGTCATCCAAATTGAATAGTTCTGAGGCTAAGGAAGGTTTAAAGTCTGCTGATTAGATGCCTCTTGGATATAGATTATGCATATTCCTGGTTTGGATGGTCCTTAGCATATTACAAATCTGGATGATGAAAATAGGTGATGAACTTGGGTAGAGGTTGTTGGTTCAATTTAAGAGTTAGCTTAACATATTAGGCATATCATGTAAAAGTCATTTGGCAATACTTTCAGTGATAGAGATTCAGGTTGGCAGATACAGTGATAACTGTGGCAAAGCCTCTCCTCTCAGGGAGCTCACAGGTTTATAGGTTAGAAAGGCAAATGTATAATTTTAATACATTGTAAAAATACTATAACAGATAAGTATAAGTATATAAGGTGAGGATAATCAACTATTTTGAGAGAGGCAGTTATACTTGATCGGGATCTTAATGGTGAGTGCTCACCAGGCTAAAATGGTAATAAGGACATTCTAGGAAGAGGAAAGCACAATTTCAAAGGTACAGAGATATTTTATTTCAAGAATACAAGTTGAAAATTAATTTCTTGTTCATCAAGGGAACTACAAATAATTTGTTATGGCTGAAGCATATGGTGTGTGGGGTGAAATGATGAGGGATAAAGTTGGAGATGTAAGCAGAGAATAACTGATACACAGTTTTGTGTGTCGTGCAAAGGAGTTTGGACTTCTTCTTTTGGGCCAGTGATCTCTAAAGAGAGATGTGAGTAGGCAAAAGTTAAGAGGGTGGAGGTGAAAACTGGAGCTTCTATTTATGTTTCTTTTTTATGTCATCCTTTTAAGGTTTTATTTTTTTATATATATTATGTAATAAAATAGTACAGGAATAAATGTATATTATATAAAAATATACTTATTTGGGATGTGTGTTAAAATTTTTTTCTGGTGGGTAGAGTACATGATCAAAAAAACTTCAGGGTTACCACTGTATCCAATAGAGACAGGGTAGAGAGTGGGGGAGAACCCAAAGGGTTTTAATTAGGAGAGTAGGAACAGATTTGCATTTTAGAGCAAGTTTTCTGGGATCAGTACAGAAAAAGATTGGAAGAGCAGATCTAGGGTAAGGGAGACTAGTTGGGGAAGTATTAGAAAGATTTTAATTCAGGCAGTGGTAGTCAGAGTGGAGAGGGAGATACAGATTCAAGTAGACGACTTTTCTGAGTCCAGAATGACTCCTAGGATTCTGGTTCCCACATTTGGGTAGATTAGTTTTTCCATTAACCACAATATGAAATAGGTAGAAGAGCAGATTGGGTGGGAATGGTAGTGAATTTTATTGTTTTTTTTGGGGGGTGGGGGTGGGGGTGTAGTGTGGAGGTAGGGTAAAATTATAAGTTTATTAATGACTTCAGGCAATTTCCCAATATAAAACTTTTTGGTGTGAGCTTAATCGAAAAGTTGCTTTTTTAAAAAAATGACATTATTGAGGTTTAATTTACATTCCACAGGATTCATCTGTTTGATTTGATTTTGACTAAATTTATAGAGTTTTGTAACCATCACCACAATCCACGTGCAGAACATTATCACCCGAAAGAAGCCCTTCCTGCCCATTTGCAGTCAGTCCCTACCCTCATCGTCACCTGCAGGAAATCGTTAATCAGCCGTCTCCATCGATTTGCCTTTTCTGCCATTTCACACAAGTGGAATTACATAACGTGTCGTCTGTTTCTGACTCCTTTCACTTGGCGTAATGTTTTTGAGGTTCGCCATGTTGAAGCATGGACCAGTGGCTCATTCCTTCTCATTACTGAATGGTCTTGTATGCATATGCCCCCTGTAGTTGATCTAGTCACCGTTGAGGGACATTTGGTTTGTTTCCAGTTTTGAGCTATTATGAACAATGCTGCTCTAAACTTTTACGTGCAAGTCTCTGTGTGGACATAGGTTTAAATTTCTCTTGGGGTAAATATCTAAGGGTGGAATTTCTGGGTTACGTGGTAAGTTTGTGTTTAACTTTTTAAGAAAGTGCCAGACTCTTTTCCGAAGTGCCTTACCATCTTACATTCCCACCGACAGTATATGACGGTTCCAGTTTCTGCTCACTCACCACCACTTAGTCTTGTTAGTGTTCACATTTGGATCTGTGGACCTTTTTTCTAAAATGACCCATTTTCAGTTAATTTTCGTGTATTGCATGAGATAGAGGTCTAGATTCTTTTTTACCTCCTTAAATCCAGTTGTTTCAGAAATATATGTTGAAAAGACTATTTTTCTTCCCATTGAATTGCCTTGACAGCTTTGTAGAAAATCAATTGACCATAAATGGAGTTTATGTCTTTCTGACTCTCAGTTCTGTTCCTTATGCCAATTCTACACTGCCTTGTTAACTGTAGCTTCGTAGTTAGTATTGAAATCAAGAATTGTAGTAGGTCTTTCAACTTTGTTCTTTGTCAGAATCGGTTTGGCTATTTTAAGACCTTTGCATTTCGGTTTAAATTACAGTAGCAATTGATCAGTTCCTACAAAAATGCCTGATGATGGCTGCTGGGATTTTGATAGGGATTGAGCTGAATCTATAGATCAATTTCGGGATGATTACCATCTTAGCAAGACATGAACATGGACTGTTTCTCCGTTTATTTAGCTGTTTGATTTTTCTGAGCAATGTTTTATGATTGTCAATATACAATTCTTGTTTCATTAAATTTATTTTTTGAGTGAATTCTGCCTTGAGCATGTTAAATTGGAGCTGTCTGAAATACTACAGGTAGAACTATCCAACGGGCAGTTCAGGAGAAAGATCTGAGGTAGATTTTGGAATTGGCCACATCGAGGCAGGAATGAAAACCTTGGGTTCAGGTGAAGGGATGGAGGGAGAGCAGGTAGAGAGCACAGTAAAGAGAACAGTGGTGTCACTAAGTCTTTGGGAGGAGAACATTTCAAGGAAATGTCCAGAAGTTGTGATCATATTGTTACGGAAAGGGCAAAATTAAATATAGTCTCAGGGTCATTTAATGTGGCAAATTGTTGATCTTAATGTGAACAATTTCAGCAGCTCTGAGCTGGGTTGGTGGGGCTTGACTGGATACCAGGTGGCCAGAGGATTAGGAATGATTGGAATGCTCTGCCTTGTTCACAGTTGTGACTCTGGTCATTGGTACTCCTTGAATTATCTGAACTACTAAATCAGTGAATGAGGAATTTGAGACAATGCCTTCAAAAGCAAAGGCTAAGGGAAGGAAAGAGGAGAGGGTAGGTTGAGGGGAGGACTTTTTTTAATTTGAGAGAACCTTGAGTTCATTTATATGAAAAGGAAAACGAGGTTACAGAGAGCGGTTGAAGATACAGGGGAGAGGAGGGCTGATTGATGAGGCTGTGATTCAGAGCAGGCCAGAGGAAGCACTGTTTTGAAACAGCAAAAAACTATTGACAAATGTTTTAATTATTGGAGTTGTGATGATTTAAGATACTTATTTAAAAATACATGGCATATTCCAAGCCATTCGTTTGTGTTTGCTGAATTCGAAGGAACCTTTAGGCTAAAGCTACATTAAAAATGAGGTGGGGGAATTTAAAGATACCTTATGTGTTATGAAATGAACTATATGCTTGATCTTTATTTTATTACTTTCAGATAGCAAGGTTTCTTCTTTCTTTTGGTATGTTAGATGCATTACTAGTGCCTAGATTACAAATTCAGATGCATTTAGTGCCTTTCCAAACAACCTCCCCTCCCCCTGCATTTTGAGATACATTTGGTATGGTCCCAGATTTGTGCATGCATCTTCCTACCCCAGAGCCCCTGAGAGCTTGCATTTAGCATCTATAGAGGCAGTAGATTCCGGTGATTCCTTGTTAAGCCATCAGCAGGAAACCTAACAGGCTTAATACTGTTTCTTTGGAAAAACCTGCTTCTAGCTTCAGCCTCACTTCCTTTGTTCTGCATGCCAGAAGATGCACGCCCCTGGAGCAGCTCCGTAACTGGAGGTCTCACTGACCAGCCCTGAGCTCCTGCCCCACGCTCAGTTCTCACATCCATGTCATCTCCAGGACTCACCGAAAATAGTCAGAGGAATCCCTGTAGGTGGAACTTTATTTTATGTTTTTCCTTAGCTGCTTTTCTTTAAAATATTTAACTCCATGCTTGAGTACTTTGCAGTATTTGCATGGTATACAGATGGATGCTATTAAAAAGTAGAAATTAAATTTCAACTTTATGAACCTATAAGTAGTATATTTTTATGAGAGCATTATTAGTTTCTTTATATTATCAAGAAATAATAATTACTTCATTAATACTGGAAATAAACAAGTAATAACTGTTGCATGCAAATCCAGGACTTTTGCTTTTATAATAGTGTCTTATCCATCAGGTGAAATTCATCAGACAGGCATTTTTATGAGGCTGCTTTTATAGTAAAAAGATAAATATAAGCTATCAGGATAGTAATGACAGCTATTGGAATAATGAGTACAGTTCTTACAATGCAGCTTCATAAAATTAATTCAGCTTCTCTTGTTGCTTCTGTGTTCATTTTCCGAAGAAGCAGTTAATATAGTTAAATATGTGACCAACATTCAGTGCCACTGTAAAGTTAAAATCCATTCCTTGCTACTTATATGGGCTCATCTAAAATGGCTGGTTTTCAAAATGGATTTTGAAGATGTCATAATGCCTCATACAAGTTTGTGTGTGTGTGTGTATATTCTTTTCATCCATCAACAGAACTTCAGTGCATCTTTCTCACTTGTTGACCAGAGGCCATGGCTTTAGTGGATGACTGTGTGGCATTTCTATCTATACATTGTACAAGGATATCCAACTTGTGGAACTTGTGCAAAAAAATTTTTACCTTAAAAATTAATTGTTGGATTTGAATAATTTATTGTTGAGTGAAATA
Source organism: Dasypus novemcinctus (assembly GCF_030445035.2). Classification (NCBI taxonomy): domain Eukaryota; kingdom Metazoa; phylum Chordata; class Mammalia; order Cingulata; family Dasypodidae; genus Dasypus; species Dasypus novemcinctus. Next base: position 47,966,698 of record NC_080694.1, on the reverse strand, counting down.
TGCTTTTGTCCATGGAAATAACTGAGGAATAATTTTTGCTCATTACTGCATTTTTTTATTCCGTAGTATGCCTTTACAGGGGATGTGATAATGACATGGTATTTCATGCCCTGTCAGGTCGAAGTCCACTTGTTTTCGAAGGAAAAAATGAAAGGAGGGGCATGTTGTCCCTCATTGCTCACCTAGTATTTTTGTTGCTGAGGTACATCAAACTTGAATGAAAGGGAAAGTCCCCCGTTCCTCTCCCCTCCAACTTAAGTCCATCTTGTCATACTGTAGCAAAACTCAAGCTCTTTCAGCTTAGGCAGACACCCAATGTAATTACCTGAAGCGAAGTGATAGCTCAGGAATTCATTATAAAATTGGGGCATTAATGAAGTGAATTTCTAACTTGAGATATTACCACATACTTGTTCATGATTTAAGTGTCCAGGAAAAAACTGCTAAGAATGGAGAATGTGAGAACTTTAGTGTTTATTTTAAAATATTTATTTATAGGGAATGTATAATAAATGACATTTTTCTCTTCTCGCAGTCATATCGTCTTAATGTAGTGGTTCTAAGAGTAAAGATGTGAATAATCTAGTATTAAATTTTTTAAAATTTCAATTCATTTAAGAAATTTCTCCCTGAAAATCCTGATTTATTGGTGAATACTGGCAAGGTTTTTCAAGTGTCTGTTCTTCTTTAGCAATATAAAATTTCCACATGTAAATATATGAAAGCATATATTTTTTAAAAGCTGGTTTATATTTATATAACTTTGTGTTTAATAGCCTGTTTGCTTTGGCTCTAAGACATTTTATTTTATTTTTAAAATTAATTTTACTTACACATACTCTGTATCTACCAAATATATACTCTTCTCTCCTTCTCTGCCTCCCCTCCCATCCCCTGGGAAGACTATTTGTTTTTAAGACCTAGTTAATTATTTATTCTAATACCCTGTCATAAGATGAAGATGCCATACTGTGGCAATCCCTGGTAAATCACCAGAAGTTTCTAGAATGATGTTTTATATTGAAGGGAAATTGGAACTCTAACAGCTTGTTTAAGTATTAAACTACACAAAAATAGAGTTTTGAGATTAGGTTTGTGATGTTTAAATGTTACCTTTCTGTGATTTCTTACAGTGATTATATACCACTATTGTATGAGCAATAATTATAGCAATAGAATATTTTAGAAATATAGCAGAATAACTTTTTTGGTGTATATGTTTGGTATCATGAATAAATATAGCTATTCTGTTTCATTACCTTTTTGCTGGAACATGGTATAAACTTGACAGCAAAAATTACAGCTTTCAGAAGACTAAATTCTGGTACCATAAAAAGCAGAGTTCTATGAAAAGTTTACCTGTCAGCCTCAAAAAGAGGTTTTATCTGTTGAATTCATATCCAGCTTCATGATTTTGTCTCAGTTTTTTGGAGGTTGTACTATAATATTATACCTGTGGGAACTTACATTTCTACTGATTTTACCGTTGGAGGCAGCAGGTGGAATTTGTGCCTTCTCAGAAGATAGGTAGTTGCCTGGTGGTTTCTGTAGACTTCCAGGGCAAGTGGCCAGCTGACCTAGGGAGAAAAATTGGCTGACCTTCTTGTAGAAGTATGCCCATGGGAAGAATACCACAAATAAAGGCATATAAAATTTGGTTAATTTGAGTGTATTTGAGGAATAAAACAGTGTTTACCCTAAGATAAGGGAGACAACTAAAGAAATACTAGCACAATGCAGAGCATTTTAATTCACTTTTTAATTTTTCTTAAGGATTATTTAAAGCATTTGTATAAGACAGCCAAGATTAGTATAGGATACTGACTCATCAGCTGTTCACTTTCAGGTCTCTTATTTCAGTTTTTGGTTTTTTTTTTTTTAAGTTCCAGTTTTAAAAGCTTATGAAATAAACACTTTAGTTTTCAAGTGGAATTGAACAGTCAGAAACCTATGTGATGGCAATTCATTAATACTGATTTTTATTTTTAATTGACAAGTATAAATATTTGTAATAAGACTTATATGTCAGTAATTTCTGTGATGTGAACAAAAATAGATAATATTTGAATATATGAGCTTACCCTTAAGATTTGTTTTTTGGATTTTTTTTGGTGTTTTTTTTTTTTTTTTTTTTAAGATTTATTTATTTCTCTCCCCCGTCTCGGTTGTCTGTTCTCTGTGTCTATTTGCTTCGTCTTCTTTGTCCGCTTCTGTTGTTGTCAGCGGCATGGGAATCTGTGTTTCTTTTGGTTGCGTCATCTTGCTGTGTCAGCTCTCCCTGTGTGCGGCACCATTCCTGGGTAGGCTGCACTTTCTTTTGCGCTGGGTGGCTCTCCTTATGGGGCGCAAGTGCATGGGGCTCCCCTACGTGGGGGACACCCCTGTGTGGCAGGGCACTCCTTGCGTGCATCAGTGCTGCACATGGGCCAGCTCCACACGGGTCAAGGAGGCCCGGGGTTTGAACCGCGGACCTCCCATGTGATAGGTGGATGCCCTAACCACTGGGCCAAGTCTGCTTCCCTGGTGGTTTTTTTTGTTTCATGTAGTCAAATTGATGTTTTATAAAATATCAGTCATACATTATAGGTATATGAGTATAATCTGGTTATTTCTCCTAAATTATAGTTATTTTAGAGAAAAGAAGGAAACAACTACTTGGTAAGCATTTATAGTGTGCTAAGATGCATAGCTTGGCATGACTTATTAATGATATCACGGTTCCTCTGCGAGGAGAGAAAATTGATACGCAGAGCGGCTGCTCCCCCTGGTCACCCAGCTAATAAGCATTTGAGCAAGGCTGTAAACCCAGGCAGGTCTGCCTTCAGAGCCTACTTTTCTTACCTCCTCACCGTGATGTTTCCTGGGAAGTACTGAAAAGGAAACAGTAAAATTTAGGCTAATTTTCTGTGTTCAGTTTTTATAGTGTTCAGTTTTCTTTACGTGTCAAATTTATAATTAGTCCCTTCCTCTCATTCTCTCCCTATACCAGATACCTTTAAATTTTAGTAGCCGAGTAGCTTACTGATATTTCATCTTTAACTGCATTTGAACCGCTTCCCTGGCCGTGCCCTGTAGCGCTTCCTCAGTTGGACCTGGTTTTAAAGACTGAAACAAACAGCCTGTGTAAAAGGTGCAGGCTAGTTCATGCTTCAGAGTCCTGCAAAGGTTCCTCTGAATTTGGGATGTGGGGTGAGACTCAGAACACAGGACTGGAAAAGAGGCTGTGAAGGCGTCCAGATTGCCTCCCCGCGCTGCTTTTGAGACTGCAGTGAAGAATTTGACCATTCTTAAAAGTATAGCGCCTGTCGATTTAGATACTGACTTCCCGGTAATAGTTTTTAAACAATTTCAGTGTGTCTCCTTTTTCTACCTCTACAACTGTAGCTTGACAAAAACCTTTTAAATCATATGATCCAACATCCTGCCCTGTGTAGAACCCCTTTTTGAGCAATTCCGAAAGACATTTACTAGAGTTTGTTGAACAGTCCTTATGTCCACTAACAGTCCTTAAGTTTCAGACTTTCCCCCTGAATATCTGCTTTGAGATGCTTTACTCTCCTTGTCCCCCTTCTCTAGACACATGCTAATTCTAATGCCCCTTATGTAAAGGGTGTTTGAGCTGCGTGGTACTCCAGAAATGGTGACTGTTGGGTAGTTTTAGTCACTTTTCCACCCTGTTAGCTCCTGTTTCACTTGTTCAACCATAATGCTTAGGTCTTTTTTTTTTTCTTTAGTTTTTTGCCCAGGTCTTTTTATTGTGAAAGTGCTCCTAATCTTTATTTTTAAAAATGCCTGTAAGATCAACACATCCCTGTTGTAGACAATTAGGGAAATACAAACAGATACCAAGAAAAAAATTAAATCAGTAGTCAAAAATAACCTGAAACAATTTAAGTTTTATATGTGTGTGTATAGTCATATACAAAGTTATATAAGCAATTTTGTATACTTTTCCCCTTGTGAAATGAGTATCACTCCATGTTATGAACCACTTTTTGTAAAATACCATTTGCCTATTGTTGGAAATTTAGGTAGTTGCCAATTTTATGTGAATCTATAAATTACGCTGTAACAAAGCATCTATGCACACGTTTTCATAGAGTCAGATTTCTTAGGGTTTTAAGATATCACATTTTTATAAGGGTCTTGGTATCTGCTACCCACTTAGCTATTTTAGCCTTTGAATATTTTTTTGAAGTGTAGTGGTAAGCTTAAATATGACTTATTAGTGTCTTTGTTTTTGTGAACTGTTCATGAGTTCTGGCCACTTACATTTGGAAAAATGTACTAATTTGAAAGTGGTGGTTACATATTAAGAATATCAACTTATTGTCATATTTATTACAGATATTTTTCTCCAGCAGATTATTTGCCTTTTGTTTTTGTTTGCTTTTTATTACACAGAAGTTTAATGTTTTTCAATAATTCAAATTTTTTCTTTTATGATTTCTTCCATTTCTTCCAAATTCTAAGAAGTAAATATTGAACTATAATTTCTTCCAGTTTTTATTCTAGTTTAAATTTTATTTGTTGATCTTACTAATTAATCTAGAACTTATTTTGATGTACGCCATATAGTGAGCAGTCATTTTTTTGCCATATAGGTAATTAATTTTTCCAGTACTGTGTATGGGATAATCCCTTCCTCGCCTGCCTGCCTGCCTGCCTCTCCCCATCCTTTCCTCTCTCCCTCCCTCTTTTTGGTCAGCATTATTGAAGCATAATTTACATACTATGAAATTTCACCAATTTTAGGTGTAAAATTCAATGAATTTTGAAAAGTTTATGTATTTGGGTAACCACCACCGCAGTCATGGTGCAGAACTTATCACCCCAAAAAGTTCCCTCATGCTCCTTTGTAGTCAGTCCCCTCTACCCACTCTCTGGCCCCTGGCAACCTATATATATTTTCTCTGTGTCTGGAATTTCATATTAATATAATCATATAGTATGTGTTTTTTCATTTTGTTTCTTTTTTGCATCTGGCTTCTTTCACTTATCATAGTTCTTTTGAGACTGATCCCTGAGGTTGCATTTATCAGTAGTTTGTTCCTTTTTTTTTGTTGAGTAGTATTCCAGTATATGAATATATTACAATTTGTTTATCCATTTACCAATTAATGGATATTTGGGTTGTTTATAGTTAGGGGCTATTATGAATAAACCTTCTTGAACATTCTTGTTTAAATCTTTGTGTGGACTTGTGTTTCTGTTTTTACCTGGGAGTAGAATTGCTTACCATACTTACTCAGATGGTAAGTATGAGTAAACTTAAAAAATAGTTTAGTGGTGTCTTAGAAAGCAGCCGTGCCATTTTGCATTCCAGCCAGGAATGTATGAGAGTTCTAGTTGCTCTACGTCCAGTCAACACTTGGTATTGTCAGTCTTTATATTTTTCACCGTTCTGAGTGGGGGTGTGGTGGTATCTCATTGTGGTTTTAATTTGCATTTACAAATGATTAATGATTTTGAGCATCTTTTTATGTGCTTATTTGCCATTCCTATGTCTTCTTTGGTGAAGTCTGTTCAAATCTTTTTTTTTTAATTAAAAATTTATTTTTTATTTATTTCTCTCCCCTCCCCCCCCCCCACCACTGTTGTCTGCTCTCAGTGTCCATTCGCCATGTGTTCTTCTGTGTCCATTTGCATTTTTGTCAGCGGCACAGGGAATCTGTGTCTCTTTTTGTTGCGTCATCTTGCTGAGTCAGCTCTCCGTGTGTGCGGCGCCACTCCTGGGCGGGCTGTGCTCTTTTTGCGCAGCACGACTCTCCTTATGGGGTGCACTCCTTGTGTTTTGGGGCTCCCCTATGCGGGGGACACCCCTGCGTGGCACGGCACTCCTTGCACGCATCAGCACTGCGTGTGGGCCAGCTCACCACACAGGTCAGGAGGCCCTGGGTTTGAACCCTGGACCTCCCATGTGGTAGGCGGACGCTCTATCAGTTGAGCCAAATCCACTTCCCTGTTCAAATCTTTTGCCCGTTTTCTTTTTTAATTGAGTTGTCTTTATATTATTGAGTTGAGAATTCATTATGTAATCTTGATATAAGTCCTTTTTGAAATACATGTTTTGCAAACTTTTTTTCCTCGCCTTTGCCTTTGGCTTGACTTTTCATTTTCTTAACAGTTCCTTCAGAAGAGCAAATATTTTAATTTTGATGAAGTCCAGTTATTCTATTCTTTTATTTCTCATTGATTTTTACTGCTGCTTCCCCTTTTTTATGTATTAAAATTTCACATATACCGGGATCTCTTCTGAGATATTTTGTTCTCTGGATCTGTCAAGTGATTATTGTGATAACACACTGCTTCATTGTAGCTTTGTGATATATCTTAATAATTGGCCTAGCAAATCTCTCTCATAATTCTTTCAAAAAAGTCTTTATTCTGTTTATTCTCCTATTTTTTTTTTTTTTTTTTTTGGGATGTGCTCGGGCTGGGAATTGAACCTGGAATTCCATACATGGGAAGCTGGTGCTCAACCGCTAAGCCACATCGGCTCCCCTGAGTTGGTTTTTTCATTTGTTTGCTTGTTTTTGTTTTTAGGCATTAGGGACTGAACTTGGGACCTCCCATGTGGGAAACAGGCACTCAACTGCTTGAACCACATCCAGTCCCCCCAAATATAATTGAAAAGTTGTCACAGTCCTAAGAAAAAAACAAGATTTTTGTTGAAATTGCATATTAGCATATTATTTGGGGAAGGCTGGGCTCTTCATAATAACAGGTTTTTCTATGTAAAGTATGTCCTGGTTTGTCCTTTTACTTTTTCAAGTCTTATGTGTTCCTTGGTAAATGTTTGTAATTTTCTCACCCAGTGATAGCACTTGTTAAGTTTGATGCCTAAGCATTTTATATTTCCATCACAAGTGTGATTTTGTTCCTTTCATCATCGCAGTTTGATTCTTGTTGACGTATGAAAAAGCTTTTGCTTCTTATATAATTGTCTTGTATCCATTCCTCTTAACTTTTTTCTTACTGTTACTTCATCACCTTGTGTTTTCTAAGTGAGCGTTCATGTCATCTTATCTTTCCCTCCCACATGACAGTAAACAGGAGACCCCACAAGCCTTCATCCCTGCGGCCCTGCTTCCCCAGGGAGCCCCGGGTCCCGGTCATCTCGTCGCTGCTGCCTCCTTGGCCCTTGCTCTGACTCACCGTCCACTCAGCCCCTTCTCTTGCTCTCTCTCAAACCCTTGGAAGCTCGTTGCAAGATCCCCCACATCTCCAGTCCCTTCTCCTTACCTTCGCACTCTTCCTGAGACTTCACTCTGCAGGACTCAGCTCTCCCTGCAGCCTCTCAAGAAGGGGCTGCTGCCCTCCAGCCCTGCGTGCTGCAGAGTGGGCAGGCCCGCGTCCTCCCTTGCTGTTCCCCTCTCCTTCCTCACGCCTTCTCGGGCTCCTGCATCTTGTACGGCCCAAGAGCTGAGAAAGGTTTTCACATTTTTAAAGGGTAGAAAGAGAAAAGAAGAGTATGTAACAGGGACCCTTTTGTAGCCTCACAGTCTTAAGAGATTGACTCTGTGGCCTGCTGTATTGATTTTCTGTTGCTGTGAAACAAGTGACCACAGAGCAGCAGCCTAAAGCAGCACTGTGAGTTATTACTATCACACAGTGTCCACAGGTCTGGCCCGGCATGGCTGGGGCCTCCCCAGAGGGTCTCCCAGGCTGAGATAGAGGTGCAGCTTGGGTCCGTGTTCTCCCCTGGAGCTCAGGCTCTTCCTCCAAGCTCATCTAGGTTCATGTGGCAGAATCCAGCTCCTTTAGACTCTAGGACTGAGTCTGTCTCACCTCCCAGCACCTGCCCTCAGGGCCAAGCTCCTTGGCGCCTCCGTGGACAGTTCATGCACAGCTGTTTACTTTCTTCCAGGCCAGCAGGAGAGCTCTCTGCAGCCTCAGATCACACAGAAGAGCGCACCTGATGGGGAGGTGCCTACCCAGGATAATTGCCCTTTTGCATAACTCAAATTGAGCTGATTTTGGACCTTAATTACATCTGCAAAAACCCTCTGTGCCATATAAATAACCACAGGAATGCTATCCCATCCTATTCACAGCCTACGCCCCCAACTCAAGGGGAGGTGATTTTACAGGGCCAGGGCGGTGCCACCAGGGGGGCAGGAGTCTTAGAGCTAGCTGGCTTCGAATTCTGCCAGCCATGTGTCCCTTTACAGAAAAAGCCTGTCAGCCCTGGATTAATGCCTTGTACTCCCCACCCCTTCTGCAGGTGGTCGTATACCTTCCTCTTGATCTCTTCCTAGCCCTGATTGAAGATTTTAGTGCTTAGCTCCCTCCCTTTCTTCCTACCACCACACCTGTTATCATGTTTGGTGACTTCAGCATCCGCATAGGTGGACCGCCTCATGCCCTGGCGGCTCACTACCTCCTGCAGCCAGTGCTTTTTGTCTGTAGGCCTCTTTGGCTTCCACGCTTGTGGTCAGAGTCTGACAGGTGCTGTCCAGTGCACGAACCTCTAGCCACACGTGACTGTTGAGTGCTGAAATGTGGCCATTCGGAACTGAGATGTGCTATAAGTAAAATAAATGCCAGATTTTGAAGGTATAGCATGGAAAAATGAATGTACGTATCTCAATTTTTATATGGATCACACATTGAAATAGTATTTTTTGAGATATTGGTTTAAATAATATCTAGTATTAAAAAGATTCCATCTCTTTTAACAGGTGATTTGTCTACTAAAGAGTTTTAAATTATATATGTAGCTCATACCATATTTCCATTGGAGAGTGATCTTATAGACCTGGTCTTTATCAGGGGCCATCCCACCTTCATACTCTCCAATTTAAGTGTATCTGTATCTTAATTTTCTCACTTCTTCATCAATTTTTGGCACCGCTAGACTCTTGGCTCCACTTACTCTCCTCCTCTTTCCTGCCCATTGCTAACTTCCTCCTTGGGCTGCCTGCCTTGTCCTTATGCTCACCTCCTTCCCACCAGTTTAAACTCCACTGGTCTATGACTGTAATCAATCCATTGCGTGTACTGTTAACTCCTTTGCAGCTTTCCCACTGTTGTATTAAATTGACAAAATTTTATTGGTCACATTAAATTCTGCCTCATAGTGCCTGAGCCTGCGAAGCTGAGTGTAGCTAGAAAAACAAACACATACCACCTTTTCCCTGAGGTCTCGTCTGAAATTTTGTCCACAATTCACTAGAGAATCTTGAGCACAAAGTGGCAATCTGATTGCATTTCCCTTCTCTGCCTCTTTTCTCAGACTGCCACCATATCATCCCTCTCCTTATTCTTAATTGACTTCTGATTTCCCTGAGAAGGTAGAAGCAACCAGAAGAGAACTTCAAGAGTTCCTGCCATGGCCCTCCTGCTCCCAGTGCCTTCCTGTTCTCTAGTTTCCTTCCTGACACAGCCACTAAAGCGAACTCCCCACTTGGACCTTGGAGCCCATTGCTTCTCTCCTGCTGGAGGACTTGGTGCTGGCAAGGCTCCCCTCTCTCTTCCTCCATCATCAGTATTTACCCCTGTTGTGAATCATTCCCAGCGTTGTTGCTGATTTTCCTGCATTTCACTGTTCTTTTTTCTGTCTCCTTTGTCTCATGGTCCACTTGGACCCCATGTTGAAGTGCCCTGGGCGCATCCTTAGACCGCTTCTCTCTCTCCTGCTGTGGTCTCACCTGGTCCCAAGGCTTTAAAGGCCATCTCTGCACTGATGGCTCCAACCCTGACCTCAGCTCTAAGTGCTAGACTGCTCTGTCCAACGCCCCTCTGAAGTCTGCCACATCGTGTTTACGGGCTTCCTAAACTCTAAATGTCAGAGCCTGGTCTCTAGTCTCACCCTTCCTTCCTGGCCCCTCAGTCTTCTTCATTTCAGTCCGTGATTCCACCAGTTATCCTAGCACTTACACCAAAACAAACAGGCAAGAAAAAACTAAAATGCTGCTCGATGGCTCTCCTCCTCTCCCAGCCACATGCGATTCATTAGTAAATCTAGTCAGCTGCACCCTCAAAATCGATCCCCAGTCTCGGCATTTCATGCGCTCTCTCCCACCACCGCCCTGGTCCGTGCTGCTGTGCTTTCTCTTCTGGGTTACTGCAGGAGCCTTCTGGCTGGAGAACAGAGCAGAAAATTGTGTTATAGTTATAGAACTAATCTGTTTCCAGTTCTCCATTAGAAAAACTAGTACTGGTAACCTTGCAGTGAACAGCATTTGACTGTTATCAGAATCCTCTCGCTTCTTTCTAAGATTGTTGTTGAATAGGATTAGAAAACTCGGTGACACTCCATTTTGATTGAGAGAAATATTAAGGGTCTTGGCACTAATAAATAGGGTGTGCTTGTTTTTTTCATGCCCACGTAACTCCAGAAAGACTCTCCTTTTAAATGGTTAGACCCTGCTTTACCCCCTCCTTTTCCACAGCCGATCCTTGAGCACTTGGGCAGAACAGCTTGCCGGGGGCAGTGCGCAGTGTGCTGGCAGTGTCATTTCTTGCACTTTGGAAAGAGTGTGGCAGTAAGGTCACTATAATAATTTCTGGTAAAAGCAGCATACTTAGCGTGTACTGGAATAAACATACACAGGACATCAAAAATTATATGATGATGTACTCTGAATCTTTCCCTTTAGATCTCAGAACCGTGACAGCCACCTCATTTCATATGCAGCCTTCTCTTGGGAGTGCTGTGCTGAGCCTCAGTTACTGATGTTTTTTCTGTCTAGAAGAACCTCTCTTCCCCCAGACCTCTCCCCGGTGTCTTGATGCTGTAGATTGATCCAGTAGGCACCTGTTAATACTCTGTGGTATGCTGGTAGGATAGGAAGACTGCTAGGAGCCCTCTGGTGCTTGCAGCTCTCCTGTTACCACCTCCAGGGGAGGCGTCCTACCACATGGCGGGTAGTCAAGAGGGGTCCCCACTCCAGTACACGTGTTGGGGTCACCAGAGAAGCACGACTCTCAGGTACCAGGTGGAACGTTTACGTGCTTAGAAGAGAGACAGAGCAAGGTCAGCTCCACTAATGGGCAGCAGTGCCCCTGGCCAGCAGGTCTCGCTCTGCAGCCGTCTCAGGGAAATGGTCTCCTCGCCCGCCCCTCTTAGTGTGCTGTAGGCAACTGGGAACAGTTAGGGCCACGGGGGTGGACCAGGTGCCATGCAACACACATAGCCAAGCAGTCTCCAGTGGATGCGTCCGTGGGCCAGCCGGCAGCCACCCACTAGAGTGTGTGCTCTGTCTCCAAGCACCCCAAGAAGGGAGCCAGCACAGTGCAACACACATAGCCAAGCAGTCTCCAGCGGATGCGTCCATGGGCCAGCCAGCAGCCACCCACTAGAGCGTGCGCTCTGTCTCCAAGCACCCCAAGAAGGGAGCCAGCACAGTGCAACACACATAGCCAAGCAGTCTCCAGCGGATGCGTCCATGGGCCAGCCAGCAACCACCCACTAGAGCGTGCGCTCTGTCTCCAAGCACCCCAAGAAGGGAGCCAGCACAGTGCAACACACATAGCCAAGCAGTCTCCAGCGGATGTGTCCATGGGCCAGCCGGCAGCCACCCACTAGAGTGTGTGCTCTGTCTCCAAGCACCCCAAGAAGGGAGCCAGCACAGTGCAACACACATAGCCAAGCAGTCTCCAGCGGATGCGTCCATGGGCCAGCCGGCAGCCACCCACTAGAGCGTGCGCTCTGTCTCCAAGCACCCCAAGAAGGGAGCCAGCACAGTGCAACACACATAGCTAAGCAGTTTCCAGCGGATGTGTCCATGGGCCAGCCGGCAGCCACCCACTAGAGCGTGTGCTCTGTCTCCAAGCACTCCAAGAAGGGAGCCAGCCCACAGTTACTGTCCCATCCTAGGAGCCAGGCTGACCTCCAGCATAGGGCTTATCTGTGAGTTACAGAGAAGAGCGGCAGGCTGCACGCAAACCGTCCCCCTCCCCCGTGCCTGCAGCATCCAATGCACCCCCGTGGGCCCTCAGTCAGACGTGCTGATGGGGAAGTCGTCACTGATGTGACGTCTGAGTGTTTACTGCTGATGATTCAGGGAGCCCTCCAAGAGTTCCGCATAGACTCTGCAGTTGTAGGCCTCTCCAGAGACAGGTATCTTTGTACTTTTGAAGCATATACCCACTGGATTTGTTGTCTTTCTGCCAAAGGCCTTTAACAGCAGGGACAGCAATCTTCCTCTGTTTTAAAGTAGTGCGGGGGTGTGTATTAGCTGTAGTCAGCCGCAGGAGATGCTGACAGTGTGACCATGCTCTGCTTCTTGTTTTTAGGAATTTTCCAGAGTCGGCTCTTTACAGTGGTTTAAGTAAGCTCTTCAATGCTGATAGTCCAAAAATGTTATTGATATGATAAATTTCCTTGCATTTCAAATGACCTCCGCTTTAGTTTTCTCCTAATTTTTGCCAGGTGTCAGATGTTTCCTGTGTTGTGCTGCATGGAAAAACACCCCGTCTACTGCACTAAAACAGTGTGGCCATTGGGATTTGCCTCATTGGGATACTGAAGACTGAACTACAAAATACATGTGAAAATCCAGTGCCGGCGAAAGCAGTAGCTTGCCTCCTGTTCAGGGGCTATGCAGGACGTGACTCTTTAGCCCACACAGATTAACCCAGTACACGTGTCCTTAGGGAGCCCAGGTGTGGCAGGTGGCTGAGGGCATGGCCTCTGGAGCCAGGCCAGCAGGGGCTGCTCAGAGCCTCACCTGCACGTTAGGTAAACTTCCTTGAGCCGGACTTTCTCTCTGAAAAACAGAGATAGTGTTTGGACCTACAACTTTGACTTGTTTTAAAGATTAACTGAGTTGTGGCAAAAGAAACAACTTACCCTTATAAATGAAAGCATTAAAAAAGTTTATTGAGAGAGAAAAACTGTTCAGCAGGGAGATCTCAAACGGGGGAGAAGGGAGCGAGAGGCTCAGTGGCCTCTGGTCCGGCCACTTGCAGAGGCGTCGAGGGGATTGCAGGTAGGGAAAGGGCCATTCAGAGACCAGTGGACGCTCGAGCTCCTTGTCACCAGGGAGGGGCTTAGGGAGAGGGGAGCTCGTTGAGGAGTGTGTCTGTGTGTTGGTTCTGGTGGGCCCATCTCCTGGGCCGCCCCGGCCGCTCACCAGGTGGGGCTGCACCGCCGCTCTGTGGGGTGGCTTCTGTCTTCTCAGAGAGCCCGTGTCCGCTCTCGCAGAGGGCTCACTCCTGCAGCATCCAAGGCCAGCGGCCGTCCGTCTTCTTAAGGTGGTAAAATACTTGAGCTCCCCAGCGTTCCCGTGAGAGTGCCGTGGGTGAGGTTAGCTCCCTCACCACAGAGGAAGACCAGCAGGCCGAGCGAGCGGGTTTCTGTGCTGGGTTGCTGTCCTTGTAACATCCAGGAACAAACAATAGACATACAGGGCCATAGAAGAACACCCTTTTAAATATACAGAACAATAGAAAGGTCAAGTCCAAACCGCCCCATCTGTCAGTGCTGAGTTTCCTCCTGTACGTACTAAGTAGCAGGGAGTGGGGTTCCTACAGCGATAGGAAGGAGGGAATCAGCAGTGTGTCCCACAGGCTGGCTTGAATCCTCGTTCATCTTGCAGCTGTGTGTCCTTACCCGGGTCATTTAACCTCCATGTCCAATTCCTCATTCTAAAATGGGAATAATAGTCGTACCTACCTCATAGGGCTTCTGTGAGAATAAATTAATAAAGTAAGTGAATAACAGTGCCAGGCATATAATAAATACAGAATAAACGTTAAACTCTTTGTAGTTATGAATTCATACTAATTATAATTCTTATTGATGGGACTCCTAACTTTTCAACTTTGATTAGCCATAGGCTGTGTCTGTCTAATGAAAACAGTGGTGAAACTATAAAATTAAGGTAATTGTTTACATGCAAATATTAATTGACTTTGTATTAGAAATATAACTTCAGAATTCAAACTTTAGTTTCAGAAACAGTTTATTAACAAATGTACAATAGTAGGATTAAATTTTTTTAGGTTAGCAAAACAATTTTTGAGAAAATGTCTTGAAATTACAATATAAAACAGTCTCAAAATACAGTCTGAGGATGAGCAACTAATTTTGAGATTTACAGATTGATCCTCTCATTCCTCAAGCATTTCTGTACTAGGGAAGTCTAAGCACAGGATCTAAAGATGAGTAAGACAAAGTGTCTACCTTCGGGAGGTTTGCAGGCAGCGGGAGATGGCCAGCGGTTGGAGCACCCTTAGGTGAATGGAGCTGGGCCGAGAAGAGCCGCGGGGGCCCGCCACGGGGAGAGGCGCGGGTGTCCTGGCAGCCACCTGCCCTCGAGCTGCGGGGCTCTGTGCCCCTGTGTCCTGAGAGTACCCCGTGCCGCAAGAGAAGCCGAGGGCACCCCGGAGTAAGCAGTGGTCACAGCGAAACCAAGACCAAGAGAGGGCGGGAAGGAGAGGAGAATTCAGACGTGAAGGGGAGGCTTAATGTGACAGGTAATATGCTTTTCCAATCTTATAATCTAGAGTGACAGTTATTTGAATAAATTTGTACTGTGACTAGCTGAAATATTTTCTTTGATCATGTACGCAATTAAAAATTATACTTTTTTTTTCCTTCTTGTTATAGATAAATTTTCAAACCCGCACAAAAATAGAATAAATAGTATAATGAACTCTACGTCTCCATCACCCGCTGCAACAGTCATCCCATGGCCGTTCTCGTATCACCTGTACCCCTCCCTGTCCTCTCCCTCACCTCATCATTTTGAAGCAAATTCCATGTCATCTCTCCTCTCAGAAAATACTGACACCCAGCAAAAGCGGGTTCTTTTTCTGCCCCATGGACTTCAAAGACCAATTCCTGAGATACTGGTGTTTCAAAGAGAAAGAATTTATTTCCTGGTCTAGCAAGGGAGGTCAGTGGCCGAAGGGCCCCAAAATCCACCTCCCTGAGTTTGAGGATTTTAGGGGTTTTATGGATTCAAACAGGGATGGGGTGGTTACCATCACAGTAGTAAGCCTGGTTTGAAATAACCATAAACAATGGTAAGATCGGTCCTAGTGAGGATTAGTAATTTCAGGTATTAACTTTTGGCTGTTCTTTATAATAATATACTGGGGAAAAAACCCAAAATTCATCTGGGTAATGATTCAGTAATGATTCATAGTCATTTGTTAATTCTTAACCCTCGGTTACAACATGTCTCTTAAAAAAAAAGAGAGACTATTTTAACATAACCAAAATACTGTTATTATACCTAAAAATAGTATAATAATTATAATTATTCAGTACCATTAAGATAGATGTTTTAAGGTTAGGTTTTTAATACTAAGGAGTGAAATCGATGTTAAGCCATGTGTAATATTGATGTAATACCTAGTTTTATTAATTTCTAATGAAGAGTGTGCAGGTTTGAATTACTCGTTATTTTCTTATTCTCAGATATTCAATTAGTGAATTGCTTTAGTTCGTACAGATGTTATTATTTAATTAGAAATTAACTTTTACCCCCTTTAAGTAAAATTTTATAGACAGCTCTTAGTATAGCTGGCTTATTTTTTTAGCCCTCCTAGGAAAAACAGAGTAATTACTTCAGAAAATAAAGTGTTTACACCACAGATGGAAGTGGCTTGTCTTATGGATCTGCTAGAAGAGGAAGGAAGGAATTTAATTTTTCAATCTGTCAGGGCATTCCCTGGTTCAGAGGGTGGAATTTTTGGTGCTAGCCCAGAAAGGAAGAAGTTAGCTTTCTTATTCAGGTGCAAAAATAGGACATTGTTGGGGTAGTTGGTTCATTGTCTTTACTTGTTCTGAGAAAATCACAACAGCGTTTTCAGGTTTCCCTTCTTCATCCTCCCTTTGTTCTCTTGGGCAAGGAGATTAGACTAATGAGCAGATCTACCTTTGCTATTTTTATAATATTTTTTGCAAAGCAGCTATCTAAGTCGACAAAAGTTCCAGTACTATCCCATTTGCTTCGTGTGTTACCCTGTAAGATACAGCTCAGCACGTCATCGTGTAACAAAAGCAGCGACGGCTCCAGAATGCAAGTACTCCAAGGTGTGTCTTAGACAGCTCGTTCCACCTTTTTAAACAAAATTTTGTTAACCTCTATTACTGTGAATGCGGAGAACTGATTCTTTAATGAATACATTTGTAGTTCATGCTGCTTTGTTTCGGCTGATGTTACGGTTTTATTCCTAACTGCAGGGTGATATCAAGGCTCCCAGTGGTTTGAGGATGCTGGATGGAGACTAAATGGTTTAGTAATTAAGCGTCTCAGATTAAGACACCCCCTGATATTTCCCAGAGGAGGAAAAGAGCCTCAAATCTGAGATTACAATTTAAACCTAGGAAAGAATTGGGCTGGTATATAATGTAGTTAGTTCTTAAAGTTTTTCAATACTATGGTAAAGCAACTGTAGTGCAGCATTGCAGAGTAAAATCTGAAACTGCCTTTTTTCCCCTACATCTCTTTTCTAGTCAGGGCATAAAACTGTTAAGAGCTTTATAATGTTAACATTGTGGGAACTGATTTAAGAAAACAGAATATTCTGGTTAATTGTCTATTCAGCACATCAAATAAAAACAGAGAAACCCTCCAAAGAAAGCATTCTTTACAATCTATTATTGAATAGAACTGACTTTTGCAGAAAGTGATTTAAATCCTAGATCTTTTCATTAAATCATTTTTGAAGTTAGGTTCATTTTCATGGGAGTATCTTTTGGCAGAGTGTGTGTGTGGGGTGGGGGCATGTAATTCTTTTCTTAGGCTTCTATTTCAATTTCCATTTTCAGTTTATTTTGAAGGGTTCTTGTTAGTAAATTGGGTATTGATTTTGTCAGTCTCTAGATCAGAGAAGATTACAAAGCTGAAATATGATTTGATGAAAATATGGAGCTGGCATAGCCATGTGTGTTTTTTCAGAGCTTTTAATTTAAAAATTAATTATTTGGATTTAAATAATGTATGTATTGTAACCGTCTTTATGGAAAGTGAAAGCAGGTTCTTTGGAGATGATATAGGTGATTTGGCTTTATATTTCTGATTAGCTGTTTGTTTGAAACATCAAAGCAAAACCATTTCTATATTGGTATCTATAAAAGTTGCCCAAATAAGAATCAAATGTTTTTTTAGCTGAATCTCTGATATGAAGCAAAAACAGGCTCTTTTCTCCCGGTGAGTCTGTAAAGCCAGTTCCTGAGACACTGGGGTTTCAAAGAGAAAGTTTTTATAGTTTTTGCAAGCACTGGAATACAGTGGCCTTCTGGCTCCAGACTGGCTCCCTGATCTGCAGAAATTCTAGTATTTTATAACATTGGGGTGCTAATGAGTAATTGGGGTGGAGTTCAACACAGGTTCCTTCATTAATAAACATTAAGGGGCTGAACAAGACGGAGGCGGTGGGGTAGCTAACCAGGGTCAGCTGCAAGGATTTGGGCCACTTAGAAGGTCTTTCCTGGATATTAAACAGGAGGGTGGAGTGGTTACCATCTCAGTGATAAGGGTACAGGACCTTGAGCTCACCTAGAATTACCTTCACGATAATAAGACACACAAGGTTGAGGTTAAGGCTAGAGTACCATAAATGGGTGGGACCACTCTAGCCAGCTTCAGTGATTTTAGGACTTAACCTTTGCTGTTTTATAATATAAAGGCATCTGCATAGTGATTTAGGAATCGTAATTCTTTGTTAATTATTACATCTCTGCCATAATCAGTGTTTGCTTATTTAACAGAGATTTGTGCCTTTTTCCTTGTTAAGCACTGGGGATTCAAAATTGAAGATTCTTGCCTTCAAGGAGCCAACAGTTGCTTTAATAAGAACACATACGAATGCATTTAGAACAGAGGGTCTCTAAACCATCTTGGGGAAGGTACTTTAAAGACTTTGGGTTAATGGTCATTTTATTCTGTAAACCTTAACAAAAAGTAAATAATAGGATTCACTTGTTGATTTCGCCTATGTACCAGTCACTGCTGGTTAGTAGATATATAGAGAAGACATATATATGCACACATTTACATATGTACATACATACATATACACATACATAAAGGGAGGAGGAGATGTCTTCATGGAGTTTAATCTAGTGGGAGGACAGTCAGTTTACAAGCAATAACCATCGTTGTCATGGGGACATAATTTAGATCGGTGAAGGATGGGAGGTCAGGAACTATCTGAGGTGGTGACTGTTCAGTCTGAGTCTAAAGGATGAGAAGGAGACTGCCAATATTAATAAAGGGAAGAAATTTCTAGGGCAGATGGAAATTCTAGGGTTTTGTCTTAGCCATCAGGTGGCTGATGTTTTGTACCAGAAATGGGTTGGTTTTTATAATGGGAATTTTTATTTAGGGTAAAAGCTTACAGTACTGAGGCTGTGAAATGCCCAAATCAAGGCATCAGCAGAGATGCTTTCTCACCAAAGTCAGCTACTGGTGATCCTGGGGTCCTACCACGTGGCAAAGTAGGATGGCAGCTGACCCTGCTGGGGTCCCTGCTTTCCACTCCAGAATCTGCCATCTCCCAGAGCAAAGCTAGGGGCAACCAGGCACAGGGCTTGTCTATTTCCGGGCCTCTTCTCTCCGTCTCGGCTGCTCCACTTTCTTCCTGTGTTCAGCTGTGGGCTATCAGGCATATGGCTCATCTCTTCAGGCTTGAGCTACTCCATGGGACCAGCCTCTGTGGGGCTTTGTGCTTATTAGGTTTTGGCTGCTAGCAAGATCCTCAAATCCTCTCTCATGTGGCAGGTCAAAAATGGCAGTGTCCTTTCTCTGTGTGTGTCTCTGTCTCTGTTTATATAAGACCCAGCAAGAGGGTAGAGACTCAGCCTGAGCTGCACATCACTGCCTTCAAAGCAAAAGCAATCTAATCAAGTGATCTAATGCAATCAAAGGGTACCACACCCACAGGAATGAATTTGTTCAAGAACATAGTCTTTCTTTTCAGTATCCATACTGAACTTTAGCTGTCACAGGTTCTAAGACAGGTTTGAAGCAACTGAATGAAGGCAAATGTGGCTTGAATGTGGTGAGGCTGGAGAAGTTGGCAGGAGTCAGATCTCAGGGGAACTTTGGGGCATTATTAAGAGTTTGGGGAAAATGGATGTGGCTCAAGTAGTTGGGATACTGTTTACCATATAGGAGGTCCAGGGTTCAATGCCCAGGGCCTCCTGCTGAAGGCAAACTGGCCCGCCCAACAAGCTGGCCCAGGAAGAATGCCAGCCCATGCAGGAGTGCTGCCCCACTTGGGAATGCCGCCCCACTTGGGAATGCCTCCCTGTGCAGGAGTGCCATCTGATGCAGAGAGCTGGCGGAGTAAGATCACACAAGACACACAGAGGATAGACAACAAGACACGCAGTAGAACAGGGAGCTGAGGTGGCGCAAGAGAATGATCACCTCTCTCCCCCTCTGGAAGGTCCCAGGATCAATTCCCAGAGCAACCCAACGAGAAGACAAGCAGGCACAGAAGAACACACAGCAAATGGGCACAGAGAGCAGACAACTGGGAGGGGGGGGGGGTGGGGGGATAAATAAAATTTTTTTTAAGATTTTTTTTTTATTTATCTCTCTCCCCTTCCCACCCCCATTATCTGCTCTCTGTGTCTGTCGGCTGTGTGTTCTGCATCCGCTTGCATTATCCGGTGGAACTGCGAAATTGCATCTCTTCTTTGTTGCGTCATCTTCCTGCGTCAGCTTTCTGTGTGTGCTGTGCCACTCCTGGGCTGGCTGTGCTTTTTTCACGCGGGGCGGTTCTCCCTATGGGGCGTACTCCTTGTGCATGGGGCACCCTTACGTGGGGGACACCCCTCCGTGGCACGACACTCTTTGCGTGAGGCAGCACTACATGTGGACCAGCTCACCACATGGGTCAGGAGGCCCTGGGGATCGAACCTTCGACCCATATAGTAGACGGGTGCTCTATCAGTTGAGCCATGTCTACTTCCCTAAATAAATCTTTACAAATAAAAGAGTTTGTATTTTATTTTGATTGCAGTGGAAAGCCAACAAAGGATTTTAGTAGTGGATGTGAGGCAACATTTGATTTGCGATTTTTGAAAATTACTCTGATTCTTGGAAATGTGGAAAACATGTAGAAGGGCTAAATCAAAGCAGAGAGACCAGTCGGAAGATAATGAAGTAATCCAGACATATAGGAAATAGGGCCTGGACGGAGGGAAGAGGCAGGGAGAGACCTAAAATGGTTTCAAGAGCTATTATGGAGGCAGACTTGACAAGGTTTGGAGATAGACTGGATGTCGGAGAGAGAGGTAAACTTTGTCAGCTTCTTATGTGAAGACTGAAATATGTCCATTGGGTTTGGCAACATATCAGCCATTGGCGACCTTGAGAAGAGCAGTTGCAGTGGAGTGAGAGGCATAAGCCATGGTTTATGTATGTACTGTAATAGCCCTTAGTCCTCTTCTCTATTTTATTGAGTTTGAGAGATTTTAGGTAACTTTCCCAAAGTTGTCTAGCAGGTGAGTGATGAAGTCGGTGTTTGTACATTATTTTTTTGACTTCTTACTCTACTGCATTAAGCTGCCTCTTAGGAAAGAAGCAGAATGCTTAGAGTGCTGTGTTTCCCCTCATAGTCCTTTGCATGCTGGACCCTCCAGAAAGTGCTACATGGTCATACGAGAGTTGTTTGGTTTTTTTTTTTAAGAGCCTTATTGAGGTATAATTTTCATACCATAAAACTCACCCATTTTAATGGTACAACGCAACGATTTTTAGTACATTTAAAGACTTGTGTATCGATGACTACAATCCAGTTCTAGAACATTCCCCAGCATACCAAAAAGATCATTTCTGCCTGCTGGCAGTTAATCCCTGCTGCCAACCCCAGCCGCAGGCAATCACTAACAGCTTTCTATTGCTATGGATTTGCCTTTTCTGGACATTTCATATAAATGGAATCATACAGTATGTAGACTTATACACCTGGGTTCTTTCACATGGCATGTTTTTGAGGTTCATTCATGTTGTATCATGTATCAGTACTTCATTTTTATTTCTGAATGATATTCCATTGTATGAACATGCCTCATTTTGTTTATCCACTCACCACTTTATGGACATTTGGAATGTTTCCTGTTTTTTGGCTGTTATAACTAATGCTGCTGTAAACTTTTGTGTGCCAGTCTTTGTGTGGAATATGCTTTCATTTGTGTTGGATAGAGATCTATGAGTGGAATTTCTGTGTTGCATGGTAAGTTTATGTTTAACTTTTTAAGACAGCACCAAACTTCTTTCTCAACGTGACTGTGCCATCTTACTTTTCCACCAGCAATGTAGGAGGGTTCCACTTTGTCCTCATCATTGTCAACACGGTATTTTTGGTCTTTTTAATACAGTCATCCTAGTGAGTGTGAAGTGTAGTATCTGACTGTGGTTTTGATTTGGACTTCCCTAGTGACAATGAAATTGAGCATCTTTTCGTGTGTTTATTAGACACTTGTATAGCTTCTTTGATGATATGACTGTTCAGATCTTATGCCCATTTCTTAATTAGGTTGTTTGTATTCTTGTAATTGAGTTGGAAGAGTTCTTTATGTATTTTGGATACAAGTTTTTTAGGAGATAGAGGATTTGCTAGTATTTCTCTGTGACTTCTCATTTTCTTTTGGTGTCTTTTGATATGCAAAAGCTCTTAATTTTGATGAAGTCCATTTTATCATTTTTTTCTTCTATGAATTATACTTTTGCTTCCATATCCAAGAACTCTGAAGTGAAAAAGATTTTCTCCTGTTTTCTTGTCAAGAGTTTCCCATGAGATTTTATAATAGCTGCAGTAATTTAGGGAGGTCATAGAATTCTTCCGTGAGGCAGCTGTAATTTAGCTGAGATCTGAAGGATGAACAGGAGCCGAGAGGGGAGGGGTGAATTCCTACTGGAGGGACCGGCACATGCCAGTTTCCAGGGTGGGGGGCTGTGTCAAGTTTGACAGGCTAGAAGATGGGCATTACGGTTGGCGTGGTGTGAGTGCGGGCATGGTGGCTTGCGGGGCCCGGAGAGGCAGTGGGTTCAGACCTTTGGGCCATGGAAGCAGTTCTCCTCAGAGCAGGGGACACCATGGAGGGTGAACGATAAGCAGGGGTGACCGGATCCGATTTGATTTTTCAGGAAAAGTCTTTAGAAGAGGACTAGGAGGAACCAGTGAGAGATGGTGGCAAATTGAGACTATGAGGGGCCTCTGAGCGCTGCCCGTCTGGCATTTCTGCAAGGTCCAGCTGCCCACCAGGTTATAAGGCCGGGCTGATGAAGCTGGTTTTGGCAGCTTCGGTGCCATTGCCCAGCACACACCTCTGAGTCTTCTACCAGGAGGAGGTAGTCCTGGGGGCTTATTCACAGCATTTTAAAGAGCTTCAGTGGCTCCCTCCTTCTTGAGAAGACTTTGGAAAAAATTTAAAGCAAGCTATTTTTTCATCTTTACATTCATTTCAAAAAATAAATACTGTATGCCAGTCACTCTGCTAGACACACAGTAGAGGACCTTTGTTGTAGGAAGGAGAATGTTTAGACTAAAAGTGGCTTAAGTACCGGGTCATAGTAGTCTAGGATCCACCCACAGTTCTGTTCACCCAAGTTATTGGAGAAATGTGACCAAGCCTGCTGAATACAAGAGGACAATGAAAATGACACAAACTGAGCTATAATCCACTAACTCAACAAAAGGTAATTGTAAGGTGTTATCAGGAATACAGAGTCTACTTTATAGTTAAACCATGCTTTTATTTTAGTTCTGAAATATAAAATGTGTGAGTTGCTTCTATAATTTTCCTAGTGTCCTTTAATTGACTCAATGGATTAATAGCAAATTACTGTTTCTCAAAGGGATTACAATACATCTGTTTCATTTTTATCTTTCAAAATATAACAGAAAGCACTTGAGATTTCTAAGAAATGCTGAAAAGAATCTTGCTCAGAAAACTAAAGCATGTGTTGTTTTTACTAAGTGCTTTTCATTCTATCTGTGAAATTCATACCTGGAAACATTTCCTTCTCTTCAGTTTTTGAAGCTGGCAGAAAGAAGCAAAAGTTTCTCTTGATTTAGGTTATAGAGAAAGAGGAATGAAGTTCTGCTACAAATAAAAATAGAACACAACGTTGAAATCCTTTAGCTGGACCATTTTGGCTTTTTACTGTCCTAAGTGACAAACATAGGACCTTCGTGACCATCAGAATTAAAATGCTATAAGTTGGAAAATATTTCATCTCTCATGTGCATGCTTGTGATCATAAACAGAAGGAATTGGATTTAATAAGAGGGAAAAGGTAGAAAAAGACTTAAGTAATTTTCATACTTCTGGATTTTTTCTCCATAGGGGGAGCCACATGGCTTTTTACAAATAAATTTAAGAAATGGCAAAGCTGTCTGACCAGGAGACAAAGCTCACCTGTTGCTAAGAGCAGAAAAATAGTGTGGCAGGAAGAGTGGAACAAAGTTGATCCTCTGTACATGAAGAAAGAAAGGCAAATGGACTGAAAGGCCTGAGACTTTTTTTAACGTACATATTGCCAAAATGCCGATCAGATCCCAGATCATCTCCTAGGAATACTGTGTATTTTCTTATCTGAATGTAAGAACAGAACATATGACCATCTTGCATAACATGAAGTTTGGGTGTCAAAGTGTTTAAAAATCTTACGTCTTTATCCAGGGCGTTTGCTCATAAGTTAACCTGGTTGTGCAAGCCCTGAACTTGACTTGTTTTTACGAATCTTTAGGCAAGCTGTTTTTTATAAGTTGGCAAAAGGTGGTGGCAGTGTTTTGTTATTTTTTTTTCTTTTTCTTTTTCTTGCTTTCTTTCGCTCTCCTGCTTATGATCATGTACAAAAGACTAGGTGATGAAGGTAAAATAATTCTATTTTGGTTTAGAAGTAGGCATTTTTCCCTGAGTGGGTATTTCCCAGTGCTGTGCCTTTTTACTCCTATTTTGTACTTAGATTCTCTCATTCGCAATCACTTTCGAGTTCCTACTCGGTGCTTAGAACAGCTGAAGGCCATGAAGTACTCCAAGAAAGTAACTTATTTCTGTATATAAGATTGGTTGACAAGCCTTCATTCTAAGGAACATTGACATTATCAGGAGATTCATGAAAAGGACATTGTCACATCATAATTTTCAAAGCACTGTGGGTCTTATTTAGGAATTTTAGCTCAACTTAAATAGAAGTTATGTTTTTCTTAAAATGGGCTTCTTATATATGAATTGCTGACGTTTTAATTGGGTACAAATGATGAAATTCCCATAATCTTTTGCATGTGTTGAGCCTTTTATCAAAAGGATAAGTATCATCTTACAAGTTGTGTACTATTTCTAAATAATAGTCCTCCTTAAGTTTCTTTGTCTACTTTCAGATGTTACCAACCCCAAGGAAAGGTTCACTGCATCATTTTGTGAATATGAACTTGGGGGGTGGTTCAGAGGCTATATTTATTGATCGCTTTGGGGTGATTTATTATTGGGGGAATGCTATTTTTAATGATTTACAGTCAACTTTTCCATGGTCTTTGGTAATGGCATTTTGGTACTAAAATGAGGTGCAGGTGGTTTTGTTTTGTTTTTGGATATTTACTGTACTGAGTTGACATCATCCATTGCCTGTTTGTAAAGGCTTGTTGTAGCCTCTTCCTGCTCCTGCTCTTAGCCCGGATGATCTTACCTGTTTGTTCTTAGCCCGTATAATGGCCCGCTAGTGTTCCTGTCAGCTGTGGGTTTTCCGGAGCTGCTGTGTACCGCCAGCTTCTGCACCGCTGACTTGAACATCTGCCTGCTGTGGCTGGCCTCTGCAGTTTTTCCATCAAGCAGTTAATTGAAGGCCTCTGCCATCAGCTCCTGACATTTGGCATTTATTATGCAGTCCCCATTTTGTGACCCTTGCCAGAACATTCATTATACTTACGCTGAGCGCCAACCCTGTGACAAGCACTAAAGCTGCAAACCTTGCTGCGCCAAGGAGCTTAGTGTCTGATGGAGTGACAGTGGGCCAAGTGTATGACAGAAATGAAGATGGATCCATTACAGGGCATCGGGGAAGAAAGCAGGGCCTGAAGAATGAGCGGACGTTTCCTGAGCGCAGGTGTCCGAGCAAAGGGCAACTGCCGGTGCCAGGTCAGAGGCAGGAGACAGCACGGTCCGTTTGGAGACCCTCAGGGTGTTGACCGTAAGTCTGTCTGTACCTGGGAAAGCAACTTCATGGGGATACTTTCCTGAGGAGTAGTTTCATTTCTAAACTGTTCTTATACAAGTGTCACTGCCTGTAATGTAATTGAAAGTCCAGGAGAATATAAGAAGTACCAACTCTAAAATTCTCTCCGAACACAATTTTGAGTCAGGACTAGTGCGGCTTTGGCGTTTCATCCTTGTCTTTTTCACATCCTGGTCCCTCTTTTGCTGGCCCATTGAGCCTCCCCAGCAGGGCTCCCCTCGCTCTGTCTCCCACTGCTTCGTTCTGTCCTCTTTTCCCCCTACCTGTAAAGCAGTTAATTCTAGAGAAGTCGTATAAGGGAGAAAACAGGCATAATAAACTTAATTCATGTTAATTTGAAAGTTAAAATTTTCTCAGTATAGATACAGTATTTTATTTGTTTAAAAGGAACAAGGTAAAATATATAAATTTGGGTATTGGAGGTGAGGGGCCGTGTTGGAGTTCTCTCTATGGGTTTTGTATTATTTTTGCAACTGCCCTGTAAAACTGAAATAATTGCAAATTTAAAGAAAAAAGTCCCCGTAAGTCTGTAACTGGTGAAGTGTCAAGCAGTGCTGCAAAGTGAAGTCAAGCAGCTCACCAGCTGGCCCCCCTGTTGACAGCTTCCTCGGTAGCTCCTCTCTGCAGCTGGACTCGTGGACCGACTAGAGGACTGTCTCCTGCCTGGGAGGCCCAAAGTCCCTCACTCGCCCCATCTCACTTGCGAACAGTGAGGACTTTGGGGTGGAAGGAGGGAGAGGACCAAGGCAGCCATTCATTCATAAGCTTTCAACAGCTTGTAACTAAAAGTGATAAATCCTTATTTCTAAAATATTTTCTGGAGCTAATAGGTTTCCAACAGATCTGTTCAGCTTTCAGGCATGCTGGGATGTGACTACACTGCGCTTTTAGAGGCAGAAGATTTCCAGCTTGTAGAAGAACATTTAGGACATTTTTAACAAGAGGCCCTTGGGCCGAAAAGTACATTGCGTTTTGTATCCCGTATGATAAATCTTTTATGTTGCTTATGTATTGATTATGCATGTCAAATATGTACAAATGTTATGGGGATTAAAATTCAAAGTCATCTATAAGTGTTACTGAATTAATAGAAGGTTTTTATTATGTATTTTCTCAGTAAATTGCCAGTAAAATTATACCCACTCTCAAACTTGAAAAAATTGGAAACTGCTGTCCTACATTGCAATTTTTGGGCTACTTAATTTGAAATTCAGAGAGCATGAGTAAAAAAATCACCTCTAAAGTGATTGCTGTGAACATTATTAAATATTTATCAGTGGTATTTAAAGTCCAAAGAAATTTAACTTTTGAGTTATTCTAATGAATATTGAGAATTATTATGCTAATGTGTGATCGTGAACTAAACATGATTTGGATGTACTGGTCCACTGATGGCTTATGAGGGATCACATGAAGTAGAGGTGGGGTCACGATGTCAGAAGCTGGCTCCAGAGGGGAGTGGCTTGGGTGGTCAAGGGGCAGGAGAGCACCTGCCCCAAAATATTAGAGGAGTCAGGCCTCTCTTCAGCTTTATCTGTTGGGCTTTATAGGCCTTTGGATTCTACAGTGTCCTATTAAAATGTAAAGGTCCCAGGCAATATTAAACCGAAAACCACGGAATCTTGGCTCCAGAGAGGTGGAAAGGGTCCTGTCCTGTCATCATTTTTCTCAGGGGTTAGTTGACGGCTAGCTAAGTATAAAATCCTGTGAAGAAAGATAATGTGTCCGGGGCTGCTGCGAGGCACCAGAGTGGTGGAGGGCGCTGAGCGCAAGGGCAGCTGAGCAGGGACACCCAGAGCGCCGTGTCGGCTGCCAAGTCCCAGCCTCCATCTTTCTGGATTCTCTATGTCAGATTTCCTCTAAAAGGAAGAAAACCATTTTTGTCTCTCACATAGAAATGCTCCAGTTACAGACCCACAGATGTCCTTCCCTTGACCCCTTCTTTGAGGTCAGCATAAAGGTGTAAGTGGTGTTATTTGTGACAGCATTTTATTTTTGATCTGACTCATAAGGAAGCAACCAAGATACTCTTTAGGTGATTTCTCCAATCTGATGGTGAGAGAAATCTCAGCAGGCTGCTGTAAAGATTAGCTCACATTTGTCAAACGGTTGCGTTTCCTGTATGAATAAGAAATTGAAATACAAAGTTTTAATAATTAATGAAAATTTAAACCTACCTATATCGCAAATGTTTTTCACTCATAAAAAGCCGACTGTTTCACCATGCCTAAGAACTGTCCAGAAATAGTTTTTTGTGTGTCTTATTCACCTCATTTTTAGATGTGCTCATGTATGTCTTTTTTCACTGTCCTTCTCCGTCAAGTCTCTTTAGACAGGCACATGAGTTTAGTTTTTGGAGATTACTCAAAATTCTTTTTATAAAATAGCAGCCAGTGTAAATCACTGTTGCCATAGAAATGAGAATTGGCATTCTGAGAAAATTCCATCATCACCACTTGTATACTGGAATCCAGTGTTAGAGGCAAAAGGCAATGCTTTTGGTTTTTGTGTCTTGAAGTTAACTGTTGGCAAAAAAATAATAATAATTTCCCCCTTCCAAATGTTAGAAATGGGAAGAACTGTGTTTTCTTTTGTTTTTAAAGTTTAGATTTTACAAACAGAAAATATTGACTAGAAATCTGGACATAGGCTATTTTAACACAAATTTAGTGGCTGTAATGTGTGCATAGCAGGTGAAGCTATTTTTAAACTTTTTCATAAGTGACCCTTTTAGTCCATTGACTAGCATGCCAGGTTTTCAGAGTTAGGATATATACCTTTTATCCATTGATATTTTACCATGTAGTCTGTTAAAGAATAAAAATTTTCAAAGCAATCGAGAATGTATTGTTACAGAACTTTTAACTCAGAAAGCTCTTTAAAATCCTTTAATACCTTAAGTTATTGTGATTAACTGCTTCTATTGGTGAAGGTCAAAAATGTTAATTGATTTTACTTATGTTATTGCTATGAAGTAGTACATTTTAAATTATGAACAAATAAGCTATGAGTTAGGTTCATAGTAAATGTGCTTATTAAAATTAATATTAAACGTATTGAGTGAATTTTTAGTGCATGAATAATATCACTTAGGAGAAAATGAAGAAATTCATACACTGAATATTTTTAAAATAAGGAATTACTTAACCATATAACATCACAAAAACAGTTAATTTTTAGTTGTACATGACAAAAATATATTTATTATAGTTACTGGAGAATTAAGATATATTTAATATATCCATGAATTCTTACACTTACTTGAATTTTTAATTCTGAAAGCTATATAACATTACAAAAAGGTTGTTTTACTGAGGGCAGTCACCCAACCACAGTCTTACTATATTAACAAAACTTTTTTTAATGAGTGTTTACAAGTCCTTTTTTGCATGACAAGTTATAAAGTATTTGTCTTCTTCAGTCTTCTTTCACTTAATATCTTAACCGTGTTTGCACTGTTATTTTGGATGGCTACATGATGTCCGGATTGGATCTGCCATTTAATACAGAAATGAGCTGCTTTCTGTACATAGCTCTTTTCTTCTTTGGGATTCTGTTCTTAGGATACATCTTTAGAAAAGGGATCACTAGGTTAATGTGTTCGGATTTTTTTTTTTTAATGGGTTTGGTACATATTGTCAGATTGCTGTCTACGGACCTTCTAACAGTAGCTATCACTAATAATGAGAGTATCTCACCTCATTCTTATTAATATTGTTTATATATTGGCCAGTATGTGTTAATACTTGACCAAAAATGTTACTCCTTTTTTTGATAACATACAAGGCCGGACACTTTTCTCTTCTGTGGAGTGTTCTTTTTTCTGTTGAATATTTTCTGTTGCAGTCTTAACTTTTTTCCCTCAACCATTTTTGTTTTGTGTTTTGCCCTTTATAGTAGCTGTTTTTCCCCAATGTGTCATTCCCCTTTTTATTGCATTTTTTAAAAATCCATGAGTATTTGGTGTTCATATTACATCAATCTTCAATAATTTCTTCATGTATATCTTTCCTGTCTTGGTAACTTTAAGATTTAGCTCTTCTTTCTTTAAAACTTACCTTAAGTGATTTTCTCAGTGGCCAACTAGTTTTCACAGTGCCTTTTATTATGCAATTCTTAAATACTTTCTCATTTGTTTCTGACATTTATTATATGGATCAGCATA
The DNA here is from genome assembly GCF_030445035.2 of Dasypus novemcinctus. Taxonomy (NCBI): domain Eukaryota; kingdom Metazoa; phylum Chordata; class Mammalia; order Cingulata; family Dasypodidae; genus Dasypus; species Dasypus novemcinctus. Next base: position 47,937,379 of record NC_080694.1, on the reverse strand, counting down.
TGATAAAGTCTGTTTTGGGGAGAATCCATTGAAATTATTTATCCATCTCTGTTTTCCATAATGTGTGAATTGTTTTATGAAGTGTTTTAATATCTGGTAGGGCAAGGCTCCCTTTAATTAATTAATTTTATTTTTTAGGATTTATTTACTCCCCCTCCCCCCGCCCGTTCTCTGTTCTGGGTCCATTTGCTGTGTGTTCTTCTGTGTCCACTTGTATTCTCACCAGACAGCACAGGGAATCTGTCTCTTTTTGTTGCGTCATCTTGCTGCATCACCTCTCCGTGTGTGTGGCACCACTTCTGGGCAGGCTGTGGTTTTGCAAGGCTCTCCTTGCGCAGGGGTCACTCCTTGCACGGGAAGTACCCTTATGTGAGGGCATCCTGCGTGGGCCGGCACTCCTTACGCACAGCAGCACTGCGCGTGGGCCAGCTCACCACATGAGCCAGAAGCCCTGGGTATCAAACCCTTGGACCTCCTATATAGTAGGCGGACACTCTTTCTGTTGAGCCACGTCCGCTTCCCATCCCTTAAATTTTTAAAAATAATATTCTTATATGATCAAGTGGTGATATCAGAATTACTAGGAAAAGTCCATTATGTAGCTTTTCCTCCTTTTCCGTTGCCCAATGAGCTTTGAAAGTATGAAATAATTTCACTTTCTCCATCAGATTTTGATATTTAACAATTTCATTTTTATGGCAATTTCTATAATATATATATAACTTGAAATCAATTTATTCATTTCATCAGTGCTTTGAAATGTATTGACATGTACTGGGGCATGGTAGATCACATATTTTTATATCTCTTCTGTATAGTTGGCATATCCCTCTTTCTCATTTCCTTTTGGGGGTGTGTACTTTTCCTAATTTTTATTTGCTAGATTTTTGTCTAGTAATTTGAAACGCACATTTATTTTTGTATTGTTTACATAAATGTCTAAATGGGGATGACCTGGAAAATCTTTCTTCGTTGTCTCTGAAAATGGAGAGGAGGAGGCCCTGCCTTGGTTGGACCTGGAGTTCCAGGATAAAGCCCAGAGCTGGTCAGCAAGGGTGCAGCCTCCTGCTCTGTAAGCCACCCCGCTTCTGAGCAAGTAATTGACTTCACAGGTTCTGAAGTGCTGCTGCGGATGGGAATCCCACCCAGGAAGGGTAGTGATAGGTAATGCTTGTTTCTGATTATGCATTTTGGTTGCTGCTGGATCTTTTCTTTTTTGGTTGATTTTGCATATAATTTAAAGGGGGGGGGGCGGGAGGATAAAGGAGAGGAAGTTTCTGTCATTTCCCTGAATTGTGTCACCTTCCCCATCTTATAATTAATTTTTCCCCTTAAATCTTTGCACTAAGTGAAAATTTAAATGATGGGGATGCACAGGTGTAATTCACTAGAGCAGGGGTTCTCACAGTCACTAGCCTTGTACCTGAAGGAACTGCACATTCTCTGGTCTTCTGGATTACCACACCAGACGCTCTGGGCATGGGGCAGAGCGATCTGTGTGTTAACCCGCTCCACCGGAGTCTGATGCCACTGAAGTCTGAGAACTGCTGGCCAAGACACACCGTCTCTATGCTCTACGCCTCCTTTCAGAGCTGGGTCCCATTCAGATAAGGAAACTGGTTTGTATTGTTTTTCCCCAGAGTCTTTAATCCAGCATTAAAAAATAAACATCTTTTTAGTTTAAAAGGATTCCGGTAGTGATCTAAACCTCTCCTGTTTTGTTCCACCCCCCCACCCCCACCCCCAGTTGTTACTAAGTAGGTCAGTAGCATAGGTAAAATTCAGGAAGGTTTGATGTGGGAATTCAGTTGTTACATGTTTAGAGTCCCCTGCTTGGATCAATGGAAATGTTTTGGTGATGGATGGTGGTGATGGTAGCACAACATTGTGAATATAATTAACAGGACTCAAATGCGTATCTGAATGTGGTTAAAGGGAAATTGTTAGGTTGTATATATGGTAATAGAATTTTTTTTTTTTTTAATCCATGGAACTGCACTACACAGTGAACCTTTAAGTCATACCATGGAATAGTTAATAGTACAATTTAAAAATGTGCTTTCATCAATTGTAATAAATATACCATGCTGATGCAGGTGTTAATAATAGTGTGACATATGGGAATACTGTATTTTATGCACAGTTGTAGAAAAAAAATAAACTTCTAGGAAATTGGGCTATTTTCTAAATATCCCTTACATAAAGCTTCTGGCCTAGAGTTTTTTTAGTATTACAAAATAAATTGGAAGCCATCCAGTGGACGGGATAACACGATATATTCTTAATATTTTTATACAGCATTTTTATCTGTTGATGTTTCTGTAAAAGGTGCTTTTTGTCAACATACAGTGTTGAATCACATGGAGTTGACTCACTCCTCTAAACTGGGACTCATCCATTCAGCTCTTTGTTGAGTCAAAGCCCCTGAAGGAGGTACAGCAGTCTTCGTGCTTCCTGGAACTCATTTTAAGCCACTAAGCTCTACTGTTAACTTCCCATTTGAGTCTGTGGATTTTGAGCAGGTTATTAACTCCTGAAGCCTCTAAACTACAGAGTAAGGGCATTTCTCACAGATCGAATAATCTTCAGCTTTTTGGTCCTGATCATTCTTTAAGCAATGAACTGGCCAGAAAATGAATGCAAAAATACCTTCGGGTTTTGTTAATACTTAATCTAATTTCCTTGAAATGTCACCATCTATTTCAAATGATCCTAAGTTCCTTATTATTAATCTGATTTTCATATAATTTTATCAAAATATAGGATTTGGGATTACCTTTCCCTATCCCCAATCAAAAGTAAATGAAAATAGACTCGATGGGAGCTCATGCTGGTGGAGCTATGCCAGCAGGCCTGGGAGGAGCTGGCCAGACTCCTCTGGAAGTGCTGGGTGCTGGGCAGTGTGCCCCTCACCCCAAAGGAGGATGGGGTTGTCGTGTTGGAGTTCAGCGAGCATCTTGGATGTGTATATTCATGTCTTTCATTAACTTTGGGAAGCTGTCAGCTAAAATGACCTTGACTATTCTCACTGCCCCTTTCTCTCTCTGCTCTCCTTTTGGGACTCCCATGATGCATATTTTACTTTGCTTGCTGGCATCTCACAGGCTCCTCAGGCTCTGCTCACTATCTTCATTCTTTTTTCCTTCTCCTCAGACTGGGTGATTTCCCTTGTCCTGTCTTCAGGTTCACTGATTCGTTCCTCTGCCAGCTCCAGTCTGCTCTTGGCCCCTCTAGGGAACCTTGTTTTTGTTATTGTGGTCTTCAGCTCTGTTTGGTTCCTTTTCATAGTTTCCATTTCTCTTTTCTCTTTGTGTTCATCTGTCATTTTCCTGATCTCCTTTAGTTCTTTGTCCATGTTTTCCTTTAGCTTGGCGAACATATTTAGGACCTTGTTTGTTTGTTTTAAGTCTGTGGAACGCACCAGGTCTGGTCCTCCTTATGGGTGGTTTCTAATGATTTAGTCTTCTCCTTTGCCATCACTTCCCGTTGCTGCTTATGTTTTGTATCCTTTTGTTGAAACCTAACATTTTGAGATTTTAATATTTTCACTAGAATTTAGGCTTGAGGTTTTTGTGCCTTAAGCTTGTATCTAGTTAATGTTATGAAAGAGCCTTCCTTGAATGCCAGGAGCTAACAACAACAACAAAAGAATAATAAGAAAATACCTTTCCAGTCTTTGCAGACTAACCTGTTAGAGCATTCTCCTTTGGTGCTTATTCATACAACGAGTTTAGAGAATAGCTCCAGGCCAAAGTGTAGGGACTTCCCTAATCCTTTCTGTACAGGGGTCTTGTCTTGGCCATGCAGGTTTGGCCCCAGGAATTCCTGTTGACACAATTCTGAACGTCCCCTGGTCCCTAGGAAGCACATTCCTCATGGTCCCCAGCTCCGCACTGTATGTCCTGCAGCCCGCGGTCTCTTGCCCCAGGCAGCCACTTGACTGCTCCCCGGGGCTCAACGAGCTGCCTTCTACAGGCAGGGCAGGTCCTGGGGAGGCGCATCCCTCAGGTCAACACCACAGAGGTCGGGACCAGATATGCAAGCTCCCGTATGTGCACGAGGCTACTCTGCTTCCTCTGGGACTAGGACCAGGCACCTAGGAGGAGGGGCTGGAGGAGGGCTGGCCAGGGTGCCAGTCGCTGCTCCTGCTCCTAAGAGCCTTTTCCTTGAGGAGCACTCCCCTGTTACTGCAGTCCTGCAGCTGGTTTCTGGAACTTTGAGAACTCTTTTTCTACCACTTCTTGCTGGTCGTTCAAAGCTTCTGTGGGAAACAGAGCCCTGAAGATCTCACTCTGCCATCTGGACTGGGGCAGCTTTGAATTTATTTGTTTGGAGGTTTTTTTCAGTTAATTTCTTTTTCACTCTACCAGAATTGTTCTGTTGAACAGAGGAAAAAAACACTATTAAATAAATGCAAGTGATTAGAAACAGTATTAAAGAATTAGTAGATCCCAGTCTTTAATTCTATCACACTGACAGGTCTCTTGTAGCCATGTAGTTTGCCAGCCTGTTAGCAGTTAAATTTGTTTCAGAGATACTTACTTACCTATTTATATTTGGAAATTTACAGAGATTTCACAGTTTGCCTTGATCATGTCACATGTATTTGTGTCACAGAATTCCTACTCCCTACTGTAATATATAAACATCTGAATTATGAATATTTAAAGTATAGATTTTTAAACGGATTCTTAGTCTTGATTATCTACCATGAATGAAAAATGCTCTGTCATTAATATAATGTAGAGATTCTCAGAATTTTTCTCAACTTACATTTAATTAATTTTGCTGTTTCTTTTATCATTTTGGATGAAACAGATTTTCATGAACTCTTTTAATGGAAGGGTTTATCTTAGTTTTCTCACATCCTCCATTTCTTCCCACAGGCATCTTTGGAGCCATTTTCACTCATTAGCACTGTGCTTTTATTACTATTGTTAAAAGACTTAGTTATAGAATAGGTTGAAATTGTTCCTGAAATGAGCTTGATGGATTTTTGTTTTAATTTCATATATCTTGTGCCACCCTTATGCCCCATTAAAAACATATAATTGAGAATTGATTCACTGGTAATGGAATTTTTTGTTGTTCTGAGTAATTATCTATTTGAAATTGATAGTGGTAGTTAAAGTAAAAGTTGCCATCAGATAAAACATGAGTAGTGATTTAGAGTTGAAATAAAGAGACATAGCCCAGGGTTAATAATGGAATTAAATGATTACTACTGGCTTTTGGTTGAAAAACGACTGTACCTTTTTCTGATGTTTTTTTTTTTTTTCCTTTTTAATCTTACAACCATTGGTTGAAGTTCTTTATGTCTGTGTCTGGCTTTCACCAGTATAATAAATGACTTCTCAAATGTGAACAAGGGGTCATTTTTCCTTGTAGAACAATGTTCTATAATTTAGATTTTTCCATAGTCATTCTAAAATCCAGGTGTTCTTAAACTTCTAGACTTGAAATTTTTGATTCAGATATCCTCCCTTCATTTTACCACTCCCAAATTTGGATATATTAAATTATGATTTCAGGACACCTGGTGCACTTCGAGCATCCCTCATTCAGTCACATGGTTGAGGGTGAAGCTTTCTGTAGCTTTTGAGCAGTGATGTTATTTTTAAATGATTTTAAATAACTATTGGTAGTAAGTAATATATTTTAAATTTTAAAATAGTCATTTCCCCCCTTTTCATTGTCTTTTTTTAGTCATTATCAAGGTACCTCTTCTTATGCCCCACTCCTTGAGGGTTGAGACATGATTGGATTTCATCCTCAGAAAGGAAAAAAAACCTAAGATCAAAACTGTGTGGCCATGAATTCACAACCATGAGACTTGAAGCAGAAGTCTCAGGAAAAATGAAATGTTTTCAAATTATTTACCTATAGTTCTATCTATAGAAAACCTTAATTCAGTTAAAACAAGGTAGTGTTTAATTACAACACCTTTCATGATTTCTACATTGGTCTTTGTTTTTGAGCTGGTTATTATGGATTTATTTAAAAAGAAAGATTACACATCACTTGAAGTGTTTGAAGCACACTTAATGTATTTTAGGGTTGACTTAGTCTAATGCACTTTGCAATCATGAATCATTTGAACAGATATATTGACAGCTGAATTGAAAAAAATGAAAGACATCCCTGAGGATTCACTCTAAACTCCTTGCAGATTAGTGAAGGGCCCTGAAAGGTGATTATTTCTCCTCCCCTGTCTGAGCGGGGCTGAGAGAGTGCAGAGTGGTTTTCAGTGTCACGCTCGAGGCTGGCTCTTGGTAGCACTTGGCAGCGCTCCTTTTCGGAAGCCCGTGGCCTCACCTAACGCTGATTCACTGTTAATGGTCAGCTGTCACGTACCACGTCCCGGCACTTTCTGCATGTTGCCTGTATAATGCTGCCAACGGCCTAGTGACACAGGTGATACTGCCCCTTGTCTTCGGAGGAGGAAGTTGCAACTCTTAGAGGTTGCGTTAGGGAGAGCTAGTAGTGGAGGAGCCTAGCTTGGGTTTCTCTGAAAGCAGGGCCTGGAAGGATTTTCCTGCAGGTGGTTGACTTGGGAGGTGATCCCAGGAAGCAGCGGGCGGCAGCTGAGGTGGAAAGGCCGCCAGTGGGAGACTGTCCCGCAGGGGCTGCTGTGGCCACGGAGCTCAGTTCACCGGGATGGCGGGACCATGAGAAGGGCACTTCCTGGGACCATCTGGGGGTGGGAGGCCAGTACCTGCCACCCGCTGGCTGAGCTGCCCCAATGCCCCAGAACCCTGGGCTGCACATGCTCGTGGGTTCTTGGGACTCAGGAAACACCCTGCCCCGAAAAGCAGCGAGAAGCCCAGGCGTGGTCCCGAGGCGGGCTTGGCATGAGCTGCTCAGAGCTGCCTTCCTTGGCTGCAGCTGCAGGCAGAGGGCAGGAGGACCGGGCCGCAGGGCACCGCGGGGTCTCCTGGAGGGAAAGATCCAAGTCTGCCAACCCCGGGACCTGTTGGGAGCACAGCAGGAGATGGTTACATCCCTAAATAATTTCAGGTGACATGGAAATTAGAGAACACACAGAGCTTGAGTGCATTATATGTAGTTGGGAAGATTTACTCTCCTGTTTATGTGTTGCTTCGGTTAATATTAGTTTATATGCCTTGCAATATAAGTAGCCAAGAGTGTTAGAATATTCTGGGCAGAATATTCAAGTATTGGATACTATAGTTGGTTTGGAATTTAAAACATATCCCTTTGTGTGACTTTTTTTTTCCCCCCTTGGGTTTATTTTTTATTCCCCCCCCCCCCATTGTCTGCTCTGTGTGTCCCTTCACTGTGTGTTCTTTTGTGTCCGCTTGCATCCTTGTCAGTGGCACCCGGAATCTGTGTCTCTTTCTTTGTTGTGTCATCTTGCTGTGTCAGCTCTCTGTGTGTGCGGCTCCACTCCGGGCAGGCTGCACTTTTCTTGCATGGGGCGGCTCTCCTTACAGGGCGTACTCCTTGTGCGTAGGGCTCCCCTACACGGGGGACACCCCTGTGTGGCACAGCACTCCTTGCGCACATCAGCACCGCATGTGGGCCAGCTCCACACGGGTCAGGAGGCCCTGGGTTTGAACCTTGCATCTCCCATGTGGTAGGTGGACGCCCTATCCACTGGGCCAAGTCCACTTCCCTGTGTAACTTTTAAAATCCACCATGCCTGCAGTTGTGAATGTGGTTTGGTCTGTGTGGGGTTGTGGAATGACTCGGGCACATCACAGGAGGCTGTGGAGACCAGGGGAGTTCACTGTAAGCTTTATATATGTGTGTGTGTATATAAATTTTTAATTATTTTTTAAATCATTGGATTGATAGCCCACCAGTTGACACTTCCCAAAGGTGAACCAGAGGGAATAATGCCTTGGATGGGATTAATTTTTAATGCTTGAGGCCCTCAGTTTATCTCAGGACAGTCAGGTGGCTGAGACTTTTTTTGCTGATGACTAGATTTTCTGGGTAACAGCTCTGTATCCTCCTGTCAAACTCAGCCTAGCCCAGTGTCTGCCACAAGGTAGGTGTTCCTCACTGTCTGTTTAAATGAAAAGACTCAGGTTGTCCTCTGCCAGTTCCTCAGCCACCCCAGTTCAGGCAGAGGCTGGCATTCACAGGACAGCTTCTTTGGAGTAACCCCGTACTGCGTGACAGGTCACCACAGACTCAGTGGCTCAACCACCATTTATTACCTCAGTCCCGTAGGTGGCCGGGCGCTTGGTGTCTGGCCAGACTGAAATCAGGGATTCCCAGGGGCTCTGGACAGCCTCTGCTGCCAGGTTCGTGCAGGGTTTTGGCAGCACCCCTGCTCCTTGTGGCCTTGGACGCGCTCCTGACGCTGCCACATCCGGTACCCCAGGGCCCCTCCATCTTCACAGTCAGCAAGGGAGGATGTCCTTGGTGGCAAATCCTTCTCACACTTCAAGCCTCTTACCAGCTCTGTGCCCAGGCTCACATGGGGCAATCTCCCTGTCCTAAAGGCAGCCGGTGCCAGCAGCACCGCCGAATCCCCTGAGTACAGCCCAGCACATGAACGAGCAGTCCTGGGGACAGGCCAGGGCACTGACACCGGGGAGGGGCCGTGGGCCCGTCCACAGCACGGGAGCAGGCCTGCACAAAGGATGTAAGACTTGGCAAATTTAGAACTAACTCTTGACCACGTCTGGGGTGAAGAGTGGTCCATGCCTCCCCGGGGTGTCAGTTCATACACTCCCCGTGCACACCCTGAGCAAACGCTGAACCTGGGGAGTCCGTCCCAGCTGCTCAGTTCGGGGTTCTTGTTTGGATGTTGAGGCTCAGGTGGATGATACTAGTTCTTCTTGCCTAGCACTGCCGACCCGCGCTAACCTGAGGGGTTGCTGCTTACTTTAATGATGAAGTCCTTTCACACTGCTTCATTTGTTTCAGATCAGGATTGGGTTCATGTCCCTCTGGATTTCTCAGCTGAGTGACTCAGGAAGGCTAAGTGACTTTCCTTGGTGGCCTGGGTAATGGGCAGGTCGAGGTGGTCCGGCTCACGGTTGCCTCTTTCTACCATAGTGGCTCCATACTTTCTCTTTAGCAAATGCTTAGTGGGTGCTTACTCACTGCCAGGCACTGAGTTGGGTGATGAGATTCTAAAATGAATGAAGTCTGGCCACAGTCTGCAGGAGCTCCACCTCTGTACCTGTTGTGTTGTAATTTACGTCAGCCCCCAAAGTTTGAACACAGTGACCTAGAAACATCAGGATGAAGCAACAGGTTCTCCTTGAATTAGCTGAAGGATTGGGAAGTTGGCCTTGATCTTTCAAGAGCTGTCTGGTTCCCACATGAAGAATGGGAAGCCTGGGTGGGAAGGTCCCTCCAGGCAGGGGAACAGCATCTGTAAAGACATGGAATTGCGGAAAGGCCCAGCCCGCCCAGGCAGAGGGAAGAGGCCGGTGTGTCACAGGAGCAGCGCGGGCCCACCACTGTACGAGGCCCCGCAGCACGGGGCCTGGTGGGTCGTGAGGAGGACCTGAAGTCCACATCCTGTCTCGGCCCCTCTTCTAACCCTGACCCAAACTATTCTGTTTCCGCAGCTGAACTAGATGCAGAGCACACCCAGAAGGTCCTGGAGATGGAGCACGCCCAGCAAATGAAGCTGAGGGAGCGGCAGAAGTTCTTTGAGGAAGCCTTCCAGCAAGACATGGAGCAGTACCTCTCCACAGGGTACCTGCAGATAGCCGAGAGGCGAGGCAAGTGGGGCAGGGGCTGTGGTACAAGGGTGCTGCTGGGCGGGCGGAGGGCGGCGTGCGCTCACCGCCTCCCACCAGCATGGGCACAGGGTCTGTCCTCAGAATCCAAACCACTGTCAGGCTCACAGTTTGTGGCATGCCACGTTTGTCTTGTCCTTGCCTTCTCTGTCCTGTAGCTCTAGGCTTTATTGAAGTCAATTAAAAACATACTTTTAAAAATGGCAAACACAAATTATGTTTATAGAAAACTTGGGAAATTGTTTTTTAAAAAGTGAAATAGGCAATTAAAAATACCCCTAATTGCACTACACAGAATTATCACTATTAAAATTTTAGTATGGCTCACTCTGGTCTGTGAGTGAGTTGGTCTATATTTATGTAACTGACAACAAATTATATAGATCTTCTCTAAATATGTGTATGAGGGTCTTCCCTTCTCTATTATGAAAAGTCCCTGGACAGGGTGTTTAAAGGCTGCACGCACACCAGGATGCATCTGTTCACCTAACCAGGCCCCCATGTGACCACCGAGATCCTTGACCTCTGTAAACAGTGCAGTGCTGGACATCTAGATGCACAGTGCCTGCCGGCTTCTCTTTCATTGGCCGAGAATAACCCAAGCAGGGGAGAGGTCAGGGTTCTGGGCTCCCTCCCTTGGCCTCTCCTGAAGAACCAGAGCCTGGGAAGGAGCCCGTGGGTGGGGCAGGTGGGGGCAGGGGCACTCGCCTCCCCCTTGGAGCGGCAGCCCTCGCCTTTGCCCGGCAGTGTGGAGAGACGTCCAGGCCTCCTCGTTGCTCCTGCCTTTCTGTCCTCTGTTCCCACCCCAAGTCTCTTTGCACTTGGCCTTCGGGCTTTGTTCCCGTGGGCTGCCCCCCACCATGGCACCCCCCAGTGCCTGCCACCTTCACCTTTCCTTCCTTGTCATTCAATTCTGTGCTCTCCTGGGAGAGGCTGAAGAAATCAAAGAATGAGGAAGAAAGTAACGTAGAGAGACAGTAGTAGCTGAGTGCCCCAGAGGTCAGCCGGACTCATCGTCCTCTCTGTTGACAATGCCTGTTTTGCCTCTGATGGGGGGTGCAGGTGGGGGGCGAGCAGGAGGACGGTGGTGGAAAGTCCTGCTGCTGAGCACTGGACGTGTCTCACTTAGTTTAACTTAACAGGCACTCTTTGGGGCCCAAAGAGGAGGAAAGGGAAATGGAAGCGTCTCCCGAGGAGCTCTGGAGGTGCTGGCCGCACACGGAGGCACGACGAGGCGCGAGCGCCAGGCCAGAAGCCGGGGCTGGTGGGCGCAGCGTCCTCCCCGCCGGCCAGGCCCGAGCCCGGGCAAGGGGCCCTGAACATCCGTGGGGCAGTGAGTGAATGTTAAGTATTTGGATTTTAGTAGTTTTGAGCATCTGGAGAATAATTTTCCTCGTTTCAACAAAGTGCTTAACTCATTTTTTAAAGTGAAAAAAAATGAAGTCAGGCCCATGTTGCCAATATACATGGTTGTGAAGGCATCGAAGAACTGGAGGCCATGGGTTTTTTAGCTCTTGGCGTCAACTTGGGCCAAAAGATGGGCATTTCTCCAAAGGGCTGTCGGGAGCGGGCAGGTGTAGCTCAGCGGTTGAGTGCGCGCTTTACAGATGGTCCCCAGGACGTCTCAAAGAGGGGGGCACCCAAAGGGCTGTCCAGGTGGGATGGGTTGCAGGAGGATTCTTCATCGCCAGGGAGGAATAGGGGAAGTGTAATTTAGAAGACTGCGTCAAAAACAAAACACAACTTCTACAGAGAACGTGGAATTTTGGACTCACTCCACTTTAAATCAGATATAGTAGTCAGTTTTTTTGGTCTCACTTTCCAAAGTATCTTTTTTCTTTTTTTTGCACTTTTTTGTGTCTTTCTAAATACCATTTTTTAGTTAAGACATGGCACAGAAAGTTTTATTCAGAAAATTAGAGGGTAAAGTGACACGGTGCCCCACTTGGATGGTGGTAAAACTCGCTGACCCTCAGGCAGGGGCCTCGGGGGCTGGAAGTCTGGGACACGGGAACTGGGCCCTTGCACATTGTGGAGCCGCCAGGGCGCCCTCCCGGACGCCGCTGCACGCCAGCCTGGCCGCCCCGCTTCCGCGGGAGGGGTCACTCGCGCTCCTGCTCCATGCGTCGGGTCGGGTCTGGCGCAGCTGTCAGTGGAGGGTGCCCTGGAGAGGCCCGGCTGGCCAGTGTTCTCCTGGCTGTGTCCCCTGGTGCAGGCTCAGCGTCCTGCGGCCCTGTAATCCACCCCCAGCTGACTTGTGTATGTTGTGAGGTGAAGAGCCAATTTTAATTTTTCCACAGCAACAGGCCATTTGTCCCCCCAGCATTCTTTCTTCACTTCCTGACATTGCCCTCTGGCTTAGGTCAGCTTGCACCAGATCCTGAGTCTTTTCTAGGCTTCTTTCCTGCCCCCTCATCGTCTGTCCTGCCCGAGCCCGCCCCGTCCTCTCGGTGGCACTGTTGGGTCAGCAGCCGTCCTCGGCTGGGCAGGGCCTGGGACCGTGGTGCTCCTACCCAGGGCGGAGGCGGCTGTGCTGGCGGCTCTAGGGGCTGACCCTCTGGCCTCGAGCAGGACGCCCCCGAGGCAAAGCCAGGTCCAGCCCAAATGTCAGCGGTGCCGGCGCAGACGACCTGCGGGCAGCAAGTTCCCACCAAGTCCCCACGGCTGGTGGAACGAGGCCCCCGCCGCGCCCGACACGCGGGCCTTTCTCTTCAGAACTGCCTTGCCCACTCTTGGTTCTCTGTTCTTCTGAATAGAGATAAGGTCGGATGTTCAGGTTCTGTGAAAAGCTCTGTCCAATTCTAGAGAGAGAGAGAGATGAAGGTTGAAAGAAAGGTGAGATTTTAACGGTGCTGAACCTTTCTGCGTATGAAGATGGTGATTGTGGTCTCTCGGGACTTACTTCCTGAATGTTGGGTAGCACTTGCCTCTACCACCTGCAGGGACCAGTGATTTCATTGTAAGAAAACTTTTCTATTTTTCTCTGATGATTATAGAGGTTTTCTATTGTTTCTTGAGAACATTTTGGTTAGTTTTTCATAGAATTTGTCACACTTTTCTTTAGTTTTCAAATATTTTAGCATAACATCAGTCATAATAATTCTTTTTAATCTCAACTGTATTTGTGATTACGATTGCTTTTACATTCTGAAAATTGTTAATTTGTGCCCCATGTGTCATTTCTTATGAATCCTTCCCAATCTTTGTTTTGTGCAAAAAAACCAATTTTTATTTTGTTGTTCCTCTCAATTTTTCAATAATTTCTCTATTTTGAAATTTTCATTAATATTTCTAATTTAACTTACGAACTGTTTAGTCTTTTAAAATAAATGTATGACAGTTTTTCTAGTTAACTTTTTTTTTTTTTTTATATTTATTTCTCCCCCCTCTGCATTGTCTACTCTCCATTCTCTCTGAGTTCTTCTGTGTCTGCTTGTATTCTTATTAGGCAGCTCTGGGAACCTATCCTGGGACGTTATGGAGTGGGAGAGAGGCAATCATTCTCTTGCGCCACCTCAGCTCCCTGGTCTGCTGTGTCTCTTATTGTCTCTTTTCTTACTGTCTCTCCTCTGTCTCTTTTTGTTGCGTCAGCTCTCTGTGTGGGCCAGCACTCCTGTGTGGGGTGGCACTCCACGTGGTCCAGCTTGCCACACAGCCAGCTTGCCCTCACCAGGAGCCCCTGGGCATCAAACCCTGGACCTCCTATATGGTGACAGGGGCCCAGCTGCATGAGCCTCATCCCCTTCCCTCTAGTTACCTTGTATTACTGATGGTTCAGTTTCATTGTGGTTAAGAGAATGGGCTTTTGATTTTTTTAAACATTTGTTGAAACTCACTTTATGGGCTGTTAACATTTCCCTGCATGCTTCAGTCTTGCCTGGGGGCAAGATTCTAACGCTAGGCCACCATGGGGTTCACTCCCCTACCATGATTGCAGATGCATTACATTTTCCTTGCTGTACTCTTTCTTTGCTCCAAAACGACAGCCACAAAATGCAGTCACACAGAAGTTTAAAATTATCTTCCTGGTGAACTGAATTCTTCAAAAATTATTAAAGTACTCCTCTATATTCCAATATAGCTTTTGTTTCTCCTTAAAGTCCATATTGCTTGATACTAATGCTGTCAGCTTTTTTTTTTTAACAGAGTTTTCTTACAAGCCTCTCAGCTCTCTTCTTAAAGCTAGTATTTGCCTGTTATGTTTTGTCATTTCTTTTTAACTGTGTCCTATGTTTTAGGAGTGTCTCCTATGAACAGAATGTGGCTGGGTTTTATTTTGGTTTAATCTTCTAACTGCTCTCTCCACTGGCAAGCCTGGTTATTTCCCTTTATTTGATTACTGCTGTCCTTTGCTTCCTGACCCCTTCCTTGGTGCTTTCTTCTTTGGAAAGGTTTCCCTGGGCTATGCAGTCCAATTTCTTTCTTTCCTGTTTTAAACATTATACTCCTGCCCTTTTTAAGAAAATGGGACAAAAAAGAAACTGCCCCTCTCAAAGCAAAGGTGAAAAGCCAAAAAAGCTGTTTTATATAGACCGCCAACACCTGACACCCCTCACCAGGCCGAGGGGTGCCGCTGCATCCTGGGGTGACGCCTGCAGGGCGACAAGCCCAGGGCGCAGGGCACCGTCGGACCAGCTGGCTGCAAACTTGGGGGTTCCCACCGCCCTGGGCTTGCTCGTTTGCCAGACAGCTCAGAATTCACTGAAAGTGCTCTTCTTAGGATCATAGTTTTATTATAGCAAAAAAGATACAAAACCCAAGAGAGACGCTTGGGTGGCGTCAGGGCACGTCTCCGAATCACCACATCGGGACGCCGCGCTCTAGAGCTCCGCTGCCCTAGAGACTCCCAGGGGTTTACTATGCTCGACGGGGTGGGGTAGCTACAGCTCCTGCGCCCGGAGGCGACCCAGAGCCCCCCCACCGCCTCAGGGGTGCGCTCACTGCCCCTGGAGTCACAAGACCCTCAACCGCAGGGAGTCCCGGGACTCGGAGGCCGCCTCCCGGCAGCAGGGCAGGGCCAAGGTGCCGAGCGCCTTCCGCGCAGCCGGGCTTGGGAGCGCCCGCGAGGTGGCGCGTGGGCTGCCCTCCCCGCAGCCCCGGCGCGGGGGCTGGCGCTGCAGGCTCCGCAGGCTCCGCAGGCACGCGCAGCCGCGTCCTCAGGGCCTCCCCGGGACACGGGCAGCACCCTGGCCCAGCCTGCCGGCCGCGGCACGCAGCCGGGGCCTCTGGCTCTCCGCTGCTTTGGTGCTGCCACCAAAAGTGGGATCAGCCAAGTCCAGCCGGCTCATCCTATTGATAATCAAATCTTCTCCAGCCCAAACTTAGTTATGTGCTCTGGACCTCTTGATAGTGCCTGACTTTAATGACCTTGTGTATTAAAGAAATCGGCCTTTCACCTTCCTCCCAAATAAAACAGGGATCTTATACTAACTGAGCATACTTCTCGCTGGCTTTACATACCATTACTGGTCAGCATTTTATTTCTTCCCCAGTAACCCCCAAATTAGATATTGATGATCAGCTTATTCAGAGATTTGTATTTAATCACAAATTTTGACTAGGCGTAATGTGCTTTCTTTCATTTGGACCCTCTCAGATTCCTTTACCGTCTTGTTTTAGACACACATTTAATGAGAAGGTTCATTAAGTGTGCTTTATTATCCAACAGTGCCTGTATCTTAGACTTGATAATGAATGCTGGGTATATACTTTTTATTTAAACATTAGCCTTTGGCCATATTACACTCTCCTTTTAGTACTAATGATAAATTGTCAGTTGGTCTTATTTCCGTGTCTTTCCTAGTCTGCCCTTTCTCTCTGGCTAATGTTCTTAAGTTTTTTAGCAACTGGTATAGGCAGGGATTCCTTTATTTCTCTTGATTGGGATACATTTACTTCCTGTATCTGGGACTTCAAGTAGTCCATTCTGAGAGTCATCAGTCTCTGAATATGCTTCAGCTCCTTTCTCTCCATTTGGAGCTCTTTAAACTTTTGCATTTTCCATCTCTTAAATTTTTATTTTTTGTCTCTTTGTGCTATATTGTGGAGAATATTTTCAGTGTTTTCGGTTTATTTAATGTTCTGTTTGGCAAGAACTAATCTTCAGTTGTTCCCTGAATTTTAAAATTCTAGTGATCATTTTCCTATCTAGAAATTATGTGGCTCTTTTTCAAATGCCTGCGTTTTCTTATTTTTGACACCTTACTCAGTTTTTTTAATCCCATATTTTATTTCTTTAAACAATGTAGTCATCTAACAATTCTTGGGAAAGATGCTTCTCCTGGTGATTTACTTCCCGTACGTATTGTGAACTTTGGATTGGACTGGGTTCTGCTGTGAGCTCAGATCCCTGTGAGGTCTAAGATTAAGGTGTGTCCACGCAGAAGCCATCTGCGGCTGCTTCCACCCTCAAGCCTGGCGCGTTGGCGTCCTGGCTTTCGGGCCCGTAGACGTGGTTTGAATGAGAGCTGCAGCCCCTCCCTCTGCGCCAGGCAAGACAGCCCGAGAGGGCTTCTTACACGCGCCTGCGACTGCTGGGCGCGCAGCCCGCCCCCCAGCCCGCGCCCTCCTCGCTGCCATCTTCTCAGTTCCAGCTTACGGAGGCGTAGACGCTGGCTCCTGCTAAGATAGAAGCTTAAATGGTTAGCATCGAGAAATGTCACAAGGGCTGCCAAAACGTCAGCTTTACTTCTGTTCAGTTCTAGAACACCTGGAATTGCAGCTGTAGGCAGAAAGCAGCGCTGTTGCGGGGGTGGCTTGCTGGTGCTGTGAAGAGCAGTAATGCTCATCTCCTCGAGGCAGCTCCTCCTCCTAGGAGAGCGCCCGGGGGACCCCAGCCTGCAGCCCATCTGCTGGGCATGGACAGAACCACTGGTCTGTGGGAGGGGATGGAAACCATGGCTGATCTAGGGTGGCTTTTACTCACAAGTCCCAAGAAGGGAGGTGTCATTTGTTTAAATTTTAACCTTGGCAGATTTTTTTGGGAGCTACCAGAGTGATCCCAATACCCTGTACACGGGAAGCAGGCACTCAACCGTTACATCTGCTCCCCAGAAGGTTATTTTATATGTTGAAAAAAAAAACAGTGTAGTTGACTGCAAGTGCAGTTCAGCTTTTAAAACATTACTGAAGACGGAAGTGTAACTTCTCATGTTGTGGCTTGTGTTTCCAGAGCCCATAGGCAGCATGTCGTCGATGGAGGTGAACATCGACGTGCTGGAGCAGATGGACCTGATGGACATCTCCGACCAGGAGGCCCTGGACGTCTTCCTGAACTCGGGGGGAGAAGAGAACACTGTGCGATCCCCTGGTCTGGGTAGGGCTGGCAGACTTGCACTTAAGCGTAGACTTAGGAACCTTATTTCCCGACAAAGGGGAGAAATGAGAATAACGTGGTCAAGACAACGTACGGACCCCACAGGCAGTTTCTTGTTCCGCTGAGGCCCATTTCCAGCCTGCAGTGACACGAATGAAACGCTGGGGTTTCAGTTGTGGCTTGTTTGAGGATAGGCAGCTTTCTTCACTTGTTTCACCTCCTCTTCTATCTCAGAAATTTTGAGATGGGTTTGTGTGGTTAAGGATTGGAGTTTTCTGGGCGCTGTGGTCTCGCTCGCATGGCTCTCAGCTTTGTGCCTGGCACAAGCACGTGGGTAGCTGCTGGCGGGAGCGGGAAGAGCGTCTGAGTGTCCACTCTGGGCAAGGCCATGTGCTCACCAGCTGGACTCCTTAAAATGAGCCGCAGTGCCGGGGGCACTTCCCATTTGATTCCTTCCTGGGATTTTGTCTGACACTGATGCAGCAAATGTTTACTGAGGGGCCAGGCCTGTACCTGGCTCTCCACATTTGCAATCCAGACCAGCCCTCCGGGTGTGGGCCTTTCTATGTACGTCAGTATCAAGAAGCTTTTGTTTGCTCCAGGGGCAGGAGCCAGAGCACAGGCTGCTTTGGAAGCTGATACCCAGGCTGTAGATACCTGACCAAATCCACCCTGACTTCCTAAGCTCCGCACCAGGTTAAGAAAAGCAGTGAATTTTTGCCAAGACAGTGGCGCTCACTCACTGTCAAGTTCGCGAAACCTCTGAAGGGAAAGGCAGAGCCTGGTCTTTCTAGGGCACTTAGGCCACCCGAGGCTGCAGCAGTATCGTGGCTTCCACTCCCTTCTGAAGTTAAAAAATAACCACCACCACCCTTAGGCTTTGTGTCCCCTTGTGTGATCTTTAACTTCCCAGTAAAACGCCTGTCGGCCCTCCCAGCACACCTGAGAACGCGTGTGTGCTGCGTCCCGAGCCGGCCTGGACGCTGGTGGCGGGAATTAACGTGCCCCCCTTCCCCAGCCACAAGACTAAACACCTCCCCAGGGTGGAGTTCCTCTCTGCGTAGAAAATAACATCCCTTTAAGAGCTTATTTAATTCCTAAGAAATTGGAGAACTCCTAAAAGTTCGGCAGTTCTCTTTTTTCTCTCAGCCTTTTTTCTCAATTACTTAAAAAGATATAAAGGAGTAGATCTCGCTTTATCAAGGCTGTGTGGCGTGCTCGTCCAAGGCATGGCCTGCCTGCCCTGGCCACTCAGGCCTCGTCTGCCGGCAGCTGTGGTCCTGAACTCAGGCTCACTCGTCACAGGAGTCCAGGTGGCTCAGAGCCTGCTGGCTGCCTGGTGACACTTGCCTTGGGGCTCTCCGGGGGACAGTCCTGATCTGTGATGAGCAGCTCACCTCTGCAGACCCTGCCTCACTGTGGGGGCTGACATGCCTTTTGTCACCTGCACATTTCCAGCTGCGTCCAGTGTCTGGTCTGAGTGCTAACAACTTAATGACAGGTTTTTCTCCTGTTCTGCAGGGCCTGAATCCAGTACCTGCCCGGATGAAATTACACTTAAGGTTCCCAGTCCCTCAGCATTACAAGCCAGGCCACCTTCCTTATCATCTACCTGCACCGAGCCGGCCACCCCAGCGGACGCCAGTGAAGGCGGGCCATCCCCCCTCGTGCAGTCTGACGAGGAGGAAGTCCAGGTGGACACTGCCCTGGCCACCCTCAGCGCGGACAGAAAGGGCTCTTCCGACACCGGTGAGGACAGTGACTCTTAACGCTTCTCCTTGGACCACCTGCAAGGCAGGTTGTTTGGTGGAGGTTCTTATTTTTGCAAAATTGCCGATGTCTGAGAAACTGACTCAAAGTGAAACTAACAATAAAGTTTGAGGACTTTAAGCATCAAACAGTGTACTTAGCCAGTTTGTCACTCTGAAGACAGACCTTGAGGGCACGCTCGCCCAGTTCCAAGGAACAGTGTGTGGCCTGCCCTTTCCTTCCCTTTAAAAGGTCGCTGAGCTCCGCTCTAATAATGCTGGGCTTTCCACCTGCACCGTCCAGCAGCCCAGTGCTAGCGGAGCCACCTGCGCCCAGCGCACTGCTCCCTTCTCAGTCCTGGAGGAGGCGAGCTGCCCGCGCCCCGGCCCCGGGAGTGGCAGGCGCAGCCCTGGCCCCGTGAGGGCAGCCCCAGGGCGAGCGGAAGCCCCTGCCCCGGCTGCACCCTGTGGAAGGGGCCGAGGGGAGTCAGCCCCGCTCCGGGGACTCAGCGGGGTTCTGGCAGCTCCACACCCTCTGCCCCTTTTCAGAAGAGAAAGTTCATTTCGACTCATCTTCCACAAGACAGACAAATGTCCAAAAATGTTGTTTTTATTATTAAACCTTGTAGTACAAACCTGAAAAGTAAACAAAAAACTGGCAATAAACAACATGAGCCCTCCCTCGCAAGGGAGGGGTGCAGAGCAGCGCGAATAAATTAAATGTCCCGCCGTAGGCCAGAGGCAGGCGGAAAGAGGAGGGAAGAGCACACAGCAAGGCCATAGAAACCGGACAACCACATCAGAAAACACGGACTCTGGTACTGTCAAATATTCCACAACAGTTGAGTCTTCCCAACAAGAGCCGCCGGGCCGAGTCCTCGGACCCTGCGCACGGCGGCCCTGCCAGCTCGGCGCCCCGTGGGGGCGACAGGCCCGAGGACTCAATTATGAAACAAGGACGGTTTGTGAAAACATTTTCCCTTTTTTATTCCACACATACTGTACATACAACCGGAGAAGGGCAACAGCTACTCCATTATTATTATTTGTTGTCGTTGTTCAGTGATGTAAGCAGCACTTATAAACGTTACAAGAAAAACCCTGTAAGCATCCAATCCAACCGATGAAGAAACTGAAATGTAAGGCTTTTCTTCATCTTGTCTTTCCACCCCCCTCCCCGCCCCCCACCAAGAAAAAGGCTCAAGTATTTAAAACAATTTACAGGCATATGTACAAAAGGGTTGGGATTTTTTTTCTTTTTTCTTTTTTGTTACAACATGAAGAGAAAAAATAGACAAGATGAGCGCAAATGCATTTTCACATTCAAAAAGAACTTGCAGACCTCCCAGTGGCTCTAAATGTGATCATAAACCAAACAAATTTAAAAAGAAAGATTAATGCTGACTTGTGAAGGTGTGAAACAACAGCAGTGAGATGAAGATGGAATGTTCGATAAAGATTGCACATCTAGGACGAAGAAGCACTTAGGGCTTCAATCACTTTTTTCCTTTTTTTTTTCTTTTTTTTTTTTTCTTAAGGATGCTATTGAAGGGTTTTTTGATAAAGTAGCCAACAGCACCAAAAAATAACAGGATGGATTTCCTAATGAAATCAGGCACAGTTTTCCCTCACGTGACCCCTCCAAGGCAGGCAGTCTTCTTTCCCTTCTCGCTCGTCCTCTTTTCCGTAGATGCATAGTGATGTGCTGGTAAGACAACCTGGTCACGCGTCGCCCCGCGTGCGCCGAGGCCAGGAACCAACGCCCGCCTTCAGCCGCCGCAAGCGCCCAGAGCGACGAGACGGGGGCTCTCCGGTTTAAAAATTACAAACTCATCTTGCACATGACAGAAGAAAAGACAGCCCAAGTAAAGCCATTTCTTTTCAAGTTTTTTTTTGTGTGTCCTACCCCTTTTTCTGTCTAGAAAATCTGCTCACATGACTGATGGTTTTATAATTTGTTCTCCAAACTTCACCCTCTTCAAAAATGGGTTAAAAAGCCTTTTTTCCCCAACAGTTACAAAAAAAAAAAAAAAAAAAATTAAACAAAACCAACAAAAAGGCTTTTGTCAGCCATCGGGGCAATACAAATTAATATAGCCCCTCAAGGGTTTAAAACAGTGGATATACGGCAGTTCCAAAAATCTGACTGCAGTATCTAAGTATTCTAAGTACAAAAAAAAGTTCATCAGTTTAATGCTAAAACAAAATTAGTTCTCTAAAACCAGAAGAAAATCTTCTTTAGAGCTAGTGCAAAGACAGCTTGTATCCTACAGCAAGTACTCCAAACTAGAATATAATAATTACAAAAAAATATATATAAATCGACAATGAGTGTTGGCATCTTCATGACGAGCTCGAAGCACTTTTGGATGAACCGGAGGCGGAAAGCCGGGATGGCGGCACGTCCACCGTCGCTCTCTTTCGGGGCCCTCTTTTTGGTGTAGGTTTACTGAGACAGTTCTCAATGCTGCCGTTCTTGCCAGAGACCTTGCCGCAGATCTGATTGACCAGGCTGATGATCTGTTCCTGTTGAGGGTGGAAAGAAGACGGTGTTAGCGAGCCAGAGGCCAGGGTGCCAGCGGCAGGCACCGGGGAAGTGCTGTCCACAAGGGGATTGCCGCACTTTCCCACCCGAGTTTCGGGCCCCATGGATTCAGAGGCGCAGTCAGGCTTGGAAACTGGACCCCCGCTTTGTGAGAACCTACATGGGCCCCTAAAGTGTTGTCTCGATTCTGGAGTGCAGCCTGCCTGGACGCCGGCCAGTTCCCTGGCCCAGAGCCTCCAGCCGCCCGACTCCAGAACAAGGCAGTTCTGGTACGAGCGTGGTCCAAGTCCTCTGTTAGGGGGATGGTTCCAGAAACACCTCAGTCTGCTTGCTTCACTGTGCCTAGACTGACATCAAAGCCACGTAACGTACAAATGAACGCAAACACATGCTTTTTATAAATATTTCCATATTTCCATGACTCCCTGTTTCACTGCAGGGACGATGAATGGCAAATAAAATCATCCTTGTAATTCACCCACAAGAACCACGTCAATATCTGCTTCAAAAATACACTTGTAACTTTCCCACAACTCCTGCCACAATCACCCAATTTTAAAAAACACAGAAAAGAGCTAAAACAGCAGGCAACCGCACATTCGGGTCCCTGGTGCTCAGCCCCAGGACAGACAGGAGCCGTGCAGGAGGGAGGGGGCCCACGCGCCAAGCAGGCGGCTCTGAGGCCAGCCCAGGAGGCGAAGCTGGCGACAGGAAGCGGCCCCCACGCAGGCTGCCCCTGCAGGGTCTGGAGAGCAGGTGGCCTAACCGGTCACACAACCGGCTTCTCTGAAAGCCAGGGCCACCCCAGCAGGCGGACGGGCACAGGGTGCAGCGTGTGCCCGAGGCCGGCCATGGGGCAGCCCGGGCGGGCAGACCTCCCGTGGGAGGCTCCCTGGGAGACGCCTGCCCCGTGGGGGGCAGCAGGGGAGGGTCTGTCCAGGTGGGCTGCTGGCCCCGAGACCCTGGGAAGGGCCCCGAGGCCAGTGGCTCCCGTGGAGGACAGCAGGTGGCAGTACCAAGCGGTGGGGAGCAGCCGGGCACTGGGCTGCTGTGCTGACCCACGGGCGGCCCCCGGGGTGGGACGTGGCCACTGTCCATGTCCAGTCTGCTGGGCTCCCCGGGACTCAGGAACAGCTCCTGGGGGTGTCTCAGCCGCTCTGAAACACACCTAACCTCGGGAAGCGGCAGGAAACGCCGCCTTACACTGCACAGCTCAGCTCGCAGGAGCGGCCCCGGGAGCGCCTTTCCTAGGAGACCTCACCGGCAACTGAGGTTCCCACGTTCCTTCTCTTCCTTGTGAAAACCAGGGCTTTCGCTTCTTGCAGATCCTGCTCACATCAGAAGCTCTAGTAAAACCGGGCTGGTGGTGGAAACAGCGCCCGGCTCTGGCCGCTCCCTCACCATCGCGCAGCCTCCCGCCCTGGGCTGCTCTCCTCTCCCTCCGCACATGCCGAGGGTTTATTTTTAACCATTTTCTGACATTTGTGAAGCAGCAGCAAAGACAAAGTGGTTATTGCCTGCGCTGAACATGCTCTTTAAAAAACAAAGAAGATGTAAATGGCTCTATTTTCAGCTTAGCCCTCGTACAACTGAGTCAAAGGGGTGTCCAGCGAGCTGGCCCGCGGCCCCTCCCACGGGCCCCCCAGGGGACGGCCCACCGCAGCCCCTTCCCCGCCGCTAGCCTCGGCTCCTGGGGAGCACGTGCGGGACGCGGGGCGGAGAGAGCACAAGGCCGCAGGCTCGGCTTCAGGGCAGCTGTACACGGCCCCGCTCGCGGGCTCCACGGCGACATCCGGCCAGTGTCCCCTTACACAAGATGCCGTCTGGGGGTGCAGGAGGCTTTGCCTAGTGCATCCCTGGGGGGCTGCAGGTGGGCGCCCTGACCAGCAGGGCCATGTGTCAGGAAACAGGCTGCCGCTGAGACAAAGGCAGCTGGGGGAGCAGTTAGGAGAAATGTTCTAGAACAGAGGCCAGGGCGCCCGTGCTGGAATGCCAGGACGGGGGTCTGAGCAAGAGCAGAGACAGGCAGAGACAGGCAGCAAGGGGGCTCGGATCTGTCTCGAGGTACCTGGAGTGACACCGGTGTGAGGAGAGAACATCAAGAAAGGACTGGAAGAGAAAACCATGGCGATGACACGGTGGCTGATGGGTGACAGTGGAAGCAGAGGGGGGCAGAACATGTTGGGACTGTAATTTTTTTGAAAGATAGAGGCAGCAGGATTTGCTGATTGGACAGAGAATGTGGGAGAAAGAGCAGAGCTGCACGTTTCACTGAGGGCCCCGAGTGTAGGTGGAGAGCCAGCCCAGGTGCGTGGAGTGCACAGCCCAGGTGCGCGGAGTGCACAGCCCAGGTGCGTGGAGTGCACAGCCCAGGTGGGGGCGGCTCCCACAGCTGCAGCTCGGCCTCCCCTGCTGCGACGCGCTGGGGTCCTGGGAAAGGCAGGCGAGCGCCAAGAGCCTGGCCCTGCTGGGGTCCCGAACGTGGGCACAGAGGCGGGTGGGGCTGGGTGGCAGCCGTCTGCAGAGGAGGTGCTGAGCCGCCGCTCGCAGGGCTCATGGGGGCCGAGAGCGGGCATGTCCCACAAAAGGAGGGCAGGCCAGCTGTGTGCTGGCCCGGAGGCGGCCACGTCCTGCTACCGCGGCCAGGTGTGCCGCGGCACTGGAAGGTACATCTGAAGCACTCACCAGGGGCTGGTCCCCCTCACCACCACGTGGCTTCAGAGCACACGCTCCCGAGCCCCAACACCGCACCCACTCCCGGCCGCGGCAGGGAAGGGACGCGTCCATTTCTTTACATCAGACTCCAGGGGCCACAGGCAGAAAGCGCCACGCTGTGCCGCGCGGTTCCCCGGGGCCCCGAGAGCAGCCCGCATGGCCCGGCGCGGGGCTCCTAGAGATGCTGCGGCAGCACCCCAGCAGGGAGGGCCGTCGCCTGCCCCTGTGGCTTGGGTCTCCCTGCTGGGCGTGCACAGGCCCCCACGCCCAGGAGCCGGTCGCTGAGGAACCACCGTCTAGACTGGCCCCAGAAGGCCAAGCGCAGGGCCGCCGTGCGGGAGGCCGAGCTGGGAGGCGCCAGGGTGGGCGGGTGTGGTGGCAGCACCAGGCCACCGTGGCCGCAGCTCCCACAGGACACGGGCAGCACCTGCGGACATTTTTGATTTTCACAACCGGGGGCTGCGAGTGGGTCTCGCGGGTGCAGGTGCTCTGCAGCGCACAGGCCAGCTTTCCACACCCGCAACAGCCTGCCGCACCACGTCCAGATGCGGCCGGCGTGGCTGCGGGAAGGGCCCCGGCACGGGCGACCGACCTCGGGGAGCCCCAGGCCCCTCAGCCAAAGGCGCCCCCGCCCTCGGCCTCTTCCCAGGGCAGCCGCGAAGGAGCAGCTGTGAGGGTGCGGCCAGAGCCCCCTCGGGGGACGCCAGGAGAGAAAGCGCAAGGGGCCACGGGGTTCGGGCTCAGAGGGGCCCCCGGGGGAGGGGAAGGGGCAGGTGCCAAGCAGGGACGGGACAGCGCAAGCCCATCGTTTCGCCCAAGGCTCGCTTCCCAGGACCAGACGTGGGCACCAGCCCTGGCGATGGGGTCACGTGCTCAGACGGCCAGGAGGCCCGAGGCAGGTGCAGAGCCGAGCCGGCCCGGGCCCTGCGCCCGCACCCGCGCCCCACAGAAGCTCCGGCCCCGGGGCTGCGGGGAGCCTCTGCTGCACAGGGCCAAGTGGCTGGAAACGGGGGGAAGCCCCGCCCAGCGGCCCCTCCGCCCCAGGGAGAAGACACCCGCCAGCCAAGCTCCAGCTCTTGCCCCAGAAGCCAGGGGACGGCCGAGTGGCTTCCGCACCCTACGGGACAGGAGAACGGCTACGAGGCTAGCCTGACGCTGAGCGCAGGAAAACAGAATGAAACCAGGTTTTTAGAGTGAAAACAAAACCGCACTGCTCCTCAGCTCCAGGGTTAGCACAGGGCGGCCCGGCACCCGGGGCCCCCAAGCTGAGCCTGCCGCTGCCCTCGGGCTGGGGCGGGAGCCGCCTCCCGTCAGGCGGGATGGTGCCTGCGGCCGCGGCGCGAGCAGCCTCGCGGGGCCCGGGGGCGCACTGACCTCGTCGTAGCGGTACATCAGCTTCAGCCCGCGGCAGGACTTCTGCTTCTCCACGTGGCGCAGGGCGCACTCCAGGCAGAAGACCACGTTCTCGTTCTCCTGCACGACCTGCGGGGGGAGCGCCGTCACGTCCGGCCGCTGGGAGGCCAGAAGGAGGGGACGCCGGGGGGCGCGGGGGACGCCGGGGGTCGCGGGGGAGACGCCGGGGGATGCCAGGGGACGCCGGAGGACGGCCGAGACAGTCATGGCCCCAGTAAGAGGCTTCCCCGGTGCAAAATAAACACACTTGAAACTAAACACACCAACTAGAATCAGGATCTTCAACTAGGGGAGTAACGGCAACTACCCATCTGTGAGCCGAACCCAGGGAGCCTCTGGGCCCTCCAGGTTCCTGAGGAACTTCCTGGGAGGATTCTAGTCCCCCGTAGGCAGGTGGAGACGCGAGGAGCCCAGCTGGGTCCCGAGAACAACCAGCGCTGGGCGTGATGGGGGCCGCGGCAGGGCAGCAGCGGGAAGCGGCCTCACGGGACCCGGCCCCTCAGCACAGCACTGGGCTCCCGTCGTCAACCCGGCTCTACCAGGGTCCCCAGCTCACCCCTGGGGGACACCCAGCCCTCCCCAAAACTAGCACCAACAGACACTCAGCCTGAGACGGGCCGCAAGCCCACGGAGGCCGCACGAGCGGTGGACAGGCCAGGCCTGGCCTTCCCGAGACGGGGGAGTGCGGGCCCCGGGCAGGAGGCCTCGCCCTCAAGCCCACGTCACCTACCGCAACTGTTCACCACCACCAGACAGCTGGAAACACCGTCGTCACACACGAGAGACAACTCCCAGGAAGGAGCCGGGGGAAAGCAGGACAAGACTTCCAATCTTCCGTGTCCACAAGCAAACAGCATGGCCAGCTGGAAGGGCTGGGACGCTGACTGACCGCGCACAATGCCTGACCAGGCACAGCGCCTGACAGAACACAGCGCCTGACAGAACACAACACCTGACCAAAACATACTGCCTGACAACAGATTGCGACTGTCCAGGCACAGCGCCTGACCACGCACAGCGCCTGACAGAACACAGGGCCTGACCAAACACACCGCCTGACCACGCACAGCGCCTGATAGCACGCAACGCCTAACAGTACAACACCTGACAGAACACAGCGCCTGACCACACACAGCACTGACAGAACACCGCCTGAGAGAACACAGGGATGCGGCCTGACAGAACACACCACCTGTCCGAGTGCAGCCCCTGACCGAGGACAGCTAGACAGCCCACCGCCTGACTGAACACACTGTCTTTCAAAGCACAAAACAAAACAGAACATGAAACACATGGGAACAAAAACACACAGACTTAAGTACTCTAGGAAAGAAAGCTACAAAAGTGAGTAAAGCTCCGAATCCCATGCACCAGATAAGAATACATTCTAATATGACACCCTGCGTGGATTAGAAACGCCTGCTCAACGCTGCATCCTCGGGGGACGTGACCTCTAAGGGGCCGCTGGCAAATGAATCCACACCTGGCCATTACCAGAATCCACCGGAACGGCATCTGCTCACCACGGCACCACTCACAGGAGGAACGGCAGGTAAAGCAGGAGCCCTCAGTGGCAGGAGTGGACACTCGGGCTTTCTGAGCACTGTTCACTGGGCGTTTTTAACATCCGGGGACATAATGCACTGTGGTTCTCGGTACCGTTTACACAACTGGATACGGGATTCTGCCTCCTTTTTGTATTTTCCTGACCATTCAAGCTTTCCACAAAGAGCCTATGGCTCAACTGGCAACGCCTGCACCAGCCTCTCCTCTGCGGGCAGGACTGGACAGCCTCGCCAGCCCGGGGCCCGGGGAGGCCAGGCAGGGACCACACGGCGAGGTGTGAGGCAGGCGTGCAGGGGGGCGTGGGGCGGGCAGGCTCCTCCCAGCCAAAGTCCTCTCTCTCTGGCTGTGACAAAGGGGGGCAGCGGGCGGGCCTGGCAGAACTAGGCGGTGGGAGCGCCCGGCCGAGGGGGGCTGGGGGCCGGGAGACACAGAGCCGAGGACGGTCCTGCCCAGACCTGCACTCCACAAATGCCTTGTCACCCCTGCCAGCCCAGCCTGGATGACAACAGCCGAGGCAGGAGCAAGTCACACGGCACACACACCTGAGCCCCAAGGAGCAGCCCAGGAGCTTCCACACGTCTTGGCAGGACAGGCAGGCGCGAGGACGCGGCGGGGGAGTGAGTGCACAGCCCCTCCCCGGGATGGGAGCTATGGAAGCAGGGAGGACCCGCGCAGGCAAGGGCGAGGAAGGGAGCAGGGTGGGCTCAGGGAGCACAGGAATGGGCTCGCCCCAGGCCAAGGGGCAATGCCTGGAAAGCCCCCGGCAGCTCTGACCAGAGGCGGGCGAAGACGAGGAGAGTGAGCTTTAGCTGGGGACGCACCCCGCAGGGCTTATGCAGCTGGGTGGACACTAAAGCGCGGGAGAAGGCGCCAGGCCCACACCTCGGCAGGGGCGGGGCAAGTGTGGAGAAGGGGCAGGAGCTCGAGCGGAGGGCGTGAGGAGCACAGGCCGTGCTGTGCAGGCGCAGGGGAGGAGAGGGGCAGGGGCAGGGTGGGGGCCCGATCCCCAACGTGGAGGCGCACGTTGGCAAGCCCGCTCCGGGCTCAGGCGCCCCTCAGGGGTTCCCGCCAGTCCGATCACATCAACTGCGACGTGGGCACTGAGGGCAGGTTTCCAGGTGAGGAAACGTGCCCGGGGCCGAGCGCCGGGCAGCAATGGGACCCCATCTCATGCTCCGCGCCGGGGCGACGTGCCCCAGGAGGGCCGGGCGTCCGGGCTCTCACCATGGACAGGTAGCACAAGTGCTGGCAGATCTGACACCTCCGCTCCGAGGTCTCCAACTGGAGCCACTTTCGAGGCTTTTTCTTCCCATCCGCCACCGCGCAGCTGGGGTCATGGCTGCCGTAGCGGGCCGAGGAGTGGAGGCCGGCCTCGAACAGCTGCCGCCGCTGCCGCAGCTCCGTGTCCCTGTCCAGAAACGGGAGAGGCCGCGGGTCGTCGGGCAGCTGAGCACAGCGGCTCTGGCGCCCTCACGACGAGAGGCGCGGCGGGGCCCTGCATGCCGATGCCCCCCACCCAAGTGGCCCTGTCGGGGACGGGGCAAGCCCCGCACACACGCCCAGGGGCCCTGCGCAGGTCCCACTGGAGACACAAGTCCTTAGTCACAAGTCAGGCAGACGCCGGCTTCCGTCCAGGGCCCCTGTGGTGCAGGCTCCCCCCACACCTAACACGGGGGGGTTAACCAGTTAGGAGAGCTGCGGGAGGGGTTTTCCTCCCACTTCCGGCCAAGAAGCGAGCTGAACTATTTGTCAGCTGCAGCATCAAAGGTTCGACCACCACCAGTGGAAATCCATGCACCGGCCAGCCACGCTTCCCTCCTGAGGAGGGAGAGGTGACGAGGCCACACGGCAGGGAACACACAAGAGGGCTACCCGGGAAGGCAAGCAGAGCGGCTGCGCGGCCCTCAGCTCTGTCCCGCCGCGTCAGCCGTCATCTCCTCTGAGCCCTGCAAAGCTGGGCCGGTCCCATGCAGGGCCAGGCGTGCTGCTGGGACATGGGTGACAGGGCGCCCTGGGTCACCCTGCGCGGGACACATGGACTGGCACGGTCCCTGGGCCCGGGAGCCGGGGGGGAAGAACCTGCCTTCGGCTTGGCCCCCAGAGGGGGAGCGCCGCCCACCTGGCCTCAGCACACACCAAGCACGAGGGCGACGGGGAGACACCGAAGGGAGCCCAGCCCTCCCTGCGGGGGCCGCGGGCGCCCAGCCCTGCTCACTCTGGCCCCGGAGCGGCCCCCCACCTGCCCTGCGGAGCCCGGTTCCCTGGCCTTGGCGCTGGGGGGGCCCCAGCCCAGACCTGGGGTTACCTGAGCTCGTCCAGAAGGGCGGATATGGTGCTGAGAGTGGGGCCATTCTCCTTCTTGGCCTCGGCTTGTGCTATCTGGTAGAGCAGCTTCTCCATGGAGAACGGCTTGGCTATGTGGCGACGCTTCATCTCCTGGAAGAGCACGGGGTCCCTTACCCGAGGGCCACAGAGCTCGGCCTTCAGAGCGGGCGCTATGTGAATGTGCAAGGCTTTAACTCAGTCTGGCCATAAAACAACCGAAAATTAACACCATGCTTGCCTGTGGAAAAGGCCCGACTGTGGGCAAGCCAGAGTCACACGGCCAGCGGCAAGAGCGGGCGCCACAACTCCCCGAGCGTCGAAACGCCCGGCCGTTTACTGCACAGTCTCTCCAGCGCGCGGCTTCCCATGAGGCCCGGAAGCTTTCACAACTGACCAAGCCCCAGCAACCTTCCCTTCCCGGGGACCCTCCGAGCTGCCCTGCGCAGCTGGAGGTGACATGCTCCCGCGGGCACGCACGGGTGCAGTGCGCGGAGCCCCTTACCTTGGCCGTCTCGAAGCCCATGCTTGTCCACTGGGTGGTGGCAAAGTGCACGGTTTCAGACACGCTGTAGCCACAGCACACCTTGGACACAAAGGAGCCTGGGAAGCAGACGACGAACTGGCCGCTCTGCTGCACCGTCCTGTGCACCTTGACGCCCTCCCTGCACAGCACCTCCGGGGAGATCTGGGGAGAGGACAGCGGTCAGGGACGCACGCTGTCCCCAGGAGCGCGGTGCCCCTCCTCCTGCAGGAACAGGCCTGCTCACGAGAAGACGGCTTATGTGGCAGGGTCTCCTGCTTCTCCTTTAGGAAATAAAAACACTAATTCCAAACACACCAAAAGGAAGGTCTAAGTGACGCTGGCCCCGGGGGACAAGAGGCGCCAGTGGCGGAGCAGTCCCCAGGTGGCACCCAGGAGGGCGGAGGTGAACGGGCCACCACTGGAAGCCTGTCCTCAGGGTCACTGCCAGGGGCTGGGAACACACGGCAAGCCCCGGGGCGCCGCTGCCTGCCGGGGCTCCAGCAGGGGTCCTGGGCAGCTCCCAGGGGGCCGCTGTTGCCCGGCTGGGCTGGGTCACAGGTGGAACAGGGGGACCTGGCAGGGGTCACCAGAGGCCAAGGCACATCGAGCTAACTGGTCAGAGCACCGCTTAAGGTCAAACCACTCCAGTGCCAACATCCCCGAGACTTTCTGAACACAGGCGAGGAAGCTTTATACCCAGTTCCAGGTCATGGGGGCCCCGCTGCCAGGGCCGGGCACCAAGAAGCCAGCCGGCGGCCAGACCCGGGCTCCCTGCACGAGCCTGACTTGCAAAGGGGAGGCTGAAGGCCGCTCGTGACGGCAACCCTTCGCGAGCCTGGCTTCCACACGAGGGGGCATTTGCGTTCGGACCCCTCAGCATCTACTCTGCTTTGTCGTCTTGCCCTTTTGGAAGGCAGGGCCACGCAGAGGGTGGCCTCGTGAACTTCGCCCCGCACCCCGCCGCGCCCACGCCTGCTCCCGCACCCCGCTGCACCCGCGCCCGGCAGACGCACCATGACGTTGCTCTCGAGCATCTCCAGCCCCGGGGTGCCGTTGGCCTGCAGCAGGGTGTGCACCACGTCCTCCAGCTTGCTCTCCTCCTCAGCAGGAATGCAATACCTGGGGTGGGGAGACGGGCGGGCGGGGGCGTGACAACGGGCACAGGCCCAAGGGCCGAGCCCCTCCTGAGCGTGGGGGAGGCGGAGGGAGGCCGCGGCCCAGGGCGGCAGTACCACAGCCTGCGCGACCCCTCGCTCGCCAGCACCGTCCCCGGGGCCCCGGCGGGCTTCCACACAGGACTCGGCCAAACCGCAGCCCCCTGACTGGCACGCTCATCTTTTATGAATCCAGCCCGCAGCCAGCCAGAAAGCCCTCCCAACAGCCAGGTGCTGGGGACCGGCAGCCAGAGGCAGGCCACTGCGGGCCCATGAGCCTCTGGGAGGGCCGGGCCGAGCTCAGTCTCTGCGCTGGAATTGTACGACGCCGGCGCAGGTACTGACAGCGGGGCAGAGGGTCCAGGACCGGGTGCCGCGGGAGAGCGACCTCAGCAGGGCCTAGACGCCGGGAGGGGGTGCGCGGAGGCCCACTGTGGGCCCCACAGACCCCTGCCCCCGCGGGTGAGGGGTGGCGGGAGCAAGAACCAGAAAACCCGCAGCCGCGCATGGGCAGGGCCGCAGAGGCGCCAAACGGACAGGCCTGCAGAGGGTGGGGGAGGCCTGGGGAGGCGGAGGCTGGCGTGGGGGCTCTGAGGCGCACAGCAGCCCTGGGCACGGACCCTGCTGGGCGGCTGCGGGCGCCTGCAGGGAGGTGAGCGCCTGCATGGCGGTGGCACCTGTGGCCCCGCTCCATCGGGGGTGCAGCTTCCTGCTGGCGTCTCCTTCCTCTGCCCCTCCCCCCCAGCTCTCCAGGGCTGGGGCTGAGCTGGCCGGTCCCCGAGGACATGGGAGGGGGCCTGCGGGACACCCCCGGGGAGGCTGCCAGGGCAGAGAAGCCACTGACCCCCGAGAGCCAAGCAAGGGCCAGCTGTGTGGGGCCAACTCTGGTTCCGAGTGAAGGGCGGCAGGCCCCCACTGAAGCCCCTCCACTGCCCGTGCTACTTCAACGCCAATGTTCTCCGTCACTCGCTCATGATTAAACCCAACGTGCCTGACCTAAATCAGGTTTTAAGAAAAACCCCACACCGTAAAGCCCTCTCGTCCTGCCACTGCCCCCCCTACCCTGTGCTCCCCACAGTGAGGTTCCAGGGCTTACTCAGGCCCCAGGATCTCATTTCAGGAGAAGCGACCCGGGCACCTGCTCTCACCGGGCACGTGTCACCTCACAGCCACTTTTTCAGGGGACGCAGCCAAGGCTCGAGCATCTGGCCTCAGGCCACGGGCCCCGGGGGCCGCCACTGGGCCCCACTGATTTCCCACAGGCAAAGCAGCCTCAGAGGAGCGGAGGCCTCCAGGGGGATCCATCCTCCGGGCTCTGGCCGCCCACCTCTTCCCCGCACCACTGAGGCAGGGTGCTCGGGACAGAGTCCTCAGGACAGGCTCCCCGCGCAGCTTCCTACGGGGCCGTCTCCAGCATGACCACCCACTACAGCTTGGCCTGAAAGCCGGGCAAGTCCTCAGCGAGAGACTGCCAGGGACACGGGCTCCTCGGAGAGCAACGTGAGTTCAGAGGCCTGGCTCTCATGAAGAACGCCTCAGTGCCCACTAGGACAGGAAACAGTCCCGGGGGACCCACGTGAAGCCGGACACTACGAGACAGCTGACCCTGTGCAGCCCCTTCCTCCTGCCACCGCAGACAGAGGGGCAGAGCCTGACGCACTGCCCGGGACGTGTGGGGCTGACGGCGGGGCGCTGGGGCAGACGCTTAGCGTGCAACACGCCAACTCGCTCAGGACGATGAGACCTCCCAGCGAAGATGGGTGCCGGGGGCACAGTGGACTTGGAGACGCCAGCTCGAGGGCTTTGGAAGTAACTGCCGCCCTGAGGCCGCACAGCTGGGCTGGCCATACGGGCACCAACTCTCTGTGGTAAAGCGACTACTATTTCTTATCCCTGATTGGAAATCAGAATATCCAGCAGTAACAACACAAGGGGAGAAGCAGGTAAATCACAAAAGGAACATCCTTGCTGATCACCAGAGCACGTTAAACTAGTCTCTTCCACTTCAAACACAATCCAGACGGGAGGAAATCCCGGGCTCTGAGGAAGCGCTGCAGGGAGCAAGTCCCAAGCGCTCAAGCGCCTTCACCGCCAGGTCAAGGAAGAGGCAAGGGCCGGGGCTCCCCCAGAAGGCGAATGTCTGCCCCGCACCCCCCCACCCTGGCCCAGGGACCCGCGCCCTGGAGGACGCCGTGCGGGCACGTGGGCACTCACCAAATGCAGTCAGCACCAGTGTGTAAATAGTCGATATACGGAAGGTGGTTTTGGTCTCGAGACCAGCATGAGGTAGAAAAGACCATGCCAATGTTTAGCCAGGGAATAGTCACTCCTGCAAGACAAAGGGGCCGTCACTTTCATAAAGGATCGCGGCGCTGCCTCCCCCCAAACAAGAAGAGAAAGCAACGGAAGACAAAAACAAAACTCAGGGCGAGAAGGAACTTTCCATTTCCCGCTTGCTCTTCAGAAATTGCACCGAGAACGCAGCCCTGGCTCAGGGGTGGCGGCAAGCGGGCACCGCCTGAACAAGCGGCACGATGCCCTGGTGCCCACGGCTGCACCCGTGGAACGCAGTGCTGGGAAAGAGGCGGCAGGAAGAAAGCACCACACCCCTGGGAGAGGCAGAGGTGATACCGGGTCCCCGGCGTGGGTTCAGAAACGCGTCCCAGCGCTGGCTCCGGCCGCCTGCCCTGGGCACCCCTGCCGTGACCTCTGCCTCCGGCACACCTGGCTTTCCTGGGTCACCTGAGACCCCCGACGAGCCTGAGAACGTCTCGTCTCAGCCTGAAGGGAGCCAGGGCCTCAGCTCTAAGGCTCCACGGGCACCACGGAGCATCTGGATGCCAGGGCCTGGCTTTCCCAGACGTCATCAAGGCTGTGGACACGCCCTTCCCTCTTGCAAAAGCCACACGTAAGGAGTGTCTCATGCCTGGGAACCTGCGGCAGGCAGCCCCAGCTCCAGTCCTCGGGGGGCGGGACGCGTCCCAAAGGCTGCCCGGAGGCGGCCCAGAGGCGGCGGGGGGCGGCTTACCAGGCACAGCACCGAGGTGACGCAGGATGGAGCCCGTGTTGTTGGGGAGCACAGTGAGGTTCCATCCATGCCTGCAGGGACAGAGCGCACGTCACCGCGCGCGGCGCAGCCGGAGCACCGGAGAGTACGTGCAGAGCCGCCCCGCGCGGGGAGCCCGGGAGCCGCCTTTACCTTGAGAATGGTTCCGACTTGCCCACCGGGAACCCGCTGCCGTGCGTGTTGGTGTCCACCTTCCCACAGTGCACTGCCACGTGGCAGTCCTTCTCTTCTACTAACCTCCAGTACTCTTGCTGTAGGGGAGAGGACGCGGCCTGTCAGCAGCCACGCCGGGCAGGAGCCGGGCACGCGCCGACCAAGCCCTCCAGAACAGAGCCGCCCCCGGCTCCTCCCAGCGCTCTGACAGGACACTCGTCTATAAAGCCAGCGCTGGAAGGACGCTACGGGCACCCCGCAAGCCCGACGCGCCATCCACACAGCCCCCAGGCCAAGGGCAGCGCCCACGCTATGCTCCCCGCACAACCGTGCACCCCTGGCTGCGAGCGAGGAGCCCCGAGGCGCTCAAGAGGACGCCAGTGCCCCAGCGACAAGCTGGACCCTCGGCCAGCACTGGGGCCAGGGGCGGACGGGACCCGCACACGGGCGGGCTTAGAGCTTCCAAGGGATGGAGGCACCCAGTCTAAACGAGCCTGGATGCAGGGGGGCCAGGATGCAGGGGGCCCTCCCCAGGGGGCCTTCTCCCTGTGCTCGCAATTGTCATTCCAGAAGCACTGCTTCACCTTCCCTAGTCTTGGCCGGACTGTAAACCTGGGGCCATTAAGGCAAGAGCCTAACGAGCGTGCCCTCAGCACTGCGACGGACGGCTTAGTTCAAAGGGGGGCCGTGAACGACCCCCACACACAATCCCACGGCCTCCCAGATTCCCCACGGGGTAGGCCAGCGCGGGGCCAGGCCCACAGGTCGGGAGTGAGGCCAGGCTTCCTGAACCTCGAAGGCCAGTGGTGTCGTGAGGCGCCAAGCAGGCGGCGGCACGCGGGAAGGGCGGAGGCCGGACCCGAGAAGGCCCGCCCTGCTGCGTAAGGCCCAGGGTGCACGACACCGGCTTCCCGCCGTGCTTTAATCCCTATCCAGCTAGGGAGCAAGAGGCAGGCCTGACGCTCTCCAGCAGCAGAGCCGGAGGGCATCGGCCCCGACAGGGAACTGGGGCACATGCTCACCTCACCTCCAATTCCGAAGGCCCTCCCCCGAAGAGACCACCACGAGGCGAACCCTGAGAACAAGGCCTCTTACCCCAGCTCAAAACCTCAGCCCCAGAGAGTCGCGGTGCTTCTGACCTCCCTGCCAGGAAGGCCAAGTGCACAGAAAGCTGCTGGGATGGCAGTGAGGGCCCCGGGTCAGGACAGGTGGACTCCGGGGCTGATGGTGCCTGAGGCGGTGGCGGGGGCTGCGTGGTGACTGGAGCCCTGTGGCTCTGGCGGGGCCGAGGGGCTAGGGGGTGTCCAGGCCACGGCATGGTGACCGGGTAGTGCCCAGGGGGCCTAAAGGGAATGAGAGCAGCCAAAAGCAGGCGCTGACGTCCTCGCAGCAGGCCTCAGCTCCAGGACGGGCGTCCACGGCCGCTCGCAGCGACAGCCGGGGTCCCGGCACCACAGGGAGCCGAGGGGACGTGGCCGGCCACCCCGGCATGGTCACTGAAGGGCATATGAGGGAAACCACGCAGTCCTGTCCCTAGTGCCCAGGGATACGCACGGGACAGATGCCCCTGCATGGAGCTTAAGGGAGGAGAATTAGCGACACAGCGAAGGGGCACAGCCTGGCTTACGCACTCAAGGACAAAGCTACCCCCATGGCCCCTGCATGCGCCAGCAGCCGCCCTCTAGCCTCCCCCTTTAGGGCACGCCCACGCCAGCACCGCGACGTGCACCCCGACGCAGCTGGGCAAGGGTGACGGGAATAAACCAATGATCCCGTCGCCCTCCCCTAACTGGCTGGGGCCAAGACCTGGCGCCGTCTTTCCAGTCTCATGCTGATCTGAAGGGCAGAGTTGGCAGCAGCACAAAAATGGCAACCTGCCAATCCCACTCAGAAAAAGAACAGGCACAACGCAGCTCTGAGGAATTCCACACATTCTCTTGCGTAACGGGACGGCGTAAGCGGGGCAACGGGAACCAGCCCAGAGGCTCAGGCCCTGGACACTGGGCAGCTCGGCATCGGGTCTGGGCGAGGCAAGGAGAAGCCGGCGACGCTCACCGTCTTCATGGCGCCGCCGTTTCTAACTTTTGAGCCCCTCTGGGCTCACCCAAAGTTAACACTCCTGGCGCCTCCCGGCGACCCCACACAGAGGACGAGCTCGGCCGGCACGCGAGCCGTCCAGCGGCTCCCTGGGGCAGAGCGAGGGGCCCTCCTCACCTCGATCTCAGCTGGCGCAGGCTCCTTGCTGAAGCACATGTTCATGATATTTCTTGCTGTTCGATAAAAAGTTGTTAAAGAAACAGACCTTCCCTGAAAACAAAACAGAAACAGAAGAGTGAAGATCAAGAAACAAAGCCGAAGCCTCACCCTAGATCAGGCACCAGCTCTGCCAGGGGCCGGTGCCCGCGCGCTTCCCTGCTGCTGCGGCTCCGGCCTGGAACACGCGCACACAAGGCAGAAACGCCGCCCGAGAAGAGTCACCAGGGCCAAGCGGAGGAGACAGAAAGCCAGCTCACACCAGCACGGGGAGCAGAGCAGCTGAGCGTCAGCACACCCGAGCAGGGCAAGTGTGGCACGAGGGGGCCACTTCCAGGGTACTGGGTTTTGCAAAGCACCTTCCCCGCTAGGAAGACACGGGTGTGGCGCAGGAGGAGGCAGCAGCTCAGGACTGGCCCGTGTCGGGCAGCAGCGGAAGGCCTCGAGCAAGGGAGAGGGCTGGGAGAGGGCTGGGAGCGGCCGTGTCCTCGCCATCCCCTCCATCCCCAGAGAAGGGGCCAACAGCGTCAGGGCCACAAATGGCCGTGCCGCACCCTCTGGGCCTCTCCTGCTCCTGCAGGAGCAGGGGGAACCAGAGTCCCCGTGGGCAGCTACCCTGGTGCCCTGTCTCTGGCACACCCACAACAAATGCTTGCTGTGTGGGACATATGACTCTAACTGCTGTGCCCTTTCTTAACCTGGGGCTCCAGGCTTACTTCCTGTCTGGAACTATCACAGAAAGCATGCTTGTCTTCTGAGATCCACTCCACTTCCCCTTTCTTAACTGGGTACCTCTGTTCCAGAAATAGCCTTCTGTGTACGAGTCCCAGCTATAAGGGCTGGAGAAGAGAGCCAACACTTGGGTTTGAGGGAGCAGGGAGTGGCCCGGGGCAGCAGCAGTTGGAGGACACGGCCAGGACGGCATCAGGGCAGCTCTGCCATGAGGTGACATTCCGGGCATCTCTACTGAAAGCTCTAGCCTGGCTGCAGGCTTTTCCTGCCTTTGCATCTTGAGGATCTGAGGTGCAATCAAGGTGGTCAGCATGGAGACAGCCGCTTTTCAACTTTGTGAAGAATTAAATGGGGTTCTAACTGAAAAAAATACTTCCGCATAATTCCACACTTGCCCAATATTTTACTCATTACAAACGTGAACCATAAATCACAGGAAGGGCCCAACTAGGCATTATTACCTAAGGCAGAGTGTGGGGACAGAGAACCCGTCATTCGAGAAGATACTCTTACTTGGATCCAACTTCTTCTCGCAGAATTGGATTTCTTAAGTAAAAAGTAACAAAATTGGAAATTCTCATTTCACGCTTTGACAGTTATGGTCACAGGATTTAACGACTAACATGTAGGAAGCCGCCGCCAGCTAACACTTGGGAAACACAACAGCAAAGCACTCCAGAGTTTATAATCCATGGTTCTCCTCCTCGCTCTCCATGAAAACAGTCAGAACGTCAAGCAGGATGGGTGTCGTCGACGTGGGACAGCACGCTCAGCCCAGGCAGCCCTGGGCCATAGGGCCGAAAACCGCCGTTTTGCACAAAGGAAACATCTTCTGGGTCTAATACTAAAAACCCTTAGACAGCTGGGGCATCCCTTTCCAGTACAGAGACAAGAACTAATGCCCAGGAGGAAAGTCTGGAAGTGTGGCTGGGGCAGCCGGCTGTGAATTCTGACCCTGGACTCTGCCAAGAAGCAGAACTAAGACAAGCTGGTGCGTTCCCCCTATTTTTGAGAAGTGGGTGGTGGGGCTGGGAGCTCGCCGGAGGGTCTCCTCCAGAGGCTCAGGGCCCATGGGCGTGAAGGAAGCCGCTCAGTCCTCCCCAGGGCAAACCCTCCTGGCACGCCATCCCGAGCAGGGACTCCAGGCGACCTGTGCGCCCCTCAAAGCCCAGGCAATTCGGCAGGGATCTCTGCTTGGAGGTGAGATATGGGGTCTCCCCACTTGCAGAGGGGAGGGGGCAGCCCTCCTTAAACTGAGCCAAAGGGAAGTGAAGTGGTACCGTACCATCTCAGCTGGAGCCGAGGTGGGCCAGGGCATTGGACAGAGTGACAGCTGACGGGCTGAGACAGGAGAGCATCAGCACCTCACTGCTTCACTGCCTGGAGGAAGAACTCTTCTTGGGATGGCTGGCGCGGCAGCAAGACTTAGCAGAACCCAGGAAAACAGTGGGCGTGGACCCTGGGCGGCTTGCCCCACGCCCCTCCGCCCACAGTGGCGAGAGCCTTGCGAGAGCTGCACCGGGGACCGCTCTCCACAGGAAAGGCGAGCAGAGCAGGGGCTGGGGGCGGGGCAGCGCCAGGCTGGGCAGAACAGAAATAAGGAGGGAAAGAAACAGGCACGCTGGAAGCCCCAAGAGGGACCTGGTCAATCCCTGCCTGAGAATTCCCGACAGCACCTCTGGGACGCTCTCGGGTTGCAGAACAAGGTGGGCAGTGCGCAGAGGGGGCCCCGGGCCTCAGAGGGCAAGCAGTTCGCGCAGGGCTCAGAGCGCCCACGTC
Source organism: Dasypus novemcinctus (assembly GCF_030445035.2). Lineage (NCBI taxonomy): Eukaryota > Metazoa > Chordata > Mammalia > Cingulata > Dasypodidae > Dasypus > Dasypus novemcinctus. The sequence goes on along the minus strand of NC_080694.1, from coordinate 47,898,363 downwards.
CTGACTCAGGGCAGCCACCCGTCACATGCTCAGCCCTTTTACCGCATGTGACACTTCCCCAGGTGGCTTCCGGAGGCTAACTCGCCCACACCAGGGCCACCTGCGCATGTCACCCAACGGCTAGGCACCTGCTCCTCCAGCAGGGCCCTTGGGCCGGCCCAGGCACCGCGATACCATTCCCTCCTGCCCCAGCAGCCTGGGACGGGTGGAGAGAGAACCAAGATCCTCCACGGCAGGCACCGCTGCCCACGAGCCTGGGCAAGGCGGGGGCTCCTACCTTATACACACACTTGTGGAAGTCGCTGAGGACGCCTTTATCCTCCTCCTCCTCCTTGACCACTTCCTTTTCCTGAGCGAAGAGTCGCCGCCGGCCTGTCTTGGGCTGGGCCGGGCCCGCCTCCTTGAGCTTGCTGCGGAAGCCGTTCCTGTGGGCCACGCCGTTGATGAGCCCGTTCTTGGGCTCGAAGCGGGGCAGGGCGTGGAACTTGTGGCCGTCCTCCGTGTGGCCCTCCAGGGGCCCCTTCCGCTTCTCCAGGCTCTCCTTCTCCAGCAGCACCTCCCTCTCCAGCCGCCGGTGCTCCTCAGGCGACAGCGAGTCGTAGGACAGCAGGTACTGGCAGTAGGCCTCCTGGAGCTTGGCCAGCCGGTCCTGGGCCGTTTTGGGGATGCGCAGCATGTCCGCGAGTTTGTTCCATTTTTTGAGGTCAGTCACTTGCTGCATGCCGCCCATCTCATTAATCAGCTGGAAAAAGCAGGCCAGGTCGAGCTCGCAGCCTCCTGGACAACGCGCAGCAGGACGAGGGCCGGGAAGGAAAGGACAGGAAACGGCCGGTTAAAAGGACAGTGAGAAAGGGGCAAAGGTTTCAAGAAAGCCCACGGTACGGGAGGAATTGGTCATGGCCAGGCACCGGGAGCGTGACGTTCTACAGAGATGGACGCTACTCAGTGCCAGGCGACAGCCCAGGGCTGTGCACAAATAAGGCAGGTTCAGGGGCCGGACAGCACCGGCGCCACTTTAGCTCGGATGGCCCGGGAAGGTGTCCCTGGGAAGGTGACACTGGAGGAGAGCGCAAGCCAAGCAGGTATGCGGAGAGGAGCTCTGCAGGCCTGTGGAATCCTACGCGCAGCAAGTGTGCACACTCCCACAGCCCGCTCCTTCACGAGGCGGGTTTAGGGAGCCGAGGGGCAGTGGGAGGTCGCGCGCACACACATGGCACCAGGAAGGCCCTAGGAGACACACACGCACACACGCATGCACACAAGTGCGGAGAACATTCTCCACTGCACAGGATTTGCGTGAGAACCCGTGGCCAGTCCCTGTGTTCCCCAGCTCCTTTCCTCGTCCACTGCGAGGGCGGCTTCCACCCAAGGGGGGCAGGGCCTGTTTCTCACGCCTTCCTCTGAGTCAACGCACAAAGGCACAGCGGTGTCGAGATACCCTGAAAGGTAAGTCCCACAGCCTCCCTCAGAGCAAGGAAGACTGAGACTTCCCAGGTAACAGGCCTGCGGCCACTGGGAGGCTGCATGCTAGAAAACACCTGCCGAGCAGAGCTGAGGTTAAGGAAGCTTCCCGTCTATAGGGGGAGATATATATACAGGACAAGCAAGGCTGGTCCCTGGTGGCGCTGGCCAGGTCCCTGCCGACAGGAGTGACGGGACCTCAGACAGGGGAAGCGAGCCCAGCTAGCGTCTGCCCCAAGCCGAGTGCCCCAAATCCCACGGACTCTGCTTGGTGGGAATGTCTGTGGAAAGGTGAGCAGTGGGGTGGCATCGAGAGGCGACCCACACCATGGAAAGAGGGGGCTATGGGCTGGAGTGCCACAACGCGTCAAGGCCCACCCTGAGGCCTCTCTTTCAGGGTGTGCCCGGAGGCAGCCCCCACTGCCTGCCTCGTGGAGGAGTCACACAACCTGCCGGCCGAGCCGGAGCAGCTCAGGCCGCCGCTCACACTGCGGGGAGAAACCCAGCAGCACTTCCAGCATCCAGTGCTCAGAAACGAGTACCGTCGGGGCTTCCTCACTGCCAACTGCTGGCGTCACACCCGTTAGGAGGAAACCTACCGTGGGGTCCAAGGCTGCTGCAGGCGCTCCCACAGCACAGCTGAGGGGTGGGAGGAGGATTCAGTGCCCGGGGAGGCGGCAGGACAGCCCCTGATGGACTCGAGAGAGTTCCTTCGAAACCCTAAGGACCTTGCGCTGCTGGACGGAGGAAGTCCAACCAGAGGCGTGAGGTCTCGAGGGTGAACAGGCAAGTCAGTAAACCTTGAGAGTAAAGAGCGCTGGCCCAGGCAGCACAGCACCTAATTGGCTGATGGCGCTGCGAGGAGGAGTCAAAGCTAAAGACAAACTGTGGGCTCCACCGGACGCCACCTGCCCCGACGGGCCCCTCGCCGAACAGGGTGGGCCCCTCGCCAAGCAGGGCAGGGGCCTGGGGCCGCCTCACGCCCTCCCTGGCCCAGCTCAGCACAGCAGCCCCGCTGGGCAGGCCGGGTGGGAGGCCTGCAGAACCTGCGCCCTCCTGGCAGCAGGCCCCCGACCGGGCACACGCTCGAGCGTGGGTGTGGTTCCCGGGCAGGCACCCACAGCCGCCTGCTGAGGCCAGGCTCCGAGGCGCCATCCTGCCGATTCCTGACCCTGAAACGACTGTCACCTCCTGCGTGGGGCCTCCGGGGTGGCAGCCCCCGAGTTCCCGTCACTGGTCTGACACTGAGAGGAAGCGACGCGGCAAGCCCAGGAGAAGCCCCCTCCCCTGCAGAAACCACTCATGGGGTCAGAGCGAGGCAGCCACCCCAGAAGCAAGAGGCAGAAGGTGCAAGGCGAGGAGAGGGAAAGGGGAGAAGTCAGGGACAAGCTGGGACGCCCACAGCATCCTGGGAGGCAGGCGCCCGTGACAGCGCAGCGGGGGCGGGCACGGAGCGCGGGTGCAACCGAAGAGCGCAAGTCTACTTCCAGCAGCACCCAGGACCTGGCCTGAGGAGGGGCTTCGGGCTCGTCCTGCACGGTGGTCGCTGGGAGAAGCCCACTGCTTCTGCAGAACAGGAGGTGAGACCCGGCCGGGGCGGGGTTGAGCCGGAAACCCGTCGGGCTCCAGCGGCCAGTGGCAGCGGCGGCATGGGCGCCTTACCTATGAGCGGGAGCTCGTCCATGGTTATGCCCTGAGATTTGAGGTGCTTCTTGATGCAGGCCAGCCGCTGCACGTTGGGGCCCCAGCGCCGGCCCAGCTTGTGGATGTGCTGAATCTGCGTCACGAAGCGCATCTCATCGTTGAGCTTGCACTCGGGCCTCCAGTCCGGAGGGGGGACCACCCTGCACATGCCGTACCTCTCTACCTGAGCGCGGACCGACTCGATGTAAACCAGCGGGTCGTGGAACTCCTTGGCGGACGGCCTGAGGACGGGGATCTCCTCCATGGCGGCCCAGCCCGACCGGCCGCTCCCCTTCTCGTGCTTTCCCGACGTGTCGTGGGGCTTGTGCAAGGACTCGGTTTGCGAGGTAGAACGATTTTCACAGGAGGCGCCTTCCGCTTTGCCGTGTGCTTGTCTGCCGGGCATGCCCTTCCCGGCCGTGGCCCTCTTCGGCCGGTTCCGCTCCAGACTTCTCTCCGGCACTTCCTTTTTCACGTGTCCGTTCAGCAGAGGCTTCTCTGCTGGGGCCGCGGCCACCACCGCCACGGCCTTTTTGCTGGGGGCGTCGGCGCAGCCAGCCGCCCCCTTCATCTTCTTGGGGGGCGACTGCGGCTTCTCCGCCTGCTGGGCCTCTTCCAGTCTCCTCTTGGAATTCCGCAGCCCCTCCCGCAGCTGCCGCCCCCCCACCTCCTTAGTGCATGACTTTGGGTTCAACCTGCCGCTGGCCTTGACGCCATTGACGGCGGGCCCGGTGGACTTGGACGCCCCTCCGAGGGATAGCACCTGTTTGCGGGTTTTTGCATTGCTACTTTCAGTTTTCCCTGAGATTGTGTGGTTGACAGCTGAACTGGGCTTGTGGTGACTGAGTTTGGTTTCCTTGACCAGTTCCCTCTTGGCTTTGGTGTAAGTGACAGTCCCCTTGGTCACCGTTGCAGTGTACTTCACAGTTTTGGACGGTGAAGGTCTGACGTCTCGCATCTTTTTGGCACTGGTTGCACTTGCACCCAGAGAGGACATTCGAGTGACTCCGTTGACCTTAGAAACCTGGGGAGGCAGCAGAAGCAAAGGAAAAAAGAATTAGTATTTGCTGGGACGGCTCTTGCCCCACGTTAGAGAAGGCTACTGCACAAGTTGGCAACTTTGACAGAAGAGAGGCAGCTGCCTGCTTTGGACAGGAAATGTGGACTAATGGCGAAGGCAAACAAAACACGCATTCATAAATTAAAGCTCTGTAATATTCCTTTTCCGAATTCTAGTTCTGCTAATCACCTCTTCTGCACAAGGAGACCCAGACTGACGCAGTGCACTGCAGGTCAGTTTCTGGGTGCATGTGAACATGACCATGTGTTCTGGCGGCTCTTCCAGGAAATCTGTTGCACAATAAGGACACCCCCCTCCCCCATGGGCACACCAATCACTTGTCACAGGTTTGCAAGAGTTTATGATAGCAAGAGCTTGCAAAATTGGGGGCAAGAAAATATATGTATCCCTATTCCAAGAACAGACATGTTTGGCATTATTTGTGTGCTCCACAAACAGCATTCTCTTCCCAAAGAAACTGGGTATCCTTGTGCTATAAAGAGAACCGAACAAAAGTATAATCAAAAGAAGTACATCGGGTTTGGCATAGATGCAGGGTCATCATCCGAGCCCAGTGGTGGACTTCAATCTGCCGGCATCTGCCGTCTGCACCTTTAAGACCAGCCCTGTAAAACGCCCCAATGGATTTGGGAGGGACGCATCCAATCTTCTGGGAAAAGCAAAACCTTCGTGGCCCTCTTGTGCTATGTGGCTGCTGTCTTCCCACCCTGAACAAAATTCCCTATTCGGTTCTATAGGATTTGCCTAAACAAGAAGAAGCACGTCCACGCTGGCAGCCTTACAACATGACAGCTTGGTAATTTTTGGACACATAAAAATCAACCTGATTTATAATGAGAAAACCAGCATGAAGGTGTGACACTGTAAATGCGTTAACTTCAAAACCAGAGCGGTGACCGGGGCCGTAGCAGGGGCTGTGGGGCGGATGCTTTCAGGGTAGCCAGCCCCTCGTCGCTCTGCCAGGAGCCACCGCTCCGTGAACAAGTATTTAAGTCTACGGGTCATCAATTCCTTGTCTGTAACGTGAGTTCAGAAGCGGGGACCTCCAGGGATTCATAAGCGACCAGGAATACAATGAAAAGAAACAAAAACATCAAAGCAGTGATTCTCGAGCTTTCGCAGGCCTCAGAGACAGGTGAACAGGCCACACCTCCTGAGGTTCAGGCCTGCGGCCGCCTGATGATTTTGCATTTCTAACAAAGGAAAGGGAATGCTGCTGGCCGGGAGAACTACTGACCCAAATTATCACCATACAGTAGGTGGTTCTGAAAACAGAGAAGGAAAAAAGACATTAAGATCCGCATTTCCCTAAAGCCACCACTTATGCGTGAAGCAAAGCCATGACCGCAGAACTCGGTTCCATAAGCCCAGGGCTCTGGCTCTGAGCAAGCCAGGTCTGCTGGGAGGTTGCCTGTGTTGCACAACGCTGGAGCCAGGGTCTTCTGCCCCCAAGGACAGGCTGAAGGAAGACCTGAGAACAACATCCTTGATCCTCAACTGCAAGGCACCCTACAAAGAAACAGACTGATAGGCTCAGGTAACGGGAAAGAGAAGCTTCTGGAATAGACGGCAATTTTGAGAGAGGGCAGTCCTGCAACAAGGAATTAAAAGCAAATTTATAAAATCAGAATGGGAACAGAGAGGCTTTTCTGTGGTAAGTATCACTATGGTAGAACAGAAGATATGGTGCAGAACACAACCATCTACCACATAGAACTGTTTTCTGTTTACTCACACCAAACCAACCCAAAATAAAACAATAAAATTGTGCTGTGGTCAACTGATTTTTCTACCATGGAAACACTGGACGGAAGGTGCACGTGAATGCCTCGGCTATCCTCTCCAAGAAGGGATTCCAGATTGTGGAAGACAACACGTCTTTAGGCTCCGAATCTTGTTAACTTCTGGGTACAACTTGTTCCATGCGTACTTCACCATTGAGGGGCCTACACGACGTGGCTGGGCCTCTTCTGGAAGATGGGAGAGTCACCTGTGGAAATGGCACACCTGGACAGTGCTACTAGCTGCGGTCTTCCCCCATGGACGTGCAGCTTCTTCAAGTTCAGGCCAGTGCTTCTCAAACTCTGAACCCTTGAGGTTCCCTGGAGAAGCTCTAAAAAAAATGCACATTTTCCCAGTCTCACCTCCCCAGTTTCTGCTTTCCCGGCTAGCCCCTAGATGACCTGGTACATCCCTGCCCTTATCCAACATTACTGTGGGGGCGGGGGTCAGGTGCAGGGGGGTGAATTTTCTGTATGAGAGAACACCATGTAAGTATTTCACTTGCTGTTGACGTACTTTTGGAAATATTTAATTATTGCTTCTTGCCAAGCTATGCAGTCAACTAACTTGTTCTATCAGGAAAAGGAGCTACTCTATTCACTTTCTTTCTTCCTGTGCTAAGTTATCTTCAAAAAGGTCTACCCAAATCTTGTACGTGCATGTCCAAAGACTAAACGTAGCTCCCTTGCAACTCAGCACATGCACTGCACTTTGAGAGAGAGAGAAACGAGAAAGATTGGAAAGGGCATGTTTCGTGGACCAGATGCCCTCTAATTGCCCAACTGCCTGCCTCAGCCTGCAGGGCCAGAGCGCAGCTGACACGCGAACACAGGGTCCACCTGTCCCCCAAGCTGAGCTGTGTCCTAAAGGCAGGGATTCCACAGAACCCATGACCCAGCCATTTCCACTGCCAGACACCCCCTGCCCTGCCCCTTCTAGCACAAAGACACCCGTTCCATGGCTTGTACTTGTCACTCAGGACGACGTGCTCTGGCCTTCTCCTGAGGCGCTCCCCCCCGACCACTACATGATCAAATGAAAGCACCCACCCTGAGCTGCAGCTTAACTACACACCTGGGCCCCAGGGCCAGCTCCACCATGGAGGGGCAGGCATCTGGGTCCCTGTCACCTGCAGGTGGGGCTTACACGGAGCACAGGAGCGAGGGCTCACGTCGTTGACGGGAGAATCCACGCCAAGGGGCTTGTCGCAGTCCCCTCTGAGGCACAAAAACCCTGCTCCGGCTGACCCCACATGATGTACAGGCTCTTGGAGCCACTGCTTCCCTCAGCCCTGGCGTGGGCTTGTGACTGCACATCCCAGCGGACACATCCCCACCAGGTGCTCAGCGCCGCAGAGTGGGAGACGCCAGCAGTCCTCGGCGCCCAGGACACACGCACCTCAGATCAGGCAGGTGCGAGGTGGGCAGAGCCAGGATGCCCGCGAGACGGAAGGGGGTCCAGAGCCGAAGCGCCCAGCAGCCTCGGTGGGCACTGCCCCGCAAACCGCACCCCAGACCCACCACCACCTACCAGGCAGGGGCCACCCCTGCTCCCACCTAAAGCCAAGGTACGAGCTGGAGCAGAAATGTCACTGGTGAGCAGTGAGAGCCCATGTGGTTCACTGCGGGAGGCCGAGCACTGAGGGACTGGTGGTCGCAGGCCCCGAAGGCAACAGGAGGGACATGAAACCCCCAGGACATGAGGCACCCCTGCCTGGCCTTCCCTCTTAGTAGTAATGTCCTTTGTAACCTTTTACAAGTATCATTATGTAATACGTAGTAACGTGCTTACTTTACTCTCTGAGAACATAACATTCTCTCCACCCTTCCTGGTTTGTCCCAATCAACTCAACAAGACAAAATGGAAAGGAATAACGCACATTCCCAAGGCAGAGCAGAAGATGAGAAACAACACGATGACGCTTGCAGTTCACGAGGAGAAACTGCCGCGGCAGCCACGGTGCTGGCCCGCCTCCGATCAAACAGGGACTGCACGGTCAAGCTCTCCTGCCCCACTAGAGGGAGCCACTGACCTGATGCCTCGGCCCCTAAATTTCAAAACAGTCACGAGCAGAGTGAGCTCCAGAGAAACATTCATGGGTTTGGGGTAACTTTGCTTTAGTCTCTGTCTGCAATTGGACCATCACACTTGAATTAATAAAAGAGAAGAGCCTAAAATGAACCCCACTGGTCCAGTTACCGAAGGGGAAGGCAGGCCAGCGGGCAGGCCCCTTCCTTAGGAAACAGGTAAGCACTTCATCAACGGGTTCCAGCATTTGCCAAAGCAGCAAAACAGGAAAGAGGTCTTGCAGGGCAAGGCCGAGCCTAGACAGCTCTGGATTGGCAGGGGAGGCAGCTGTATGGAACAGGGGGTCACAGGATCTTTTCCCAAGACAAGTCCCACTCCAAGAAACTTAAACTTGGTCAGAAGTGACACATGCAGTTCTAACTGCAGGCATAATCTATCAGAAGCAGAGTAACCCTTCCACATTTCTAAAGCTAAGGTTAACTTTCTGGCATTTTCCTCTGAATATTCATATTTCATTTCCAAAATATTATTTAAAAGAGTATTTCCAACTTCTGGTTTGAACAGAGCTTCAAGTCAACCCCACCTCTCTGAATCTCAGAGGCTAGGTCATCTTGGAACCCCCCCCCCCGCCCCGACATTTTCATGGGGGATAAAAACTATTTCCCAAAAGATAAAGCAACTCGGCCAATCTTCAAGCAGGCCCGCCAGCTGCCCAGGCGAGTTGATCATTTTCCTTCTCCAAGTTGCAGCTCCGGCTCAGTGTAGTAAGAACAGGTGACCACATTCAGTGCTGCTTTCCCACATCCTGATGTACAGACCACACAAGTTGCTACACAAATAAAACCTCCTCGTTACTTATCCGGAAAACTAACATTTCAAAACCCCCTCTCCAGGAGTAAGCACGTTTGGTTTTCCTGAATGTTACTGTCTTTTACTGCATGTAATGGAACTACGATCTTCAGAAACAAAAGGGAAAGCATCGCTAGCTTCTTAGTTTGGCACCTGCTACACTTCCAGATTATTATCCAGGCTGAGTGGAAGCTGCTGCACCATCAATTCCAAAGCTATAGCTTTCCCGGGACAGAGAGAACGCACTGGTTGTTATAAATCACTAAGAAAAGGCCTCTGTGAAGTGCATGTTCAAGTCTGGAGGCATTTAAAGCACCAGAACTTCCACACAGCATTCTTCAAGGTAATGCTGCTGTGAAAGTGTGATTCAACAGAGCAAGGACTCGCACCTCCAAGCCATCTCCCAAAGCTGCACTCCTCCCCTCACCCATCCAAACTGCAAGCAATTCATCCTTTTCTGTTACACTGACATAAAAAATAAATTGTATTTGAAATGAAAGATCAGAGGATCCTTTGGGCCTCTATCTTTTATGCAGTTAAAAAGATGAAAGGTCAGATTCTAATCATTTGCATCAACCAGCCACAAAGGAATCTACGATTTGCTTTTATTGGCCTTATTTTCTGAATACTTAAGTAATGGGATGTGATGGGTTCAAAATTATCCTTTCATTTTTCACTGTGTCCCTGTGAGAGGAGTTAGCATTATTGGCTCCAAATGAACGACAGGGCTCAGAAATGTTAACTAGTGTAGCCAAGTCTCTGTGAAGGTCACTGACAGAGCCAAGCTAGACCCTGGATGCCAGGTTCACCCCTCAGGGTTTATCAGGTTGGGGAGGGAAGGCAGGCAGGGCTGTAGGAGGGAGGGAGAAGCAACCTGTCACTGTTAACATCTACCTGGCGACTTCAGTTCATTCAGTGTCCTTTTATATGATTCAACTTATGAAGACTCTAATGAGAAAGTTTATGTTCTATATTTCCATCAATTGGGGGGAAAAAGGCAATGGCAATTAAATGCAATCATGGTTCTGGTCTAGATTAATAAGTGAGGGGACAAAAGCGTCAAAAAGAAATTACTGGAACACATGGAAAAAAAACTGGAATATAGACCGTAAACTTTAAATTTTAACCAGTGTTAAAAAATAACATTCTTTTAAGAAATTTAAGCACTTAAATTTCTTGACTTTTATAACTGCACTTACATAAGTGAACATGCTTGTTCTTAAAAAATGCACATGGCAGCATTATGTGTTCAAGGAGCTTGACGTATTATAACCTACTCTCAAGTGTTTAAAAAAGAGACAAATAGATGGAGTGACAGGTGGATAGATTGAATAATACAGCAAGTATATTCCAAGATGTTAAAATTGGTGTATCTGTGTATGCAGGTGGAGGTGAGGGGGTTAAAGGAGTTCTATGTTGTTGTTTTTTAATTTTTCAACTGTTCTAAGCTTAAATGTATTTTAAATCACAAAGTTTAAGGAAAATAAATATCCCCAAGACTCACCTGGCTTAAATACGAAGTGAGGACAGGAGTGTGAGTGCCAAATCCTTACTGCCAAGGACAGGGCATGGGCCCAGGGCCAAATCCCCTGCCTGCGAGGCTCGGCCCCATGTCTCGATCCTGTCCTCTACCTCCCGGGGCTGGGAGGGGCCACTGACCAAGGGCTCGGGACAGCACCACCACCAAGTTACAGGCCATTCCTAAGAGCTGCCCCAAGGGGCCCCTGCCTGGTGGGCAATGTGGGAAATGCAGAAAGGGCAGGTAGACACACGGAGGGCAGGGCACAGGGCACTCACCTGCTCAACCAAAGGCAGCCCAGCTGCACAAGCACTGCTCAGCAGCGCACCTGCGCACGCAAGTCTTCTGCTGAAAAGGTTTGGGAGTAACCTGCTACCTTGTCTCAGAGAGCATCGTGGAAGGGGATGAACCTGGTGCACATCCGAAGATGATAAAGCTCGCCACGCCAAGCTCCACTAAGTCTAAACAGGAGGAGAGTCATGTGCGCTTGTCCCTCTGTGTAAAGGTAATGTTTCTCTCTCCCTTTCTCACCTCCAAGCATCATTCTCCTGCTTTTTGGACCCTCAAAATATGGAAGGTTCATTCAATGTGGGGAAACGGGGAGGTGGCACCGCCCGGCTTAGCCGCTGTCACCTCCGCGCAGAGTTGGGCCTTACTTGTTTCCGTAAGTCCTGAGCCGACCGATGCAGAGGGGGGTGGTGGTGGTTAGCAGCGAGCCCCTTGGCCGAGGAGCCCGTGGAGGGGGCCGCGGGGGGGTGGCTCGCGGAGGCCTGCTCCCTGCGGCCGTCAGCCCGGTGGTCGCTGTGCTTCTCCTTCCCAGGAGTGGCCTCTTTGCTTTTGTGTTTCTGAACAGGTTCTTTCTCCCGGGATGACCTGCTGGAACCATTGAAAACTAAAAAAGAGAAGAAAGGATAAAGTCACCACATTTAGTTCTCAGTCACTACCCTGCCACCCAAACTTCCCTGAGATAAAAAGAACCAATTACCTAGTATTCTCCAGGGAAAACCAAAATCAAAACAAAACCACCACTGAAAATGCAAACTATAGGAATAAACACCTAAAGCCATAAAGTCATACATCAGTCTGAGAATGATTTGCTTTGGCTGAACTGATAAGAAAGCGCATTTAAGAAAACTGATGAGGTGGCAGACTTGGCCCAGTGGTTAGGGCATCCATCTACCACATGGGAGGCCCGCGGTTCAAACCCCGGGCCTCCTTGACCCGTGTCGAGCTGGCCCATGAGCAGTGCTGATGCGAGCAAGGAGTGCCTTGCCATGCAGGGGTGTCCCCCACATAGGGGAGCCCCACGCGCAAGGAGTGCACCCCGTAAGGAGAGCCGCCCAGCGCGAAAGAAAGTGCAGCCTGCCCAGGAATGGCGCCACACACACGGAGAGCTGACACAATAAGATGACGCAGCAATAAGAAACACAGATTCCCGTGCCACTCACAACAAGAGAAGACGCAGCAAACAGAGAACAGACAACTGGGTGGGGGTGTGGGGGGGGGGGCGGAGAGAAACAAATAAATACGTAAATCTTTTTAAAAAGATCCTAACGCATTTACTAATATTCTAATATAATTTTTAAAAAAAGAAAGAAAACTGATGAAACAAAAACTCCCATACGGCCCTCAGAATAGCGACACCACACCTTAAACACATAAAGAAGGAATTCAAACATGGGACAAAACACAGTCACATCATCCTCAGGCATTCTGTACTTACTTTAAAATAAATTTTAAATTTCTGAAAATTAAAAAAAATCAAACAATAAAAGTGCCGTCTTGAGGCCGCAGCTATGCAGACGCCGGGGACCAGCATGTGGCTTGACCTGGGGGGTCATGTGCCAGCGAGCAGGATGCCAGCCACGGTGCTGCTGCTTTGAGCTCATAAGCAGGGACAACTACCAGCTAGAGCAGCGCTTAGCAGGTTTCCCTGGAGCCAACTATCCCGGGGGCCAGCGCCTCGTGGTCACGGCCATCTCACAGGGGAAGCAGGCAGGTGGCGAGACCCACCCCCAGCTATGCCTACGCGCGTGCTTGGTCCCACTTGCTACGCACTCTCACTTCTGGTGATGCTCGGAGTGTTTACAGGAGTCTGTGTGCCTCACCACCTAAGCTGCTGTGGCTTTCTCTTCTGCTTTCCTGCTGGGACTTGCAAACTGGGAAGGACCCCCCCGGTCCAGCCACTGCCCCCGCACTTACAGATCTCCAGTCCCTGACAGCTGCCTGTCTCTCCTGGGAAGCCCCATCTTGGGTCTGCTCTGCCCACGTGCATGGGAGCCACTGAAGAAAGATTCCCAGCGCACCCTGCGCCCGAGGAAGCCTTCCCGAGCGCGTCTACCCTGGGGCCTGAGCCACTCTGGGCCATCCCACCCCAGCCAAACTCACGCCCTGACCAGCAGCTGTAAAGAGACAAGGCTTCCTTCTTTGAGCTTAAATGTCTTCCTGCGGGTTTGCGGAAGCACAAGTCAAATCTCCCCTCCAAGTACCATCTCCTCAGAAAGGTGAAAATTCTTTTCAAAATTTCCTTCTCTAGACTCTACAACTCAGTCCCTTTCAACTGGTTTCCCACTCATAACGATTTATGAGTCCATTAAATTATATTTATGCCATAGATGTTGCTGACACTTTCCTCCATTTGTCACTCACTTTTTCATTTGTTATATATAGTGCTAAATGTACTCCTTTTCAAAATTTCTTTTAAGTGTGTTTATGCTTAGAAAATCCTTCCATATTTTGAAATCGTAAAATATTTCTCTTAAATTACCTCTAATTGTTTGATTTCATAGACTTACTTCTTTAATCCATGTCATTGCCTTGTATATGGTATATGACAGAGACTTATACTTTTCATATCTAATTTCAGATGTGAATCTTGATTTCTAAATTTCTTCTAGCACCAGTGATTACATATTCAAAATAAATTCAAATACAATTCCACTTATATAAAATGTAAATAGAAATAAAGTATAGAGATGGAATTAGATCAGCGGTTGTATAGGGGCTGAGGATGGACAGAAGGGTTGAGAGGTGACTGCAAAGGAGTAAGAGTTTTTCCTTTTTGGAGTAAGAAAAATGCTCTAAAACTGATAGTGGTGATGAGATATGCATAACTGTGATTATACTAAAAGCCACTGATTGTATACTTTGGATGGATGGTATGGTATGTGAATATATCTCAATAAAACTGTTTTTCCAAAAATCAAACACTAAAGTAAAGAAAAATGGGATAAGGTCCTGTGTTGTGAAGTTCTACTAGATATTCTCCACTACACAGGAAATGGAGCGCTTGGAATGGTTAGCATTTATTCTGCGTGTAAGTAACTAAACACTGTCAGAAACCATCAATCATACCCACGCTGGCAGCATCTTTGCTGCCTTTCAAGACAAATTAAAAGCAACATCCCTAAGAAGTCATACTTCAATGTGATTAAAAATCAAACTAAGGCACATGAATCTAGGCAGTCCTGACCGTTCACCAGTCTGGTAAAGTAGTGAGCGCAGCTTCTTCGGCACAGGCAGCCTTGCTTCCCTCATCGTCAATAGTCCAAAGTTCTTGGTTTCGTTACTGCCACTAGGACGTGCCTCACAACGCTGCCTGCTGTTGAAGAAGTGCCAGTTCTACAAGTACTTCTCTGTTGGCTTAAGAAAAACATGTATTCCATTTGGCCCGTTCATAAGCACTAAAATTTGCAGTTAAATTACCAGCCTGTTTGAAAAGTGGGCAAGTGATTTAATCCTCAATTTTCTCATCCATGCACTGGGGATAAGAGGAGCTCCTGTGCAAGGGCATTCTGGGAATTTACTTGCCTGTAAAGAACTAGTGTTTAAAATTAGTCAAGGACTTGAATAGACATTTCTTTTAAAAAGGATAAAAATGTGGCATGTTCATACAATGGATATAACCTATACAATATTCCCTATAATGGAATATGATTGAGCCATAAAAAAAGAATGAAGTACTGATAAATATGCTATGACATGGGTGAGCCTTGAAATCATTATGCTAACTAAAAGCAGCCAGTCACAAAAGACCACATCTTCTATGATACTGTTTCTATAAAATGTCCAGAATAGACTATTATGGAGACAGTGATAAGGTAAGTGGTTGACTTAGGGCAAGGGAGCTTTGGGGGCAATGGGAACAGACACTCTTTCTGGGGTGACAGAAATGTTCTAAAGTTGATGGTGGTAATGACGACACAAGTCTGTGAATCACTAAAAACCAATGAATTGTACGCTCCAGTGGTGTTTTCACTGGATAGTACATGAAGTATATTGATAAAGCAGTGGAAGGAAGGAGAAAGGGAAAGAGGGAAGAAGGTTTCACTAAAAGGGAGTGAAACCAAACTATACAAGCATTTCCTCCATGTGATAGTAGCTGATTTCAAAGAAAGAGAGAGAGAGAGAGAGAGAAAGAAAAGCGGGCCTGTTCCTTCAAGGAAGATAATAGTTTTTTGACATCAAATCCAGAATTCAAGCAAAAATGAGAATTTTGGAAAACATGTGAATGCCACCATGAGTTTGACAGCCTTGCAAAACTTGAAGGCTTTACTGATGGGCTCAGTGGAGCTAAGTGATTCTTCAAAACTGTCTAATGAAACATACCAATAATTGGAAGATGATGTAACTCGGTGAAGCATTATTTTCAAATGACGAATAAATATGCTCCAAGGCTACGCATAGGAAAAGATCCATTCGTACCACGAAAGCCCAATGGATGCTAACATGTCAGTGTGAAGAGCTCATTGATAAGGGTTCAGATTCTGACAGCAACTATCATTTAAGAAACAACCACTCGTTGAGTCTGGGTGTACTGTCCAATAATAAAATCTTAATTGTCCACAAAGGCATCTCCCTTTTGCAAACGCATATTTGACTGGCACTGATTTTTTTCATGTATTTCAACCACAAATACATATTGCAAGAGACTGAATGCAGAAGCAGATACATATAAATCTAGCTGTCTTCTGTACACCAAGCATCAAAAAGATTTGCAAATATGGATTTTTTTTTTTTAAGATTTTAAAAATTTCTTTCTCCCACCCACCCCTTCTGCCCTCATTGTTTGCAATCCCTGTGTCTGTTCGTTGTGTGCTCACCTTCCTTTTTTTAGGAGGCACCAGAAACGGAACCTGGGGCCTCCTGTGTGGTAGGCAGGAGTTCAGTCGCCTGAGTCACATCCACTTCCCTACAAATATGGTACACAATGCTGGTCTTCTCAACAATAATTTCTTGTTTTAGGAATAGCATAAAAATGTTACTTAAGGATCATAAAAACAGTATTTTTTTGCTACCATGTAGTAGGTTCATTTTTGTTACGCTTTAATTTCTTCAGTTTTTTTAATACGGTATCAATAAACATTAAGGTGTTAACAAAAGCCTTCTAGGGTCCTCAATTTTTAAGAGTTGCAAGGAGTCCTAAGAATTGAAACTTGCAGGATCGGATCATCATCTCCAATATTTTGGCTGTGCGATGGTTTCAAGAAGCTATGGCGGGCCTTGTGCTTATGTCCATCACAGCAAGCACTTACGGACCTCAAAAAGAGAAGGCCGGGCTCTGGGACAAGGCTACCTAAATTTGAATCCAGCACAGTCATTTGCTAAATAATTGACCCTGGGCTGGTTACTCGTTCAGTCTGAGCCATAATTCCCCATCCATATGGTTGATTTGAGGATTCCTGAGAAAATGTTAACCTAGAGAAGGGCACAGCAGGGCATTAGGCAAGCACTGGTCGATGGCCCCGCCACTTCCACCACCCCTAAAGGGAGTCCAAGGCCAGGTACAGGGCAGGACACGGGGAGCAGGCCCAACGAGTCCACAGCTATACATCACTCATGTGCAAATGAGGCTTGGGCAAGGGCCAGCTGCTAAACTGGGACTTGAAGGACACTCACTGCACATGACACTGTTGTTGACCAGCAGTATCTTTTTTGATCTGGGAAAGAAAAAAAACCAAAAAAACCCTGATCCCTCATCCACATTATGCTGCCTGAAACAGAATGCACAGCTCTCTGGTTCTAGTACAACATAAAGCCTTGGGGGACTTGCAACCACGACTACCAACGCTGCTCCTCAGGATAACGCTCCCAAAGCCAGGCCCTGCCAATCCAAGAGGAGACCGTGAGGAGCTACGATGGAAGGTGGAGATGGAGCTGAAGAGGGAGGAGGGGGGCAGGTGCCAGCCAGAGCTCTGGCTGCTTTGTGGACCTCAGCACATAGACGACTGGCGAACATTCTGATCTGAGAAAGCAAGGGGGGAAAGTTTTCAAATATACGAAAATTTTAAAATGGAATCTAATTAACTTTGATTTGCAAACAGGGAGGTGGTTTTCAATGAATCCACATTCTGTAACCATCTCGTTGCTTCACAGCAGCAATGCACCAAAATGGCAAACAGAGCCCAAAAGTCAAACCGTGTGTTAAATGGGAAGAAAGGAGGGAGCAGGAGATTGCGCAAAGACGGCTGCGCCAAAGACAGGGTATAGTTTGTACTCAACAGCTCATTAATTTTAATTGTCGTGAGAACCTGCCAGTTTTACCCCTTTGAGTAATTATCTTTTGTCTTAATTTGCTTAGTTCTTGAGACAGGGTGACAAGGAGAAAGGGGAAAATATGCACTCTCACAGGGAAACACTAAACCGTGTGAACATGGGAGACAGAAAGAAAGTTAGCCCTCTAGTCTAACACTGTCCCTAATTAACAGTAATAATTGGACTAGTTTCTTTAAGGGGAGGGGAAAAAAGCATCCTGCACTTCGAGCCACCTTAGGAAATTGTATTGTACTCAGATACAAATGGCTTCACATTAACGAACAGAGACAAATATATTGATTTGTATACACATACTCTAAAAGTTAAATGGTCTTTAGACAAGTGTTTTCACATGACAGCAAGCAAAATCTTTAAGGCTAGTATTCTGAGTTACGGTCACTGCATGCCTGAAAAGTTTTGCTCCCAGGGAGGGCTACAAAACAAATGGGCAAGGAAAGTTATTTAAAAACACCTTTCACACAATCCTGCAATCACATGAAAGGGAAAGCTACTATTTCCAAAGGGGAAAATCATATTTATAACACTGGGAAGTCTATACTAAAACCAAGCTCCCCAAAATCTCTGCTCACATGTTTAGATCCCAGCGAGCTTCCTGGGTGAGACCCCCTGGCAGTCTGGGAAAAGGTCTTTTTAACGTGTGTGTGTGTGGGGGGGGGGGGGGTTCATTTGGTTTTGATTTCTACTTCCCCAGCTCACTACAGAGACAACAATCACCAAGCACATCTCTGCCTGAATTTCTGAAACTACAAACCAGCTGCCTCCCCTTATCTGTCCTCCCGTATTGTAACTAAAGTATATAAAGTGCTTCATGTTATTCAGAGAAAGGAATTATGCAAATATAAGAAAAGGCTGATCTTTTTAGGAGCTCCTTTCCTACTGAAATGCTGAAAAGATGCGTTTGAAAAAAAATGCCTTTTAAGCAGAGCTGATGAGACCAGCACATCAACTTCTGTGTCTCCTTGCCCTTCCCACAACCAGCCGCCCCTACCTTGCTAATTACTCGTGCTAATAAAGGCACCTTGTCTACATGCCAGGAGGCAATCCTTAAGGTTAAAGGAAATGACACCCTGGAACTGCTCACCGTCTGACCTGAGCTAATGGAGTTCTCAAGCCTTAACCTCCTTACAAGAAACGTGCGGACAAGAGCCAATACAGAAAGCCGGCCCCAGCGTTGGCCCGCACAGAAACCAAGGGATGAGGTGGACAGAAGGAACGCAGGGCCCCAAAGACTGGGCTGGACTGAGTCCCCAAATAACCCAAAGCAAGGCCCGCTCCCCTCCCCGCCGCCAAAAACAATGGAAGGGACACAAAAAGAAACCCTGTCATGCTGTGTGAGGGAGAGGAAGAGAAAGGCCCTTCGAGCTTCTGTTCTCCAGCCAGGTATTTCAACGGAAGCTTCATGTCATCACGAGGCGGCCCGACGGGAAAGGCAGACTCCTCAACTGGCTGGTTTTAAAGCCGTGTCACTGTAGAGAGCAGCGCTTGCTCCCTGGAGCCAGTTCAACTTGGAGTCACTGCTGCCTGAACACAATGGAATGCCTGCCAACCTGCCCCACGAGTTCAAGAGGGTGGAGTGCCACATATCTAAGTGCAGTCACCCGGTGTGCCCTGGGCCACCACTGCAGCCTCGGGGAAAACCAGGGACAGCCAGGAGCACAGCGGTGAGGGGACAAGCCTCCCGATATGGCACTCACGCGGAGCAGAAAGCCACACGGGTGCCCATGCACCTCCCTTCCAGTACCGTAAGCACGTTCTACTGCATTACATACGTGTCTTTGTGAAAAACTTACGAAGCTTCTACTGAGTGAAATCTCTGTCACACTGGTTATAAAATTGGGGACAGGGGTCTACACCTGGGGTTTCAAAAGCAAATTGAATTCTCCTCCTTTCTTTTTCTACATAAGTCTTAGAATTTTTTTTTTCAATCACAATTGTGGTTGCCACTGTCCTAAGATCTAAAAATGCTAATTATTATGTGCAATAGTATAAAATACCTAACAGGTGTGGGTATATTGCCACTTGAATATGCTTCTTACATCTGTTCCTAATAACTTAGGATACTTAAGTCTAAAGGGGCAGAAGGCCTTAAGGAGAAAATAAAGGCTGGGAAAACAGAAACACCAGAAATCAGGAAGCATGCTTTTATCCGTGAGAAAGGGTTTCTGGGCCCACGTGGTCCACAAAGAAACTGAGGCAAGGTTGAGCCTGAGGCCTGATAGGCCTGAGCAGGTGCACAGCTCGTGGGTTCTCGGGCATCCGCTCTCACCTAGGCTGGGGTGAGGGTGGCTTTAGGGGAGTGTGGGGGCAAATGCCCCACTGGGGAGGCAGCAGCAGGGCCAGGAAGGCCTCAAAGCACTACTCTCAAGGAACAAGACGCGTAAAAAACGACAGGTTACACTTCAAAAGGATAAGCACTAACTGACAACGTAAGAATGCATTTTGCAGTTTGGCATTTCATAAAACCCTATATCCAAGAGCATGAATTCTAAAAAGCCAACCACATCGAAAGTAAAAGATCAGACTTCTAGCCCACTTCCCGGTTTAACGAAGGAATCTATTCACCACACACTGGGAGAGAAATAGCTCCACAAAGTGAATCTTTCAAGGGTTAAATCGAAATGCATGTGATTTACACAATCAATTCACAAGTGAGAATATAGAATTATATATTTGGTAATTTTTCAGGATAAAAATCAGAGAAAACCACCGTAATAAGGATTGCAAGAATCTACAAATACGGTGGACACACTATTCTATCACACACACTCATATACTACCCACCCTCCAGCCAAAGAACAAATGATTTTCACTAATGTCTACAAGCACATTTTACAGGCTCAGGAAAGAGCAGCTAAAGCATGTTTCAAGATAGACCAGGTGAAGTGAGGTGACATATTAAATACCATGCAGTCTGGTGTTCAGCTTGATGACCCCATTTGCAGGGTGGGTTTGCCGATTATATGCAACAAAATGTATTAAACATTCCAAAAATCAACTGCATAACAACTTCTTCAGAACTGCAGAGGCATCGCACTTCTTCTTTAAAAGAAGAAAAAAAAAGGTCATGAGGACAAGGTCACTGGCAGGCTCAGGAACCACAACAGGACAATGTGCAAAGCACACATGTCACCTCAATTCAATGGTATTTGGTATGTCAGAGCAGTACAATTTAAGTTTAAAATACTTTCCCCACCCCAAAAACTAACTCTGTACCCATCTGAGGTCACTCTGTATCCCCCGTTCCCAAGCAACCCTAACTACTTTTGGAGCCAGCAAAGGGGGAAAACAGGCTCAAAGAGACCAAATGACACAAGGCAAGGATGATGTGCCTGACCCAGGAGCTTCTCTTCACCCACCAGGCTCCTCTCTTCTTAACCAGACTGTCCCTGAAATACATGTGAGTACTTCGCAGAAGATTATAAGAGCTTGGAGAGAGCCAAGAAGAGCCCTGGGCAGCTGTCCTAAATGAGTACACCCTAAGGTCCTACTGGGTCGTGGAGAACTAACACTCTGGGAATGTGAGAATAAACTGGGATATGATTATTATGCTAATACACAGGCTCCCAGAGAGCTTCTGGGACACTTGAAGCAGGTAAGGCTAGTACATGCCAGGCATCTGGAACATCCCAACTTTCTGGGATCCTCTTAGCAACACAAGGTTCTGTGCTTCCAGAGCTTTCCCATCACATGCTGGATTTATGACAACAGAAACAACCAACACATAAAATATGTACACAGTCTTTTCTACCAGTCACTAGTCGTTCTTAACTCATACTAACTCATTTAATTCCCCCTCCAACCGTGGAAATGGTATTCCTATTATCTCTCCTTTGAAGATAAGAAAATTAAACAGAAAGGTTGTCCAAGGTTGCAGCCCTAAGTGGGAAGACAGGTTCTACTTTCCATCATTAAGTCCAGTGGCTGCTAACACACAATGTCCCAAACAGGAAGAGGTGCGTGGTCAGGAACACACTGTTTTATCATCTGATTCTGCGTGCTCTTCAAATTCAAGCCCCTGTCTCATCTCCAGGAGTTCTGGGATATGCACTTGCCTTGACAGGAAAAATGGAGCTGCCAGAGATTATTAAAAGACAAAAGGGACAGTGATGAATATGTCTATTAATGCTGTCAGCTAGAGTGTGTCCCCTCACTGAGCATGGCTATGGGGGGACCCCAGGCCCTGCGGCCCTCACCTCCAACACCACCCCAGACAAAGAGGGGGCTGGACGGACCTGGGAAGCACAGAGCAGAAACGCAGTGAACGCGTTCACATGATTGCTTTTTGGCCCTCACACAACATGCCCTGGGTGTGAGTCCAAAAGCAATAAAATCATTCCAGCTGGGAGTCCAAACATGTTGTTTAAAAAGTCTTTTGAGAAATGACCCTCTTCAGATAGACGCACACCAAAAGGAATAATGGTCTCTGCTATTTATTCCGTTCTCACAAGCAGAGAGCACATCTTGAAGACTATACTCGGTGGCTGATTTAAGCAATTAACTTTCACCAAGTCTCCTGGGCAAAGGGTAACATGGATTCACAATTACAATTACAACAAGGAGGAAAAAACAAAGCCCAATTCGTTCCAAAATAATGCATTAATTCCCCTAGTCAGCCTCACCCCCACCGGAAAAAAAAAATCAATTATGAGAACTTTTCACAAAACAAGCCATTTCAAATGTCAACTTCCAATATAAACACCCACAAAGCAGTGTTTTGATTGTGCTGTTGTGCTTCTAAATAATGATTACCTTGGGCTCTATTATTAAGATCATCTGAGTATCTGGGAAAATGTGACGAGTCACTGAAATACAAGCTTGCTGGTGGCACGGCTAGTCCACCCCCGAGGATAACCTAAGCTTAGACGTTCTGGTGACACTGTCCACGTCACAGGGAAGTATGCAATCTAATAAACAAATCCATTCCCCTTAGGATGTTCAGTGAGAACATCCGGGCCCTGTTCACACGTTTGCTGATCTAATCAAAGCCCTGTCCAGGCACTCGGGGCTCTAGCAGGAGACTGCTGGGGTCGGAGCTCCTTTTCAAGGAAGGGTGCTGCCAGGCAGACCCAATTAGACACAGACTGAAGCTTCTTGA
The DNA here is from genome assembly GCF_030445035.2 of Dasypus novemcinctus. Lineage (NCBI taxonomy): Eukaryota > Metazoa > Chordata > Mammalia > Cingulata > Dasypodidae > Dasypus > Dasypus novemcinctus. The sequence goes on along the minus strand of NC_080694.1, from coordinate 47,876,310 downwards.
CACATGACACCCGGCCTAATCAAGGATGGCCAAAGCTCCTCCAGTAATTAAGTCATAGCTTTCCCCACTGCTCTGTGCATTTAGTTCCCAGCACTTCGGTGAGGGGGGATCCCGACAAACCACGACATCACAGTGCAGGCGGCACGGACTAGCGCCACTCTGGGGAAAGGCATGGTTTGCAATGGGGAGGTCACGGAAAAGCAGCTTGCTCTCCATGCTCTCTTGCAAAGTCGTGAGGACTTGCTTGACCACAAAATGATTATCCTCTCATCCAGGTTCTTCCTATTGGAAAATGTAACGCTTGCACATTTTTCACCGAAGTCAGCAGCCAAAAGGAAACAGACATCACCGGTCTCTGTATTTTACTTTTTGGAAAATGAGGGAGTAAAACGGAGGTGTGAGAAAGAAGGGGAGAGGCCTCCTCCTCCAGCCGCTCTTCCGTGCAGTCAGCACTTGCTTCAGTCTGAGGCTTGGCTCCGAAAGCACTGGATCGGGGCAGGGGGTGGGGGGGTGTGGGGGTGGGGGTGGGTGTGGGTGTGGGTGTGTGCGTGTGTGTGTGCACCAACAGGACACACTGTCAAGGGCTTCCCGTTGAACCAGGCATAGCAGTGCAGGGCTCACTCTGGGGATGGGACAAAATCAGTAGGCACCGCAAGGCTCTAGAACCTTCTACCACCCGTTGGTGGTTCTTAAGGAGGTAATCAGGCACCTGAGCCTTGCGGATCCAATCCAGCCTGGAGCTGTGCGCGCTCTCCGAGACAAGGATAGCCATTTCCTGAACCTAAGAAGGCTTCCGAGAACCCTGGGCAGAACAAGCCAAGCTCGAGGACACCTGAGGCAGCACCTGTGCCACAGGCCGGGGCAGAGCCATCCTGGGAAAGCCCAGGGCCCAGCGCTTTCCTCACACAGGTGATGATGGCCCCCCACCAAGGGCCTCTGTCCAACTTCAAGAGGAAACACCTGACCCAACACCTTCCATACCCCACCTGGAACTTTCTATTTCACGTGAACCCAAGGCAGGAATATTAGATCAAACATTGACACACACACTCCCTTTTACAAATTACGGGTACCATAATGAAATCCCACTACAAGGAACTCAGTGCACGATTAGCAGGAGAACAACTTTTAGCTCTGACAGGAATTGCTGCCAACATCTGATCTGTACTGAGTAAACATGAAACTGAGTTCTCAGGGATCCCTGCCTGACTATTCAAAGTATTTTAGCGTAAACCACTGGCGTGCTGGGATTTACTGTTGACATTCTGCAACTCATAATTTCATGGCAGGACAAAACAGTAAACAGATTTCCCTGTGAGGTGTAAGAGGGGAAGAAGCCAAAGCACAGATTTCTTTATGCTGGGACAGTAATGAATGACTGCTAATCTAGTCTCTATCCTGCGTGTTAGTTTTACCAAGTTTGGACGCTGAGCTTCAAATAGCACTGACTCCCCTCTCTGCTAGTGAAAACAGCAATGGCCTTTCCACCTTCAGGACTATTCTTATTCAATTAGTGCCTCTGGCCTGGGGACACTGAGCTACTGTGCTTACTCCCAAGCAGCACCAGCACTTGCTTTAATAAACTGCTGACCTCCTGTCTGTTTCCATGGCACCGGCAGGATAGAGAGGATCAGGCAGCACAGCAAACTAGAAAAAGGGAACCCAGGGTTTTTCAGAAATACCCACTGAACCAGAAGCTGAACTGGTCTTCTTCAAAGCTGATTTCTCTGTTTCAACAGAACTATCCTTCTCCCTGGGTCATTTCGAAGTGAAGGAGCCTTCCAAAGAGCATGTGTGTCCAGTTCTGAGCTGGGCTCCAACCGCTCCTCTGCCTCCGCTGGCTGCAGGGAAGCACTGCCATCCTGCGGGGTTTTACTCTCGGGCTACTGAAGACACTAAGGACGTGTGGCAACAGCACAACAGGAGACCGAGGAGAGCCGTGTCCCAGCCCAAAGCTTGTGGGGCCTGCCCAGCGGCACCCCGAAGCTGCTAAGGGGGAGCCGGCAGCAGCGCCTCGCTCCCTCACGGCCTCGACCCACCCCAACTCAGGGCCGACGACAGGAGGCGGCATCTCAAAGACCCGGATGCTTGCTGTTGGGTGAGGGGTGCGATGCGAGGCTTGAGACAAACCGTCCACTTCCTCCAAGTTAAAGAGGGGCACCACCTGCCCCGCCTACTTCAGAATGACAAGGTTGTAAACCCACAGAGATAACGTAGGAGAGAGCACACCAGAACAGAGGCGCACGCACTTCCCCACACTACCAAAGCCCGCAAAATTCATTAGTACTCAAAAATAACCGAGTAGTTTTAACCACCAGTGTTGTTTAAACAGGAAATGTTTAAAGTAGTAAAATCTCACAAAACAGGAGTCTGCCTGCGAGCGTACTTACATATACAGGTACACACACGACAAATAAGATAAATGCTCCTTTGACTCCTAACAGTGACAGAGGTCAGTGCAAAATTGTTGCCCTCACTCCTTCGAGGAGGAGAACGCAGCCAGTTCTCCACCTCCTTCAGACACCTTCCTGCAAATTGCTGCCAGAGCACCTGCCACATCAGGGCGATCCGGGACACACAGCAAGCTCACTTTTGACACCGTAAGGTGAATCTGACAACACTGTCCAGTGCACCCGAGTCTCTTCATCAACCTCAAAAGTCTGGAACAAGAACCGAGTTCATACCGCCAAACCACCACTGCAGTGAGAACACAAAGGTTTGAGCTGCCCAATCGACAAGACTGAGGAGTGCAAAGGTCTCATCACCCTACGATGACCGGGTGAAGACACTGTAAGGAATCCTTCTGGTATGATACTGATGAAATACATTTCTGTCACATGGATACCCAGAGACAAAGTGAAATGGGTCTGAGTCCATACTTATTTACTCTTAATTCTCTGAAGGCAAAAACAAAACGGGAAAACGAAATCCCCTCTCAGGGTTTAAATTCCAGTCCCATTTCTTGCGACATTCTCCGCTGGCTCCTCCGTGAGGACAAACCCCCAGCCTATTCGCAGTGGTTCTGTCTTCCTTCCCAGCACCTCCAACTCCCCAGACAGCGAAGTCCTCAAGCCCCCATCGCCTCCTCCCCTCACCCCGATTCTGGTGGCTGGACCCTGCCCGGCCAGCCGCTGCGCGCACCTGACTGCTCTCCCCCCAGAGCGCCCCCGCACTGGCCCCGCACTGGCCCCTGCACTGCCCCCCCGCACTGGCCCCCGCTGGGTCTTCTGGCATGCAGGAGCTCAGCAGCCTCCTGGCTGGAAGCCGCTCGCTAGTCATTTTCCCCTTTCATTTCAGACTCAACTCTGCTGCCAGAAGGAGTGTTCTGGATTTGCTCTATCTCATCCCATTTCTACATCTAAAATCCTCCACAGTCCCACAGTCTCTGCAAATAATTACCGATTAATTAATATTTGAATTCCTCTTCCTGATTGGCAGGGCTCCCTGTTATGAACGTGGCCCTCCCCAAACTGCATGCCCCACACAGGCACGGGGGAGGTGTGCCTCCCCCACCATCCCACACCAGGCAACAGGCCACCTCCACCGCCACGCGCCTCTTCTTCCTACAAAGGGGGTGGGCACCTCTACTGTCACGTGCCACCTAAATACAGCTGTGCAAGGGGCGGGACAGATGAGCCAGGAAGGAAAGCTACACGCAGAGATCCATCTACTCAGAGTTACGCTCAGACAGCTCCTGCCTGCCCCAAGCCTGTATTTTTCTCTTTGAGTCCAGAGAGACAAGCGGTAGCTCAGTGTACAGGCTTTGGGAACCAATTGGAAAATTTCCTTTGCCTCAATCACTGACAGACTGTACTGATTTTGTGCCATCAGTAAGCTGGGACTCTCAAATTCACAGGGCCTCTGCGAGTACCAAATGAGAGGTTAAAGCACCTGGGAGGAGCTCAACAGATGCGCCCTAGCATCTCCTCCACCCACTCTCCTTTTCTTTCCCCTACCCCATGCTATTTCAATGAGTTACCAAGTCTTCTCTGCTCTACACCTGCAGTTTTCTCCCTTTTATATTTCTAGCATATCCTCCCATTGCCTCGACTAATTCTCAGTTCCTTGTTATCTTTGGAGGTAATTGCCTACATTACAGAATTCCTGTTTCTTCTTCTTCTTCAAGCCATTTCTCTCTCTGCATAATCCTTGCTAGCTTACTCTTTTCAGAGCACAACTCCAATTAAGTTGCTTTCCTGTTCAAATACCACTAGGCACTTTTCTATGGTCAACTCATTTAAACAGTTTCCTTTCGCTGAAAGCCAACATTTTGCTCCATTCTGCCTCCTCCTCTTCCTCTACTCTATAATAATTCAGGGGGGAGGGAAAGGGGGACTTCAGTATACTTTATATGTTGATTTTCTTGATTCCACATGATGGGATCTTCTTTCTACACGTTCCTCACCTGCTGCAGACACATTAATAACTAAAAGTTCATCTCAAAGTGAGCCTCACCCCCAAAACTTGAGGTCCACTAGGAACCTCAAAATGTGACCTTATTTGCTAACAGGGTCTTTGCAGATTTAATTAAGGTAAGGATGGGTGGATATCATATTGGATTTAGGGTAGGCTCTAAATCCACGGAGGGTTCCTTACAAGAGGCAGAAAGGAGCGGAGAGAGAAGGAAGAGAGAAGCCACAGCCAGGACCAACCAGAAGCTGAAGGGGCCAGGAAGAGGCCCACCCAATGCTTCTGGAAGGAGCGCAGCCCTGCCAACAACCTAGGTTCGGACTCCAGCCACCAGGACGGTGAGATGGTTGTTTAACCACCAGCCTGTGGTCAGATGTTATGACAGCCCTAGGAAATGAATATACCATTTAGAAGTGCTCTCTTCCTCCTGATTCCTGCTATCTGCCGCTTTTATGAAATTTATCAGTCGCCACCCTAAGAACATTCATATTCATATCAACAACCTGCTCGTCTAGAACACCCTTGACTGTGCTGTGCTACGCTCCTCTCTGAGCCCTTGAAGTCCCGGGCATTTGGAGTAATTTCCAGAACTAGCTTTGCCACTAGCCAGCCACGCCGCCTTTGCCCCTTCACGTCCGGCCTCTGCCAGCTCTCTCGCCTAAGCTCGGGGCCGTGTCACTTCCGACGTGAATCCCGTGGTGGACCTACCGTGCCCGTTGGGAACATGCTTGTGGGTTTTTCCTTTCCTGGGGGTTGACTGGCATGAAGATGAAGCATTACTGGTGGCTGCCTTGACGTCTTCCGTCTCGTCATCTTCCTCTTCGACGTCCTCCTCATCCTGAGAGCTTCCGAAATATACCATGCTGTTGGGTAGCGCAGGAGAACCTGGTGGGTTGAAAGACGATGGCTCATGAGCACGGGCCTCATCCTCACCCCGTCCACAGGCAGCACACTCAACGGAGACCTCACGCCTTACACAACGCTGGCCATCTCGACTGGCACTTCCAATTCATTTTTCAAATATCCCCCAGGAAATACACTCCATTTATGTCCTTAAACAGGTTTCAAGCAAAATCCCACAAGAGGGGGAGGTACTATTCACCAAAAATGAAATCAAAATTTAAAAAATCTCATTGGAGTAGTCTTGAGGTTTAAATTGAGTAAGAAAAACAATTAAAATAACACCTACCCACATTGTCTAGGAAAAATGGGTTGAGCATTTAATTCACTAGACTTTAAAAATAAAAATTTAAAGGTGATAGCAGAGACAATCACAAAGAAGTAATTGGTAGCAACAGAATATAACATGTCCTCACTTCTATTAACAAAGGGTAAAAGACAGACCTAGATTCCCAATAAGTCACATGGAAGCTACTTCAACATTCTGATTAGGTTAAGAGCATGTAAAATTACTAAAAATAAAATCCTGCATAACTCTAAAGAAAAGAGCTAGACTGAAATAAACAAGAAAACAAAATATAAGAAATCAGACCGCTCAATGCTTTTATATCTTTACTTCCCCATCCCCCAAATGTTTTCATTTCTGAGTTAATATAAAGCAAAAATACCAAACTAAGGTCCAAAGCATAAAGAAGCACAGTATTTTACTTCCTTATCAAACAGAATGGCAATTCAGAAAGAGCTGCAGTCAAGTAATTAGTATTGTTTGGGACAAGGGACTGCTAAAATCCAAAGATAATCCCCCAAATTAATTTTTGGCAACAACTTCAGTCTTCTGTCCCATTAAGCATTTTAAGAGAGCTACTACCAAGTAACAGGACTAATAAATGAGAGATTCATTTCTTCTCTTGCCCACTTTCCCATGAATGAGCTTGAGTAACGTCAACAAAGATAAAAGAAATTAATTTGCTGCTCCAACCAACATCAGCACAACCACCAAAAGGAGATCTCAAATATCCAACACAAGGGTTAAAAATGAAACTGCTGTCCCGCTTCAGAAACGCATGTTCTGAAAGGAGGAGATGGAGCAGAAATGGCAGATTAAATGCCTGTCTCCAAAAATGCAAAAATGCCAAGGTATACCCTTCAGTCTCCTTTCCCCTTTGATTTAGTTCTCTCAGGAACTACCAATATTCCCAAGCCCCAAAAGATAATGGATGGAAATGAAAATCAACAGGGATACAGAGAGCCAAGGGACCACCAGTAGACAAAAGAAATGGACACAGTCTGACAAAAGCAATTGCCCTTCGATTTTTTTTGCTTGATCATTTTCATTTGGAAGTAGGTTCTCAAAAGTAGGAAGGCCCTAAAAGTGACCTAAGACTTTGGGGAAAATCATTTAGCCAAATAGGAGTTGAAATTTTAAAAAGAGAAGGAAATACCTAGCCAATGGAGGAGCATAATATACTCTTATTGTAAGTGGTCTTACAATTAGCATAAGACTGGCTGGGAAAAGGGGAGACAGCTTCTTAATCAGGGGTTTTCAGTTGGGAACCAACTTTCACAGCTATATACAAGGTACTTCCACAGCCAAATGTAAACAATGTTGATCCCTCCCCTCCTTCCTCAATCTAAATCTGCTGAGTCCTTAAGAAGAGGCAGGAGAAATTCTACTGCAGCACTCAAAAGGATGTTCAAATCACGTTTCCACAGATCCGATTCATGCTGGCAAGGAACTGACAAACCGAACATGTTACAGTCTGTTGATCAGACTATAATGGTGACCTTCAACACTTGGACGTTTCAGACAAAGCCGTGAAGTTTCCCTTTTCTGCAAAATGAGAGGGAACAGGTTTATCATCTCTTAAAGTTCTTTTCAGATCAAAATACCTATGCTGAATTTCTTTCAAAGAGAAGCCTTCCTATACTGTATTTTCAATTGACTGACAAGTGCTTGAAATCAGAAAGCATGTCTGTTATTAAAAAGGACAGCTGTTTGGTGTAGATACTACGGTGACTTCTGCGGGTGACGCTGCCATTTGTTATGGTTAAGAGTGTGTATGTAGGCAGGTGAGTCGTTGCACCTCTCGCCTTGCTCAATGGAGGCCATTGGGGGCAGTGTAAAAATAAGGGGAAAGAATTCTCTGATAAAAATATTGTGTGTTACAAAGTGAAACTGGTAAAATCCACATGGAACACATAAGAAATAGGCAAGGAACTAACTTCCATGGACAGAATCTGCTGAGGTTTAAAAAAAACTCATTCCTTACATAAGTAGCACAAAGCAACTACCATATTCCTTGCACTCGATTTTAAGAGACTGTGTGAACATTAAGTTTATGTTTTAAGGAAACGAAATGGAGAAAATGTCTAGAAGCTCTGTCCACCATCCAGCATTCGTTAACACCCTAAAGAAACCTTACAAGGTAATTTATCTACAAAACAACAACAAAACCTTATAAATGGATATGTCTTAATGGTTTCTCAGCAAATATAAACTACTCTAACTTGCTAATTATTCTAAATGAAAGAGATTAATACAAAAAGAAGAACTATGAGGAGTCGGGGAGGGAATAGCTCTGAATTCCAAGTCTTCTGATGGACCTCACTGTGCAAGGAGAGGATAAAAGCAGATTGCCCGCATCCTGAAAGGTGATTTTGGTTTTATTCAGATTGACATATTGGCGTAAACGAAGCATCAATAAAAGAAAAATAGCAGTGGTACCTTCTCAAACCAGAGGTTGAAGAGAAGAGCTACTATGAAGGAGGACAACTTCTACATCAGAACCCAGGAACAGTGGGTTTCAGATGGGAAGGTCACTTGACAACTACCAGTGGCATGAAGACTACTTCTCCCTTCTGACTGATCTCCTTCATCGAGGACGACATCCTTTACCCCTCAGCCTGCAGAGGGGCATCGTTCTCCAAGAAGTCACTGCCAACCGTTACCTACGCTTGACTGGCAGTGATCACCAACAACGACCATGTGCCCTAGAAGGAACAGACCTCCAGAATCTTGCTGGGTAAGATCATCTTGTATTTCACACTAAAGTGAAAATGATCAAGGATGATAAAGAAATACCTAGAAAGCGGCTCTATAACAACCTCAAATACAAGCAGCAAAAAGCATCTTTGAAACCAAATAAAGTTAAGACATTTATAGAGCACATATTTATTTCCTTGTAATTTGCATACAAGCTTGTTTATCTACTTTATAAACAAGTTTAAAAGAAGAGAAATCTGCTAGATGCACCCGCAAGATAAAGGAAAGCAAAATACTAGCAAACCAAATCCAACAGCACATTAAAAGAATTATACACGATGAATTTTAAAAGTGTATTTACCATAGAGTTTTATATCAAAATTACAGCAGATTTTCTCTCCCAATTATTCAAGTGCATTAGCAAATGTGAGAAAAATCTGAACTTGGATCAGATAAGAGGAATCGGGAGTACAGGACGCATCTGCGCTTTGCCAAAGCCGTATTTCATTACTTTTCAAAATTAGCTGGCAATGTCTCCACAATATTTACTGAAGCGCAAACCAAATGTTTTCATCTGGACAAAAATCAAACTGTGGTATGTTACAACCACAAGAGAAATGATTTTAATCCAAAAGCTTGCTCTCTCTAATTTGGGCTGTGGTTTCTATAAAGTTGGATTCTTCTGCATGAATCATGCACACAGACAAGCCCTCCTTCCCATTTTCTTCCCTCCCCCGAGCAGTTCTTTATTTTAACAAGTCCAACACAGCTCAGCTCTTATTTTGGAAAGACCCTGAAGGGATTCCCTACATACTGTCATTTAGCCGAGGAGTCAAATTCTGTAGTTTGACCCAATAAACATGGGGCTGGCCCACTCAGTCGGTTATTTCCAGGGATTTATTTTCAGGATACACAGACAGAATGAAAGGCAATCAGCCCACAGTATCGTATTAAATTTAAAACAAAACTTCCAACTGGGGAGAGGGACAGAGTGTAGTTAGGGGAGGGGAAGAGCTCCATCCTTTGAAACTGTCAAGGCTGGGAGGAAAGCATTTGAGAGCCTGCTTTCGTTCATTCATCCCATTATACACCAGGTACTCTCCCAGGCACTAGAGGCAGACCAGACCAGATACCCACACCGCCTCGCCACACAGCTAGATAAAGTTCCCTGAGGGACAACCGTGAAACAGGGCCACTCCTGCTCCTTCCAGGTCTGCTTTTACCCCTCAAAAGAGAATTTACAACAAGATATCCCAAATTTCATTATTTCCATAGTGCCTTAAAATTATCTGCCATATCCTGGTGTCCTAGGTGCTATTGTTTTATTTTCTTTAAATGAATGCATGCTCGTTAGAATTTTTTATTGTTTGTCCCAAAGGTGGTAACTTAAATTACCATAAAAATAGTGTTTATCTGAAAATATCTAAATTATCTAAAATGCTCCAGAAATCAAAGTGTTCACCGGACATTGTTACTGGCACCACCAGTGAGAGGCACAGGGAGCAGACTTGGGGAAACAGCTCTCCAGGGCAAGACCAACGGCAAAGGGAAGCGCTGCTTTCTTATGAGGAACAGACTCCTTGAAGCCGGGTCGGCAACTGATCTTTTAATTTGAGCCCATCCAGCCAGGACACCAACTGCTGACAAGGACACTGCACGGCATCCAAAAGGACAAGATCATACTTCAGATTTAGTAGTCACTTACTTGCCATGAGATTAGGAGTGGTCTTTCTGATAGCGACCGTTAGGACCCCAAAGGCTGACAGGCAATGTGTGCCCAAGCCCTCTCCACGCTGCTCGCACTGGAGTGCCATCACTAGGCTATAGCACGGATCCCAAGACAAAAGCAATGCTGAGCTATAAAAGCAGACAGTCGTTCGCTTTATTCCTCTTTATTTACTGCCATTCTATTTACTTCCCATCTGCTTCCCTCAATGGGAAAATGAGTAGACTGGTGACAAGAATGTAAGGGGATGGAGAAAAGTCAGCTGCATGCAGAGGTTCAGGTTCAGGAGTGAGTGAGAGAGTCATGCCCCGTGAGGGCTGGCAAACTTCAGCCCTGGGAAGAGAGAGAGATGAAGCAGGGACGCCTTGCCCCACAGGCTGCCTTTCTTCCTTATGTTCCAAGCTTGGGGACCCCTGTTCCCACATCAGGAAACACCCCCATATTCAGGCTCGTCTACTATCTACAAGGAACCTGCCATGGGGGACTCAGAAAAGAGAGCTCCACGGACAACATACCACTCTCCTCCCTGTCAATGTCAACTTCACCTCATATCCTTGTAATTAAAAGCTAGAACACATCTGTGGCAGTTTGATATGGTTATGAATTCCAAAAATAGATACTGGATTATGTTTGTAATCTGATCTGTACCTGGTCATGACCGAGTTATGATTAGGGCATTGAGTCCCCACCCACCAAAGGGTGGGGACTCACAGATAAAAATCATGGCAAAGGACAGAGCTGAGGGTTTCTGATGTTGGAGTCTGATGAAGACTTAAGCTGGAGCCCCAGGAAGTCAGCACACAGAGGAAAGAGAAGCCAGCCCCAGGAAGAGAGGAACCTTGAATCCAGAGAAAAGCAAGCCACAGGAACGTAGGAACCCAGGAAGCCTGAACCCTCGCAGACATCAGCAGCCATTGTGCTCCAAATAGACTTTGGTGAGGTAAGTGACTTATGCTTATGGCCTGGTATCTGTAAGCTCCTACCCCAAATAAAGACCCTTTATAAAAGCCAACCAATTTCTAGTATTTTGTATCAGCACCCCTTTGGCTGGCTAATACAACATCCTACAGTCTTTTCCATGTTGTTTTCTGTGCACTTGGCTTAAAACATAAGTAAATACCTTTCAAATCAAATACAGTAAGGTCTCTGGATTGCAACTGAAGACACACATCATACCGTCTAGTAGCCACGATGGCACACAGCCTACATTACACCTCCAACCACCAGGGCAACCAGGCAGAGGGAATTCCATCAAGTTTAGAAGGGGAAATAAGTCAGGAAAGAAGCATGATCAAGGTCACATAGCCAGGAAGCGGCTGTGGCTCAAGTGATAAGACCAACACCTACCATATATCCCTGGGACCTCCTGGTGAAAAAGAAGAAGAGAAAGCGTGCCTGTGCGGTGAGCCAGTACCCATGTGGTGAGTCAAGTGCCCGTGCAAGTGCCCCCACAAGAGAGTCATGCAGCAAGATGACAACACAACAAACGAGAGATGAAGGGGAGAGCAAAGCAAAGCACAGCAGAGACCAGGAACTGAGGTGGCGCAATTGACAGGGAACCTCTCTCCACATCAGAGGTCCCCAAGATCGAATCCCTCTAGAGGAGAAAGATAAGAAGACAAAAAAAGAGATATAGATACAGGAGATCACACAGCAAATAAACAGCAGGGTAGGGGTGGAAGCAGGGTGGAATAAATAAATCTTAAAAAGAAAAAAGAGGGAAACGGACTTTGGCCCAGTGGTTAGGGCGTCCGTCTACCATATGGGAGGTCCTACCATATGGGAGGTCCGCGGTTCAAACCCCGGGCCTCCTTGACCCGTGTGAAGCTGGCCATGCGCAGCGCTGATGCGCGCAAGGAGTGCCGTGCCACGCAAGGGTGTCCCCCGCGTGGGGAAGCCCCACGCGCAAGGAGTGCACCCATAAGGAGAGCCGCCCAGCGTGAAAAGAACGAGCAGCCTGCCCAGGAATGGCGCCGCCCACACTTCCCGTGCCGCTGACAACAACAGAAGCGGACAAAGAAACAAGACGCAGCAAATAGACACCAAGAACAGACAACGGGGGGGGGGGGGGGGGGGGGGTTAAATAAATAAATAAATCTTTAAAAAAAAAAAAAAAAAAAAAGGTTGCACAGCCATGATTTGAACACCCAAAGTCTGTGCTTTGCTTCCACAAGTTACTCAAATCCTCATGGAGACGCCAGGCAGAGGCATGACATCCAAGCAGCCGTTAAGTTGCTCCAAAGAAGAGAGGATCAGGGATCAGAGAGGATCGTCCCGTCTACTTTCTCTAACTGGATCTCAGAAAGGACATGAAATGTCAAGGGAATCTCTAAAAACTAAGGGGATGGGACAGAGAAGAATGAGAACTACCCTGGAATCCGGGCCAACAGCCTGTGGCAGGCAAAAGGGAACCTGCTTTATCCTCCGGGAGGGCAAAGCATGGTCAGAGGCCAGCTGGCCCAGACAGCGCTGGAGCAGGGCCAATCCCTGGGAGCACAATGTGTCAATCTTCATGATCAAGGTCACAGAGCAATTAAGACCGATCCATCCCTCCTTCCTCTCCTCAAAGCTGAAGCATTCCATTGTTTCATATTTCTTCATAACTAGCCTGATAAACTGCCCTAGCAAATAAATGGCTTATTCAGCAGAACTGAGCCAAGTAACACAGACACCAGAAGAAACCCAAGCAGGAGTGCGCCTGCTGAAACCCTCAGGACGTATCAGGATTACTCCTCTCAGAGACTAAAATGAAGACCTCTCAGACGGGCCCATCAAAAACAAGGTCGTACACCTCAGCAGCAGCGTGCTTTCCTCCCTATAGGGTTTATAACGTAAAGTTATTCCCGTTTTGCTGGAGGAAGTACATTACTAGCACCATAATGCTCCTTGCAATTGGAGGAATATTTAATTGCTTTCTAGCAAGTTAATTCCCTCTAAATCACCCTAGGCATCTGCGTTTGCCCTACTTAGAACTCACTGCCCCAAAAAACCCAAGGCCAGTAGCACCACATCAAAAAAGGCACTCCTCCCCAACAAGGCTGAAAACACCCTCACAGAAATCCCTGCAGGTGGCTTCTCTTCTAAAGCTCTGCTCTATTCCACTCAAGTGTTCCTCCAAAACCACTTCCAAATCAAACCTCTCCCCCCCCCAACACTGTGGGCGCTAACCTCCCTGGGGACTTACTAACGCATGAATACCTTGGGCCGGTCCCCACCCATTAGCTTTAGTTCCAGGCCCTGGCAAGGTGTGCTGGAGACGCCAGAATACCCATTTTACAGATGAGACTGCCCGGCTGCACCAATGACCTGCTAGGTGGGAACCTGCAGTCTCCCCCGGCCCCCACAGAGCCGCTGCGCTCTCTCTCTAAACTCCTGGGCAGAGCATGTCACCTCTCTGATGAAGAGCCGGGATGGTAGTAGCTCACTATCTAGCTCAGAGCCTACAGAACCTGACATCTCCTCCAGGCCACCCCAACACCAAGGAGTGAGCCCCCCACACCTTCACAGGGGCTTCTGCGGAACTCCTGCCCAGCCCCCCCTTTCTGAAGTGGATGGTAACAACTCACCCTGGAAAACCCAACTCAAAAGCCACTTCACTTCCTCCTGGCAGCCCCCCCAGAGAGCCCGAGTGCTATAGAGCAGCCTGGCTCCCCGGGGCACCTCCCACCCTACCTCACCTGCCGCACGTGCTGCTTTCCTCTTTCCAACCTCAGGGTCTAGCAATTACAGAGGATTCCATACGGGTGTGCTGCAGACATGGGTAACGAGTGGCAGCCAGTCAGGTGGGCTCCACGATGGCTGGCGGTAAGGACCTGGGCCAGGGAGGCTCCAAAAGGCTCTCTTCACCTGGCAGAACGGTGACACCCACTACCGACAGGAAACCGGACTGGGAGGAGGGGTACAGGTTTCAGGAATCCCCTCCAGGAATTTCCCGGAAAGGGAAAGATGTAAATAAGAGAATCACTTAACCCGCCAGGGCTCTGCTGCGTTAAGCTTTCTAATCTGCTAATAATCATCATCGGAACAAAGAGATGAAGACAGAACTCATTAAGAAGAACGATCCTTGTGACAGAAAATGCAGCGATGGTAAGACAGCCGGCACATGGCACATACGCTCCTCCCCACGTGTACCAGCCAAAGATACTAATTATGCCTCTGGTAAGAGACATGTGGACCCTTTCAAAGCAGCTATTTAAAGATAAATACGCGGCAGGCAAACACTTCAGGCGCTATTCATTCCATTCTCCTTCCTTTAGAAACTGCAGGTCATGATATTAAATAGGAAAAGCACAGAGCCTTGCCAAACTTATCTGCTGGGTCTCCCAGAGCCTTAAAACAGATTTCGAAACCTCTAAGGCTTTTTAATCCTGAATGACTGGCTGGCATGTTTACATATATGCACTAATCCCAGTATTAAACGTAAGAGCATTTGTCCGCCGCCCGCGCCTGGTTTTCGCTGCCGGTCCTTAAGGGGGTGGACTGCAGGGGAAAGGCGGTGTCCTGGGCTCTCTCCTGTCACCCCAGGATTACCAGCATGGTGTACAGCACTCCATTCCCGCCTCACCCGCCCCCACATCCCAAATTAGAGCCGTGACTATTAAAGGTAATAACGGGGGACAGGAGGGAAGAATGACTTGCAATCCTTGGCAACAAACGTCACTTCCAGGTCTTTGATTTGACTCCATTATTTTTGCAGCCCAACTTTCTTCCCTATAAATAATGCACTTATTAAAGACAGCCTTCCTTGGCCCCAACAGGGCCCACTGTCACCCCAAGGTGATGGACTCACACTGGGCTCTTTATGCTGAACATTAGGTCTGGGCTCTGACAAGCTCTATTTGGTTTGGAATCAGCACGGAAAAAGAAAAAATAGATTTAGTATGCAAGTTTAAGAAAGGTAATCGGATTCCCAACATCAGCTTAGCCTGAAAAGATGAGGCAAAGATTTAACTGAAGATATGCATCATCTGCAGTTGTTATCAAAAAGTGAGCAATATAACTAAATGTAAATAAAGAATTAGATAAATAAATTATGAGGCGTCTACAAAATGGAACACTGTTAAACTACTAAAATGATATGACAGGCATTATGCAATACTATTAAGCAGGAAAACCAGTTTGCAAACATGAAAAAAAGTATAATGCAATACCCATTGGGGGAGGGGAGAAAAGGGATATGTATAATAGATGCACACAGAAGATTTAGTAAGATATGCGCAAAGGACTTAGTTAACAGAGATTGCCTCTGGGAGATGGAATGGAGAGTACTTTTGCTTACTTATCTCTTCTGATAGTCTCAGGAGGAACATAAAATACAGTAAATAAGATTTTTTAAAATTTAATTTTAATATCTTAATTTTATTAATATAAAATTCAAAGAAAAGTATTCAGTACCACAGCAGAGATCATCTCTCCAACTATTCTAGATTTCAAAAAGAGTTTAAACTACCCCAAGCAATCCACATATTAAAATATGTCGTCAAAGGTCACCAAATCCACCATGTTTCCAGAGGCATAATCATAAATATCACAGGAATCATCTATCATTTTGGACTTTTTAGTACTGGATCAGATACACACACCTGACACCAAAAAAATATTTTTTTTTTTTGAAAAGTTAAAGATAACTCATTAGAAAAAAAAATAATCAGCTCTAAAAGGTATAAAAGGAATCATAAGAAAGTGAAATGCTCAGTCACACCTTTACTATTTTTCAGCTAAACAGAACAAAACAAAGAACAACAACAACAACAAAAATACAATTTTTATTGCCTGGCACGTTGATATAGGAATCAATTTCCAAGACTCAGAGCATTTTTCCAAAAGTGCTTTAAATATCTTCTAGGTTTCACATATATTATAACCCTTTTGACACCATTTGACACCACAAAGAAGTAAATTGTACCTATGAAAAAAAGACGTATGTCTAGGGTCTTAAGAGTCTTTTCTACTTACAGCCATCCTCTGGTGTGTTTCTCCATTTCTCTACTTTTGGGACCTGAAAATGGGAGTCATGCCCACTCCAAAGACTGTCCTAAATAAACTCCATAATCAACAGACCAATTTTCTGATATCCTAATGGAACGGGATCAGAGAATTTTCTGGAAACTCCAGACCTATTATTTCACGATTCACATTAAGCAAACTGCCCACAGTAATTCCAGACATTACAATTCCTTTCCTAAAAGACAACAGTCACAACAGCTATGTCATGGCATCCCTTTTAAAAACTTTGGATCCAACTGCATTAAAAAGCCATACGTGATGAAGAGATGGCTACCACACACCTTGAACACCTGAGCCCAGGCTACCGCTGCCGACGCGTCACAGCTCTTCTCAGACTTTTCTTCTGAGCACGTGCCTGTCTCCTCCTTTCACCCTTCACAGTCAAATCAACACCAGATTCTTTCACACTTTCCTTCCCACCTTCACACTCAAAACCCAGGATCACTAGTATCTTTCAGCAAGAAGCTAGGTGAAAACTAAAAGAGATCAATTAGTGGGAGACCTACTTTCATCCAGGCTGAGCAATCCACAGCTGCAAGAAAATTTCTAGCAGAAATATAATTATTCTACTTCTGCAGGTCTTGAGAACTCCAGGGACTTCAAACATAAACTCAGCACTCCGTTTTCCCTTCCCTAAAAAGTGAGTGAAAGCCAATGCAGAGCACGGGAGGGAGTGAAGGACGACTGCAGTGGGCCGAACGGAGTGAGGGGGTGTCCACATAAGGGGAGTCCCTGAGGCTTATCAGAGCCAAAGGCCGTGACAAGTTTCCACATGGGAAAGGGGTGGCAGCAGAGACGGAAGACAAAAGACTACTCAAATAAATACCTTAAAATGATGTCTAGGTTTTTCGCTGTCCAATATAAAAAGGAAGGAAACCAGAATGACACTTTAGGCGCTAAATCGGAACTGGAAGTACTGGCATTAACTCGTGGATTAAATACCCAGAGACATAGGTATACTTACAGGTACAACAAATGGGCATGCACACGGAGGTACACGCACCTCTGTACTGAGAGCACCAGGGAAAATGACCCCGATAGCCACAAGGACACAGATCCTAAGCTTCTAAACAGTACTTTTCATTAAAAAGAACCAGGGCTCCCTGAAGAAATGGTGAGCCCATGGCTGAGAGAGGGAAAGTGTAAGGAGTTCAAACACGCTGCTGTATCAGGGAACAAGGCTGATAAAAGGACAGGGGTATATCAGGAGGGTAAAGAAGCCAGCCTGAAGGGACTCCACTGGTAAAAACTGGAACAATCTGAGCATCAAAATAAACAATGATACTAAAAGATTATCACCCTCTGAATAAAACAGGAAAGGAGTCCCATTTTGACTAAAATAGGAAATGAATCATACTCATACCAAAAAATTGAATAAATCAACTTTGATGAGAAGTGAGATGATTATGCAGTTTCAAAGCACCTCCCAACAAAATACTTCTGAATTACCATAGTGGAAAGAATAACTTCACAATGGAGAAGCCTGACGGATGCAAGTCAATCAGCGTGAACATCAACTGGGGACAGGGTGAAACTGTGGTTCAACCAACAGGATGTGGTGAGAAGAATGAAGGACATTCCTGCCGAAACTGCAAAACCTGAATCGAATCGACAAGACTGAGGAAACCCGAATGGAGGGATACTCTACAAAATAACTGGCCTGTAATCTTCCAAAGACAAAGAAAGGCTGAGCAGATTAAAGAGCAAATCCAATTTCAGACTCTGAACTGGATCCTTATTCTCTCAATTTAGACATTACTGGAACATGTGAAGCGATCTGAAACGGGGTGTGAGGAGTCCACGAGAGTCATGTATCAAGCTCGTTGCTGGAGAATGCCTTTAATTGAAGAAAATGCACTAATATACTGAAGGGTGATAGGATGCCTTTAAATAGGTTCATGAAAAAGGACTAAATTCTTTGTATTATGCTTCCACTTACCTTTAACATTCTATATGCATAAATAAAAAAGTAGTCCTGAACTCAAGTCAAGACCCCCCCACAAATGACCAACTGCCTATTCACCTTCTCTCAATGAACCTCAAAATACCTCGACAAATTATTGCTTTCTAAGTCTCATCTTTTTCACCAAAGGAGGCTTCATAATTTGTGCTGTTCTCACAGTGCTGTTTAAAAAAAAAAAAAAAGGATCCTCCAGAAAACACTTTGCCAAGTAAGACCACTTAAATCCAAATTAACTACAAAATAGTCTGTCAAGGGAGGGGGGTTACAAGTAAAATGAAAAAGGAGGGAGAAATACTAAGATTCCTAGAGCCAGCTTCAAGACCACGCGGATTAAGGCACCCCACTCAGCTGGAATTCTCCATCAAGCCAGGCTGGAGAACGGGAAGACGTGTGGCAGAGACCAAGGCTAACATCTCTTCCATGGGTACGACTTTATTCCCTTTTCTTTTAACCAGACTGGTAACACAGTCTTACCTCGAAGACAGAGAAAGGTAAGAAAATCTTCTGTCTTAGGCTTCCTTTTAGAGAGGTCAGAAATTTGAGTAGCTGGAGGGGGTAGCAATGGCTCCACTATCTTTACTGGAGTTGTGCTGGGACTATTCGGCTGAGATTGAGCAAACTTCCTTTGTGCTTGCAGCCTGGGCCTGTAAAAACAAACAAAAAATAAATATATTAGACAGCAATCAGAAAATGCCAACTTATGTACATCAATAAAATCATAACACAAAAGGGGAAAAAGATTGTCTTTCAAGCAAAGTTTCTTTCTAATTAAGGTTTTCTATCTCTCGCACTCTCATAAACTACAGGCCTGCTTTAAAGTGCAATAAATTTGGTTAAATGGGGGGAAGCAGACTTGGCCCAGTGGATAGGGCATCCGTCTACCACATGGGAGGTCCGCGGTTCAAACCCAGGGGCTCTTTGATCCGTGTGAAGCTGGCCCATACACAGCGCTGATGTGCACAAGGAGTGCCATGCCACACAGGGGTGCCCCCATGTAGGGGAGCCCCATGCACAAGGAGTGCACCCTGTAAGGAAAGCCGCCCAGCACGAAAGAAAGTGCAGCCTGCCCAGAAGCGGCACCACACACACGGAGAGCTGACACAAGACAACGCAACAAAAAGAAACACAGATTCCCATGCCGCTGACAACAAGAGAAGCAGACAAAGAAGAATATGCAGCAAATGGGCACAGAGAACAGACAACAGGGGCAGGGGAGAGGGAAGGAGAGAGAAATAAATTAAAAATTGAATTTGGTTAAATGGCTGTATTTTATACACTGGTAGGAAATATGCACCAAGAAAGCATGGGTATGTGTGGGTACAAGTACATGCCCACACAAAAACTACATGTGTGCCCTTGTAATATTAAAACCACAGAGTTTGATCACATGAGATTATAACGTTTTTGTACTTTTAGTTCAGCCCACCAAAATTACAAAGAACAATCACACTACCATATTTTAGATAGCATTCTTTGCTTTAATCTGCTACTGTCACAAACACGTGCACAATTTTGTTTATATTGGTTCGTACGCTCAGTCCACCCTTGACGCGTACCCATCACGGTCTTAGTCTTATTCTCTAGATTTTGGCTGACCTGCCTCCATTTGCATCCAACTCTAATTCAGCCACTAAAATATGCTAAATTGTGGTACAGTGAAAAATATGTCTTTCTACTGTCTCTTCCACAAATTATATTACTCCTTGCCATTACAGTTAAGCCCAAACTTCTTAATTGGGGATTCAAAAAAACTGGCCATTCTACCACCTTCCTCATTACAATCCTACACCTATTATTACCCCCTAACTTAGGTACTCGGTGATAACGAAGCTCAACTCAGATTTCCTTAACTTTATACCTCTGATCCACAACATCTTATGTGTAAGACATTCCTTTCTATCAATATGGATCTTAATGAATTTTGAACTTATGTTTTTCCT
The DNA here is from genome assembly GCF_030445035.2 of Dasypus novemcinctus. Lineage (NCBI taxonomy): Eukaryota > Metazoa > Chordata > Mammalia > Cingulata > Dasypodidae > Dasypus > Dasypus novemcinctus. The sequence goes on along the minus strand of NC_080694.1, from coordinate 47,856,382 downwards.
AACACCAGAGCTGACAGCAAATTTTTTTCTATACTAGTAAATATGTTTTTACTTTACATCAAACTAACCTCACATTCACTTTAAATTGCCTCATATTAGCTCTTCCTTTAATTACAAAATTCTCACATCATAAGGAGCAAAAAGGGGTAGGATGGAAATTTGCTTCTGTACTTCCTTAAACTGTCTCTCAATACTTGCTCATATAGAAGCTCAAGAAATATTACTTGAAGGTAGGGGGGAAAAGAATCAAGAAGCACCCCACTGTATAGGGCTTTAGAGAGAAATGGAGAGAATGCAAAATTAGAATTAACCCCGGTGTACGGTTATCATAAAACATTTCTCAAGGTTGCTTAAGAAAAAAGAAACCAGAATATATCCGTAAAGCATGAAGACGTCTCCCCAGTACTATTGGTAGGAGAAGGAGAGATTATCTATTAATAAATATAGGAATAAGCACAGTATCCAACACACGGCTGATACTCAAAATACTTCAACATTTTAAAACATTCTAGTACTTAAAAGAATACTGCAAAATATGTATGTATACATGCTCATGTACACACACCTCATTCTCTTCTTTGTGAAAATTAACTCTTGTAGTAAATTTAATCATAGGAATCACCTTCCCCCCACAAAAAAAAAAAAGGTGGAAAGGCATGAGGTTACACGCTGTTTATATTTTCTTGCCTTGCTTAATTAGTAAAAATGCTACCTTGAATTTAGTTACCTCTCATATTAACCTTAACCTCCCTAGCTTCTTAACCAGCAGTCCCTACTCCTGCAGCCCCTTCTACCCCACCAGAAACAAGGCCCCTGGGTATAATTTACACATGGCCAACAGATCAGATTCCTGATACAATGTGAGATCCAATCAAAAGGGAGACAGCATGACTGCTTCAGCCACTTAGTGGACAATCTATAATCTGTTCCAAGAAATCTACAACTACCCAAGTTAAAAGCACTTCAGAACCAAGAAGAAGAAGGAAAAAAACAAAGTGAAGGAGTCATATTAAAAATGTATCAGAATAAAGCTGAAAACGTTTCATAAAAATTCTCAAATGTAAGGAAATAAGGGAATGCCACTGTATCCATGTTACAGGAACAACGAGCTGTTTTCCAAGCAATTGCTTAAAGAGACAGGCCAGGAAGAAGGGGGTGCAGTCTCCCAGAGGACTGTCAGGGGGACACGAGACGGCGGCAGAGGGCGGGGGGGGGGGGGGGGGGGGGGGTGATGATGACATCACAGCTCTGCTTCTCAAATTCAGGTAACGATCACTTTTGTGTTTCCCCCCGTTTAATTTTCTATCTGTTATAGTTGGACAGTTTTTTAAATAATATAATAAAAATAAATTAGAATAGTAAATAAATTTATTTAGTCATAAATAAATGTATTACTAGAGTCGGTAAGTACCCCCTGCCCCCGCACCTCTTGAGTTTCTCAATGTTCTCTCTCAGTTTCCGTACTCTGCTCACTGACACTGGCCATCGACCCACACCTTCAGGAGAAGGACAAGACCACATAAAGGCGGCGGACTTGGCCCAGTGGTTAGGGTGTCCATCTACCACAAGGGAGGTCCGTGGTTCAAACCTGGGGCCTCCTTGACCCCTGTGGAGCTGGCCCATGCGCAGTGCTGATGCGCACAAGGAGTGCCCGGACTCGCAGGGGTGCCCCCCCCCAAAGGGGAGCCCCATGCGCAAGGAGTGTACCCCATAAGGAGAACCACCCAGCGCCAAGGAAAGTGTAGCCTGCCCAGGAACGGTGCCACACACATGGAGAGCTGACACAACAAAAAGAAACAGATTCCCATGCCGCTGACAACAACAGAAGCAGACAAAGAAGATTCAGCAAATAGACACAGAGAACAGACAACCAGGATGGGGGGGGGGGGGGAAGGGAGATAAATAAATAAATCTTTACAAAAGAAAAAAGACCACAGGAAAACTGACCCCATTCCAATGGGACACATACCACAGTGCCAAGTGTACCACTGGGTGCTCCCCAAAGACTTCCCTCCTTTTCAGCAATCCTCCTCTTCCTCCTCCACCAGTGTACCTCTGGACGTTTTTATTTTGTGATAGTACATAAAAATTGCCATTTCAACTAACCTCACAGGCATAAATTACCTTCACAATGTGTAACCACCACCACCATCCATTCCAAAAACATTTCCCGAAACAGAAAACCTACCCGGTACCAGCAATTCCCCACTCCTCCAACTCCTGGTCACCTCTAATCTATATTTTCTTTCTCTATGAACTTGCTATTACAGATCTTTCATAAATGGAATCAAACAATATTTACTCTTTTGTGCCTCACTTATTTCCCTCTGTTGTGAAGCAAAGAAAAAAAGAAACCCTCTCTTTTGAGAAGTTTTATTTAATTGGCAATTTTATAATGTGTATACCACCTTCTTTCAATGAACACAATTTATGCTTTGCATATTGCAGGAATTTTATAGAAATATCACCGGAAATATTGTTTACTGCTTTCTCAAAAGACAGCAACAACAAATGCCACACATTATGAGAAGACTGTGCAGCGATAATGAAAAGCAAATACACAACCAGAGATGAAGCACAGATGACAGAGTGGGCCCGTAAGATATTTTACAATTTCGAGGCCTCAAAGATAAACTACTCTTACCACTGCTCAAATAAAAGGCACTATGTGCCTGATGACTTCCCCAGTGAAAAGGTGAAAAATAAGGCAATAACAGATTAAAAAGTGGCAGTCAAATAAATTATCCCTCCGAGGAATAAGGCAAGTTCCCAAATGATTAAATATTTTTTGAGACCCAGATGAAACCAGGAACTAAAGAACAGGACAAACGAGGATCTTTTTTTAAAGAGGCAAGAAGGATCTGTATTGGCCACAAAGAGTGGTTGTGCACTTTGGCTCTTCCTCCTGCAGACAGCCACCAGAGTCTGGTTTGCTGGCCCTAGACCACAAAAGGATTTCAAGGACACATCACAGAGCAAAATCCTGAGAGTACAGGGTAGTACACTCAGTTCTAGAACGCTCGATGCAAGGATATAGATACATATCATTTTTAAAAGCGGAGGAGCAATCCAGATGAGCTGAAAATGGGAACATCCACATGTGGCAGTGCTGGGCAGGGCAGGGCCCCTCCCAGGCGCACGGGCTGAGAGGCTCTGGGAGGGCCAGCACCAGCCCAGCTGCAGACCAGGGTGGAGAGGCGCCCACCTGGCATAGCACTTACTTCACCCTACCCTTCCTTCGCGGACTGGGATTTTAATCACACCCAAGAACCGCCCCCCTTCCATAACTAGAGCAAAAAAGCTTTAAAAAGAAAATTCCAATGAACTAGCAGAGGTTTAGCATCACTGTGGGGGTAGAGAGAGCATGGGTGCCCCAAGGTTCTGAGCAAAGCAGGGGAGAGAAAGTGGCCCCAAAGACCTCGAGTGAGTCTTGGTTTTAGCTGGGACGGGCCTCCCTGTGCCCAGGTAGGACAGAATAGAATAGCCTTTTTGAAGGTGTTTTCCCTTCACCTACAGCATGGAAATAGCTACTTCTGCAGAATTTACTTCCATGTTCATCTTTCTGGCTTACTAATGCAATTCATCACGGAAAGATCGTCTCTAACAAAAGACTGGCTAAGTTTAGGAACTTCATGTACACTTTAATGTCAATGAAACAAATTAAACCAAGCCCTTCAGGGTGCCAAATTAAACAGACCAAGTAAAGTAAACTTCAACCACCTGTGTAAGAAATCAACGGGTAACACTTCATTTACAGCGGGGGTGGGACCTGGGGGCGCTGGGGTGCTGCACCCCAGTCACTTATCTTCCATGGAGCAAGCCTGCACAAAGGCCGAAAAGCTAACAGAGCCCATCCCTAAGATAGCAGACACTATTCCTAATTAGCATATTTCTATTCTTTGTTTACTGTTTGGGGCTTTCGTTTTTTTTTTTTATTTTAACATACATAAACTGAGGGAAGTCTGAGGCCTGCCTAGGGGCAAAACAAACAGGGCCAGAAGCCAAACCTGGGGTGCCTGGAGAGAGCCTTCTCTTTCACACCACGTCTCCACAGTGTGGGAGGCGAGGGAAATTTAGTCACAGGCAAGGCCATCTAGTGCGTGCCCTTCCTGAGAAACTCTTGGGTCCAGGAGCTCCATGGCATTTCGGTCCCAACAAAAACCATCCCTGCTGGTGAGAATCCCATCGAACCTAAAATGTCCTAAAAATGAGGAAAGAAAACGCCAACCTAAAAGTTAAATTACTGGCCTGATCCCACAGAGTTTAGCTCTATGTGGAAATGAATGTCCTTAAACAGAGGGCAGGGGTGGCAGACGTGGTCAGAGGGATCCGGTTCACTTTGTTCTGGACGCGCCTCCACCTGGAACGCTCTTCCCTTTCCCGTGCCATGGCTGGCTCCTTCTCCCCACACAGGCAAGGTGAGGAAGGAGGACTTTCCAGGCCCGGGCTTGGTGGAGCTGCTGCTTCCGGGTCTATGCTCAGAGAGACCAACCACCTCAGGTAACTCACCCCCCAGGACCTACCGCCAACTCTCCTCCTCTACCCTTCTGCTACCTTGCCCTTCCTGGACTCATCCCGCTGTGAAATGACCTCCCATTTAAACATTTGCTTGTTTACCGCCTTCTCTTCACTGCCTCTGTACACAGGCAGCCAGATCCTCATAGCCAGGCGCAAAGGACATGCCTCATAAATATGTGTTGAGAGAATGAGTGATTGCACCTCTAGGGTATGTAACAAATGCCACCAGCGGACCAGAAATAAAAACAACAATGTATTACCACAAAGACTTCAGTGAGAAGTTCTACTCTCCATGCCATTCTCCTCTTTCAAGACCATGTCTGCCTCTCGGTGTTAGCATATATGCGGGCAGTACAAGCTGGGAAAGAACAGCAGGAATAAAACACTCCTGGATTATTTACAAGCTACACAATTTCACCCTTTGGTATTTAGGAAAAAATATGCACTGGAGAATGTGAGCAGAGAGCAGACTGGATCGTGCTGCGGAAGTTTCAAAGAGGTAATGGGAGACTTCCAGGAAGCAGACCCTTACCGACAGAAGAGGAACAGGTATAGGCATTGGCCATCCCAGTGTAAGAGTCTTTACTACACAAAGGCAGACCAGATTTCAGTTTCCTCAAGAATTCTTAATAATCTACTAGGCAACTACCTGTGTGGGCACAAGTTCCATCATCCCCCTTCATCCACGCCATGGTCCAGCAAAAGCCGAATATGTCTACCTCTGGATCTCACCACGTGGCATCAGGAGCCTTCCCAGCCAGTGTGCCATCATGCCCCGTTTGTCCTCACACCATGCAGCTGACACGTGGCACATCATTCCATTGGACCCAGGACGAGGATCCTGTCAAATACCCATGCTGAAAGGACAACACATTGATGTACTCTGCACTTCTAGATCAATCTATAGGAGTACCAAGAATTAGAAATTACCTAGAGGGAAACAGATTTGTCTCAATGGATAGACCATCCACCTACCATAAGGAAGGCCCAGGGTTCAAACCCCGGGTCTCCTTGACCCGTGTGATAAGCTGGCCCAGGCACAGCGCTGATGCGTGCAAGGAGTGCCATGCCACGCAAGGGTGCCCCCACATGAGGGAGCCCCATGCACAAGGAAAGCCGCCCCGTGTGCAAAAAGTGCAGGCTGCCCAGGATTGCCGCCGCACACACTGATGCAGCAAGATGATGCAACAAAAAGAGACACAGATTCCTGGTGCCGCTGACAGGAATGCGAGCGGACAGAGAAGAACACACAGTGAATGGACACAGAGCAGACAACCACGAGGGCAGGGGGCGGATAAATTTTAAAAAAAGGAAAAAAAATTACCTAGAGGCAGGGGGTGGGGGAGAATCCCCTTTTCCCTCCCACTCCCCTAACCTATATGCAAAGCAGCGTTCTCTTTTGGCTTACAGGATATTGTCAGAGCCAAGAGAGTGTTTTACTTTATCACTTAAAAATTTACCCAAATATATCTTCAAGTATTCTTCACTTCCAGGTAAAAAAGCAAAAGCACACTGCCTTTATGGAAACAAAGAAACATGCCAAAATGAACAGTCGTTATTTTCAAAGTTAACAAAGAAAGCGCAAGAAGTTGCCCCACTGATGAGCTGACAGAGCCCCGTACCAGATTCTCCTTTTCCCCCCCTTCTTTGGTAAAACCCTTCCTGCACCCCTCCTCCCTGTGCCCCAGCAGTGGATTAGAAGCTCCCGGGCAGTGTGCCATGAAGAATTTCACTGTTAGAAGGGCGGAACTCAATCTCCAGGTTTTCTCTGGGGTTATCTACAGTACGGAGTTAACTAGCTTACTGGGATCTGTGCGCTCAATCTCCGGGGCAGCCCTAAATCTGGCACAACAGCAATTTCTAGATTAATTAAATTCCATTTCTGTCCAGGATTTCTGATAGTTTACAAACCAAAGGAGGGTACAGTTTATGCATGCAATTTGCTTGGAGGAAACAGGAGGAAGGGGAACTGGCGGTTTAAAGAAATGCACAGCTGGTCCCTTGCTGAGGGACATGTATGCCAAAGCACCATTTTATTAACTTAATTTCCAATATTAAAAATGTAAGCTGGTAAATCCAATTATTTAGATTACACCCGAATTCTAAACAAAGGACAGGGAATGGGTAGGAGGGGAGGGTCTGTTCATTCAAAAACCAAGACACTCTGTCTGGCAAATGCAAAATGACCAGCATGGCTGCCCTCTTTGTGCTGCGGAGGGAGCCGGCCCTGAAGCTTTGCCAACTCACTGAAAGGCCTATTGAAAAAAAATGTCCTGTGTTTCCATCCCCAAAATAATTACCCACTCTATTCTACCCCAGACACACACACTACAAACCTGGCAGCTTCTCAAAGAAACAAGAGTGTGCCCATGTGTACGCGCTGGAGGTTGTGGGGGTCGGGCAAGGGGATAGCCTCAATCCAGGGCAAGCTGCCCAAATTCAAATGCAAGTGCTGTTGCGGGCAAACCACACAGGACGGTTGTAAACATCCTGAATAGTAAGGAGAAAATAAACACATCCTCAAGTGAACCCAGAAGCTAGCAAAGACCAGCTCACAACAAACTGTAACCATGTGCAATAGATCATATTCTTCTAAGCTCTGATCCCATGGTTACAACGAGTATTTATTTTATCAGATTGTAAAGACATCACACAATGATAGAAAAGGTAGGTGGGCTGGCTTTCCTACATGGACTGCCCATTTTATGGTATTTCTGGAGAGTCTGTCATATTAGCTCAGAGGCCTTGTTAGTTGTGCTACAGATAAACAGATGAAATAGTAAGTTTCTGCTAAAACCACAGGATACCAAATATTTGTAATGCCGTAATTAAATTACTTAGGGAGCTATTTAGAGTAGAAGTTTACTATAACCAGATTTGCCTAAAGGAATATTCGATTGGTTGAATTCCTTGAAGACAAATTCTTCTAAAATTTTGCTTGGTCAGTGGGATCCAAGGCAAGGAAATGTGGCATCACAAAACCTGGGCTTTATTTCAACCACCTAGTGACCTGGGGCAAGTTGGGCCTTGATTTTTTCATGAGTGAGAGATGATAAAAAGGCAAAAACTCTCAAAGTTCTTTCTAACTCAAAGCTTCTCTGATCTCTGGCCTCAATACTTGAATATAATAGTTCTTATAATAATTCCTCCTCTCAATTTTATCAATGATTTCATAAATTCAGACTCAAGATGGTTAAGTTCTGATCTTCATCCTGTGCCCAGTGGGAAATTTGAGCAGAAATCTCTAAAATATCTGTGTTGCTAAGCTAACAATTCCTAATATTGGCTTTCTAACTATATACTGTCAGGCAACACAGCAAAATATGATGATTCTACTGTAATAAGGATACAATACTAATAAGTTAGAAGAAAGGGATGAGAAATACTTAATTAGTAAATCGTTTTCAAAAAGTGTCACAATTTCAAATAACGCACTGTTAAGTCCCTCAGTAATACTGTCTATACTTTCATAACTAATAATTAATCTCTGCAATGAAGTCACTCACTAAGGGAAACACATCATTAACTTTCTTCAGAACCCCGAGAAATTCCTAGGAATGCTAATATAACCTATTTACACATATTCACCCCCGGTACCCACCAAAAAGCCCAAGCAGAATGCCTAATCACCAAGGTCGGAAGGTGTCGCGACCCCTCACAACCATGGGATACCCCTCAGTACTCAAGGGAAAGGGGCACCTTTATTTCCCTTTAAAAATATATATATTGTATTAATCAGCCAAAGGGATGCTGATCCAAAATATAAGAAATCTGCTAGCTTTGAATAAAGTACTTATTTGGGGTAGGAGCTTATAGATACCAGGCCATAAAGCAGAAGTTACTTCCCTCACCCAAGCCTATTTCCATGTGTTGGAGCAAGACGGGTTGCTGACGTCTGTGAGGGTTCAGGCTTCCTGTGCTCCTCTCTTTCCAGGGCTTGCTCCTCTTTCCTCTGTGAGCTTACTTCCTGGGGCTCCAGCTTAAGGCTTCAGGATCAAACTCCAGCATCAAAACTCCAACATGAAAAATCCCTCAATTCTGTTCTTTTGCCATGCCTTTATCTGTGAGTACCCACCCAAGGGGTGGGGACTCAATGCCCTTATGATGTGACCTAATCAAAGCCCTAATCATAACTTAATCACGCAAAGGTACAGACCAGTTTACAAACATAATCCAGTATCAATTTTTGGAATTCATAACCACATCAAACCGCTACATATTCCAGGACCGCTCACTCGCCGGGGTAAAAAAAAAAAAAAAACAAAAACTGCTGCATGTATTTTTTTTGGAAGGAGGATGATCAGGGAAGAGGAAGATAGGCACCAAAAGTTAATAACAATGCTAGGTACAACTTCTACACAAGTCAAACATTACAAGCACATGTAAATCTTAGGTAGGTGCTGACAGCCCACACAAACACTACTAAAAGTAATCTTCAGTATGGCTTTTGATTCAATTAATAAAATTATTCCATTATGTTTTTTAAAGTCTTATGAGGCATCCTAAAACGTCAAAGAACCCAGACTGCCTGAAAATCAGGACTCTGTCATGATCAAGGAAATATTTGATACTGACTTTCTTTGTGTTCAAGCAAGCAACCATGTCAAATTTGAGACGGATCATCATTAATCAACAATTAAAGTGGCAACAAAGCCCTTTTGTTCTGTCAGTCACAAGCATCACATGTGTTAGAGTTTACCACCTATGGAAAGCTGCCTCTCCCACCAACTCCCAGGCGGCATAACCCTTATTAGGGATCCAACTCCAAATCCGGGCTCTAAGATCTGCAAATTCACTTCCCAATAAAGGCTGTCAGTTTCAGGACAGTCTTAAGCAAAATCTCTGTCTTGCAGCAGAGGGAACTAAGCCAGGAGGAACAACACATGAGGCTAAGTACAGGATCTTAAGAAGTTACCATGTTGTGTAATCTAAGTATCTTTAAAAACATACAAATTAAAAAATGGATGAATGAATGAATGAATGAAGTTAACCAGGATCTGGGCAAAGGAATTCCTACATTGTTACCAGAGTTATAAGGTATGAACAAATTATTTAAAAAGCATTCAGGGAAGCGGACTTGGCCCAGTGGATAGGGTGTCCGTCTACCACATGGGAGGTCCGCGGTTCAAACCCTGGGCCTCCTTGACCCGTGTGGAGCTGGCCCATGCGCAGTGCTGATGCACGCAAGGAGTGCCCTGCCACGCAGGGGTGTCCCCCACATAGGGGAGCCTCACGCGCAAGGAGTGCACCCCGTAAGGAGAGCCGCCCAGCACGAAAGAAAGTGCAGCCTGCCCAAGAAAGGTGCCAAACACATGGAGAGCTGACACAGCAAGATGATGCAACAAAAAGAAACACAGACTCCCGTGCCACTGACAACAACAGAGGCAGACAAAAAAGAAACAAACAGACACAGAAAACAGACAACTGGGACAGGGGAAAGGGGAGAGAAATAAAAAAAATAAAATCTTTTAAAAAAATTTTTAAAAATAAAGAGCATTCAGTTTTAAAAGCCACTAAGAGTCAATCTGTCTTTCTACCCTCTATGGAAGTGGAACTGCCAATTTACTTGGTTTTTTAAACAGTAGTTTCTCTATTTTAAGTGACTCAATCCCCAATCACAAACTGCCAGAAATCTCCTATACTCTTGGCAAGGATGATAGTGGGTAAGTCAGGGTGAATGACCCTATGAGAAGAGATTCATGTTTTACTTCAAGAAGAATATTATGAAGAAATTACTTCCTAAAATGGTACGCAGCTCATCATTTAAAACTAAAATCCAGTATAATCCTTCGAAGGGTATAACTGAAAAATCAATCCTGTAGGAACGTCCTATCACATTCTAGACTGGGCTTTGTGGTAGGTGTGATTCTAATGTCATTCAAACAACGGACTTAAGCACAAGAACAGTGCTCTCAATGCAAACTAACCCCAGAATAGCCCAGAGCTGGCATCAGCCTCTTGGATCCTTCTTGGACAGTCAGCTCACCAACAGAGGTCGACTTTACTGAAGGGGTATCAGAAAAGAGCCCGGATTATTTCCCCAAACACTGGAAATCTCATGAAGTAGCCAATAAGTACCGATAGATGGCAATAGAGAGTCTTTAGACTCTGACTTGAGAGTTCTGGAACCGAACCAAGTTTAAAAAAAATCTAATCTTTACCAAATTATTACAAGATCATTTTTTTCTTACCAATTTTAACCAAATTTACTCGCACTAAAATGGGTGCCAACTGAGAAAACAGCCACTGTTGATAGATAATAGTATTGAACTCTATTAGAAGTAACTTTTTGTGTCACTGACTCAATGTCTCACAGTTTTTGCTTAAAGCAAATTACTTCTGTTCGTATGGAGGGGAATGTAAATGGAGAATTGAGAGACCCTTTCAAATAAACTTTGTTATATACCCCAAATTTTCCTATAGCTAAAAATACACAGGGTTGTTTTCTGAATTATCCCTACCACACCCGAAAAGTGATTGTCACCACAAAGAAAAGGCAAGGAAGTTCAAAACGATACCACTACACCATGGTTCTAACATATACATCCGTCGAGAATAAGCTGAAAGCATTCATTTTGGGGTCTGTGGAAAATTTCTGGCTGAAATTTGTTATTTTCAAAGAACGAGGTGTTACTTAAGATCACCGACCAAAATGCTGAGTGAAGTCTGTTCTGTTACAGATCGATTCAGTACAATTCACAATTGTCTCTTCCTAAACATCTTATAAGAGGTCTAGGTTTTTTAAGACAATTGCCTAAAGATGAGGAAACATGATCATAATTAAAGAAGCTGCTAATAGCTACTCAACACAAGAAGAGCAATTAGCCTCCTTCTTAGTGTTTTTGCTTTGTAGTGATGGAGTAAATGGCATATCCTCTCAATGGATAACAGTAACTCACATGGTATTACAGAGCTTAATCTTGGGTTCCACATCACTGGCAACTGCCATGATGGTTAGAGAGAGACACCAGTGGCATGGAAACAGAAGTTAAAACAAGGAAATCATTCCAATGCAGAAGAGGGAAAAAGGAGTCAAGCCATGGAAATAGCTTTCCTTTCTAACAATGTCTGAAACATCCCCTTAGCAACCTTGAATTTTTATTAACATTCAAGGCTGTACAAGGTAAACTTATTTCAGGCCAGGAAGAAGAAACATCACTAAATATATCCAACCAAAATAATCTCTTAAACCAGACCATAGCTGGGGGGACAAGCCGACTCCCACCTTCCAACACCCAATATTCTATCTCATTTACATTCTTAATAACTGATGCATGACCTAAGATACCTGTCCTCAGGACCAAGTGAAGGACCTCCCGGTTCTCCCTCAGCAGCCACCTGGCCAGCCCAGTCTGATTTCACAAGATGTGAGCCAGCAGTCCTCTACCTGATCTCAAGAGTGTTAACTAAATGGAACCAGGTCACATCCGTGGATGGCAGCAGTAAACGACAATCAGATACTCAGTGAACGTCTGCAGGACATGCCAATGTCCACCAAAATTGGGTTTGGCTTAAAAGAGTCCTCAAAAGAGGTAAGCAGAAATGTCTTCTGGCTAGAAACCTTGCTTACATCACAAAACAAAAATTTCTCCTAGAGGAAAAAGTCAGATTCTGTTTGCTTCACAAAGGAACTGATGCCAAGTATATATCTGTCTTCGAATCATTTAAGTAACAAAACTCCACTGCAGTATTAACAAGCACTGCTCCTGGAAAAACAAGAACGTGGACCACCTGTGACCCAGAGCACCCTTCCAGAGACAATAAATTTGCTTTTGCTCTGACACTACGCAAGTACCTCAAGGGGCTTTTAAAGGATTTGGGGCATGAGGAAGCCACAATAAGCCCCTCTGATCCCCCAGTGCTGACGCTGAGTATTTCTTATCTCCACTAGTCGCGGGAAGCATCCTGAGAAAAGCCCAAGCTTTTAAACAAGTCACAAGATGAACAACAGGGCCCTATGTGTTACTACACTGCGGAAGGGCGGGAAGACTTCCTGTACAATTAAGTCCTTCATTAATCCCTACTCGCCTGAGCCCATTTTCCTAGTCTGCAGACAGGAAATGATAAGGCCACAAGGTCAGCCTCCTCCAGCTCCGCTGAAACCCTCCAAAGGAGGCTGGCAACCACACACCTCTCGTATATTCACAAAGCCTCCCCATCACCACTCTACCCCTGGTCTCTATATGCCACCGCAGGAGGGAGGAAGGGGCAGGGGACTGGGAGAAGGCGATTCTAATAAAATGTGAAAAAAAGTGGGCAGGCCAATGGAGTGGGATAGAGATCCATGAAAACACATCCGGCTCCGATAATAGAGGAAGCTGTCGGTAAAATTTATAAGCTAGAAAGGAGAAATGACTGCCCTCTAAAAAGGGCTAGTCTTCACCCCCCAGTTTCTGTCTCACTCCACCCCAGGTGGGGTTTTCCGGAGTGGCCTCTGCTCTCCCCCACTCCACCTGGGCGGACAGCGCTGCCACCAAGGGGGACGTCCTTGGCGCCTCTTTTCAAGCTGCACTGCACCAACAGCAGAAGCGAAGGCACATCAGAGAGAAGGGGGCATTTGCTCAAGGAGCATAGCAAGGCAGGCTGTGCAGGTGAGGACAAGTAAAAACATAGGGAAGGAGATGAAACAGAGGAAAACGTTGACTAAATGGTCAGAAACCCATGACATGTGAAGGCATCGCACCAATAATCGCCCATCCTCTCTGTTCTTCAACTTACTAATGAAGAGGGAAGCTGAGTAAGTGTGTTCTTCCTCACTGCTGGCTGCAGCAAACTCAGCAGATGCAGAATCATGTTCGTGAAGACGAGGGTGACCGGCTTCCTGGGGGGAAGGGCAGAGCAGTTCTTTCTAATTCTGCCAGCCTAGGCATGCCCTGATGGTCTCGCTTTGATGGAAGAGGCCTCCATCACCAACTGCGCGAATACACTGCCACACTCCACACTCCCAGCCACTGGTCAGCTCTGGGAAGGGTCCGTGTGTCCTGACGAACAGCAATTTGTAGATGCGCCAAAATACCCTGAGAGAGAACTGTAGTAGCCTCACACCCAGAGCAGGTGCCCATCCAAGATGTTAACTTCGCTCTTCCCACCTTCCTCCTTCACCTGCTCTCTTGCTGAGGTTTACCTTTCTTTCATTTTACACAATTCCAGGTATCCCTGATTCCATTCCTGAAATGGACATCCCATCTGCTATGCAGAATAGCAGCCTAACAGGACTGGGTTCTTTTTGTTTATTTTTTATTTTACATGATTTTCAAAGCAGAACTGCGGGTAAAGAAAGAATTCACTGCTGGAGCTGTTGGTGCTACCAGGTGAGTTATCGCCTTGTTCTAAAGTTCCATGATCTCTCCATTCCAGGATGATAAAATAAACTAGGATTATGAAAACACTAATTTGAGCTAGGAATAATAAAAACCTTACTCCATGACAGAATCACTAAGCAATGAAAATTGTAAATGTAAATGAACAGCAAACTCAAACTCAGAAAACTAAGAAAATCTATCCTTTCCACATTTGGCCTTGCCCCAGGAAGATGAGGGGCCAGATAAGGTGAGAATTATTAACTGGGATAAGGAGGGACCCCACAAGGTTAATGCACGAGACAGTGTGTTTGGGAAAGAAGCTGAAATGAAGCCTGAGATGGGCGCTTCCATGGCACAAATGCAGTGGACAGAAAGGGAGCGCTGGGAATGGTGAGGAAAGCAGACACACACACCCCGCCACCTGGTCTAAATCGGAGGCTCGAGGTTCCACGGCTAGTCCAGTCACCGGCTGATGGTATACAAGATGACACAGGCTAACCAGAGAGTCGGCCAAGGCTGCCATTCCCTGCCTTTTCCTGCCAGCACTTGACACAACTTCCCACTGGGACAGGAATCAGCTTAGGAAGAGAATTGTGCACAAGGGAACTTCTCCTTCCTCCCTTCTAAAAGTAGGTCTCAAAGCAAATAACTACAAAGACAGCCTCCTGCCCTGGGTGCCCACAAAGAATCTAGGCTGATTGGTGCAACAATAAAACCACCCAGGCAAGGCACAGAAGGTGGAGAACAGGGGAACTGCAAGTAGGCCAGGCTCTGAGTGGGCCTGAGAGTGCCGGGTAGAGATCATTTGGAAACCCAGAAGTCCCAAACCCTCAAAAGCCAGAGGACTGAGGCACCTGCTGAACGCACCACCACATATCAGGTAAGGAATCAGATGCTATCTCGGGGAAAGGACCAGCCACCAAGTCTCACTCTCCCATGAATTCATTTTAACTGAGTGCGAAACATAGACTATAAGCATCATTACACGAAAAAAAGATTTAATAATAAGCCAAACAGGCTGCAGCCCATGCCCTCTAGGCTTACAACCCTGGACACAGAAGAGATCCTGGAGATTTTCCACTCCATTCCCTTGCACAATTCTTAGTGGTTAAAATAAACACGAATGAAGAGCTGGCTCTATTTGCTCTTTCAAGAATTTTGTTTGACTATCTTTTACCATCAGACCCTCCAGGGAACTGGCTCCATCCCCATCTCTGGGCAAAACTGTGATATACCACCGCCCATAAACAACTCGTGGCCTAAAATTACAACAAATTCCATTTAAAAATATGTCATGAAGAAAAGGCTGTACAGTATATGGAATTGGCCTTCACACCAAACATGACTAGAAGCATGAAAGCTGGGAACCGAGGGACAACTACAGTGTCACTTAGTGTCATCTCTCCCTCTAAACGAAAACAAAAATCAATAAAAAATCAGAAACTGATAGGAACATACTGAAGGTGGAAACAGGCTTTAGGGGGGTATGTTTGTTTTATAGGTAGAGGCCTCCTCTGAGTATAAATTAATATTTATTTTCCATGTTAAAATGTGTGAATCTACATGTATTCTCAAACTCTGCCCCCACCCTCCCCGGCCCCTGCAAACACACACACTGGAGAGGGCTTTAGGAAAAACTGGAAGAATCATAAAAACAGATGGCTACTGGATGCTTGTCTGACTGTCAGCCAGACCGCTATCCACGAGTACTAAGAAGCAGACAAAAGGAAAAGTAGCTCGCAGGGATACAGTATAGTCTCCAAATTTTCCTCCCCATCCATAGCACCGAAAGAAAGGGAAAAAATATCACCAACTGGTGTGGGTGGGGAGCTACGGGTGCATCTACCTGGCCAAGCATCGTGTACTGTACTCCAGGGAGACCAGGGAATAATCCTACGATATGAAATGAAAACCAGCATAACATAAGCTCCGATACCAAAGGCAATCAGAGGTTAAATCACACTACCTGCTGCGATGAGTTGCTTACGGCAGAATAATACTTCCACTTATGACCTCACCTAGGGCATAGAGAACACAAACAACTATCTAAACTGAAATTGCATCAAGAACAGAGTCACAACCCAGCTGAAGGGCATGAACTGGTGAGGCCGCAACACAAAAGAATACACAGGGCGTTTGGTCAGGCATTAGCTTTATTGGGACTTATGAACAGGAGAGGCTCTCTGAAAGCAGGCAGTCAAAGAATGAATGAAGTTAGTGCTCCACAAAGAGATGAGAATATGAGGGGGGATATAAGGGGTTTCAGAACAAAGACACTCCACAGGGACTGAGAACGGAGTTCCTACTAGGGTCACGTGAAGGGTAAACACCAGGTCTGGCGATGTTTTCAATGCGACTTTTACCAAGGACCTTTACTGTTTTGGGAAGATCCTTGTTTACGATAACATCTATACATTCTCTTCCCTCTGGGAAGGGTTGTTAACCTTTAACTTATGTCTAGGTCACGGAGGCCAGCTACATGCTGAAGGCTTGGGAGGGGGGGATAGAATATAGGGGTTGGGGTGAGAAGATGAGCAGTCAATGACTGGTCTATAAATTTCAAATAAAGCGCAAAGAAGTTATAACTCTTCTCTTTCTGCACAAGGTAAATGAACAAGCTGAAGGAGGACACAGGTAGATCAGAAAAAGGTCTCAAAGGCAAAAGAGGAGTGAGAATATTTGCTAAAGCCTAAACTCAAAAACTGAGGGACAGGGGAAGACAGGAAGACATGAATTTGTACCAGGCTTCCTCCATTGCCTGAGCAACGGTGTGCACAGAAGAACCTAAACAAGCTAAATAATAATCACAGATCACACAAAGGAATAAAAAATACTAAATTCATTTAAATTCTTATCTAAAGGAGTCAATAACCATCAAATGGGGGAAGCAGAAATGGGTGCATCTAATGGGTGAAAAGGAGACTATTTCTTTGAGATCAAGCATTTCGGGGCACAGCCCAATCTGCTGAAAAAGGCTCACTGGCCTCAAGAATGCATGGGTTAACCAACCACAGGAATGACCACTGTCCTGCCTGGCTACTGTGCCTGCCTGACCACTGCCTGCCTGGCTACTGTGACAGCTTGAAGCTCTCAGCAGGCCCCAGCAAAGCTCATGTTCTTGGAGTTATCCAATCCTGTGGGTTGGGGCCCTCTCACTGGATTCAGTTGGGGGCCTCGGACTGGAGTACTTCAGTGAAGTATGACCCAGGGTAGCTCTCGGTCCTCTTGCTTGGAGTCCTTTATACACAGGAGAAACAGGCAGACATGCACAGAGAAAAAGCTGCAGAGGCAAAGAGGAACCTGTGAGAGAGGAAGCCACTCATGAAGCAGCCAGGGGCCGAAGGAAGGAGACCCAGAAGAGAAGCAGATGCCTCCATGTGTCTTAGCATGTGAGAGAGGAGTCCAGGATCACCAGCAGCTGGTCTCCTGATGATGCCTTGATCTGGATCCCTTTACAGCCTCAAAACTATAAGTCTTTAAACCTAACAAATTCCCATTATAAAAGCCAACTCATTCATGATATATTGCTTGCAGCAGCCTTCAGCAAACTAAAACAGTGTATATAGGAAGACAGTACTATGCTGGGGACTTCAAATCAGATGTAGCATTTCATTCTCAGAGCAATGATCTTCAGACATGCAGCATCAGAGTCACTTTTGGGCAACACTGGGTTAGAGGTAACTCTATAAGGTTCCATTGATCAGACAAGGAAATGGAGACAGAGAGTCTAAGTAGCTTTTAAAGCATAGATGCAAACCAAACATCGGTCTCATTCCAACACCTGTGTTGTGTATACCAAATTATAGAGACATTGTGTCCCTAAAATTGGACATGAAGCCTGGTTTTAATAGGACAGTGTCAAAGGTCTTCTTTACATTTTGAATTAACAAGAACAGACTCAGTTCAAAGTGGTTTTAATTCTGGATTCTCCCTCTCACTTTTTCATAAACGCCACTTCCAAAATAAAGGATGCCACACTGATGCCACTGAACTATAGGGTCCTTATTATACTGGGCACTGCTGCTCAACACTGCCTGTTTACATATCCAAGCATTCAAGGAGCAGGCCCTTATCCGTCTGATTGACAAGAGAAGTGCTTCATTCCCACTGGTGGGCCTTTAATGGCTTAGGGGATTCCAACAGAAGTAGCAGGACAGACCGCACACAGTTCTGATTCAATGTTCCTAGATGAAGGGTTAACACTGGACAAACAAACTCTCTGTAAAATCCATGATGTCATTATCCACAAACAACATTTCTAAGTTTCTTCTCTTTCTTCAGTTGCTTCATTGAAAGGGAAAATGCTTACTGAAGTTCTAAACTTGGTCCTGCCCATCTGAAGCTTAACCCAAGAAACCTGAATAACACATACAAGCACTGGGTTAACACCAAAGTTGGTAGAAGGGGTGACGGCTACACAAAAGGGCTTATGTGCAAGCCTTCAATATCTTTAATATGTGTTTGCCGGCATTATTCTTCGTTACCTTCTAAATAAACATGTCTCCTGCAGAAAGGGGAGGTTGTGCTTGCCATCTCCTCTTCCTGTCCACCCCCAAAATCCCCAAACCATACAGCAGAAAAGCTTCTTTTAGGAGAAACTGGATTTCAGGTGTCTGGAAAAGATCAGTGACATTCTGGTTCATAAATCATTTCTAACATTAACAGACATTCAAATTGTGAGGGCTTACATTTCCCCAGTCTTTTCTAAAGCCTCAGTTCTCTCATCTATAGAGCAGGACAGTCTCAAATACAGATCATCTATAAGGGCTATATTTATCCCAGCCCAGCTCAATTAGACTTGACTGCAAGAGGCATAAGAAATGAGAATAGCAAGGGAAATTATGGCAAATGCACTTAAATCCCTAAAAGGGAAATAACTGCAAGCTCCAGAAAGGCCAAGTGCCAGTCCACATTACACTGTGGCATTTGCCGGAACAACAAGCAGATCACAGCCCTGCAATGCACAATTGTCTGCTGGCTGTCACTGAATGCAAACATGTAACTGTTCTAAAAAAGAGTGAACACCTCAAAAAACTACAAATATTTACTAAATGCTACAAAAACTATCATGCAAGTCGACAGAACAAAAAAACGTGTCTGTTAATAGCCTACACATTAAACTAAAGAGACCAAGAACCCCAAGACTGTGTTCATGGTTACTTAAAAGAATCTGTTACAGGGAAGCGGATGTGGTCGAGTGATAAGGCCTCCACCTACCATATGGGAGGTCCTGGGTTCAATCCATGGGGCTTCCCGGTGAAAAAGAAGAGAAAGCATGCCTGAGCAGTGTGCAGATGACGACACAATGAAAGAGAGACGAGGGGAGAGTCAGGGTGAAGGGCAACAGAGAGTAAAGACCAGGAACTGAGGTGGCACAATTGACAGGGAACCTTTCTCCACATCAGAGGCCCCCAGGATTGAATCTTGGTGAATCCTAGAGGAGAAAGATGAGAAAACAAAAAGAGAAATAGATACAGAAGATCACACAGCAAATCAACACAGACAGCAAAAAAAGCAGGGTAAAGGGAGGAGAATAAATAAATAAATCTTTAAAAAAAATTTTTTAAAATCTGTTACAGGCTGTTTACTCCTCAAGACTTTGCAGAAGCTAAGGGGGCTTCTGGAAGAATACCTTAGCAGGAAGATGGTAGAGGAAGACACCTCCAGTCTCTATCCCCCCACAAGAGATTTGAATAACCAGCCAGAAATGACCGAAACATCTGTCTCAACGCTCCAGAAAATAGCTCAAGGACTGCAGTAACAAAGTCAAAGAAAAACAGAAGGATGAAATAGTGGCCTAAGCTGGTTCTTCCCCAACCCTCAAAGCTCTGCAAGGAGCCCATTCCCATTCCCAATGTCAATCTCTGGGTCCTGGGTGCAGAGGGAGAAAAGTAGCCCTCATGCACACATTGGGGGCATGTGTGTCTGGTGCGCTCTGTCCAGTGGTAGCCTGAGGGACTAGCCATCCCAGAATTTGCCCAGCATACAGAAGGAAGCTCACAGAGCTCTCCTACAGATGTCGGGAGCAAGAGACTGCTGCTTTGGTCATACACTGCAGTGCTTGGCACCAGGAAGAAACCTCTTCCTAGGGAAGAGGTACATTTGTATGCATGTAAAAAGGGAATTCCTAGAGCCACACACACATCCAAGACAAGACACATGGCACAAAAAGAATCAGGGACCTGGAGCTATTCTAATATGGATAAGCTCCTACGGATAAGCCTGGAAGGAGAGCACTCCCATAGGTCAATCTTCAAAGACCGGGAGAGGTGTTTTCTTGTTTTCCTTCATATTTTGTTAGCAAATGGCATTCAAGCAAAGCTCTTGTCAAAACACTAGCTTGATACAAGCTTAAGAACAGATGCCTCAGAGTCTAAATTCCAGCAATAACACAGTAAAATAATCAAAATGCCCAGGCTTCAACAAAAGATTTTAGAGCATACAAAGAAACAGGAAGCAATAGTCCAGGCAAAGGAGACGATTAAAGTGTTAGAAATCATCAATGATGAGGACCAGACCTGGAACATACCAGACAAATCCTTAAAAAAAAAAAAAAGCCCTAAATATTCTCAAAGAACTAAAGGACAACATGGACAAAGAACTAAAAGAAATCAAGAAATCGATGGGTGAACACAAAAAGAATACCATTAGAGAGATGGCAATTATGGAAAGGAACCAAACAGGGGTGAAGACCACAGTAACAAAAATTAAAACTTTCCTAAAGGGTTCAGAAGATTAGAGCTGGCAGAAGATAACTGAACTCATCCAATCCTAGGAGCAGAGAGAAAAAAAGGAAGAAAAGTAAACAGAGATTGAGAACCCTGTGAGACACAATAAAGCATGCCAATATATATGCTGTGGGCATTCCAGAAGGAGAAGAAGGAAGGGCAAAGAGAATCTGCAAGGAAATATTAGCTTAAAAATTTCAAACAGGATAACCCGAACAGTTTCATGCTGTGGCATATTATAATCAAACAATGCCAAGGATAAAGAGTTTAAAAGCCGCAAGAGAGAAGCTATGTGCCACGTACAAGGCAGCCTAAGATTTAAGTATAAATTTCTCTCATGGGAGTACATGGAGGCAAGAAGGCAGTGGGTTAATATATTTAAAGTGTTGAAAGCAAAAAACAAACAAACAAACAGAAGTCAACTAAGAATTTTATATCCAGCAAAACTATCTTTCAAAGATGAGGGAGAGATTAAGGCATTCCCAAATAAACAAATGCTGAAGGAGTTTATCACCACTAGACTGGCCCTACAGAAAATGCCAGGAGAACTTTGCAAGTTGAAAGGACAACAGACAATATATTCTGGATATTAATCTTTTATTGGATACGTGGTTTCCAAATATTTTCTCCCATGTGGAGGTTGTTTCACTTGCATGATAAAATCCTCCTATGAACAAAAGTTTTAAATTTGGGTGAGGTCCCATTTATCTATTTTATCTTTTGTTGCTTGTGCTTTAAGCATAAAGTCTAAGAATCCATTGCGGAATACAAGGTCCAAAAGATGCTTCTCTATACAATAAACAATAGATCAAAGTTTCATGGAAAAACGAAGAGGTCTGGTCGGGGTAACATCAGGAATAAGTATAAATGCCAGGACTACCGTATTTTTGTTTTGTAACTCCATTTCTTTTCTCCCAACAGGATCCAAAAGGCAAGTGCATAAAATACATTTTTAAAAATCACTGGCTTTGGACTCATAATGTCTAAGCATCTAATTTGTGGCAAGAACTACATAAAGTTGGGGTGGCAGAGGTATATAGGAATATAGTTTTTGTATGCTATTGAAGTTAAGGTGGTATCAAAGCAAACAAGATAGTTACAGATCTGAGATGTTAAATTTAGCCCCAAAGCAACTAACTACAAAGAAAATATCAAGAGTATGCAAGCTGATGGAGACAGAAATTAGAGTACAGGTTGTCAGGGGTGGGAAGCAGGGGGAAGGTAATTAAGGCATAATAGGTATAGGGTTTCTGTTAAAGGTTTTAGTAATGGAAGGTGGTGAGGGTACTGCAATATTATGAATGTGATTAATCCCACTGAATGGTATCCTTGGGAGTGGTTGAGATGGAAAAGTTTATATTGCACATGTAAGCCCACAATTTAAAAAAAAAGAAAAAGAACAGCTAAAGAGACAATTAAATGTAATACATGATCTCAGATAGAATCTAGCCAAGGAGAAAGAAAAAGACTCAAGGGGACATTATTGAGACAGGAAATTTTTTTATCAATGTTCAATTTCTTGAACTTGGTAACTGCACATAAGGTGGCTACATGCGTGAATATTCTTTCTGTAGGAAATGTACATGGCAGAATCAAGTGTTCAAAGAACATGATGTATACAACCTACACTCAAGTATTCAGAAAAGGGATTAATGTGACAGATGGATAGATACTTAGAATGATACAGCACATGTGGCAAAATATTAAAATTGAGAGATCTGGGTATCAGGGATGCCTGAGGGCAAGGAGTATGCTGGCATTCTCTGGAGGGGGTTTGGATTATTTTTGCAATTGTCCTGTAACTTTGTAAGATTTCAAAAAAAAAACCACCCACACACCCTGTAACCCCTTCCCCATCCCCCCATAACCACCAATCTGCTTTCTGCCTCTGTAGATTTGCCTACTCTGTATGTATATGATTAAAAGGAAACATATAATGTGACCATTTCTGTCCAACTTCTCTCATTCACTATGTTTTCAAGGCTCACCCTGTTCTAGAAAGTGTCAAAACTTCATTCCTTTATACGGTTGAATATTATTCCATCATATGGGAGAAGGGGGTAAAAGAATGTTCTAGTAGTCCCAGCACAAACACCCACCTGATTAAGTGGGCATATCTTCCCACAGGATTAGCAGTGATCACTACCTGGGTTTATAAACTACTATATCAGGGCCTATGCTTTCGTCAGCAGAACACCTGGCCACTATATTCTCAGCAGACTAGGACATCCTATGAAAAACACAACATCTCAAAAGGCTCCCCTGGTGATACAGCAAAATATTTGAATATACAATTAAAAACTACAACTGAGGGAGTGCTAAGTTCCTAGCCAGAGGAGCTCTATCACAGTCCCTAAAGGAACAGCAACAATCCCCCAAGTGCAATGGCAAAGACCAAAAAAGAATGAAGGTCCAACAGTGAGCCCTTGATACTAATGACTATGCTTGTGAGCCTGTGCACCTGAAATAAGAACAAGGCCTAGAGCTGCAGGGTGCCTAAGAGTTACCTCCTGAGAGCCTCCGTGTTGCTCAAATATGGCCAGTGTCCGAAACCAAACTCAGCATGTAAATGCATTGCCTTCCCCCCAGTGTGGGACATGACTCCCGGGGATGAGCCTCCCTGGAGCCTAGGGATTACTACTAAGTACCAGCTGATGATGTAACTAGAAAATGACCTTGAATAAAAGGGTCAACTCAGACCAGCAGAATATCTCAATCTACATATACTATCAGGAGTTAAAAATGCTTTTTGACCTGAATAAAAGGGGGAAATGGAAAAGACAAATGAGTTTTTATGGCTATGAGTCTCCAAAAACAGCTGTGAGGTTATCAGAGGGGTTGCCCTTATGCACTCCTCAGCAGAGTTCCAGGGACAGATAAAGTAGATACAACCCCAGGTATTGGTTCTTCTGAGGGCTACAGAGAGACCCACAGGTTCTATGGTCATGGAAGATGTAGTTCAGTGCCATGTCAGTTGGCCCTACTTTGGAGTTTGTGTTTCTGTGTGATGTAGCTGGACTCAGATGTGATTTTTGTTCACAAGCCTCTCCTGTTACTTTTACCAGAACTGTAGTTGGTGCTGGGGTTTAATGTATACCCAGGGCACCGGAATCTCTGGACTGACCATGTGATAGCCGGGCCCTGAGCCTCAACACACTTCAGCTCCTACACTCTGGTTTATTGGACTTACCCCACTCAGCTAACATGGAGGTGAAGAAGGTCAACCACCACATCAGGGAACCAAGAGTTCCTACAACTCAAAGTAGGAGGATTGCATCCAGCATCCATGCGGAATCTAAGCCCCCTCTTGATATAGATGTGGAGTCCAAGGTTCACAGGATGGAGGAATAGAGTACGGATTAGAGTGGGACTTACTGATATTCTATTAACTATTGTGATTAGTAATCGAAGAAAATGTGGCATTGGTGTGGAGAAAGTGGCCATGGCTGCTGGGGGTAGGGAGTGGGAGGAAGAGATGAGATATGGTGGCGTTTTCAGGACTTGAAGTTGTCCTGAGTGGTGCTGCAGGGACAGTTTCTGGACATTGTATGTCCTTCCATGGCCCACTGGGTGGACTGTGGGAGAGTGTGGGCTATGATGTGGACCATTGACCATGAAGTGCAGCAGTGCTCAGAGATGTATTCACCAAAGGCAATGAATGTCTCATGATGATGGAGGAGATTGTTGTTATGGGGGGAGGAGTGAGGCGAGGGGGTGGGGGGTATACGGGGACCTCATATATTTTTAATGTAATATTAAAAAAATAAAGACAAAAAATGCAAAAAAAATTTTTTAAATATTTCAATACCACTAAATTGTACAGTTAAAATGGTTAAAATGGGAAATTTTAG
Source organism: Dasypus novemcinctus (assembly GCF_030445035.2). NCBI lineage: Eukaryota > Metazoa > Chordata > Mammalia > Cingulata > Dasypodidae > Dasypus > Dasypus novemcinctus. The sequence continues at coordinate 47,831,983 of NC_080694.1, read as the reverse complement.
TCTTTACACGTTACAATACATATGTGAAACCAAATAATCATAACAGGAAAGGGAACTCTCATCTTTTAAGACATGGTTTTGGTTTGACTTTAAAATTTTTTTTCTTTCTACATTTTACCTATAGATAAACAACAGGAATAAACATCAACTCCACATAATCCAGACTCTCGATAAAGTAGTTATAAATAATCAAACTTTACAAGATATCATTATAAGAGAATAATACCATGGGCTTAAATGCTCCACTCAAACATTTAAAAATTTTAAAGAGGCCGGAAAGCTGGACTTAACCTTAAGTTGGCATCCTGACTACAAAGAAACAAAAGCCTCAAACAAGATGAAGGCATCTATCATTCTCCTGGTGTCGCTAAATAAAGATTGTGGATGGCAATTCAATGAACTTCTACTTTAATTTGAGGACTCCAGAACCTGCATGAAATTAGAAGCAGGCACTTCCTTATTTCCTATTATTTCCTAATCAGATGTCACAAGAGGAACAGAAGTTTAGAAGTTGCGGTCTGGTTTCTGCAAAGAGGGATGTGGAATATTGATCCCATGGAGTATTCAAAGAGCCAGAAGGGAACTGGGGAGGGGGGAGGGGTGATGACAAAGAAACCAGAAAGAAATAAGAGGAACAGTTGATTACGACCAAATAAAGTTGTTGCTACATTCTGTCCTAACTCTTTAAAACAAAAGAATAAATGCAGTTAATATTTCAAACACACACATCCATTCACAAATAAACCTGCCAGTATGATGTAGAGTAAGGAAAGGGTGAATAATTCTAAATAATTCTAAATAAGAGATTATCTTCAAAGTTTGGAATAGTTGTTTCTGAAATGTAATGACTGTTTCGGAAAGATTAACCTTCTTTACACATCATTTGGCTACTCTTGGAATTTCTTTACATTCCCCAAAACCTACAAATATTGATTACATACCAGATACTCCACTAGCCACTGCGTTTCCAGAGTCCCAGTCTCTTAGCGAGCTGTGGGCCAAGATCTTCTAAAGTTTGAAAGAACGGACCTTAAACACCAAGTGGGCACAGCCTAGACAATGAAGCTGCAGCACCTATCTCCACCCAAACACACATCCATGATCGAAAACCACATATTGGTCATACTGATTCTCTACATATTGGTGATACTGATCCTCTACCACTTTCATGGAAGGAGCTTCAGTCGTATAGGACTGGATCGATCTAAGTCACCCTGTAAGGATGGATTCTGTCTTTGGAAATCACAAGAATTGAGCCTCAAGCAAAAGCAGAGGGGTTTTCATCGTGCCAACTCAGGTCACTTAAGCAGAGCCTTCTGCTTCAGCTCTTACTGGCTTAAATTTTGGGTAGAAAAGAAAGATGTTTGTTCTTACAAGTGTCAGGATAAGAGCGAATTTTCAAAAGTATTCTTGTCTGATATCTACTTTATCCTAGAAAAACCAAACCAACACTTACTGCAATCTCCTTTTTAAACTTCTAATGGCAGAAATGAACCAAAATCTCTCCCCAAACTAGTCACATGGATTGCTTTCTTCCCACATTTTAGAACCTCTCAACCTACCATAAAAATTAAAGGGACAGAAGGAAAGAAAGGAAGGAGAAAACACGAAAAATGAGGGGTGGTGGTAATGAGGAGTGCTCTATTCCATCTCAGCCAAAGCAACATGCACTGCTCTTAACTGAGCTGCCCCTCAGTCAAGCGACCAACGTCAAGGCACACTTCACAGAAGACATGTCTAACAAACCCCATGAAACAATTCACAGGTGAACCACAAGTGATACTAACAGCAGCCATCTCCTTCCCAAAGAGGTGACTCCAAACCTCACAAAGACAGTGTCTACAGCCTTTCACGTAGAACATCGGGAACAAGTGCCTACTTCATCAAGGTAGATTTATGAATGGATAAAACGTTTCCAGGAGGGTCAGATACCACCAAAACAGATCAGTGAGATGCTTAGATATGTCTTTTGAAGTGTAAAAAGTAAGAAGGGCAAAAATATATAACAAAGACATTCATATTTAAAAGACTAGGAAGAGCTATGCTACAGGAGAAAGGGAAGAAACTGGTACCCAGCCGTTTCTGTAGCAACCACCAAACATGGGAGACAAAATTTGCATGGGAAGTGGAAGTGATATCCATGCAATCTGATGTAGGAGATAACAGAAAGGAAATGGAGTCAGCCTCAATAAAACTGCCTCAAATGAAGTCCTAGCCATTTTCTTTAAACAAATAAAGTGTGGCAGAAGCCTATGTGCTTACCAATTACTATGGGCCACAGGTTCATTTCCACAAATGTCTAAAAATTGGTCCTCGGCAACTAGGAGTGACCAAGAAATCAGGTCTATGTCTGCCCATCTTTAAGCCTCCAGCAGGTCCCTGGTCCCATTCCTCCCTTGAAGTAAGATCCACAAGAATTTACCAGCTAGAGCTGCTGGAAAGACGCTTCTCTCCATATATACCAACGTGCTATCTCACATAAAGTACCCCTGCTCGATACGTGGTGCTTTCACTCACATAAACACAAGTGGAAGTTCAATGAGAACCTCGAAACTAAAGACAGGATGAAGCCAGCAGAAATTTATATAAATTCTATAAGCCTTTTGATCAAACCCATAAAACTACAGTGATAGTACAGTTCCAAAACTATTCCTTCATTAGCCAAGAACCTCTTAACTTTAAGCATGCTTTCTTTGAAGTTAAAAAAATAAAAAGAAACAAAAATTCCATGACTGGCATTTCTCTTTCTTCCAACAAATACTGATTAAGCACTTCTACAAACATCATGATTTAGACTGATTTGGGACGGTTCTGAGGCTTACCAAACTCCTACCCAGTGCAGAGTTTTGTTGTTTAGTTCAACTCTAAAAACCACCCAGGGCTGTTGGTTATTTTAAGCCTCCCTAGCCTGTCCCTGCAGGGCTCGGCCACACCACGGTCCATCTGCAGGCCTGTCGACAGGTTTCCCATACCCAGGAAGGGATGGGGGGGGGGGGGGGGGCGGGCGGCAGGTGTGCATGGCACGGTGACTGTCACACACACACTCCAAGCAATTTTTTAATTCAACTAGGAGAATGTGGTGTAAATTCTGAGGATCCCTGCAAGACAAAAAATGGGAATGGGCCCTGATTTTTCCCACGACGACCACGTGTGCCCTTTTAAATTATCGACGTTAACCCTCTTGCCTCAAAGCTCACCAGCCTGGTAAAGAAATTTTGTAAATAAACCCTGCCCTCTGCCAGCCCGTTGGTAACATCAGTCAAATAAAGAGAATTCCTGGGAAGCGCAAGAGGCTTTTCAAAAGAAAGTTGCTACAGAAGTCCAAAAAACCACTTGAGAAGTCCAGGGTGAACCCCCACCGCAGGAGTACCACAGGCTCGACCTCCCCAACCCCTGGCCCTTCCCAACCCCTGGCCACGTGCAGGCCAAAAGTGGCTGCCTCACCCCGAGGCGACCAGCCCAGCCCCCAGACGTTCCGCCACGTCCAGCCCCAGGCACCGCGCCTGCCTCTCTGCCAGGTTTTAGCTGAGAAACCTCACTGACTGCACACACGGTGCTGTCAGGAATTCAAAGAGCACTAAGTCACCAAGAAGTTTCTACCAGGCCGTCTAGGGCAGATCAAGAAGAAGAGCTTCTCTTGCTCCGACGCTCTCCGGGCAGAAGGAAGAACCACGTGCATCCATCACGTACTGAAGGTGCCGCAACGGCCACAGACAGTTCCCTTGTCACCCCACCTATGCTCCCACAGACGTCCCGCTGTCTACTCTAGCACCAGTATCTGGCACCGTGTTTGGGATTATTTGCTTCTGTTTTCTCTCCCTGGAATGGAGATTTCCTGTGCACAAACTGAGGCTTAACCAATCACATTTAGTTCCACCCCAGCCCCTGACAAATTATGAACGTATTTTGATGAAAAAGCTCACAGCCGACAACACTCCTTCCTTCCCTGGACACTCCTCTAACACAGCTAAAAGAAAGGGGATCACTTTGCCCACCCTTCAGAACTCTCAGGCCGCTCAAAAAACCTTGAAATCCCAACTCTATTTCTCATCGTCATCACTACACCGTGGTGGTTCTTCATGGATTTCCCAAAGGTGAGGAGAAACGATTGACTCCGGTCCTTACCAAATGCCCAGAGAATTTGCTAGAGCAACCTTCCCCAGTCCTCTGCTCTTCACTTTCCACACGTATATCTTCTGTTGATTCCACATGTACAAAACTGTGTTAATAAAATTGCCTCTCTCTTAGGGTTTGCTGTGAGGACTGAATGGGTCGATATCCCTATAAAGCATTTACAATGGTAAATAGTACGCCATAACTGCCCCACAGAGCAGGGCCATCCCCCGTCATTCATCACCCAGTTCCACTGCTGCCCTTCAAAGGAGGTATTATTTTGGGGGAATTAACTCTCCTGCAGAGAGCTGGAGCAGAAATTGGGATTTAAACCCAATCTATACGATTCTAGAAACTTATGGATTTCTCCTTTCTTCTGACTTCAAATCAAGGGACAAGAATAAGAATGTGCCAAAAAACACATGTTCCCCCTCAACCCAGCTAATTATGAAGGTCACTTAAGGATAAGGCCCTCTAGAGTCACCTGCAAAACAAAAGAGACAAAAAGAGCCTAATGATCAGGAGGCAATCAAGCATGGAAACATACTTGGTCCTTTATGCAACCCATGGACCCAGAACCACTCACAGACCATAGCCTCAAAAGGCTGTCTGCTTGTCCCGAGAGATGGCCTCACAGAAAGACAGCTGTGCCCAGGGTCAGGGGCTGGTTCTAGGGATACACACAATGAACTATGTCAGTCCAAGAGAGGACACCAAGAATTTATTCTCAGAATGCTAAGCAACATATCCTGGCCATGCTGCCTAAGAGGAGAGGAAGCATTATCTATCATTAGACAGAACAGAGGTTCTTCCAGAAGAGAGCATTCCTGAGAAAAAGAGATGTAGAGACTCCACCCGGGCAGCAGCAGGAGCCCATGAAATGTAATCAGAGTTGCAAGGTTCCTGGAACATAACCTGATTCCCAGGGACCCCCACCATGACCCTAAGGAAAGAGAGGGGACAGTAAGAGCCAGCAGGGAATGGCAGAGAGAAGTAGCAACCTTGCTGCCAACGTGCTCATCATAGACCTCCCATCCAAGCTACTGCTCAGGCACTTAGCTGAGGGTGTGGTCCAGCATACAAAGGTACCTCTCCACCTCTGCTGTCCTGCTCTGAGCAATAACAATTAGTGCTAGCCTGGGCTGGAGGCACAGAGTTAGGGGATGGAAAGAAAGCCTGTGGTCCATCCTGCCATTTTGGTCACACAAACCTACCCATGCGTGTGCCATAGAGGTGACCCCAACATATCACCCTGCCTTTTGGTCAGTCACCCAGGAACAAACTGGCCCACAGCACTGCACCATCTCCCAACCCCACCTTCCATTCATTACCTAGTTCCAAGCTCTTCCCTCTATAACATCAAATTCCCTCCAGCCTCACATTGAAGTCCTTCTGGACGTAATATTTACATATTTCATGATAATAATCCATAACCCCATCCTACTCCAACCCCAACCAAAACTCCCGGGCCTTAGCTTTCCATCCTCTAAGAGAGGACTCACTGATTGTACCTTTAGGCTTCTGTGGAGGGTGGGAGACAGGCAGGGATGGGAAGGAGGACTGCCTAGCACCTTTAGAGAGAATGGAGCAACATAGGAAAGTTTGATTTATGAATCAAAATCTCGCCTTATAAGTAACAATCTAGTAACCATTTCGAATTCCGAAACAGGAAATGGGGAGGGGGAAGCCCTTCAATTGCCTATAAATAATTTTATGTGCAAACTCGGTCAGCTGCCATGCTTCTTTGAGCAGCTTCCTGCATCTTCCCAGGTCTGTATAGCCACACAAATCCTGCAGAGAAAGAAAACCTGAACATGACTGTGGGTGACCAGCATGTGCGATCTGCTACCCCACAGTGAACAGAAATCGTGTGTACTTCCACCAGCAAGGTCCTCCAGAGCAATCAGAAGAAATGCTCTCCAACTGCAGAATCAACCAGGACTCTCAGATCTGGAGAACGTTCGTTCAGAGAGGATTCCAGAAGCAAAATGTGTTTACAAACACTAAATGATCAAGATAAGCTAAAAAAAGAATCCATCTTGAGCATTAGGCTCATTTCAGGGGTCAGGTCCACAAATGGTTGTGGACATCCAGTAACCATGACCATAGTTGTATAATGCACATGAAACTTTGGCTGCTGCAAGCAAATGTTGGAAAGAAAACTATGACATTCGAAGAGCTTTAGATAAAACTCCTAAAAAATTTCCCCGTTCTATTGATTTACACTGAAAAAAAAAATTTTATTTTCATTTAATCCAAAAAGAATAGGCAAAGAAGTGATTATTTACTTGGTTATAACATCTGAGAGACCACAACCAGTTGTGCAGGGGAGTGGTTGAAATCCAGCCATGGTCTAACTCACCGCGTCAAGTGCTGAGCCAAAAAAGGCTGTGAGATGAAAAAGAGAGCCTTTTAGTTATTTGTCCTGAGGGGGCAAATCAAAGACTACCCCTCATTCTTATGAAGGACACTTGCTGTACTGCTAGCACTATAAGACTAAAAGACTGGCGTTCAGGGCCTGACTCTGCTATTTACCAGAAATGTGTCTGTGGTCAGATATTTTAAACATTCTTGGCCGAGTCTTCCTTAGCTGTAAAACAGGGATAATAAAATATTACAGGTATTTCATGAGGATTAAGATTTATTATAATTATCACCATCTTTTATATTTGCTAAGGGGCGGTTATTGATAATGAGCAGGCACTATTGGAGAGAGAGGTTGTGCAGCATCAGAGGCATAAGATTTCTAAGAATCATATGCTCTTCTGGGGAATGAGCTTTTTTTCTATTTACAGTTAAATTACGGAGTACTCATCAGGAAACTTTTCTTTTACATGGGGTAAGGGCTATGCCCTCTTTTCTTTTTTAATGACTAAAAAACGGAATGAAAGTTTCTGATTAAGATGTGATTACGGTGAAGGACAAATACGGCACCTACATTTCCTGGTGGTATAATATTTCCCCCTCCCCCAATGCAACTTTCGAATAGCAACTTCTGCTTGTAGCCAAGAAAGAATTCACATAACCAGGATTTACCCTCCTGCCAGAAACCCAACGAAAAATAGACAAAACTATGACACCACGCAACCAAGTACTGTGATTCATGAGGGATGGGAAGCCATGAAGGCCCCAGCTTACTGCTCTTAGAGAATTTCTAGGGCATGGTGCAGGGAAAGAGAATTCAAGCAGAGCCTGAGAAAGAGGTGGGAATTCGAGATGTTTGCAGAACAGAGTACAAAGAACTCTGTGCAGAGTCTTCAAAAGTTGAATACTGACCTGTACTTGGGAAGGCTATTGAAAAAGTCTTCCTGAAAGGATTAGAGGGAACAGGCCCCCACCAAGACACCAACAAGAATGCCTATTTCTACTAGCCAAAGAGGAAAACACAATGTCACGAGGCATCAGGTAAAGTGAAAACACTCAGCCTTAAACTAAACACTGCTATGCAGACCTTACCTAACAAGTTTATATAAGCAAGACCTGAAAAGGATCAAACAATTTCCTGGTAACTTAACTGTGTCCCAGAACAAAGCCCAAAAATATTTACAGAAATGCAAAGATGTCTAGCAGCCTAGTATCCACTAAAAATTACAAGGCACGCAAAGAAGCAATAAAATACCCATGGTTGGGGAGGGGAGGAAATTGATCAATCTGAACTGACCCAGAAATTAACTAAGAACATTAAACATCTATTACAATTGTACTCCATACATTCAAGCCAGCTGACCTGTATTAGAAATTTTAAAACTATATTGCCAATGCACTGAAGGGATATATAAAAATTACATATTAAGTTTTTGAAATTCTAATGATATAATTGATACTTAAGGATTTTCTCCCTTGAACACACCCAATTTTTAACAGCTCATACGGCCAAGTAAAAATCCTATGTGTCTGAGCCTAACTTCCTTCCAAACTGGGAGGCAGGAAGAGTATTTTATGCCAACAAAGTAACTGAAAAGAATAAGAAAAACATTAATACTGACATTTCAGCTGTGAAAAGAACACCTGTTAAAAGCCTGCGAGAATTCCAACCATTTTCAATATGTTTCCATATCCAGAATCTAAACTGCATTACAGTCATGGCATCCCCATTCTTAAAACAATTCTTTACATTGAAAATTTAATATACTTGAACAGGACAAACTATCTCTGAATTCAGTAAGTCCCATAACATCAACGGGCCTAACTAAAATACAGCAGCTCTTTATTTGACAAAAAGAAAACAATTATTCCACTCCAAAGGAAGCCTGAACTTTTTCAGGTTCTCCTTAGAATCCTTGGGAGTTTATGTGTGAGAAGAAACAAACCAAAAAAAAAGGACACACTTAAAAAAAATGTAAGCCAGCTGGTTCTATTTCATAAAGGACATGAGTGTTAAGTACTAAAGGAATAGGGACGATTCTAAGGGTGAAGCAATGACAAATACGTGAATAAAGATGGAATCTGCTCACCAAAGAAAGCCCCGTCTTCTCAAACCACAAACTCCCACGTGTGCCTGCTCCAAACATGGAAATACCTGGTCATACCACCCTCTGTGGAGGAAATCGACACGCAACCACAAGGGTCCTTCCTGGAAGGCAATAACCTCAAAGAAGGACACATGTCCACACCTTTCCACTGGCCTACAGACTGCTGTGATGGAGCGCCATGGAGAAAGGTGTAAATCACAAGCTGTATAAATCAAAATCCCTCTAAAACATGCTGGTCTCTCCAAAGTAACAATTCACATCTCCAACACACAGATACCTAACCATAGTATGTATTAGATACCAGAGAGCCCTGCATGAATTATTTCTTCAAGTCACCATCACCAGATGAGGTGGCTATTATTGTCATACACATTTTACAAATGAGGAAAATGAGGTAAAGGTAAATGGTCGCACCACAGAAGAACCTAGATGGTAAGGCTCCAGATCATACCTTTAGTCCTTGTGGTACACAGAACGCCTCTGAACATTTTCCTACCTATGTTCACTCACCGAAAGATAAAACAAAGTAGATAAAATGCAATTCATTTTGCCAAATATTTAGGTGGCCAATTCAAATGACCCCTTTTTTGGACCATGCATCTTAGATAGTCAATTTACAACTAAAAGTATGCTACCACGAGTTTTTTGAGGAGTGGGGGTGGGAGAATGGGGTACATAACTTCTTTTCTACTGGCCAAACATATAATCCATGATTCCAAAGAGTTTCTCACAGTCCATCCACACCCACTATACTGGTCTCCGAAAACAGTACAGACACTTGGAGGAAACACAGATTTCACAAGAGCAGCTAAGTACAATGACATGGCCGACGCAAAGCAGCAGGGGATAAGAAGGAAGGCATGGCCACCAGCCAATGCAGAAGGATCTGATTAAAGGCTCAAAGCCCTAGAATGTTTCTATTTTGTACAGTAAAAATTACATTAATGTACAGTAATTTTTAAAATCTCATCTACCACAATAATCAAAAAGAAAACTAATAGCAAGGACCTAAAACACTGCAGCACTCACAATGAGAGCTGCCCACCGCCCCAGAGCAGTCCTTCCTGCCTTCACTGGTTGGGCTGCCCTCAGTCCATCCAATAAATAAGCAGAGGTTTGCAAAGTGAGGTTTACTTTTCCTTTTACTAGTGATTTTAGATGATGACTTTTTAAGTGGTTAGGTAAACACACACACTAGTGTGCTGGTTTGAGTCTTGTTCTTAAAGCAAACCCATTCCTGCACCTGTAAATCCAATGTAGGTGGGACCTTTTGATGAGATCACTTCAAGTTAAGGGCCTTTGACTAGCTCACGGGACCCAATGCCAGTCTTGATCCCCTTACTGGAGTACTTTATAAACGGAGGGCTAAAGATCCGCAGTCACAGGAAAATGCAGCAGAGACAGGGAAGCCCCCAGAGGCCAAGAGAGCAGTCCCGGAAGCTGGAATCAGCAGAAGACGGGAACAGAGCATGCCCCACCGCGTGCCCACAGCTGACTTTGGAGGGAAACGAAGCCTGGAGGACAAGGCAGAGGCCCAGACTGGCAGAGCCACCGCTGTGTTCTGCCACCACACAGGGGTCCAGGACCACCAGCAGCCGACCTTTCCTGAGACAGCATCTCTGATGATGCCTTGATTTGGCCATTTTCAGTCTCAGAACTGTAAGCTTTTAACCTAATAAATTCCTATTATTTAATAGGGAGCCCATTGACGGTAATATTCCTCCCAGCAGCTGTGGCAAACTAAAATAATACTTGTCCTATTTTTTGTGTGCATGTGCCTCCTTCAAGAAAAATACTAAGTGAAGAATTATCAAAACCCTGTAGAACTATGGATTCTACTGCTTTCTACCTGCCAAAAAGATCCCCGACTTCAAGAAAAAGCAATGGCAACAAGCACCTGGAGACTGGCATAGCCCAGGGGGTTGACTGCAGAAATATAAAACTTGGTAAACACAGCTAAGTTACACCTGGAGGTTTAAAGAGATATTACAAGTATCATGACAGAAAATGTAATCCATCACTTTAGTTTACAAGTTGGAAAGTCAGAATGGCTAAGGACAGAACTAAGGATGGCATCACTCTCTCCCACAGATTTTTATTTTTTATAAGAAAGAAGTCAAACACAGAAATTTCCTCCTCTCTCTCTGTTGAGCAAGACAAAGTATACAGTAATCAATCCTAAAACATCTACCTAAAAAGTGGAGCACAGCAGGAGTTATTTTTAAGTATACAAGAATAGCCAAGCAATTGATGTAATGCTAAAAAATGGAGAATTTTTTCTCCAAAACAAAAGCATTAAACATAGTTTTTTGGATTCAATGTTTTGTCCCTAGAAAATCTAAATACCAAGTGAGATTTCAAATGGCCAATCTTAAAACATGCCTTTGCTATAAACATATAATGGTAGATAAAGTCATCTAGTCAACAATCCACCCGATGCTTGAATCAACATTTCAAAACCACTATATATAGTTACTCTAGTCTTGACTTGTCATCTTTACTAGAGAAAATACATTCTTATTAGAAACATACAACATATGCAAGGATGAAGGGAGGGGGAGCTTTGTGGTCTGAATTTCTGGCACAGCTCCAGGAATTCAGGTTCTAATCCATCCATCATTTTTTAGAAGGCAGGGTTCATACCACATGAACCAATGAAGAATCAAAACCTAAAGCATTAATTTAAAAAGCTATCCTTTAGTGTACACTTGCAATATATGCTGCGCCACTGGAAGAAATGTATGCCTTAACTAAACAACACGGTTGAAAGCTACAAAGCCTTCTTGCTGTAATCAAGGCCACCCCAGACCAGCCTTCCATGTCAATTCTTAATCTATACATGTGCCTGATGGATTTCACTACTACAGTGTCTCCACAACCAAATAACATACTGTCATCCATTCGTAATTCAATAAGACAAGATATTTGGCACAGTAATAACTAAAGCACATTTGCATTAACTCTTCTTTCATGACACAAGCTCTACCAGAATAGTTCTCTTTTCCACTGTCCCAGAGAAGTTACATGACTGCTCTGCACAGAGCTACCATGCCACATCACAGACCAGCTGCAAAGAGTGAGCCAGGAGCATGGTCATCTCAGAAAGGCCCCAAGAATCGGGGATAAAGAGCCACCTGCAAGTGAATGAAGCCCCACAGGCCAACCCACATGCTTGCCGGGTCACAGTCAGGTGAGATCAGGGCCAGGCCCTAGGCTAAAGGAGTGGGGGCCGTCAATTCGCACTGCACTCATTTTGTTCCTCCAATGGAGATGCCACATGGATGAACACCCACTCATGCTGGGAGGCACAGGTAAGGTTACATTTCAACATATCTACCAATGTAATTTTTTTACACACAGCCGAAATCCGTTTCATATAATGATTCATCTTTAACCTGTGGGGAAGAGGGCATAAAAGGAAGTTACAAATTACTTGTACTATAACAGGATCGCACTGAGATGATCTTTAAGGGTCTTTAAAGAGGACACTCTGGAGCCCATACACTGGTAGAGCTTTCCTGCATATGCTTTCCAAGGGTACTACTAACAAAATCAAATGACATCTTCTACGCACAATGCTGCAGTTGAAGAGAAGGTGAGGAAGTAAACATATACTCAGGGTACTGTGGGTTATTTAAACCAAGACACTGAGTCAGAAGAAAATTAAGACTGAGCTATGCAGCTCAAATTTTAGTTTTAAGGATTCCAGATATCTATGCATGGTTAATTTTGTTAATTTTTCCATTTTACTCACTGTTTCATTAGATAGGGACATCAAGATTATTTCTGAAAAGAACTCTAATTCTAAAGAAAGAATAAAGAGGACCACACCAGGGATTTTTTAAAAAAATCCTTTCCCGAAATACTCTAACAGAAAAAGTCATCAACCCAGTCACCCAGGAAAACATCAAGTATATGACTGAAAGAGAACCAAATGGGTTTTAAAAATTCTAGGGGGGAAAAAAGCAAACAACACTTGAGACATGCAATAATGCAGGTACTAGGCAAAGGGTTTTTAAAATGTCCAATTTAAAAATTATACAATGTCATTGCCATTTTTTGACCAGGAAATCACCAACTCTTATCAAACTACCATACTCAACTTCCTTATCAATCTTAAACACGATTAGGGAAGTCATACTGCTGATAAATCAAAGAATCTATGTCACAACTACTAACTTGTTTAAGAGCCAACAGATTAAAACTGTCCAAAATTTAAATTTTGCTTTCCTATCAAGAAAAAAATTAGAAACAGCACATTTAATTATTTAAATTTTCAGAGATGTCTGATTTAAGTGGCAAAATACCATCTAACATACTCCTCAGTATTACAACTGATGAAAATCAATTAAGATGACCAGTTAAGGCAAGCAGGCATTACAAGCTGGGAACCCTTTGGCCAACCCTTATGGTAGGACCATGTTTCATTTGGCCAATAGGATCTTTCTGTTTATTAATTTAATTAGAATTAGAAAATATTAAAAAATCAAGGTATCTTATACACACACCCCCCCAAAAAAAAAATCCATAATTCTGGCTCCTCTAGTAAAATCAGGATACTGGGTGAGTGGGCTCAAGCTCCCATGTGACAAAAAGTGGCACCTGAGTTTGCAGTCCCTGGTTTAAGGTATCAATTTTCAGCCTTGGGTACTAACCTTTTCCTCGACGGCCCTTCTTCAAAATCTGAAGAACTAACATCGTTGCTAGTGGAGGACACTTGGGATGCATCGTCCTTCTCATTCTCTGACTGTTCTGATGCTGGTCCTAATCCCTTAGACTGGCCATTACCAAGGAGCCCTACAGATGAGAAAAGGGGACAAACACTTAAAAAATACATCAGGAAGCACACTTTACCACAGTTGTCCCTATGAAACAGCTGATGGAGACAGACAAGGATTTGGGGAGAGGGAGCACATCTCATCCTGCTTTAGACCCTTTAGGAGAGAGAAATGCCTAACAAGAAAGAAATATTGAATAGAAAATTCAAGCAGAAATTTTTAATCATAATATACTTCAGGATTCTTTCTTTAAGTATATAAACGTCTTTTGGGGGTGGAAAGAAAGAAGACATCTCAAGTATTATCAAATCTAACTAGTTATCCCTGTAGTACTAAATAATTACTCTAGAGAAACTGAAATTGTCATAGATATAGCCTTTTTGAACTTGCTCTATGGATCCAGGACCTGTCACACACACAAGAGCTTTAACTAAAAATCCTATTACGCAACTTGCTCTTCACAGTCATCCACTGGCCTATAACCTAGATATGTAACCTCACATATGCCTCCACGTAATAGCGTAAGAGTCATAGGGGATCCTACCTGTGCTCTTACTACCTGGACTGGAGAAAGAGCCTACGAGGGGGGCTACGGGCCTTCAGGGGACTCAAGAAGCAGCTATTTACCAACTTATTATGAAAGTATTTTAGCAAGCAACAAGGTCACACTGGTGGGTGACAGATGAAAAGACAGGCTCCCTGCACCCAGGGCTCCAGATATAGTTTAGTTTCTGCCAACAGGAAGTTGCACAGGTGCAAGTGTCTATAGTGACTGGACCTCACTGTCTGGTCACCAGTTTCTTGGGCATCAGCAGCTGGGCAATGGCAGCCATCCTGGCATATATCTGCCGAGCCATGGCGCCAGCGTTTTGTTCTTGGAGCCAAAACCCGAAGGAGATTCTTTGATTTTTGCTCTCCCAACTCCATATACCACTTTTCTGAGTCTTTAATTCCTAGTATTAAATCCAAGTGGTTCCTGATAGTGGTACTGAACACTGCCTGGATACAGTATTCTATATATTTGATAACTTTCTTAAAGAAAGTAGTAGGCTGCAGTAACACCCCAGGACCTAGTCTGTTAATGCATCTATTTCCCCTGTTATCTATTTTTATATCATTTCTGCGTATAAGGAATAACAAACTGTGGTGCAGGAGATCCTGAAAAGCAGTCACATCAGAATCACCTGGAGGCCTTGCTGACAAAGTCTGCTGGTCGTACCCCCAGGGTGTCTAACGAATTCCCTGGTGATGCTGCTAGTCCAGAGGAAAGCAGGGTCCAAGCCAACAAGAAAAGCATAAAATCCCAGAGAACTAAAGAAACGTGTACAATCTATCACAGGAAAATATCCACAAACCAAGTTTCGTTTGAGGCTTCTTCTACCTTTTATGAATTTGATTTTGTGAAGGCAAAGAAGGTCTGCTTATAAAGCTTGTCACAAAGCTAATATGGTAAATATAGACTTGAAAAATTAACACAGATATGTACACTTTTCCAAACCTAACAGCTATGAATATTTTTTAAAGTTTATAACACCCCCCTCCCCCCAAAAAAATCGCCTATGTAAGTACAGATTTGGGAAAACTGAATTAACAAACTTTACATGAAAAATACCTGGAATGTTCAATTGACTGTATCAGAGCTCATTGTGAGGCATACCAGAAGAAGCTGCCCTGAAAGATATATGGCAAAACTGAACCACAATAATAGAAATCCAAGGTGTGGGTTCATCAGATGTAATCACTCTCTGCAAAGAGCTCCAAGGTGCCCCCATTCCAAAGAGTGAAACGAACTACCTGGACTGAAATCAGAAAGTAAAATCGGATTCATGCCCCAGATTAGGGAATGGGCCCCATGTATAGGGAATTAATTGCCTGTTAAGCAAGTGAAAGCCCCAGAGCTTTTCCTAGCCTTCATGGAGGGGCCCACTGGTTCTTCACATGACCAACTAAGTCTCATTTTGAGTACTCTCATTCTATGTGAACCAACACAGAACAAAAATGTACATTTATTTTTAAGTAGACATCTATTAGGCAAATGTGGCTCACCCCCCCCCTCCTCCTTTTTTAATACCTCAAGCGTACTTGGCTACCAACCCCCAATTTATTCTGAATATTGTAATCCAAGTCATATCATCTGTCCAATCCAGAATAGCGAGGTCGGTGAGATGGAATATGATGCCACAGGGCAGAATAGCCATTATTATAGCATTAGCCAAGTTAACGTGAGCAGCCTTTTTCCCCTATCTAACAAAGCCCTGCCACCAATGTTTTCAATTATTTGTAGTCAATGAGAAATAATGAAACAGCATCCCCACCCTTCAAAGACGCAAACCCGTTTTTATTTTTCTAAACCCTGACACCCACCAACAAAAACCTTTGTTGGGGAGAGAAGGTTAAACAGAGGAAATTGAATGGCCCACAAGATTTCAGACTCCTTGCATTTGCATTTGTTCTCCTCTATTAATATTCAGTAGCTTGAACTTAAATTAAAGCATGTCTATTGTCTTTCACAAAAGCAATAAATATGAACTGAAAACTCCAAATCGCTGTGGCAAAGGCGGCTTGGGGGCCATGTCTGCAACCCCAGCTAGTCACTCAGCAGCTGACGGGAGCAGCGTGACACAGGCTGGGACCACTCGGCCACCACAAAGCAGGATCCATTCTCACAAGCTGAGGACGTCCAAGGAAGGAAACCAAACTTGGTCATCAAGGGCTCCGCAAATTCAGGAGTTTTCCATCCCGCCTCCCAAATTAACAAGACATGAAAAGGCTCCCAGAGCCACACAAGGCAATGCAACAAAACTGGCTTCTTCCTGAAGCTGAAATAGCAGCAGAAAAGAGGGCTAAATATGTTCTTCCTTGAGACCAAAGACAGCCGTTTGAACATGGAGGGGACTGGAAAAAATATAAACGCAAATTAGGCCAAAGATTACTTTAGAGGAAGGAACTTTTGCTAAGCATTTGATGAATACAGATTTCAGAACACAAGCATATAGACAGAAGATAACTCTTTCCAAATAACAGGAAAAGAACTAGAACATCCAGTGCTTATAATTTTATGATGTTTTAGACACAAAGAAGTTTAACTAGTCTTTCCATTAGCTACACACACAGAATTCAAAGTCAAAGGAAGATCTAATGCCTCTCTAGTCCACAAAGGCAAAGCCAAAAATAGGGTTAAAAAGGGGGAAAAACAAGGAGACCTTTGAAGCTGTTCCAGTGTTTCTAAAACATCTGGAGCACACCAAAGTAATTAGCATATGAGGGAGAGTCAATGTGCTTAGCTTTGTTGTAGAGAAGCAGCACAAAAGGTAATTCTGCATTCTAGAGCCAGGGCCGTCTGTCACCCTGTCATTGTGAGACAAGGTATCACATTACATATTAAACAGTCAAGCAGCCAAAGAGAGCTTTCATTTTCAGCAGCAATTTCTTAGTGGCTTTGTTTTTTGTTTTGTTTTGTTTTTTGTTTGGGGCGGGGAGGGCGCCGGGGAGATGCTGCACTTAAAGAGAAAACTTAAAGGATTTCCTTGGTTGAAGGAGGGTCCTCTCTGAGGTATTTGGAATGCCTCCATTGCTAATGGAAAACAAAGCTCCTATTTCCACTCAAATTCCAAAATGACAGAAAAACGTCCCAAAAATAGGACAGAAGAAAATTGTGCATTCTTTTTGCTCTTCAAACAGGGTAGGCATTCTGATGCCAGCGAGGACATAGCTTGGGCCATAACTACGGAGTTTAAACCCAATTTTCCACATTCAGGTGAGCAGCTAAGTAAGCTTCAGGTGAAGCCTAAGGCTTGGGGCAGGGGGGAGCGGAGCCCAAGCTAGTCCAGCAACATCAAAACCCTGATGAGGTTGGAAACAAATGGCAGTCTCAGGCAGAGGCCACTGACAGACTCATGGCCAGCAAAGCGCAAATGAAAATGGTTTAACACCTCGGCTGATGGATAATAACTATCCCTGTCTCTCGTGAGAATTGGCCCCTGAGCAGACCAGGGCTCCCCTTTGTCTACTCTCACATCCACCACGGAGAGTCCCAGTGGAAATGGAATCCACAAAGAGGGCTGGCCCTTCAAAATGGCCTCAAGATACAGAGGGAATACAGATTTTTCTTAATGTAAATCCATTTGGAGAAAAGAAATCAATACTCCCACAAGAGCCCTTCATACCCACCAGACAGTTTCCCCACAGACCTCTCAGCCATCTACACCACCCTGGAATCCCCAGGTTTCTGAGAAAATGTGGTAGATAACCTGACACAGTGACAATGATTGACATGGACAAGGTGGACCACTAGGCAGGCAAGGGGGAAAATGAGATCTGTCCTTTTTCCTAACTCAGAATCAAGCAAATGACCAAATTTGAGAAACCCTGAGAGCAAGAGAGACAGATAACCCTTGAGACAAGAAGGCATTTGCTCACCTTGAACCACAAAAGAAATACACCTACAGGCAGAATGCAGCTCTGCCTCTGCTCCAGCAGCCCAATTAAGGCTGTCGAAACCCCTGACCAGCTGAGCACCAATGGGAAGACAAAAGCTCTGTTTCCCACATCCTAACCTAGAGTCTCAGCAGAGAGGCTCCACCCATAACAAAAAAGCTACCAGGTGAACTTCAGGCAGGTGCAAAAATCTCCCAGAAGGACGGAGCCGTGATCTCTAGGAAAAATACCTGGACCAACCCAGAAGCTATTTAAACTCTACTGATCACAACAGTGAGCAAAATGTGCGCTTTGGCACAGCTCCCTTACTTCTTTGGGACAAGGACTCTTCCTCCCTCCACTCTCCTCCTCTTCACTCGTTCTTTATCCTGAACATGGTTTTAATAAAATCAGAACAAGTAAGTATTTACTGGATAATAATTACTGAATCATAAACACCCACATGGCTCTACAACAAGGAGCTCTACGTTCACATCCACGCGTCCTAACTCCTCTTGGCCCATCCCTCATCACTCCTCCTGGTCCTTTTAATTGTAGGCTGGCAGGCCGGTCAAACACAAGCATGGCAAGCCAGCTGCCCACCGAGAGCATGGATCTCCGGCAACCCCTGGGGCATCCGGCTCACCCTCCTGGCAGCCAGGTAAGAGGGCTCCACAGTACAGAGGGCCTGGGCCACCACCCCTTGTTCAAAAGCTGCCTTCCACCTTCAGAAGAAAGGTGATTAAAGGCACCCCTAGGCTTGGGCTGGTGTGCAGAACGCAGAGCAGAACAATGGCATCATTGCAGAGCATGGGAACTTACAGCTACAGCCAGAGGAGCTAAACACCAAGGCTTTTGGAGAATAGTTTCTCATAGATAAATGAGACCAACACTTTTTTTTTTCCCCAAAAAAACTGGCATGTCAAAATTTGATTTTACAAATCCTGGAATTTGTGCTTTTCAAAGGGAGATTTCCATAGTTATAGCATGTTTACAGAGAGCCAATGACACCCTAATTACAATATATATGAACCATACACACACACACACACACACACATATGCCTTAAAAGTTTTATATAATCATGCCATAAACCCAACTAAAAATTGCCAACAGAAACAGGCTCTCAAGTACTAACAAGTCCCTACAAAGGTAAGCAAAGCTAGCTTTAACTCAAATCAACCAAATACCATGAAGTGACCAGTTTGTGTACTTGTCTGTGACAAGGGAATGAGTAAATTCCATAATACTTTGTACTCTAAGATAACAATCAGTGGGTAAGTGAACAGCCATACTCTTACCCCCTAAAACTGCTCCAGCCACATTTCTCCCCCAAAACAATAAAAATGGGCCCTTTCGAGTTCTAGGTTATGTTTTGTTTGACTGGGAGGCACAGTTGTTTCCCAGTTCCCATGTTATCTCACACAGACAAATCAACCACACACCACTTTTCAGATGAATATATTACAAAAGGATTAAGTGGTCTATTCAAAGTAAAAAAAAAAAAAATTTTTTAAGTCTGCTGACAGCAAGCTAGCATTAAAGTTCAGAAAGGCCTCCCCGAGCAGCGTCCTTTCCAATTCTGAAATATAAAGGAAGCAGCACAGAAAGCAGAACTATAGGAATGTGGCAATGGAACCTGCCAAGATTGGAGGCACCTAATGGTCAGCACCCAAAATTCATGTGCTCACAGGAGAGCATACAAACATGGAGAAAGGCAGAAAATACAGGAGAAGAATCGAGAGCACCTGAAGTTTAATTGTCCTACGGTCTAACCCAGAATCACTTGAGGACTGTGGACAAAATGCTTAGTATCCATTTACATGCCTCAGTTTCCTCCATCTTTCAAAGGAAGAAGGCAAGAGGTAGATAAAAAGAGGACTGAGGGAAATGAAAATACATGCTCTTAATAAAACTAAGCAAAGCACCGTACTGGGCATGAACTAATTAACTTTAATCAAACATCTATTTTTAAATGCTGGGAAATGATCAAATAAATTGGCAATAAAATAAAGGGACTAGCCATAGCTGGATGGCATTGAGTCCCTAGAGAAATGTCTTAAATTCACACGAGCCTGGTTAAAACTGCAGATTTGGCCAAAATGGTCAACAGAGCTCAAAGCTTTAGGAGCGGCATTAATTCTCTCTTGTAAATTTCCACAGTGCCTTTGCAGGAGCCACCATTGCCCCTAGGGAGGATATCAAAGCTAAAAGAATAACAATATTAAGCAAATCGCAACACTTTTCACATACTCATATATAGCACCTTGCCATCCATAATGGATTTAATGAAGACCCCAGCAGGGAAACCCACAAAGGCCTATTTCTCCAACAAAAGCCATAGCGGCCTGAGACAAATCTAGAGCTATCTGGTTTTTATTTTATTTATAGGAACAGACCTTCTATCCCAGGCTCCTCAAGATAAGCCACCAAAAACTGCACCTGACAGACCCGTGGAGCAGCCATCCTCAGAGCCGGATCATTGCAGAGAGACAGAGAGAGGAAGGAGGACAGAGGGAGGGAGGGAGGGAGGGCGAGCGGCGAGGCAGGCTCCCGAGCACTTGTCAACAATCCTTGCTGTACGTAATCAGCGAGCGGCAGTGCAGCCTCAGCGCGCAATAGGACAGCCGGAAAGGCACTGGGGCCGAGGGGGAGGGGACACCGGCGGGGAGGAGGTTATTTATGGGGAGGGGAGGGAGCCCAAGGCGTCGAGGAGGGCTCTCCGGGCTGCCCCCCCCCCGCCCCCCGATAAATTAAAATGAGAAAAAGGGAAAAGAATGCCTGGTTTTCATCCCACAAGCTCCCCAACCCGCAATGCAGACAAATCGGAATTACAGGATTTCTGAGGTGGGGGGCCACGGGGACTGGGGGCCTCCTTTGAAGGGGTGGTTCAGTTTAATTGTTCTGCACTTCGGCAAGCCCGGTCTCTCAGACCGCCCCCCCGCCCCCCCCACCAAAAGGCACATACCCCAAACCCACAGAGAGCGGACTCAAAGACACATTTTCAATAGGCTCCCTTCTTAATATCATAATTTGTGTCGTTCAGCACTTGCCTTTTATTTATTTTTATTTGTTTTTTTTGGCTGGGAAGCCTGGGCAGCGCTCCAGACAGACTGCAGAAATCTCCTTCCACATGCTCCTGCAGGCGCCGCCTCCTCCAACCCGCCCACACCCCAGCCCCAGCTCCCCCCAGCCCCCAACCCCCTTGCAGCCCCCACAGTGCTTCATCACGTCTGAAATGACCTAATGATGCTCCGCAGACACAGCCGCGGCGCCCTCCCCGCCCCCAGCCCAGGACACCCCTCCCCCAGCCCGGCCCCGGCCCCGCCCCAGGCACATAAATTGATCTAATCTAATAAAACAGAGGCTGCTTTCCCTCATTGTTTCCTGGGAATCTTTCACAGAACAAGATTCGCCGGCCTGGCAGCTGCTTGGAGGGGTGAATAAGGCAAGAATCCAACTGAGGTCTGGCCAGCATCCCCGCCTCGGACAACGGGAGCACACAGCTCCTTTCATAAGTCATAAGCTTTTTGATTTTTAAAGTCAATTCTTTTGAAGCTTTTCAACTTCGGCTGGCAATGGTACCGTCCAAAACACATGCTCTGACCGCCACCCCACACTCTGCTCTTTGTGCCCTTTCAAGGGGAAAAATATATGGTGGCAACGCCCTGTGCAAACCCACATCCAAGGGAAAGCGTGCCCATGCTATTACTTTTAGTGTGTTGCTTGTTTGTTGTTGTCTTCAACTACAAATGAGCAGCTCCTGTTCTCGAATATTTACACCCCTGAACTTATTTAGACCCCACCTGAACCCTAAGGGGTGACATCAGCTTTGTGTGATAGACACCTAGCTGGCAGGTGCCCAGGGCTGTCTGACCCCAAAGCCACTGAGTATTCCCACGACGGCAGCCTCCTGTTCCTAAATCATGAAGGTTCATCTTACCTGCGCCACTTTTAATACTTTTTATCATGAGGTAGGGACAGACTTTCCTCATCTCAACGTGAGAGCTACGGCATTAAAATCAGAGTTTACAACAGAGCCTTAGAGATTCATGCAGTAGAATCCCTCACTCTGTAGAGGAGGAAACAGACTCCTGCAGGTTTGGTTCTTGACCAAGATCCTCTTGAGTCAAAAGACATCCAAAAGACATGCTCAGATACAACTCCCTAAAGAACCTAAGGGGTCTAAGGGGTTGGGGACCCCTCCTCTATGTCCTCTCCAGAGTGAGCTCAACAGGGAAGCTTCTGCAGAACTCTCTAGGGAAGCAGATTCTACAGTGGCAGAGACCATCGTTCAAGTGGACGAAAGGACATTCAGGGGATAACTGTCTGGTTTACTCCCTCTTCCTTCCGCTGTGACTTGTCTTTCGGCTCCTTCATTAACCAAACGCACCAAAAGCAGAGAACAGGAAAGGAGATTATCAGGGAGCTGCTTTGATATACTGTAATCTGATTTTTTAAAAGTTAGTAAAAAAGCAGAACTCTCAGGACCAGTAAAAAGTAGAAACCACTGCCCAGAATGGAAGTCTGAGGGTCATGGGCCAACCCTGTCTCTTCCCAGCTCCCAGTACCCCAAGAGGGGACACAGGCTCCAGAGCTCCAGCCGTCAACAGCGTCTGTGCTCCTTCTGTTCTGCCCTCCTCCGGCCTCCACTGCTTCCTTCTCTTCGTTTCAGCTCTAAAAATGTACACGTTCTTTCCATTTTAAAAGACAAAAAAGCCAAACAGGAGGTTGGCCAGAGACTTGACTTCCCTGAGTACACAGCATGAATTCTGTGGCGGCCTTGGGTATCCATGCTGGCCTGTGGGAAGGAGGGTTGGAAAAAAATCTTTCTGAACTTAAATATCTTTGGACTGCTTAGATAAAAGGTTGGTCATCTGCTAAAGTGGAGACATGCAAACAGGTTAGACTAATAGTACCTTCAGGAAGTCAAAGAATAAAACTGAGAACTAGGTTCCGTGTAGGACTATTTTAAACACTGAACAGGAGAGGGTAGAAAAGGAAAACCAAGAATATTTGTTTCATGTTAAATGACGACAGGAACACTACTAGCTAGATTTCAGTGTTCCAAAATCATAGGCAAGGCACACTTCTTGAATGAAGACTACCTGAATATTATCAACTTTAGTCTACCCTACTTTTAATAATATAAGGAATACTGTATGAAATCACTAGCAATTTGGTTACCCAATTACTAAAATATTATCTAAAAGATTACCTATGTGCTCCCAGTCCATTCCATTATTTTTAAACTAACATCACAAATGCATATGACTAAATTATTTACTGTGCTTTATATTGTGATCACAAACTTTACACACAAAAATGGTCTTCATAATCATACTGTGAAGTCACAGTAGACTACATTTAATACCCAACATTATTTACTAAGATACGATGTTTTTGCTTAGTTCTCTAGCTCATTCATCTACATTAATGTATATTACTCCACTGCATAAAATATATCACAATTTCTTTTGATCCCTCTGTCCAAGGGAATCTAAATTGCCACTAGTTCTTTTTTGTTATTGGAACTAATGGTACAAACATTCCTCAGCTTGTCTCCTGCAAAGCAGTATTCTCCTAGATGTCCTGGTGGATTTCTAGTGTAAATCCTTGGGTAGGCAAATGTTCAAATTACAAGATCATGGCAAACTGGTTTCCAAAGCAGATTAAATCAACTTTTGCTTATGTATCAGCAATGTGTCACTGTAATCTCTAGGTATTTAAATATAAAGACCTTTGATTACTCAAGACACCAGAGAGCAAGGCACTCTGCTCAAATTGCTGCTTCAGAAGAGGTCAGAAATTCAGAAAGCATCTCATTTCCAAAGAAATGCTCTGGAGCCAGCCGGATCCATGGCTGCCATCCACCTAATTATCACCTACACCCCAGGACATCTGAGGACATGAGCCCGATCCCTCCGTGTTCTTCTTCTAAGAGCTGCAAAATCAAGCATATACCCAGGCCCACAACCATTGCGTTCACATCGACTTGGGCAGACGCCAGCAGCCCCATCAGATGCACTTAGCATTTTGAAAATATATGACCCGAGCAAACCTCAATCGAGGATTTTTATAAAGTTGAGAGAGCAATTTGTTTGCAAGTCTTAATCAAATCTGGATACCCAATAATGCTCTATGTTGATTAAAGAGCCTGCTGTTTCGCGTAAGACTCTGTTATATTTACGTAGCCAATCAAGAAAGTCGGCCAGCCCACCTTGAGGGCTAGAGAACCAGAAGCCTATACCCTGGTGGCAAACCAAGGAATACTCATTCCCCCTTATCCTTCATGTCAGTTTCAAGAAGCTCTTCAACTTCCTGCTCACATACAAGCTACTGCCTGCAACTTTATAAAGGAGGGGTGTGAAAGCAAGAGAGCAAGCAGGGTTGTGGAGCCTGAGAATTTCATATAAAAAAGATAGGATTTCAGTGCTCACACTCCACAGATCATGTGATGTTAAGGATATTGTTATTTGGGTCATATTACATGGGATTGATCATATCCTCGATTATGCCGAAAGCTGGTGCAGAAATGTGATCCTCTATGCTATTATTTGACTTTCAGGAATAAGTTATATTTGGGCACACTAGAGTCAAAATATAAATATCACCTGTTCACATTATACTGAAATAAAAGTTAATGCACGGCCACTAAGCAGAACTGGATACATACAGAGTCTGGCTTGGACTTCTTCCAAGGGGACTTGGCAATTCCTGCAGCACCCACAGCACTGAAGTGTTCTGCGGATGTGGCTGGCCCTCAAGCCAACCAGGTTAAAAAGTAATACCAACCATTACAAGAACACAGCATATATTTGGGTGACTATATATTTAACTAGTGGAATAAGCTTGGCTGCTATGGATTTATTCACTAATACTAATAAAATGGCAATACAATCAAACCAGAAAGTTCCAATTCAGAAGCTATCACAAAATAAAGATAATAGTCCATGAAAAAAATTTTTGTATAATGCTTTATTTTTTAAGAACCTTGCACTAAAAGTCTTCGAGGTTCAGAGCCTTACAGAGGAACTTTGGAGAAAAGTTCCCTAGTTCAAATCTACCATTCATTCGGTGTGGAACTTTAAGGAAAATCAATGGAACCTCTCTGCCTCCGAATTTCTTCATCTTAAATGAAAATAAATACAATGCTGCTGGTTGCCAGGAACACAAAAATATAATTACATATGTTAAAGTGGTTGTGGTACATAGTAAGAGCTTTCTTTCTAATGGATTTATGCGTACATGCTAGTGAACAACAGAATGTTTTATTCAACATACCTTCCATTATTTGGTCAGAAAAACAGAAGTTAAAACATGCTTTAGTGTTTAGTACACTTTTAAGTGATTCGATTAATGACTTGAAAAAAGTAAAGACAGCAATGAAGCCAAGGTAAAGAAGATTATCAAAATTTGGGGAGAAAAATAACACATGCAAGTGTAAAATACAATTAAACCAGAATCACAACATGGTCATTTTACCTTCTTAGGAATACTGAAAAAATGGAAAACTTGTGTTTGAAAATAAACTGAAACAGCTTGAGTTAAGGTCACCTGTTCAAAATTTCTCACTCTGACACAACTTATATTCATACATTGCAACTGTGATCAGACTATTTCTAGAGAGCACCTTGGTAATGGATGCTAACACCTTGGAAAGTATATAATAAACTAATTCATTAATTCCGCATCTCTAAAGAATCAGACGAAAGCACATTCAAAACAGCTTATTTTAATTATTTCTTCTATTTTATTTTTTCTATCATTGGTATAAATTGTATCTACATCCATTTTTTAAAACAAAAATCAGCTTCCTGGAAAGTGGCTATGGCTCAAGCAGTTGGATGCCCGCCTACCACACGGGAGGTACCAGCTTCAGTTCCTGGGGTCTCCTAAAGAAGAAGAGCAAGACAGCAAGCTGACATGATGGGCTGGCATGGCAAGGTGATGCAACAAGATGATGTGATGAGATAACACAATGGAGAGACACAAAAAAGAAAACACAACAAGACATACAAAGAGGAAGGAGCAGAGGTAGCAGACAGTGAGCACAAAGGATGGGTTTGAAGTAAATGAAATTAAAAAAATAAATAAATCCCCGTTGCATGTGGACTGCCTAGCAATGAATGGCCTGGTTTTGAAACCTAGAGACATCTCACCCTATTCCATAAAGGCACTGTGGTAGCTGGCTAGGGTCCTACGTGTAGCAAATGACACATTCTCCCCATTACTTTTTTTTTTTTAAAGATTTATTTATTTATTTAATTTCCCCCTCCCCCGGTTGTCTGTTCTTGGTGTCTATTTGCTGCGTCTTGTTTCTTTGTCCGCTTACGTTGTTGTCAGCGGCACGGGAAGTGTGGGCATCGCCATTCCTGGGCAGGCTGCTCTTTCTTTTCACGCTGGGCGGGTTTCCTCACGGGCGCACTCCTTGCGCGTGGGGCTCCCCCACGCGGGGGACACCCTTGCGTGGCACGGCACTCCTTGCGCGCATCAGCACTGCGCCTGGCCAGCTCCACACGGGTCAAGGAGGCCCGGGATTTGAACCATGGACCTCCCATATGGTAGACGGACGCCCTAACCACTGGGCCAAAGTCCGTTTCCCTCTCCCCATTACTTGATCTCTCAGTCCACAGTAGCTTTGCACATGCTGTTGCCTCTACCTGGAATCTCCCCTCTGTCTGTCCAGGAAGCTCTTCCTCTTCTCTGAGCCCTGGTGTTTATCTCCCCCAGAAAAACCGTCAGTGACACAGACACCCAACAACAAATTTCCAGGTACTGCTTCAATATGATACCAACACCTACAAAGCAACAGGCCCCTGGCGGTCAAGTCCATTGAAGAGAGTATCTGCGGTCTTCGTAACCCTCAAAACCTACCATGTTGCCTAGATAAAACAGCTGATAACACAACAAATACCATTGGAAGAATATATTACTCCTCCAGCCCAATTCAGGGTCTTTATTTTGGAGACGCCAGTAAGCACTCAAAGGCATCTGACTCCATATTCAAGGTTTTCCTCCAAAAGAGGAAAATGTTTCAAAGAATTTTTAAATTTAAAATTATTTGGCTAGGAATACCTTATTTAATTTACATTAAACCAGGCTGTTCTTAGCATTCACTGTTCAAAATTAGGAGTTCTTTGTTATGAATACAAAATCTAACCATAAACAAAACAACTCTTTATTTGTTCTTCTGACATTAAAACTTTTAATAATCACAACTTTTCAGGTCTTTTTATATTTGAGACATGGTATTTCAGTATCTAAAGCAGTTTCCAGTCTTTCATGTACTTCTAATTTTGTTCCTAAAATGTTTAAAGTCAGAATTACTCTTAATCCTAAACATCTTTTTTATGATGCGCAATTATCCAAGCCCCAACACATTGGGAGTAATCACCAGTAATAACTGGGTGTGTATTCTTTGTGGCAATTTCCTTAAAAGCCTAAATATATATTCTTCGATACTGCACTTTTTTTAAAATCGCATTTTCCCCAAACTTAGTAACATGGGGAAAGACTCAATATTTTAAACTAGAGATATTCTAATGCACAAAATGATTGCAGTTGGGAGGAGGAGGAGGAGGAAGAGGAGTCTAGCAAGCAATCCAGAAGGAAATAAAACTTATAATAATAAACACTATTCTCTCCGGTAGCAATCATCTTTAGAATTTCCTAAAATTTCCAATAGAAATGAACTACGTAAATAATATAGTAAGGGGGAACTTTTTTTTATTACTTAAATGATGCCACAAGTAAATTGAGAGTGTTGACAGGAGGAAGTAGTAGCCAATCAGAAAAGAATTACTTGATGATGGAAATAAATGCTACGTTAAACATCGCATATGTGGAGCTAATGAACAGCCTGGATAATGTGAAGAGCAAAAGCAGACATGATTTTGAGGCCAAATATTTATACCATTATACTATAGTGAAGAATATTATCAGTATGGTGACATGAAGAGCACAGGCAAAAAAACATTCTAGAACTGTTCAACACTAAAAGGCATTTGAATAAAATTTTAATAGTGTATTATGTTGTCAGAATTGTTACCAATACCTGAGAAGAGCTAAAAGAGAGCTATATAGAATGACAAGAGTTACTTCCTAGGGGAGGTGGGGGAGATAGGGCACAAGAATGAGAGAAAAGAATTTCACCACTGTGCTCTGTCTTTATATAGCTTCACGATCTAAATTAGGTATTATGTAGCCACAGGCAACTTTTAAAGTTTACATAAAACCAAAAAAGTCAGTCCTGTAATCACACCAACGAGGTTTCAAAAGCTCAAGAATTACATGGCTAGTGGCTACCATATGATAGACCAGCTCATCACAGGAACGTCAACGTTGACTTAGATTTTTTTCATGTGCTTAGTCTCAGGCCCTGTTGTCAAGTCTGCAATCAGCAGCAGGGCATCCCCATCTCTGCTATCCTCTGCTCAGCGCTCAGACCAGTAAACAGGACAAGTCAGACAGACCGTGACTTCTTTTCAGGGGGCAGAGTGAAAAGGAGAAGAGGGGCAAATGGAGCAGCAAGCTGACAAATCCCCTTCAACTGAACAGCAGATGGCTCAAGGTGGTAATCAGTCTTGCTTTTAAATCAAGGGTGAAGGGAAAACAGAGTAGAATCATTAAAAAGCCACAAGCTTGCTCAGAAAACTAAAAACTGTAAAAACTGTTCACAAAGCAATTACTCCTTATACAAGGTTTTAGCGATCCCGATGTGTTGCTTGAGGGTGCAGAAAGGGCTCAGAGGTCAACAATGATCAACTAACACCTATGAACAAAAAGAGTGGCCTGTGAATTTATTCTGACTTGGATTCACATTCTGCAACCCTCAAGGCTACAGGCACAAAGAGGTGTGAACCCACACACAGATGACTCTGGGCTCGCTGCCTTGGCTCCTTCTCGCTCTCCCTCCCCTCTTTCCCTCTCCCTCTCTAGCACACCCACACACTACTCATTCTCAATTCTAGAGGGAAACCTGAACTCCTGTTTCGCTTGCCTGGGAGAGGAGGGGAGTACAGTGTGCACATACTATAGGAAGAGAAAATAGCCAACGAACAAACTTCCTCCAGAATAACGGGGCACCCCATCCTATACTCTTCCTTCCAAATTCCCTAAAACCAACAAAATATCTCCTAACCCAAAGCACAGTGGATCTATCAAGTTGGATGCCATAAACACCAGCACACCACTTGACACAAAAACAAAACCAACTGGAAGGAAGGGATCCCTAGTAGCTTGTCCAAAACTTTTGGAGTGTTTTATTTTACAAAAGGGGAATAACAATAAAGGGATGACATCCAGAACTGAGAGAACTAGAATTAGAATTCAATTTGTCAGCAGATTTGTTCCACTGTATCAATTTTTTGATGAGCTTGATAATACTTTAAATGGCTAGCATGCAGGAATTCTGATTTATTGTAATTTGAATGATTACATAACATGGCCTCAATCACTTCTGAAAAGCTTTCCTTGACCCTGTTCTAGGGCTCTGTCACCATGCTGACGTACTTGGTAGTGCCTGACCCCGCCCACACACCCTGTGTCTAGTTTCCCAACTTCAGCCCAGATGGCACAGATCTGATTTCATGCATCAGCTCAGAAATGCTCCTCCAATTCCCTCAGAGCCTGCAGAATCAAGAGTTTTGTACATTGGTGGGAGGACACTACATATGCAAACGGCTTCCAAATGCTAGGAATGGGACATCCTAGTGAAAAACAGGCAACTTCCTTCTAGCTGGGTCAGAACTGCAGCGCTACTCTCCAAAGTTCTAGGCTACGGTCTAATTCCAAGAACCAATCATCGCATTAATCCTTAGACATACCATCTTTCAACAAAAAATTATGCCGCTCCAAGGAGAGGAGCCCCAACGCAATGGAGGTATCAGGTTTGTGTGCTCCTTTAACCCCTGGAAGAACTAGGGCCATCCTTTCAGGAATGACGGCATGAAGCTCCCTGCCAATTTCCACTAGCAGAGCAACCAAAGTTGGAAGACTGTGGCCACAGGGCCAAATATCTGTGCCCAGGCAGAAGGGCGAATGCCCATCAATTTTCTCCAGTAAGCCTCGAGAGCAGGAGTTCTTAACCTTTTTTGTTCTATAGACCCCTTTCCCAGTAGGGTGAAAACCATGGACCCCGTCTTAGAATGTAGCGGTGGATGGTTTTATGATACTCAACTAGCACTGGGTCTAACAGCTACTGTCATTTTGAAGTAAGCGACTTCTTGAGATATGCAACAACTGTAATGTGATATGAAATGAACACTATTGTAACTTCATCAGGGAAGGAAATGCTAGTTTTCAGTTAGAGGTCAGAGAAAATAAAGACAGTAAGTTGATTTTTTTTTCCCTCAGTTCAAGCTCACAGGAACCCCGCTCCCCACTCCCCCCGGAATCTATCTTCCCGGGCCCTTGTGTTAGCTCACTGCAACTAAGCCTGCCTTCAGTTCTGCAGGCAGCAAGGGAAGGTGAGGTTTGGGTTCACATAGGTAACTTCTTTAAAAGGATATAAAAAACACAGATGTTGCTTTAAAAAAAAAAAAAGAAAGAAAGAAAGGGAGATGGGCCCCATCAACTCCTCAGAGAGAAAACACTCCTGAGCTTGACTGTTTTCCCACAGGGGCTAAGTAAATGAAGGAAGATGTGTCCACTGGCAGTGGTAGCCAGTACCCTCCCATCCACTACCAAGAGTGGCCACTTGATGGCAATCTTAACCTATTCCCTTGGAATTCCTCCATAAAGGGAGACCCCAAGAGGGCAGAAGCACCAGAAGTGGGCTGCACAGTGTTGCCAGAGCCACAAGAGGCATCTTTGTCCCAGAATTCCTGGGCTGCAGGGAAGGGCAAGGGGAACGGATTAAGAAAGCCTATCCTAAAATTCTCTGAGGGTGCATTCTCCAGACATTCTGGAAGCCTAGGTAGGTAGAGTTCCTGCAAATTCATGCCTCGTTCACATCAACAGATCAAAATCCAAGTCGGCCAGACTGCAGCCAACGGGATGACAAAGTGACTGCAAGGTCCTGCTCCTTTATTTCAGCATCTTGTCCCCTGAAGCCATAGGAAAAAAGCAAAATATTTCAAAAGGCTATCTTCCAAAGAAGGAAGAACATCTAAATACCTACTGAATAAACTGCCCCAGCACTTTCTCTTAAATTAAACTGTAAAATAGAAAATATATCAAAGTTATGCACAGAAGTACATTTCAAATATTGTGCATCTTCTGGAGAAAGAGCTCCCCAGAAAAACTGGGAGTACACTGTAAATTGCATTGACTACACACTTCTACTCCTTTCAGTGACATGAAGATCGCCCAGATCACCCAAAGATCTCTTTGAAACACTAGAATTGGGGGGAGAAAGAGGTACAGTGTTATTATATAATCTGAAAATAGCCCTCTGTCTTAGCATGGATAACATATTCCCCCACACAATTAAACCTGGCCTGGGGCGACAGCTTCGTAACTCTTGGCTTCGCAAATTATAAGAAGAGTTCAGACAGAGAGTACAGAGTTTGCCAATATTTTCCTCTGAGGGATTCAGAAAGTGCCAGCTGAGAGCCTTCCAGCTCACCCTTTAAAACTCTGTAACACTTTCCAACTGAGCAAACTGGAAAGGCCCTTTTCAAGTAAGGCTAGTAACAAAGAGTCTGATTTGGGTAAATTCCTGTGCCAGTGCAACAGAGCAAAGCCTCTAAGGAAGAGAATAGGCCATTTAGAATGTAGATCGCTCTCAAAGTTACCAGGCTTCCTGCATGCCAAACCGATAATATACAAGAGTACAGTCATGTGTCACCTGCCCTAATCATGCCACATCTGGAAAGAACCTGGCAGCATTCTAGAATCAATTTAGAGGAGGTAAGGTACCACTCTAAAATGCACAAATTCAAAATTATAGGTCCCTGCATGAATGCCCCAATCCTTTCGGAAGGCAAAAGAGGTTCATAATTAACAGTTGAGAAAGAGATAAGTGTTCACTGTTGGTGGGAATGTAAAATGGTGCAGCTGCTGTGGAGGACAGTTTATAGCAGTTCCTTAGAAAGTATAGAATTACCACATGACCTAGCAATGCCACTTCTGCGTATATATTCCCAAAAGAATTTGAAAGAGAATTGAAAGCAGGTATGAGAACAGTTATTTGCACACCGATAATAATAGTGACATCATTTACAACTGCCAAAAGATGGAAGCAACCCAACTGTCCATCAACCAGATCAGTGGATAAGGAAAGTGTGTTAAATACATAGAACATATATAAAACATGTATATACAGCCGTAAAAAGGAATGAAGTCCCAATGCAGGCGACAAGGGTGAACCCTGAAGACATCGTGCTGTGCGAAACAAGCCAAATGCAAAAGGACAAATATTGTAGTATCTCACTGAAATGAAATAATTAGAATGAACGAATTCACAGTCAGAATCTAGAAAATAGGCTGCCGGGAAACGGTGTGGCAATAGGGAATAGGTAGGGAGTTAAAGCTTAAAACGTACAGATTTTCTATTTGGAATGATGGAAATGTTCTGGTAATGGATGGTGATGGTAGCACAACACTACAAATGTAATTAACGGCACTGAAATATGTCTACCAACGTGGTTAAAAAGGAGAAATGTAAGGATATATTAATATATATATATTATTCTAAAATAAAATACAAGTTAAAAAATCCATGAAACAGCATCAACAGTGAACCCTAGGCTACACCACGGACTACAGTTAATAGTACAATTATAAAAATGTGCTTTCATCAACTGTAACAAACCACACCAGTGCAGGATGGTAGACATGGCTGTTCTGTAAACCCACAACTTATTTAATACATACACCTATCAGCAATTGGATCGAAGTTAAATGTACCTAAGGTGGGCTGCCTTCATGCATCAGACCAGAGAAAGGATGGAGGAAACAGCCACTTTAGAGAGCACTAGAAGCTGGCCTGGGAGCCTTCAGCTCAGATAGTCCCTCCCTCGTGCCATAACTGAAAAAAGCCAACCTACCTGCAGAAGGAAAATGGTGCTAAGGAGTGACCCAGAAAATATGGGCAGGGACAGATAACACAGGAAGAAGAGCTGTGTACAGAAGGAGCTTAGTGTAGAGAGCGCTGAATGTGTCATTAGACACAAGATCTAAGACACAGGACCAGCATTAACAGGGCAGGAAACAGCACAATGTGAAGGAGTCATGAGCATCCCTAAGGTACCAGGCACAGCTTCTCCTTGGAAGCCATTGGCACAACACAGGACAGACTGGCTGGTTTACAAAGCCAGGCGGGCTGACACTGGGACCCCTCTGTCCTTGTTACCAAGTCTAAGATTATAAAACAGCTGGGGCCTCCCTCATCCGTAGTCCCCACACCTCCTCAAATGAGTGACCAGCACAGGTTCATGGTCTTCAGGAAAGAAATTATGAAGCTTCATTTAGGCCTCTGCTGAAGGGTCCTGGATAATATGGAGGAAACCAGGAGTGCATAAGACTCGGCAGCAGGTAAGGTTAAGAAACTGTAAAGGCAGGAATTTACGGGCTGTAGTGTCATTTCCCAAAAGCATATCTAGCAATCACTCTCCTGGCTTTAAAGATAGACCTCAGGGGACCTTAATGTCGGTCAAGTCATAATAGGTTATTGCCAATAACTAAACAAAAGGCCCTCTGAATACGGGAGAAGTGTGATTTAAGAAATTCACAAGCAAAGCAAAACTGCACTAGCCCCTCATGATAATGTAATCACATAGTAATTAAAGTTCAGTAAATACACACATCCCAGAATTCAAATCAAGAAATGGATCAGATATAGAAAAAACTCACAGGCCTTCCTTGAGATGGAAGACTGTGAAAATGAACGCGAATCTCGATGACGAGCAGCGTCCCTCAGCCTGAGAGCAGCACCAGCTCTTGACCCTCGGGACCCTCCGGCTCTGCTGGGAAGGAAAGATGGTTGGAAAGCACTGCCCTAAACCACCTGACAGAACAAGGTTCAGGCCAACGAGAGTCCATGCCTATCAAAGAAGTCTCCCTTAACCTCAAAGGGCCCCAAAAACCCCACCATGTCCCCAAAAGGTTCAACCATATAAACACGCTGGCAGGACCCTCTCAACTGCCATCCCCTCCATGTCTTTGGCTTAGGAAAACCCCTGTGGCCTCAATAAATAAATGTCCAAGTTTAATTCCATTCAAGTAAGAGAACAAAGACTTGTTGAAGGTCCAAATACTGAATATATCACTCTCCGCTTAAAAAAAAAAAAACCTACAAAAGGAAACACTCTTCAGTTTAATATAGAAGACAAAAATCTACAATTAAAATGAAATAAAAATCATCACAGCACTAAGAAAATAAACAGAAACTTGTGGTCCTACCACTATATGCTGGCACATGCCTTTACATCCTGTAGCCATCATCACCAGGTTGAGATGGTTTTTTGATACAGTGTGAGGTAGGGTTCTTTTGCACATGGACATCTAATCCTCCTAGCACAATCCGTTAAAAAGACTGTTCCTTCTCAATTGAGTAGACTTGGCACCCTTGTCAAAAATCCGTTGGTCATAAATGGAAGGCTTGCTTGATTTCTGAGTACTCAATTTGATGATTCCATTGATCTATATGCCTGTCCTTGTGCCAGTATCATGATGTTTTGATTACTATGGCTTTGTAATAAGTTCTAAGATCAGGTATTTATGAGTCCTCTAACTTTGTTCTTTTTCAAGATGGCTTTGGCTATTGGGTCATCTTACCCTTCCATAGAAATTTGATAATTGGCTTTTCCATTTCTTCAAAGAAGGCTGTTGGAATTTTGATTGGGATTACGTTGAAGCTGTAAATCACTTTGGGTAGAACTAACATCTTAACAATATTTGGTCTTCCAATCCATGAACGCAGAAAGTCCTTCCAAATTAGGTCTTCTCTATTTTAGCAATGTCTTGTAGATCTCTGTGTAGAGATTCTTTACATCTTTGGTTACATTTATTCCTAGATATTTCCTTCTTTTATTTGCCATTATAAATGGGATTTTTTTTCCCCCTTGATTTCCTCCTCAGATTGTTCAGTAATAAGTATGAAAATACTAGTGATTTCTGCTTTTTGATCATGTCACGTGCCACTTTTTTAATTAGCTCTAAGGGCTGTGTTGTGTATTTTTCAGGACTTTTTGTATATAAGACCATGTCATCTGGGAATATAGAAATAAGGAAAGTTTTACTTCTTCCTTTCCAATTTGGGTGCCTTTTATTTCTTTCTCTTGCCTAATCGCTCTAGCTAGAACTCCCAGTACAATGACGAAAAACCGTGGTGACAGTGGCATCCTTGTCGTCTTCCTGATCTTTGAAGAAAAACTGTCGGTCTTTTACCACTGAGTATGATGTTAGCTGTGAGTATTAAGAAAGGGTGCTGGATTTTGTCAAATGTCTTTTCTGTATCAACTGAGATGATCAAGTGGGGTTTTTTCCCTTTGTTCTCTTAATGTGGCGTATTGCATTCATTTTCTTATGTTGAACACCCTTGCATACCTGAGATGAATCCCAATTGATCATGGTGGATAATTCTTTTGATGTGCTGTTAGATTCAGTTAGCTAGTATTTTGTTGATGATTTTTGCATCTGTGTTTATTAGAGATATTCGTCTGTAATTTTCTTTTCTTTTGGTATCCTTATCCGGCTTTGGTATGAAGGTGGTGCTAACCTCATAGACATTTATGAGTTAGGGAGCATTCCCTTCCTCTTTCTGGAAGACTTTTAATCAGGATCAATGTTAATTCTTCTTGGAATGTTGGGTAAAATTTACCTGTGAAGCCATCTCGTCCTGGGCTTTTCTTCGCTGGGAATAGCTCTTTAAACATAATTAACAGTACTGAGTTATATATTTGAATGTTGTTAAAGCAGAAATTGTAGGTTGTATGAATCCTGCTACTGAAAAATTTTAAAAAACAGAGGGCAGTAAAACAGAAATAAAACTCTACTGTAAATGATGAACTATAGTTAATAAGACAACTATAAAAATGTTCTTTCATGAATTGTAACTAACGTACCACACTATGCAAGGTGTTAATAACAGGGTTATAAGGAGAACTCTGTATTTCATGAATGATTTTCCCGAAAACTTCCCTAGTTTAAAAAAGGCACATCATCAGCTCCTCATAAGAACCAATCTCACTTAAAACTCACTGTATAGGAGACAGTACTTTTCCTGGAATGCCAAGTCTGGGACACCAGTTCTATAGAACCTGAAGGCTAAACAAGCCTAGCACTCAAGAGTAATAACAATGCTGGCTAAAGGGCTACAAGAGAAAAGTATTTACTGGTAATGACTTGTGGTCCACAGCAGCTTAGAACCAGAACTGCAGAGATGCCAGCCACTGACACGGAGAGAAAATCTGGTTACCAGAATTTCCTACCCCGGCATTTATCAATGCAGAGCTCTAGCCTGGAAGTGCTTCACCCCACCCGCCAGCACACACTCTCCGGCATCAGGTACATTCTGGGAAAACATGATATATATCCAAGTATAATCATAAAAGCTCCTAAAAATAGAGACAGTGGTGTTGACAACCTTGAAAACAAATACATACTTTAAAAAGACATCAACTGAACTGGAACGGGGCAGGAGAAAACTTTCAAGGGGTAGGGTGGGGATGGAAAAGCCTTTTATCTAACAATAAGTTACTGGTAAAAGGTGCTCATGTATCAAATCTTATCAGGTGCACACTTTCGATCTATGATTTCACAAAGTATAAGAGGTTTTACTCTATTAAAAGGGGGGAAGGGAAGCATGCAAGATCTGGATTCAGCAGTCCAGGGTTCAAATCTTGATTGGAGCACTAATTGGGTTTTATGGCTCAACATCTCTGGGCCCTATATCTTAACCTATAAAATTATTTTAATATAGTACGATTATGATGTTATGAGAATTAAATTAGGAAATGTGCCTTTAAACCTGCTAAAATGGGTATAGGATACAAGGTGACCCAATTCCAAGGATCTCTATGAAGTTGAGACTCACGATTATGACTAAAAGTCTGTGTCATTGTCCCTTCCCCCCACCCCACCCTGACAAAAGGCAAATTATGTCATGAGTAGCGATCAGAGGGGCTCAGGTGCTAGGGTATGCACACATCTCCAGTAACTGGAGCAACTGGAGCACTCAGTGAACAGAGTGCAGCCGATCAGCAGCATGGCAAGGAGCAGTACTGGAGAGGGAGGAGTGCACGCAGCTGGTGGGCACGCAAACTGTCTGCACACACAAATAACTAACACACGCCTGAAATGTTGTGTACAAAAATACAATAAGGCAAGGAGCTAAAGTGCAACAGAAGCAGGTACAACATTTAATATGATGCTCATGAAAGACCTGTCAGGTAAGGGGACATTTGAACAGAAAGGTGCAATACAGTGAGGATATCAAAACACATAAGAGAGCTAAAGGGAGGAAGTTCCAGGCAGAGGTACCGGCAAGAACAAAAACCCTGGGGCAAAATTATACTCGGAGTATGTGGGAAAGCAGGAGGAACAGAGAGGGGTGAGATCGGATCAAGTGTGTTCCGGCTCAGAGGGATGGGGAGACAGTCAGGAACAGGGGCTTGGCATGCACGAACGTGCATTAATTTGCATTTTTAAAGGATTCGTGGGGCTGCTACAAAGGCAGACACTGGGAGGCTCTACCAGTGCAAGATGGTGACTTGGACGAGTGGCAGCACGGAGATTCAGTTAGAAGATAGAGTTTAGAATAAACAGGTTTTGCTAAAGATAGGAGGCAAGTATGAACAAAAGAGGGAAGTAACATATCTCCAAAGTTGAGGCCTAAACTAGAAGAATGGAACTGCCATTTATTGACAACAGATAGGAAAGGAGCAGCCTTTGGAACACAGTAAGTTCAAAAGGTCTACGAGGTCAAACGCCAAGCAGGCAGGTGGACATACTAGTCTGGTTCGAGAGAGGTTCTATGGTAGCAAACACTGCTGAATGGGCAACAAAAGTGCATACTGACTGGAAATTAGATTTGGCAAGCAAGGTTAATTACTGACCTTGATAAGTGAACTGGTATAGAAGTCTGGCCTCAAGGATTCAAAAAGGGGGTTGGGGTGGGATATTATTATGAATATAAATAAAAAGTACACGGAGACGAACCATTTAGACATTTTCTTTCAAGAAATTTTGCTATAGAGAGAGAACATGGAATAGTGGATTCAGCTTTGAATTCCAAAACCCGGTCGATCTCCCAATTTCTTGCCTTCCCCTATCCTCAAATTTGAGCTTTTTTTAAGGAGCTGTTACAAGCAGAAATACACTGGTCCAAACGCCACCCAGTCACCTGTGCCTAGCACAGCCTCCCGCCAGGGGGCCCTGCCACCTTCTGCCCCTCCTAAGGCAGTCCAACTCTGGGTGAGAATGTTGACCTCATCAAGGAAGCAGCGCCTGCTTACAGAATAGATAGTGCAGGCAGGTTGAGAGAACTGGAGGGGTAGATGGTGGAAACAGCAAGGTATCCAGAAAAAGCAGCACATTAACCTCCACAGGGGCTCCC
This sequence comes from Dasypus novemcinctus, assembly GCF_030445035.2. Lineage (NCBI taxonomy): Eukaryota > Metazoa > Chordata > Mammalia > Cingulata > Dasypodidae > Dasypus > Dasypus novemcinctus. The sequence continues at coordinate 47,793,701 of NC_080694.1, read as the reverse complement.
ACTGTGAACTCTCCCAGAAAACCTGCTTAGCAACTGGGCCTGCCGGCATTTCACTTGCATTCAAATTGGATTTCTGGTTCCAATCATTCTTCAGCATGGTCCGTTCCTTCCAGTTAAGCTCATCACCAAGGCACAAAATTCTTTATCTCTAAAAGGATGAGTTTGACCTATATTCCTCTAAATGTCCTTTCCTGCTCTAGCAATCCATAACTCTGTGGCAAAAGGGTTATACAGTTAAGAGTTGCCAAACCCTTGGCCCCAGAACAGTATAAGAAACCTGATGACAGAAATCTGCCATTCCAGACACTACTCCCAACGAAATGTCAATCATCTGTTTGACACTCCTAATCCCAACACGGCCTTCTCCCAATCTCCAGCCCTTGCCCAGAAAGCTCCAACCCTTTCAAGGTCCTTTTCCAAGGCTCGTGGAAATACAGTTTCTTTTATGAAGCTGCTCCTGGTAGCTCATTCTGCCTCCCTGCTAGCCTCCTCAAGTTAGGCCAAGCAAACCCACACATACACACATGCACACACAATACCTCTTGGGCTTTGGAGAAATTTATTCTACAGTCTTTTATTGTACATCAACAACTTTTAGTTTTCTGTGTTAAAACACGCATCTGCATATTTAGAAAGCATCTTACAATTACGATGCACAATGCATAAACACAAAATAAAGGTGAATCACTCAGTGGCACCAAAGATTGGGTGAAATAAAGCAACTTGACTTTAGTTGTTTTCAACGACAATCAATGCACACCACTTACTAAAAAAGAAATTAAATATTTACTAAACGCAAGCTTTATCAAGGAATACTTCATCTGCATACTTTCTCTCTGCACAGCTGCAGAGAGAAAAGAAATCAAGGCTTCTCAACTCTACCACAGTTCATCATCTACGCCTGGTTTTTAACAAAGAAGAGATTTAAGCTGTGTTCCGTTAAGTATAGTTTTCCCCTCTTTCCACCCAGCTTTCTTACACACAGGGACAGAGGACAGGGGAAGAAAATTCTCAGAGAGTAAAGTATTAGGGAAATCCTACTCACCCCCCCACACCTGCGGCCGTGGTAGTGAGAAGAGACAGCTCACCGAGGATAAGTCGAGTCCTTAGAGCAGCAGCTACGACTGGGCAACACAGAATGGTAGGCCCACTGCTTCAGAATAAAATAAAATTTTAAAAAGTTTCCTGCCCAAGTAGGCACCATCTTTATTCCTCAAAGATCTGAAAGTGAACTGCAGGCCTTCTTTGCTGAGGGAATAAAGGTAACCATCTACTCATGCACCACGATACTCATTTCAAATACTGCTACAGAAATACACTCTCACTAATCGGACAAGGAACCCTTTTTTTTTTTTAGTTTTCTGTTTATATATAATCCTGTCAATATGAATCTGTAGGAGTTAATGCATAAAGATCAGGAACCTGCAAGAAAGCCTAAAAGACTTGGAGGAACTGAAAGTTCTACTCAAAATGGCCGCTGGTTCTTAACAAGGACTCCATGAGCTTGAACTGAAATTAAAAAAAAAAAACCATTCTGGGATGTGTTGGTGTGTGTGTGATATATTTATTAAACAATACACAGGATAGTGTGGACTTAGTAAGGGGTCCCTGGAACAAAAAAGGTTAAGAACTCTTTTTCTAAAGTAACAGCAGTTGCCAGAAAATCTCCTGCCCACATCCCATCAACAGCTGGGATGACTTGGGCCACCCTGTGATTTCCACCTGAGGGCCTGGTAAACATTAGTATTAAAAAGACAAATCTCCAGGTGAATCAATAGAAAGAAGTAATTAATGCATATGTATGCCTATGACTGAAAATAAGGGTAACAAATCTGAAGGAGTGCTGTTTTGTTTTTTTTTATTCCCCTGACTACCAATTCAATTATCCCAACTCCACCACTTCCCAGGTTTGAGGGCATATTCTTAATCCACTCCACTGCAGTTTTCTCATCTATAAAATGTCCTGTTCTGAAGTTGAAAGGATTTAAAGGCAGGTAAAAGTGCTAGAACAATAACTGGCAAACAGTAAGCACCCAATATAGATTAGCTACAGGCATGATAAATAATTATTTATCATAACTAAGTAAAAGGTTCCACATTCCATTAAATCTAGTCAAGACCGTTTAGCTGACCAAAGTGCTTGCTGGATCTCAGATGACATTTATAGGAAGCAAATGAAATTCAAATACAGTTAATAGCTCCCCTCTCTTACTGTGTAATTATGTATACTCATTATTTGTGTACCATGTTATTACTTAAATGTCCGTAATTTCAGGCCCAGCGGGCAAGGGCCCTCAAAGAGTGGCCAAGGTCTCAGCCTCTGCCAGTCCCTTCCTAGGCTTTCATCAATTTATTCCAGCCAAAAAAGTGGCACTGTCTATCTACAGCAGGAAGGAGATGGAAGGCTCACAGTCAGCAAATCGTAGCACGGCTATAACCAACAAGCTGTAACAAACGATGCTTTCAATTCCTACACAGACAATCCTCCAACATTCACATGTACTACCTCTAGCAGGGGCTTAAAAATGCATTTCTTGTCACTTTAGAACCACAAAAGCAAGACTGACGGCAAACCTCGATGGCATGGCACAAAGATGAGGTCTCTCCTATCTCTGTCCACTTGGGTTATTACTACTCTTAACTAGACCCGCATCCCTGGAGCGGCTAAGCCCTGGGCCAAGATACAAGCTGCCGCTGTGACGCTGGCGACAAGAGACCAAACCCCCTTCACACAAATGCCAGGACTCATCACCCCAGCATGCGAGTTAGCAGAAGTCACATCAATTTGTTTTCAAATTAGATAAAAATTATGCTGAGCTCATTCTACTGCAAGTGTAAAACATAAGCGGGAAAAATTGGATTTTCCAAAGGAATCTGTGGCAGAGGCAAAAATTCAGAAACAACACTGTTTATATAATGACAGGGGGGCGGGAATTAAACACCTTGCTTTCAACACTTCTGTTATAAAAGTAGCATAATTTTCATTCATTCAGTGGTTGAAAATAAGCACTGGGATCAAATAAAAATTGCCACAGAAAATAAATAACTATGTGACCTTAGGAAAGTCACTACCAAATAAACAGGATCTTGCATAACACTCACAAAAGCCCTGCAAGGCACTTTATTCAGCTTATCAGTGAAAAATCCAGGACTCTCAGAGCTAAGGCTGGACCCAAGATGCCCATGGCTACACAGCATCCAACAGGGGACAGAGGGACGGAAACCCCCTTTCCCTAGCCGACGCCCCCCCCCTGCCCCACCCAGTTTCAGACAAGACAACAGTCTCCTCCCCAAGAAGAGAGTCTTGCCGTGTGATGCTATGCACATTGCCTAGGTTCACAACTGTTACTATGCATTTATTGTTTATGCATGTTCATGGATGAATGATACAGACCAATAAAAATATTTTTAAATAAAGAAATATGCTGTATTTTACAGTTTAGGATTAGGTCATTCTGTTTATGAGCAATGACTTACAATATAAAATAATAAAGCACCCCTTCAAACTGATGTGACCATATACACACGTACACACACGTACACACCCGCGGAGAGCACTGCTTGCAGTAAACCCAGACTCACAGCCACATCGTCCAAGCAAGTTCTGGGTGCTCACTGCTGCCCTGGCTTTCGATGGAGAAAACCCTCTGAGCAGGGTACTCACAAGATCCTGGAGCATGTGGGACCTACAGGAGTTTCCAGGTTTCCAGTAGCCTCCAAACAAGAAACTGTACTTTGTTCAGCATGGTAGATAGCGTTAAGAAAGTTATTCCTAAAACAAAATGAGTTTACCTAGAACTACTACTGAAATCCAATATACTGAATAACAAAGAGGTAGTCTTGGAATACTGCCAGAATAAACAAGAACATTCACCAGAAAATGGCACACTGACAGCAATTTCACAACCAAGAGAGGAACCTTAGTCTCTCAGAAATACCAGAGAGGAAAGAGAGTGAGGAAGCTTCATCAGGATGAAAAGCAAACTACTACTGTGAACACTAACTTTTCTTTATGAAGGTGGTGCAAGAATTAAAGTCTTCAATGACTCCAGTAGAGGTGGCTTTACCAACTTCTCTTAGAATTCTTTCCATCGAGCTCTTTGACTACACCAATAAAATGAGAGCTACCAGTGCTGCTTGTAGCACTGGTTGCCTTTTAAATGACTTTTACCCAAATTTCACCTTTATTAAACCCCAGACACCAGGCTAACTGACCTTCCTGGAAGCTGATTTTTTGCCAGTTTGAAAAGGATGCGTTGTAATTCAGTTCAAATAAGCACTACAGCATTGCCAGTCCTGAAAAGCATCCCTTATCAGCATAATAAAATCTGAAAATTATAGCAGCTATTCCTCTACTTTGACTCTAGGATACCATGACATTTGACCCCAGCACGCCCATCCCCAAAGGCTGAAGTTCAATGTAGCAATGACAACAAACATGATACAGGAGTTTCCAGACAACAAGTGGGTTCCCTAGCCGCTGGAGAACTGCATAAAAAGCGAAGGTCTCCTGAGGAAAATAACATGCAGGAGACCAAATTTTACACTTATGGCAATGGATTCCACTATTGTTAAGGACAGGATGATACCTGATTTCTTGAATCTGGGAACGTGAAAGAAACTCAAAGTCTTTCCCATACTCAAGCCACTATTGCCTTCATGGCTGAACCCCCAAAGTCAAGTGACACACGGAAGAAAACCTGGGGGGTGGGAGAAAAGGGTTCACACAATACCGGGAGAAGAGAGTGGCATAACTTGATGGGGGAGGGGGGGGGGGGGGGGCAGGTAAACTGGAATTCAGAGAGATCATCTCTGAAAACCCTGCCATGGACCATGGAAACAAAGTACCAAGTGGTCTTTATCTGTGAACACCAGTTCCAACCAAGGGCTCCCAGACAAATCACCTTACAACTCAACAGGCAGGAAAAGAAACTGGAAACATAAGGGAATTTGTCATTCTGCATCCTGGCAAGCTATCAAGGACCCCACATACAATGACTCAAAAGGGAAAAACTCTCCAGAAGAGAATCTCCTCCTTCTCATCTCCTTGCCCTAGGCAAGGACAAACCAGAATTCAGTCCATTCATTCACATTTCTCCATCACTCCAGCAGACACAGAGCGCCACGGCGGTCGCTGCCCTAGAGTATGTACTGACATGGTTTTCAGTGGATGATTTCATCTGAATCATACTAATCAAGTTAAAAAGGGGCATCAGGATAAAAACAGGTAGGAGCAAGTTTCAAGGATGCATTTAACAACCTTCCCTGGAAGAGGTACACTTCCAGATACACAGGAATTCCATAACACAGGCCCAGCCTGATTAACAAGGAAGGAAGCAAGTACTTAGAAGGTTACTGAGAGAGAGAGAGCGCTGGAAAGGCAGTAGGCAAGCAGATTTAGACTACTTCTTATACAAACAGAGGATAAAAACTAAAGGCGCCACATATTAGCAGGACAAGCAAAGAGTTCTGCTTTCTTGCTTGGGTAGAAAGATAAAATTATACTCACAAAAAACCCTGGAACACAGGCTTTCCTAGGTCAACTCAGGACCTAGCTAAAAATTAGATTACAGGCTCATCTTGTATATAGAAAAGAGATTAAATGAGGTATCTTATAAATAACATTATGCAGTATATAAAGGAATCTAAAAATAAATGTATAAACCCAATAGGGTATCCAGAACACAAATTTACCCACTCTCAGACTGCCATTAAGTACCTAGCCCAAGAAGCACACGATGCCCAGAATTCATCCAACAGAGGCAAGGCACCCTGAAGGTACCCTCCAATTCCAACAAAACACGCAACTCACCATTCACTGTTTTGAGGCTCCCCGCAAGTCCTTCGCCATGCTGCCTCTTCTGGGCATTCTTGAATTCCTTCAGAGACAAATAAAGGACTTTACGTACCACCCTTTCTTCTGACCACGGAATCCCATCACTGTCATCCTGGAGAAACATGAGAAAGAAAGGGGAGGAGGCAGTTACTTAAAAGAAAGCAAGCAAGTATTATGCAACCTAAGATCTGGGTATCAGAATGACATCATAGAGTAAAAAGGAAAAACACTGGCCCTTCTGTCATCTAGACAGACCTACCTACAAAGCTAATCCACAGGCTGTTGAAGGGACTAAAAGAAACGGACAACCATCTCACTTCCTTTATATACCTCACCACAAAAACATTTACTAACTAGTAATACTACTGTGGACTTACATCCCTGGCAAAATCTAGGAAAAGAATTTATTATACAAGAGGTGTAATGGACCATTTTTACTTTTCACTGGAGTTTGAAAAACTGAGTTAGGCCAGAACATGAACAACATTACATGTCTCTGCAGCAGTCTCCTGGCAGCTGTTGTCAGTAGTCGTGAAGGTCCAGCAAAACATAGATCCTACCTTTGAGGAACTGACAATTCAGTCAGAAGAAGCAAAATAAAACACAGAGAAAAGAGATCTCTGCAGAAAAGAGCGTCACCATGGAGGTCGGGGGTGGTTTAAAACACAAATATATTAATAACAGACTTTGAAAGAGTAACTTAAAAGTGTGGCTCCTTTATATAAACTGTATCACATCCCAAATCCAAGATGCAAGTTTTTGAGAGAGGAATTAACAAAATGTAGGCCAGGTGGGGGGGCCGGGGGGGACACGTACAACAATAAAGGGAAACAGAAGAGATATAAAGATGACAATGAAAGGGGATTAGAATTAAAGGGGAAAAAAGAGAAACTAAAGAAAATGAGAAAAACATGAGCAGGAATTTTAGAAAAACAAGCCTGGAGAAATGGAGATAGTTGATAACCAGGAAAGTACTGGAGCAATGGGGATCCAGCAATTAAGGCTAAGGGTACTCAAAGTTCTCTCCTGAGGGTGCCTGCATCCTGTTGGGTAGTTCCAGAAGTCCTTACGTTCACATAACTACTTCAGGACTTTTTACAACCGAGTTCAATTTAGGTATGGAAGTATTTGAGCGTCTCATGCATTTTGGGTCTTAATATAATACAGAAAAGAAGAATACTCTGTGGAAAAGCAGGAATCCCATTCCTTTATCCCCCCACACACAGGAAGTCAGTTACCTCAGAGGTGGGGCCAGTGGTGCAGAAACTGGGCTTACCAGAGAATTGGTTTTCACTCCCTGCCATTAGCTGTGTGACTCCAAGACAAGTCACCTAAAACTTTCACGAAACCCATGAATACTGCAGGTTATCCGGGGTCTTTTCCAGCTTCTTGGATTCCTAAGCTCTGCAGAAACACCAGCTACATTTTAGAAGTCTAAGCCCTACCAACATAAGCTGCACCCTTGTTAAGCTTTAGGGATTTCCTAGAATGAGAACAATTCTCCATCTTTTATAAAAAAGAGAAGAAAGGTCCAAGGAAAGTCGAGGGCTAGGATGTGCACCTTCCCCTAGACGTCCCTCACTGCTATAAGACCTGTTTTCTAGGCCACAGCTCCCGGGGAAGCAGGTATCGGCTGTTTCCTAGTTGCTCTTCTGAGGGAGCGAACATGTCTACAGACTTGGGCCCAGGTCAGGGTTCACACTTGATGCCACATCTTACCCTCTGGCTGATGAGAAACAAGCATAATCTCCAAAACACTACAGGATACAAGTCACTAGTGCCCTAAAAACCTGAAAAACGCAGTCCTCCCTCTGTCCAAAACCATTCCCAGATAAGCAACCTGAATAAAATGCTACATATCACATCAATGGCACAACAGAGCTGAATTAATTTTTATAGCAACTCCCTTGAGTTTGCACGAAAAATGCCCCTAACATATTAATTGCAACTGAATGACAGTTGCTTATTAGGTTAAAAAAAAAACAAAAAACTTTTCAACATACATCTGTGGTCTATTCATAAAACCTACAGAGCAAAATTCTTTTTATCACAACAAAGTTCCTAGTCTCATCGCCTGTTTCAACCACAACAACGCTGGTTTTAAAACTACGATTTCCTACATATATACAGTTGATAAATCATAAAACCCCAAAATAGCTTTCAACGTAAAACTCCTGTGACAATTTACTGCATCCTGTTCTGGCTGATGCCTTCCACTTGACTTCAGGCTGCAGCCTACAACAAATGTCTAATTAAAATCTGCACCATGTGAGATGCAAAATCCTGCAAAGGAGACACAATTAAGATTCAGTTCCTACACAAGCAGATTCATTACACCTCAAAGTACTTTAAATCCATCATGCAGATTATGAGGGTGAAAATCCTACACACATTAAAAAACAAAAACAAAAAAGTCACTTTTTAAAAAAACACATGTATTCTTTGGTAAGTCAGAGGACTTGTCAAGATTTGTCACCTCCCTCCTTGTTCTAAGACACAAACCTGGTAGGTAATAAGTTGACTCTGTTTTGTTTCCTAAAGCTCAAGTGGTAGGTAATAATTGAGAATATTAAAAACTAAGCTGGCTTTCACAGATGCAGTGTCACAGTGAAATCACTCTACACTGACCTTATACGCTTCTCTTTTTGGAAAAAGACAAGGAAAAACAGAGCTTCCAAACTTGAGGGTGAAGGAAGACCAAAAAGATCGATGGTGCTTCTTTTTGACACTCTTGTAGCCTTAGCATTGTTACTAACAACTAAAGTAATGAATGTTCTAGAAATGTCCCAGACATAATTTGATTAGATGTCAAGCAAGGTACAAATACTAACACCTCTCCCAAGAGTTTATTAGCCAATCAAGTATAGGGTTTCCTCTATTCTTCCTTTTCCAACAGTTTTGTCTCATTTAACCAGCCATTTAATAGTCACCACCCACACTCCATGAGTTCAGGAAACATTTTATCTTGTTCACGATATATCTTCAGTACCTAAAACATGCCTGATATAGTAGTGATTCAATATTTCTGGATTCAATAAAATCTCAGCTAATTTCAATATCAGTCTCTGTCAATTTTTACCCATATTTGCTTTGCCAGCATCTGACCTTAAACAATATCCAGCCTGTTTTAAGGGAAATGCTGGAAATCACTGGTTTTCTTGACTTAAATTACTGCTGCACCCATAATTTCACTTGTCTCGACTTAATTCCCTATACATAACACTCCCCACAGTGACTAATGCAGAAGGCTCAGCAGAAAATTTTTCATCCTACTAGACATCCCTCCTACCTACACACTGCCACCACTGCTTCCTCAACAGAGTGCAACCCCTCTCCGTACTAGCTCCTAGCAAGAAAACGGTTGCTAAAAAGTCCAAGTCTTAGAGGGCCCGAACTCCAGCAACCCACTAACAGTCCCTAACCCTCTGTTAACTGACCAACTCCTTCTCAAAACACCTCTTCCTACCTCACGCGCTATCTAGCTACACACGTCCACTCCTTTTCCTCTGTTCCCCAGGAAGCTTTCTCTCACTCACGCCTCCTCAAAGTCCAAACTAGTTCTCCAGTCTCATGGGTGACTTCCTAAAACTGCAGGCAAGTAGCAAAACTAAGTGGAAGGCCACAGCCCAGCCTCACCCTCCTGGCAGATGGACTCACTCAGGTGTAACAGGGCACCCTTCCTTGGCCTCCTCAGGAATGCGCCCCAGTACCAAGCACCCCGGCCATCCAGTTCCTCTCTAAGTAGTTTATTGGTGCAAATTAACTTGCCCTCTCTGTGTAAGTTCTTATGAATCTCATTAAGGGTTTTTTAAAGCAGCTATTGTCATTTGGGGTATCATTAAGAGAACTAGACAAAGAGACCATCACAAAATTGGGGAAGTACAAGTCACGCTCCCAGAAAATGTGCTTCCTTTCTTCATTACTATAACCCAATCTCTTACTTGTTATGCCCCCACCCCAAAACAAGTGCTTTGGAAACCCTGGCATGAATAAAAGAGATGGGAGTCTGGAGACAGGAAAAAATAAAAACATCACATAGATCTAGATTTACTTTGACACTGACTGCCCCAAGTCACTTTCTTTGGTAAATGACAGAATGAGTAACAAGGCCGTTAGAAGTGAAAGTGACAAGGTTTCTTTTAACTTGCCTTTTTTTTTTCCTACATACTTTGAAATAATGAGGGTTTGTTGTTTTTTTTTTTAATCAGAAATGGCAACTGGTCAGGAACTTGAATGCTTATGGTCATAATACTTTTTGCTGAAAGGGAGAAAAAAGACTGAGGTGAGAAAGAAGTTTGTTTTGCTTTTGTGTTTTGCTTGTTAAAGACAAGGCAAGAAGGCAGCAACAAGCAGTAAGCACAGGAGCCCACTGCGCCCTAGCAGACAGCACCACCGGACAGTTCTCCAAAGCGCAGAGATTGAGAGGAGCCCTCCACCCCTCCTCCATCCTTAGCACTCCCCAGACCAGCGGCACCTGAACGACGTGGCACTGTGTTAACACTGCAGGTTAGGGGGCCCCATCCCAGACTTACTGCATTTAAAGGAGATATGCCAGGTGATCCCCTGCACAATATAGTTTGCGGGGCACTCCTGTATACTCTTAACCTTCCCATGCCCTTTTCATATCTTTTCTAATTTCCATTATTAAAAGTTATGTTAAGGGCCCAAAGCCAAGACTCTGAAATTATCCACCATCCAAACAATACTACAAAACACAGAGACAAAAATGTATATGAGTCACCAATGGACATTTCCCCCTGGGCTCCAAATAATTACAGAAAGCTCCCTGCCTAGGTCAGCCTTCCCCAATGCTTACCACGTCCACCGCTTCAAACGACTACTGCTTCTAACATCTGCTGCCATTTCTGCTGTCAGAATGAAGACATCTCATAAATACTGAGAAATCCCTTCACATATCTGAAGAATAGTCTTCAGTCCTTTTGACTTCTTTTGATCAAATAGCACAGGTGAAGACAAAAAAAAAATGGTAAGGCACTAAGTAATAAGGTTAATTTATTAATTCCTTGGGTGACACTGGTCTCTAAAAAGGTTCATCTTCTCATTACCCAACTCTGAACAGCTTCCCCTAAAAATGTGATACCTAGTACTAAATACTAATTCCAACAAGTGAATGACATTCCAACACAGGAATGAAACATACTATAAGAACAATTCAATTTCTATGAACAAATCCAAAAATAGGGCAAATTTTAGCAGTTTCAGCACACTGTATGTAAGAGTTTTACTAAGTCTGCCACTAACTATACCCTCCGTGGTGATATGGTCTTTTTTTCAGGGCACACGGGAGGTAGTAAATTTATTACTTCACAAAACAGTAATAACCAAAGGAAGGCCCCAATCCCACAAAAGTGACAGCTCCCAGCTGTGGAATTCTTTTTTGTGGTTCTCTCAACTGCTAAAAGCAAGAGAAAAAAAAGGGGGTGGAGGGGGTGAGATGCACTAAACAGTGCCATGTGTGCATGGTAATATAAACCAAGTTGTACTCAAAACCAGGTTAAAGAATTGCTTCAATTTATAAGACAGTAAAGAAAAGTACACAATCTGTTTGAGGCAGGCGGTGTTTCTTCTACCCTTGTAGGGGTTGAGGGCAAAACCTGAAGAATTTAAATTTTCTGATGTAACCTCAGTTATCACTGACCCCAACCTCAAATAACAATGGAAAAGCAAATCAATGTTGGTTTAAATAAAGCCTGAAATTAGGCATAACACGAAAAAAAGCACTGACCATTCAAAATATCTCCGTATGACCTGTGCTTTATAAAACTGGATTATTATTTTGATAAACCCTACAGTTCTTAAAATTACTATCCGAGTCTTTATCAGATCAGTGATGAGATCAAGTCACACACCCCACGCAGTCCCAGACAGAGCCTCCACAGGGTCCCCAATGACAGTCAACCTTCAACAAGACCGATCGTGAAAAGCTCTTCACAGGCCTCAAATGCACCTGTGCAAGGAGACAGTGAAACAGAGGTCTGTAAAGCACCCAGAAAAGGTGCCAGACAGAGCAGTCACAAGAGATACATAAACACTCGGGATATAAAAAGCGACAATGATCATACTGCCAGCAAACGCCTACTGGGTGCTCGCTGCAGGCAGGCCTTCTGCTCGGCAGCTAATGCACACGTCTCCCCTTGGCACGAGGTCCACACCACGGCTTTCTCCCTTTAGTTGAAAGTGTATGCGAAAGGAAGAAATCACAAAATTCCTTTGGATTTCTTTCTTATAAATGAGTTTCAGTGTCTTGCCCAAACGTCACGCAGCAATAAAAACTGGAGCTGGCACATAACTGGTCCATCTACTACATCGCAGATACACCATCAGGAAGCCACATCAGCATGTTAATATACACTCAGCCTAAGGGAAAGCACAGGAAAATCACTAATTTGACAGAGGCAAAACATAAATGATATATTAAAAACACCAAAAGTAACAGCTCAGTTTGGAGCCCAGGAAAAGAAAGGGAAGGAGAGGAGAGGGTAGAAGACAAAAGGATAGAGAACGAAAATGGTTCAAAGAACTAATGTACATAAGGAGTAGGAAGGAGCTATACAATTATTTGTGGGTGATATTTAGAAAAATTGAACAAAAGCAGTATTTTATCTTATTGGCCCCTATAGCTCCCTTATGTACTAGGAAGAACAGACACTACATGTATCTCCCAAGCCAACCCTTGTCATTGCCTCAGTGTGCTTAAGAGGCTCATGCATCATAGGTCGGGTGAACAAGTAATTCATCATCCAAACCAGGGGTCCTGTTGATAATGACATTGTACCACAGGAGGAAACCAGGACAGAGGTCAGCAAATTTCCCTGAGCCCTTTCCAGCAAATGTGAATCCATTTTAAAAAGGTATACTATTCACACAGCGAACCTTTTCTGAACCACCTCACCAAATAAAAATGAAGTAGTATCCACAAAGCACAGCCAAATTAAAGTGTGACACAGGCCTGCGTTTGAGTTGGAATCCAAACCTCTCGCCAATGTTTCAAATGTCCATCTGCTTAGAGAAGGACCCCGGTGGGAAAGAAGGTGGAAGCAGGTCCAGTTAGAAGCCAGTACATGCCACGCAGACGCCCCTGCTTTCAAGGTGAGGTGCAGGAGCCAAACGCTCTTCCCAACTGCTTGTGAGTAAAACAGAAACCCTGGGAATGAAAACGCCTTCAAATTACCTGGGAGAGGAGGTAGCAAGAACATTTCTCAATGTTCCAAAAGATACAGCATTTGGATTACAGGAGCTCCTAGATAAACTGGCAACAAAACCATCTACATAGAGTGTATGCCTACCCACATCAAGAAAAATCTGGGGGTGGAAGGGTGTGCCTTTCTCATCCCAAGTTCTTTTAAAAAGAAAATGATGTGCATTTCCAACATCCAACCCTACTCCAAGTTGGATCAACATGAAATGATGAAATGGCATGTTTGGGGGGGCGGGGGCGGGGGAAGGCGGCGACACACACGGCGGAAGTGTGATGTGGTCTGAGGTGACAGCTGCACACAGCAGACAAGTAAAAGCAGCAAAATTGAGGAAAGTGTGGGAAGGGAAATTGATAGTCCTTTCCTCCTCCCAGGCGAAAAGCTTCACATGTACCTCCTGTTAAACCAAGTCCCCTTAATGCAGTTTGTGCTGTCTGCAGTGCCCACCACCTCCCATCAACTATTTGAAGAGAACAATGGACGCATCCGGGTTTTTTTTGTTTTTGTTTTTTTTTTTTTGCTTTGCTGGGGTTGATTCTTGAATTAGCTCTTAGCACACATGAGATATAAACAAGGTATGACATAGGCTAAAACCACTCCTTCCCTTTAAACAAAACTTAGGACTTTCCTCCCTTGAAATCTCTCCCATCAGTTCCATGCTATTAAAAAACAAATCCATAAATTGTTGGGTGAATTGTCAATACTCCAACATCCAAGTGAACCCAGAGGGAAACTCACACCTCGAAATAGGATAAGTGGCCAGTAAACAGTCTCCAAGAAGCAACTTATTTACTGAACTAGTGAATGATGTTTCCTTACCCTTGACTTTAAATTAAAAGCACCACAAGTAGTAAATTTCCTTAGACAGACATGCTTCTCAGATTAAAGCAAACTGTCTGAAAATGCTTATGTAAGGAGAGTCGTACCTCTTCAAAACTCCCATTAAATAATGTGTACTTATCTTTGATTACCGCCTATTGGGGGAGGGAGAGGGAGGCGGCTATAGATGAAATTGGATTAAGAACTTCTGCTGAAAACGATTTATTGCATAACACAACTCTGACAGCCTGGATCTCCGGCCACCAACTGAGCCTTTATAAAAATCTGCTGGGCAGCTGCCAAGTCAGCTCCTTTGAGTCTGAGCATGTCAGACATGCGAGGCAGTCGTCAAGGCAGCAGCATGTGCCGTGACATCGTGACATCGCAGCCCTCACGTTCGTGGCTCTGCGGCACCGTACGGGACCTGGGCAGCGAGGGCCACGCACACCAAGTCAGAGCCTCCCACCGCAGAAAGGACCCAGGTTCTTACACAAGCATTATATCCCAGCATCCAGCAGAAATTGGGGTGGGAAATTTCCCTCCAGGGGAGGGAAGAGAAGAAACAAAATCAAAATACAAATACAGGCTTGACCTGGGTAATCAAGAAATAAGGGAGAAGAGAATGAGAGACACCACCATTGTAAAGGTATCTCGATGCATGTGGAACTTTACAACAATTTCACTTCGTGTGTTAATCATTAACAATTTGGTTCCCAAAGGAGTTCTAACTTATCTGGATCTTTTAATCATTAGAGTCTTTTGTGACTTAAAAGCCCAGAATAAGCCCCCAAATGCAAAATTCTAAGATGCACTATCCAAAGGAGTAGCCAGCCACCAGCCACATGTGACTATGTACAGTTAGAGTAATTAAAAAACTTTAAATTCGGCTCCATTGGTCCTTCTGGCCACATTTCATGTGTGCATTTCCATTAAACACATTATAATTGCCAAATCTAATGCACACTTTTTATTGGCAATTTTATGCTCCCGTTTCCCCTGCCACACTCAAGGGTCTTTCATCCTCTCCCCACTCTGGTTGTTTTGCCCTCCATAATCGATAATCACAATCTAAATACCCATGAATACTAAACCTGTTAGGTGACAACACCTGTCTCCCTTTCTCCCTCTCCTTCTCACGTATATACCACGCACAAACACACTCACACACAACTCCTTGTACAGTTAACCCTAAGGCCACCCCTTCCAGCTTACCCATGGTTTGAAAACCATGAATGTTCTCATTTTCCATGTTCACTCTAAGTCCAGGTAATGCTGTCTCCAAATATCTCTTATTATTACCTCTCTATTCATTCGATACAGACTTTAAACAGTCCCTCATCTCCTTTCTCACAAAAGAAATCTCAATGTTTCTTCCTCCAACCATCCTCCCATACGATTTTGATAAAAACACAGCAACGAGTTCATTTCTAATGCCATCAAGTCATGCCACTCCTTCCCTTACTCAAAGGCCTTCCATGGTTCCCCAATATCTATAAGGAAAAATATAAATTTCTAAGCATGGCACACAAAGACTCTTCAATCATCAGCTACACTTGTCTTTACAAGCTTTCGTTCCCCAACAACTGCCAACAACCCTAACCCACAGGGTGTGCTCATCTCTGCATCCCGGGTCAAAACAAATACCAGGCAATGAGCTGAAAAATAACAATCGCCAATCAAGAGTGGAGTTTTCTCAATGGACAGAAGCACTCCTTCTCAATTCTTCTGCTCATATATCAATACTTTCAGCATCTAGAAATAGTATAGTCAATTAAACTCAATTTAACTGCTGTGGCTGTTCCTGTATTTAACCATGGCTCTTTTATACTGCATAGAATAAAAGAACTTACGTGACCAGGACCCTTAGCACAAGATCAAATGTTCCTAGTCTAATGACTAGATTATCAGTATTTCACAATGGTTTGCAAAGATGACAATTATTACAGCAAACAAAACAAAACTGAAAACCATTTCCTGTACCTTTGCTGGTTACTGCAACCCTGGATATTTCTAGCAGTCCTTTCTTCTTGCAGAATGAGATTTCCTGCAGTTAATAACCTGTATAAAGTTGGAATGATGTGTCAGCTCAATGAAGAGATTCATGCTTACCTACAGATTGACAAAGCTCTCCAAAGCCATGTGGGCAGAGCGAGTACAATCTGGAAGCAAAGCAGGTAAGGAAAGAAAATATGGCTGACCAGAATCAAAGTCATGATTCTTTCTATCTTGGCATTTCACAGTGATAAAAGAAACAAAAGACATGTTATAAGCAAGGTGGAACAAAGTAGAAGTCAGAGGTCTGCCATTTACACTTCAGGCAATATGTGTGAAAGACTAAAACCAAGAGGGGAGGTGACAAATGTACTCTATATGGGAAGCCACTGGACAGTTTTGAGCAAATAACTCAGAGAATTTCATTTATACCCTTTTAAAAGACCCCACTGGCCGCTCTGGCGAGAATAAGCTCCCGGTGGTGGGGTGGGGTGAAGTGCGTAAGCACCAAGGGGAAAATGCAGCAACCAGGCAGGCAAGAGATGAAGTCAAAGATGGCAGCAAGATGCCTGACAACGGGTTAAATAATGGAAAGATTTAAAACGCTGGACCAACAGATTGCTGATATGAGAAAGAGGAGTCAAAGACAGCACAGAAGTTTTTCATATAAATAAATGAAATTGCTTTTTATTGAGAGACTGAAGAAAGCACTTGGGAACAGAGAACGAGGAATCAAGAGTTTAGTTTTAGATGTGCCTATTACAAGGCCTGGGTGGAGATGTCAAACAACCCAGAGTTCAGAGCAGGGCTCAGGGCCGGAGAGCTGAATATAGCTGATAGTTTAAAAATCAAAATCAACCTAGAGCATGATAATCATAATTGACTAAAGGGCTGAAAACCACAGTTGACTTGTGTAAAAGTTAGGAGTGTCCATTGCAAAGTCTTATTATCCCTAGGAAGAGTATTCAGCCTTAAGAAAAATGATGATTTAAAATAGTTAATCAAGAGAGTATGAAGGCAAGAAAAGGTTTCACACACTCAAGAGCCATTCTCTGAACATCTACATCTGACATCACAGCCTTAACTCAAAAGAAATGGAGTTTCAATGACAGAGCAGTAGAGGACAGCGAAACCCACTGCTCGACAAGGCAAGTTCGTCTGTTGCTACTGGTTTGGACTTTCTACTAGCCAGGCAAAGTCATCAATCAGTCTCTCTGACCTTTTCTTCCCCACTCTCTCTCTTGTATTAAAGGCAATAATTAAGAGCAAGTAAGAAAATAATGCACTAGGGAAATAAGAAAAAATGGAAGTAGCCACCCTAGAGAGGCAGGGCACCTTAGCAGACACTGACCCATGAGACCAGGGCTCACATAGGGCCAAATTATGGTCCGAGATGCCCCCTAAAGGCCAACACCAAGACAATGAAAACGATGCAGTTTTCAAGCGGTCCCAAATCACGGAAGAGGGACTACAATAAGCAAAGCAGAGGTGATACAAACCACAACCTGTTTTCTCTCATGGGAATCCAGAAAGGATCCAGCTCCTGGTTGAACCTACAGACAGAAAAGGTGTCAGAGGGAGAAGCAGCACAGAAGCCAGAAGCCAAAGGAAACTTCTTCAAGAATAAACCCTGAACTTGGAGAAGTATACACAGAAAACAATGTATACTGAGTAATAAACATTTTTCTTTTACATACCCCTGAGCCCTACATTATGCCGTGCTTTATACTTCAATTTCTTCTTCAGTAAACAGTCAACACCTGAAGCAACGTCTCCCAGCCTGTGATCCCCACCGATAGGTTCTCATCTTCTGTAACTGAGCCTCAAGGCACCAGGTGAGTTGTGCTCAGTTTGAGCACTTCTCTAGAACAGTGGTTCTTAACCTTGGCTGCACTGGAAATCAACTGGGGAACTTTAAAAATACAAAACACAGCCCCATTCTGGTTTAACTGGCCTGGGGTACAGGCTGGACGCCAGGACTTCCATGAGCTGTAGAAATCAGTCCCTGGACCACCCATCTCTCCTGATGCCCTCCCTTCATGAAATCAACTAGAGTCTGTCATCTCTATCCTGACTGAGAGGTGAAGAATTTTGGTTTTTTGTTTATTATTCTTATTGAAATAATGCAAGTGCTCTAATATTGATTAAAATGATGAACATAGAACTATGATTATACCAAATACCAGTGACTGTACATTTTATGCTTTAATATGTACCAATGAAATAGATGTTTTAAAAGAATCATCTCTATAGTAACAACTCCCTAATTTTTATCTTGAAGGTTGATATATATTAGGAGCTCAGGAGGTATTTGTTAGGAATGAAGCTTTTTTTTTTTAATAAAACCCATGTTACTAATTAAACCAGGGTACTGCTCCTTTTTCTGTTGTTTTTAATAGAGCACACAGAATGTCTTCCTATGGTTAGTATTTCCCTGACTGTAGAAATCAGGAGAAAAAGGTATTGAGAATATAACTTTCACAGACACCTACTCGATTTCCAGGACCTAAATCAAAGGGCAATTAAGCTACTCAGATTCCCTGGCATCATCTGTGCCTGTCAATGAGTCAGAGATAAGTAAGTTCTGATCTGCCCAAAAATAAAACCAAACTTGCCAGTCTTCGAATAAGCCTGGGGAAACTAGAGTGTGACTGGCCTCCAACGGTCAGGAGGGAGAGAGGAGAAAAGGCAGCTCACCTCAGACCCAATATCCCATCATCGGGAATAATTCAATTGAGTTGACTTTACTCTGAGGTTTAAAAGGCTTTTACAAGCTCTGAGTTTTTCTTCTCATTAACCTAAAAAACCAAAATGGTACAGAATACCTCCAGCGCCCAAATTCCCTGAAGGACACGGGAAGGCTTCATTATTCTAGGCTGTGGCATGAGGCTCTACTCTGTGAAACCCTTCTTACTTCGACAGCTCCATTTTTGTCTCCAAATAAGTTAACTTCTAGAATGCAGAGAGAGAGAATGAGCTGTCGGCCTAGCCTCTTTTTATTCCTAACATTCTCCGCGGTGACAAGGCAGCTCTGCAACGAAGACATAGTCCATTCAACACCCACGAAAAATTTTGTCCTTCCATCACGGCAGTAACGAGAAATCCACTTGATCCTTAAAATTTGATGCTTAAAATGTTTAAACATGGGAGTGGGGGTAAGGGGAAAAAGAAAAAAGAAAAAGGACAGGCTTGACAAACTTTTCAGAACGTTTTACAAAAGCCCTGACCTGAAAGAAAACACTATCCAATTTTAACTTACATGCCCACACAAAGAAACACAGCAGGCACTCCCCAAGAGCTAAAATAAAATGCTCTCTAGTAATTACCATAAATAGAAAAAGGAGATGGGCTTCCTGAGTCAGAGCACAAGAAAAACCACCACAACAAAACATCATAAACAAAATTAAATGGCCAGCAATAAACTGGGAGGAGAGTGGAAACTGCTCTAAGACACAAGGAAACACATCTGGAAGCAGCTCAGACAACGGGGCCTTAAGGAGGTGTCTCTTTATCTGCAGAAGGCTGTGGGGCTGTAACTTGCCAATACACTGCTAAAATACAAAAAGAACATTGGCAAGACAACAATTCATTTTCTACAGTACAAATAGTGCTAACAAGCTCATTAAAAAAAAAAGGTTCTGAAAATCACAAATTTCCTAAAGCTTAAATGTCAAAGAATGAATTTATTAATCTGGGTTTCTTATTATTTCCCGTTTAGTATAGTATTTCCCAACCAAAGGTTTGTTCATCAGAGAGAACACTAAAGTGTATTGGCACAATTTCAATTTCTGGAAAAAAAATTTTTTAATCAATAAAATTACTTAAGGAAAATCTCCCTTGAAAACTACTTGCGATCTTCCCAGAACCTCTCAGGTAAACACATTCAATAGTTGCCATCACCACAGTATCCCCCAGAGATACAGAGTTTGAAATGGAATCAAATTCTGATGTGCTGATTACATCATTTCAACAATGACCTCCGAATAAAGACAGGAAGCACAGGAGAAATAAATGAGGAGCAGAAAAACATTTCTGCACATTTACTCCCTAATCCTCACCCATCTGTAAGTTGGACACATCTGGGAAAAAAAGTTATCAAAACATTGAAAATTGGTGACTATAAAAGCTAATGCTGCATACAGTCATGGTTGTGTTTATATGCAGCACACTGTTCTTCTATCGATCTACAAGGGAGAATTCATTGATGAGCAAAAAGGAGAGATGGCTTGCCCGGGATAAAGGTACAGGAGGCAGAAGCTGGTGGTCCGGCCCAGCTCTGTTAGGGCACTCTGATGCCCCTCTCCCTTGCTCTCCTGATCAAGACTGTAGCTTTGCACTGAGCAAAAAGGGCTTACATTAATCAGGAGGCAGAACCCTCTCCTCAGCCTCCTGAAACAAAACTTTGTAAATTATTTTTAAAATGAAGTTTGTTTCCCCCTGTTTTGTCTTGGTCAAAGTGGTCACGGAGCCCACCCAGATTCAAGGGAAGGGACAGATCCCACCACTTGATGGAAGAAATTGCAAATTATTTGACATCACCTTTAATATGTCACAATTCCAAAGTCAAATAATCAAAACAAGATTGCTATAGTATTTCCCACCCAAAGGTTTGTTCATCAGAGAGAACACTAAAGTGGTATTGGCACTGTGCCCTCTACCCTGTTCCTTCTATCCACCTAAAAGCAACTACATTGTTTATTATTCCTGTTTGAACAGAAATAATGAGTTTCAAACATCAGATGACGAAAACAACTTTGGTCTACTAGCTCTTATTTTGGTCCTGTATTCGGCATTAGTAAAATGTGCACATTTACACAATTATATAAAGAATGTTTCTTCCAAAACCAAGCAGATATTTTTAATTTATTCGGGGGGGGGGGTCATTCTTTACCTTCCATATTATAAATCATGCACCCCTTCACGAATAGGAAGTTAAAATGTGTACACTTATTGAAGATGCCATTAGAACACGTTTACACATACCCATATGATGGCTATAATCAAAAAAATAAAAAGTGCTGCCAAGGAGGTAGAGAAACTGGAACCTTCATATATTGGTGGGTGTTACAATGGTGCAGGCACTGTAGAAAACAGTGCAGCAGTTTCTCAAAAAGTTAATATAGAATTACTATATGACTCAGTAATTCCATTCCTAGGTATATAACCAAGAGAAATGAAAACAGGAGTTCACGCAAAACACAAACAAGAAACTACCAAGTGTCCATCAAAAAGTAGAAATGACCCATATGTCCATTAGCGATGAACAGATGAACAAAATGTGGTACACTCATAAAATGCAAGAACATTCAGCCAAAAAGGTAATGAACAAGTGATGTATCGCAAAAAATTTATATAAACAAAACATTTCCTTCCATAATCTACACAAAAACTGTGGAAACTGTAATCTGTGTTTCATAATCTGTGTTTTTTTAATCCGTGTGTGATAAAGTGAGGGTTTTGTCAGTGCCACGTACCATCTGCACAGATAACAAATAACCTGTGTTGTGCTGTAGTATGTCTATTCACAAAACCTACTCGACTCTGCACGTTCAATAAACACTGGCTTCCAATGCTGCCTGAAAGGTGCGTGCTACCTTTCAACTGCCTTGCCAGCTGGAAGCACGCTGTCCATTGTCTGCTGCAGCCCCACAGGACAGCCTAGCAAACCACTTAAAAGACAACTTCACGACAACAGCAGTTAAGGGAGAGAAAGTGGGGGCGCAGAGGGGCGGGAAAGCCATCTGCAAGGAAACCCCGGGCAGCCTCCCGGGCACCCCTGCTTGGCCTCCACGCCACTGGTAGTATGTACTGGTGAATGGAGAGCCAGGTCGCCTCAGGGCTCCTCCTTGAGGAGTCAGACCTGAACACCTACAAAGCCGGGGCATTTGTTACTAGGAAACAACCTGCGGACAGAGGACACTGGAACATCAGTGTTGCGGATAGGGAGGGGGCCCTAAAGAGAGTTTCTTGTTAACAACCCAGAGAGCTTTTTACTTGTTAAATCCTAGAGTCTCATAGGAATCTCGGCTAAGCATGAATGCGCAGAGTTACAGCAGCCTTTAATGTTCGGTGTTATAAAGAATTACATGTCCATAAATTAACTTGAGTGCAAGAAACAAACGGAAGAACTTCAAGCAGAAGGGGCACAGGCAAGGAAGAGTCGTGCCGTCCTGTGAGGAGCTAGTGTCCGTGGCTGGGGTACTCTGCCGCATCTCTGGGGAAAAGAAAGGAGGAGTATTCATTTAAGAAGAAAGAAAGAAAGATGACAAGAAGGGGAAAAAAAACCCAATGTATATATTTTAAATATCTCATGGCCTCAGGGTCAGCACGGTAATTTTCCTTTTAAAAAGGACATATGCAGGAGCATCCATTCCTTCCTATCAACTCTCCAACCAAAACTGCTTTGCAGAGACAATCTCCTGTGATGGAGATGGGCAGAGAGAAGCTAGGAGTGAGGAAAGCTGGAGAGAGCAGTAGGGAAAGTGACTCAGGCTATCTCCCTGCCAAACGCAGCGGCTATGAATGCCAAAATATCCAAATTATACTGCTGCACGAAAGCATTAGCATAGATGGACCACACAGCAGCTTTCCAGGAGCCTAGAAAAACTACCCCAGATTAGTTTTAACCCATAAAGTGATCACTTCGCACGGGGGGGGGGGACAAAGCCTGGCAAATACACAAGTTATGGTTAAAGGACTGGCACCAGAAAACAGCTGCAATTAAGAGGCTACAGTATACCTATTTACCAAGCAACAGAAAGCTACACATCTCTCACACACACAAAGTGCATGCACTCTGATCAAGGCCACCAGTTAAAGAACACGTAACCTAAGAAGTCTTGAAAAAAGATCAGAAAGGTTCATTTGAACTCTACTGAGAGTGGCAGAATGAAAACCCAGGGAATGACAAGTTCTGCTCATGAGAACAATGTCATTCCACGGCACTATACTGCCACTGAAAAAGATTTTCTATTGTGACTTTTTAAAAGAACCACCCCGGACTTTGCGTTTAACGTTCCCACCTGTTAGCTATCTCTATAAATGAGAGTATTATATTATATACCATGAGAACAGAAATCAACACTGCCAAAAAACTGTGGAACAACCCCTTAGCACTCCTGCTGCAAGACACCAGCGTTTGGGCTTTGACTTTTTTTCTTCCTGTCCAAGGATGTGGGTGGTTTCTTATGCCTTCAGAAACCTCGCAATAAGCAATCCTTGTGGACCCTAAGATAACTATTTGGGGGACATATTTGTTCCTTAGGTCCCAGAACACCTTGGTAGTTGTTCTGCAAAAAAAAATTTTGAAATTGCTGTCACACCTCCCACAGCAGATATTTGTCACTAACATCACATTTACACTCTGCTCTTCTTTCTGTGCCTTCTGTACTCAAAATAACTTTACATTATGATTTAGCATTGAAATGAATTTTCTGAATCTGATTTAAACAGCAATTAAGCATGATAAGTGAAGAACCAACAATAACTGTAACTTGGTTGAGTGATGACAATATGATCATAACTATGACCAAATTCACTCTGCTCAGGCTATGAAAACCATTTCAGAAATTTTGTAATATAAGAACCAAGTAGATCTTAGAATCACTGAATTATAATTGCTCTGGTAACAGCAAAGCTTTTGCCACTTACTATATGGTTTCCCTGTTCTAGATGCAGGAATTACTGCCAGGTGACTAGAAACAAAAGCCTCTGGATACACATATTGAGAACCGAGAGGCCTGGATGAACAAGGAGGGCGTGGGAAGGTCTCCTGCCTTCCCATGTAGCCAGCAAAGCATAGCCTAGTTATTCATTGATTCCCTTCAGCTGAAGGTCAGCAAAAGAAAGAAAAAGAAAAAAGCACAGCACCTAAAGCCTGTCATACAAAACGGCGTCCAAGCCAAAGAGATCCTTTTGAGGTGATTCTGTGACCTTGTAGATATCTGCCTCAACATGCTTGATTACCAGCTTGATTCCCAAAACTCTGCACCTGGGTTAGAACAGATGCTAGATTCCCACAGAGTTCAAAAATTCTACAGACACACCCAACTTGACCACACAGTGGCCCCAATTGCCACCTCTAAACCAAATTGGTGACTTCCCTCATCTAATAGGTAAATGCATGGTCACACACAGAAAAACATACAACGTGTGAGGAAAAAACAACGGATGACCATATCTGACATGTGGTCCAAAAGAACAGTGATCAAGACCTAAAAAGGCACACGTTTCAAAGGTGTGTGCTTTCTCTTCCTCCCGACACGCACATACATACACCAGTGGGAAAGTGTTAAGTTTAATTTTCACAAAGGGGGAGGGGGAGCAGCCTCTTGTTGGAGGGAGGGAGGGAAAAGGGTTCTAGCGGTTTTGGGACACCAGGAATTTGAAAAGTGGCGCCAAAATGAGAGGAGGCCAACGGGTGTGTGCTGGGGGCAGGGCCAAAGCGAGGGGCCAATGGTGAGTGCTGGGGGCAGGGCCAAAGGGAGGGGGCCAATGGTGAGTGCTGGGGGCGGGGCCAAAGCGAGGGGCCAATGGTGAGTGCTGGGGGCAGGGCCAAAGCAAGGGGCCAATGGTGAGTGCTGGGGGCAGGGCCAAAGGGAGGGGGCCAATGCAGGGGGCCGGGCCAAAGCAAGGGGGCCAATGGTGAGTGCTGGGGGCAGGGCCAAAGGGAGGGGGCCAATGGTGAGTGCTGGGGCAGGGCCAAAGGGAGGGGGCCAATGGTGAGTGCTGGGGGCGGGGCCAAAGCGAGGGGCCAATGGTGAGTGCTGGGGGCAGGGCCAAAGCAAGGGGCCAATGGTGAGTGCTGGGGGCAGGGCCAAAGCAAAGGGGCCAATGGTGAGTGCTGGGGGCAGGGCCAAAGGGAGGGGGCCAATGGTGAGTGCTGGGGACAGGGCCAAAGCGAGGGGCCAATGGTGAGTGCTGGGGGCAGGGCCAAAGCAAAGGGGCCAATGGTGAGTGCTGGGGCAGGGCCTAACCGAGAAGGGCAAACGGTGAGAGGTAAGGGCGGGGCCAAGAGTGAAAACAGTGCCAAATTTGAAAAGCCCACCAGGAATGAAAATGCTTTTTCCTACACTCCGCCCAGCCCACCTGGAATGTAGGGAACCCTGAATTTAGATTCAGATTGGGTACTTCAGGGGTTATAGCCTATCAAGTGGGAAGGGGGAAGGGGGAAGAGGGGGTGAGACAGGACGACCACGTGTTAGGTTTAGGGTATAACTTTCAGTGTTTCTTGCAGTTAGGTGAACAAGCCATTTTATCCAGGTCCAGCGCCCATTCTTGCAGTATCTTAAATAAAATTCTTTTCTCCTCCACAATCGGGTGAGCTTTTGTTTTCTTACAGGTGCAGCTTTCTAACACACCCAAGAACTTGAGCTAGAACTGACGATGTGTGTCTATGATCAAATGAAGGGTGGGGGGTGGGAATTTTTTTTGATCCACCAGATCTTCAGCCTTCCCTGTCTTAGGGGTATAAACAAAACTGGAGTGCAAAGAATGGAAAGTTTTAGCATTTCCTCAGATTTGCACATCCCTTTATAGTATACATTGTTTTTCTTCAGAATTTCCTGAGGAGCTCTTCATAGTTAAAACCCATCAATAATCTTTTGCCAAAACTGCAATTATGAAGCTGACAATGCCAAAACCCAGCCCCACTTCTAAAACAGTGTTCTTTAATTTGTCCTCTTCCTCCAAGCAGAACAACCCTAAAAATAGATGTGGGAATTTTCCAACCTGGAAAGAGTTTGTACTAAAAACTTCTCACTACTAATTCACTTTGGTTAATCCAGTTAGGATGATTTCACTCACATGCAGCTAATTAGTGCACACAAAGTGGTTGTGGTAGGTGTTGAAGCTAAAAATTTACCCACCCCCAAAATTCCACTCTAAGTTGTAAGATTTTGGTTTAGTATGTCAAGTCACCTAAAGAAAAGTCAGTCTTGGATTAGAGAAGAAAACCTAAAATAGCAGTGAGGTCCCTCAGAACTGGCAGGGATTACTACTTTTGTGTGTCTAATCTATGACATCACCCAGATAGTGCCACATTTTGTTTTTTCTTAAAGTGGCAAGCAGACCAACAAGGTCAAAAAAGATGTTCACATTACAATATGGTTTGAGGAATCTCTCTGAAACTGTTTTCCATACTTAATGCAGGCAACACACCATTAACTTGAAAAGCCTTTCATACTCTGCCCCTGCAGTGCCTATCATGGCCTTAATTAACTAGTCTTAAACTTCAACTTCCATCCTGTTTGCCTCAGAATGGTATAGCATGTCTTTCCCACTGAAATAAATGAACTTTTATCAGATTAATTGGTTTACTTTTTATTTTCCTCTAAAGCAGGAATAAATAGCAACAATCCATATTCTAAGCAGCAAAAAGCATTCACTTCCCACCCTGTTCTCCTGCTGCACTGCTTCTCACCCGGCAAAACCAAGGTTGGACTGTGGACTGGTTTTTTTTTCTCTCTCTCTCTCTCTAGTGATTTTAATGAAGAATAAAGGATAACTTCAAGTTTGACATTTTCATATTTCAGAAGAAATGTTCTTTTTCATGCATAACTAAAGAAAATGGAAGACAATCCACAGCAAGTTAACATCTGGATGAATAAATCTATTTCAAACTTTAATGCATTTCTATGAACCTAGGAAACTTTGAACCAGTCAATGGAAGTTTCAAAACATTTCTTTAAAGAATACTGTCCACCCCAAACCGCAAGTATCTCCTAAAATGAAAAGTAAGAGAGAAAGCAGCATATTTATGAGCACTCCTTGGCCAAAGACGGGATTTCAAGTCACCACCACAAGCAACATATCAAAGTATAAATTTTTAAGCCACAAAAAATTCTTTTTAAAGTCTCATAATTTGTGACGGATGTCTCATTCCTGCCTCATTTTCCTTTCACATCTTCAAAAATAAAGCATCATGCAATATACCAGGAGTCAAAAACACACATATAAGGGGCACTGAAACATGTCTTGCGAATCTTCACCTGCCCAGGGGGTAATAAGATAAGGTCAAATGGAGTCTGAAGGTTTTAAAACCCTTAGACCACTTGCTTCCCGCAAAGCTCAGGCAACCATTTCTCTTTATGAGCACGCATGCGCCCTCTTCTTTCCTTTGATCTCTCCTCACAGAAACACATGTATTCATTAAATCTTGCATTATCATCAACACATTTCCCTATCTCCCTACCCTAAAAAGTTTAGCATGACATATTTCACCTGGGACCTTCTATCCATTTCCTCATTCCTCACAGAAAATGTAAATTCTCCCCCCAAAACCCTTAATCATAGTGGCTACTGTTTCCTTAAGGTTTAGTGATCTCATTTGCTGAGATTACTTAGCCCCTTAATATCTGAGGGTAGGAGAGTCCAATACTGCTTAAAGGAAATCACTACACCTAGTTTTTCCATTATGTATGTCAGGGCAGTGCATTATTCTTTGTGGAAACAAAATAGCTTAATACTATCGACAGACCAAAAAAAGAAAGAAAAAGGCCACTATTTTACAGAGTTAGCTAGAATTACACATAGACCAATGCTTAGTTCCTTTGGGGGCAGATTCAAACCAAATGAAATCAAGCAGTGCTCCTGGAGGGTGCCGGGAAGATTTCTTTAAATGATGGCTTCACACTCCCTCTCCCACAGAAAGGAAGGGAAATTCCTTTCACAGAGTTATGTACACAGGTGCGTCAGCCAAATGCAGAAAGGCAGGAAGGAAGAAGGAAGAAAGCCACATCAAGTCCACTAATCTGCCATACAACCAGAAAAGACCATCAGTATGTTAATTGAAAACAGAATCTGGAAAAGCAAAGAAAACTTAAAAGGGGAGCAAACATTTATAACAAGGAGGAGAGCCATGGATTTAATTACTTCCACTATACATGACAATTAAGAATAAATGGTGGAAAACCACAAGACAACACAGTGGAAAAGTTAAATACTGACTGCCATTAGCGTTAACAACAGGAGTTTCTAACACCTGCTATAAGCTACTGTATAATAAAAAAAATGAGTTACTCTCCCAACGAATAAATGAATACATTAACGAAAGCCACGTTCTTTCTAACTCTAAACTATTTCATGCCACCAAAGTAACATTCAGCAAATTGATGCCACAAAGCACTGGGGCGGGTGGGGGCACTGATAAACATTTAATGGGGTGGAAATGCCTGAACCTCTTCAAAGCTTCCAGTCTGTATCTGGCAACAAAACAAAAGAATGTACCATCTCCAAACAGGAAATTCACTTAATAAAAGTTTATTATAAAAACAGATGAACAACAACAAAAACAATGAAACACTTGCTCTGATGTTCTCAATTCTAAATATTTCACATACAATACCGCAGCTCATTCTCAGAACAACTCCATAAAGCAAGGGCTATCTTTTACCCAGCACTGCACAGCTAATAAGCAACATAGCAGAGGGTCAAATCAAGGCAGTGCCACTCCAAAGCTTAAGTTCTCAAAGTAGGCTCTAGTTTGGCTTCTACTCCACCCCAAGGCTCAGTGAGACCCAAACAGGACACCACAACCCCTATGTAAAACCAGAACTTGTCCAGATGACACCTAACACAGGGGTTCCTACCCAGGGGTCCACAGACCCCAAAGGAGTCTGTGGCAAGATTTCAGGGGGTCTGTGAGCTTGAATTGAAAAAAATCAACAACTTATCTTTCTCTGACCACTAACTGAAATCTAGAATTTCCTTCACATATGAATGTACACAATGAATTACAGTAGTATTCATTTCATATTACATTACAGTTGTTGCATATCTTGAAAAATCACTTATGTTCACCCATAATTCAAAATGATGGGAGTTGTTAGACCCGATGCTACTTCAGTGTCATGTCAGAATGTACCTGCTGCTACATTCTGAGAAGGGGTCCGTGGTTTTCACCTGACTGCCAAAGGGGTCCATGGAACAAAAATGATTACGAACCCCCGCACAAAGGAATACATAATCAAACAGAATTGCACTGCAGAAAATTTCCACCTGAAGGGAATCAAATAAAGTCAAAACTCGTATTTCAAGGGAAATTGTCAACTAGATTAAATTTGAGTCGTATTCCCCAAGGGTTTAAACTATTTTACTTTTCACTAAATTGGAAGACCGAGTTAAATTTGTACCTCTGACCTTCACACGTTCAGCTCAAAGACTATCATCCCATTACCACTGGTTTCAATCATGCTTAACAGGACTCCACCAAGGACTTTCCAAGTCCTCCTCTAGGGGTGGAACTCAAGGTGGCGCGCTTCTGTCAAGGTCTTCAATGGATTCGCGTGCACATTCCTAATTAAGAATAAGAGACCACTCTGCGTTCCTAAATCTACAAAATGTTAAGTCTCTACTCTAAAACTTAGAAAAAGAACCTATGCTAGCATATCTGGAGAAGTGGACAAGTGCTAGGAAACCAATGGGAAAATCTGGCAATTACCATCCTTGGACAACTGCAGCACTCTAGCAGCAAGAAGAAAATAAAACCAGAAAGGGAAAAAAAAAATAGCTATGACTAACTCCACAGAAATAAAAAGGATCATTAAGAGGATATTATAAGAAACTATATGCCAACAAACTACACAACCTATATGAAACTGAACAAATTCCTAGAAATGCACAAACTTACACTGACACTACAAGAAATATAAGAACTTAACAAACCAATCACATTTAAAGAGATTGACTCACTCATCAAAAATCTCCCAGCAAAGGAAAGTCCAGGACCAAAATTCTACCAAGCATTTCAAAAGAATTAATACCAATCTTGTTTAACCTCTTCCAAAAAATTTAAGATGAGGGAAAATTACCCAACACATTTCATGAAGCCAACCTCACCGTAATTATAGGCCAATTTCTCTAATGATCATAGATGCAAAAATTATTAGCAAAATACTTGCAAATCGAATCCAACAACATATCAAAAGACTTATAAATCCAACCAAGTGGGATTTAGTCCTGGTGTGCAAGTATGGTTCAACATAAGAAAAAATCAACATAATACACCACATTAGTCAACTGAAGGAAAAAAACACATGATCATCTCAATCAATGCAGAAAAGGCATTTCACAAAATCCAGCATCCTTTCTTGATAAAAAAAGATTTTGAAAGATAGGAATAGAAGGAAAACTCCTTAATATGATAAAATGCATGTTATGAAAAACCCACAGCCAATATCACACCAATGGGGAAAGTGTGAAAGCTTTCGCTGTAAGGAGACAAGGATG
Organism: Dasypus novemcinctus; assembly: GCF_030445035.2. Lineage (NCBI taxonomy): Eukaryota > Metazoa > Chordata > Mammalia > Cingulata > Dasypodidae > Dasypus > Dasypus novemcinctus. The sequence continues at coordinate 47,763,611 of NC_080694.1, read as the reverse complement.
CCAACTGTCACCAATGGTATTCAATATTGTACTAGACGTTCTAGCTAGAGCAATTAGACAAGAAAAAAACATAACAGGCATCCAAACAGGAAAAGAGGAAGCAAACTCTGAGGATTACATGATCCTATATTTAGAAAATATATGAAATGTCTATGACCAAGCTACTTAAGCTAATGAGTTCAGGAAAGTGGCAAGATACAAGATCAACACGCAAAAATCAATACTGTTTAATACACTAGTACTGAACAATCTGAGGAGGAAATCAGGGGTGAAATTTCTATTTACAATAGCAACAAAAAGACTCAGATACCTAGGAATCAATATATCCACTGAAGTACAGCATCTATATGAAGAAAACTACAAAACTATGCTAAAAGAAATCAATGAAGATATAAAATGGAAAGACATTCCATGTCTTCAGTTCACAGACTTAAGACTAAATATTGTGCCCAAAGAACAAGCAACAAAAAAATAGATAAATGGGGCCTCCTCAAAATTAAACACTTTTGTACCTCAAAGGACTTTGTCAATAGGGTTTAAAGGCAGCCACTTCAATGAAAGAAAATACTTGGAAATCACATATCTGATAAGGGTTTAATACTCGTGACAAATAAAGAGATGGTACAACTCAACAATAAAAAGACAAAGGAACCAATTAAAAAATGGGCCAAAGAACTGAATTAGACATTTGCCCAAAGAAGAAATACAAACGGCAAAAAAACACATGAAAAAATTTTCAACATCGATAATTATTAGCGAAATGCAAATCAAAAAGTACACTTGGGTATGATTTTACATCTATCAGAATGGCCACAATTAAAAAGACAGAGAACTACAAGTGTTAGAGAGGATGTAGAGAGGGAGGAACACTTTTTCACTGTTGGTAGGAATATAGAATTGTACAATCACTGTTTGGCAATTCCTATGGAAGGGGACCATAAATTTGACACGTGATCCTGCAGTACCACTACTGGATATATACCCAGAAGAAATGAGAGCAGTGACACAAACACCAATGTTCACAGCAGCGTTATTCATGATTGCCAAAAGCTGGAAACAACCCAGGTGTCCATCAACTGATGAATGGATTAACTGTGGTGTATTCAAATGATGGAATATTATGGAGCTGTACGAAGAAAGGAAGTTGTAAAACATACGGCAACATGGATGAACGTGGAGGAATATTCAACACAAAGGATACATACCATATGATTGTGCTACGATGAACGAAATATACTGTGTAATGTACTGTATGATTCCACTTATATAAAATGTAAATAAAGATCAATTTATAAAGATGAAATGAGATTAGTGCTTATATAGGACTGAGAAAGACATGCTAAGGGGTGTGGAGTTTCTTTTTTTTGGAGTAATGAAATATTTCTAATTTTTTTGTGTGGTGATGAATGCACAATATTGTGATTATACTAAAAGCCATCAATTATACACTTTGGATAAATCATATGGTATGTGAATATATCTCAGTAAAACTGCTTAATAAATAAATGGGAAAGAATAACCAGAAATAGCCATGTACAGCAGAGGACACAGAGACTGAGAGATTAATAAGTTTCTTGTTTTTTGTTTGTTTGTTTTTGTATTTATTATTGAAATAATAAAAATGCTAGTAATAACTGAAGTGAAATATGCATAACTATGTGATTATACCAAATACCACCTGATTTGTGTAAAAAGAGCAACTTCAATCTGACCCCAATTTTTTTTAAATCTGTCACTATAGAAAATATAAAGCTATAAGGACATGTGCCTAAATCGCTCAAAAAAAAAAATAAAAATCAAAAAAATTTCCTGCAGCAACAGCAAATTTACTTTCCTAATTAAGCTTCAACCAATAAAAATTGCAAATATCCATATGAAATCTTCAAATATCCATGAGTGATCCAAAAAAGCAAATAACCTAAGCCCATAAAATGTACTGTATAGCTTGAGCAATTAGTAAAATTATGTCTAATTTGATGTCCAGAACATTACAGGAGTAAAACTGCAATAGCTAACTAGACTGTTACAGAAAACATCTGATGGAAGCAGTAGACAAAAGGAAGTTATAAAGTAATCTAAAAAACAAGGCTAAAAAAAAAAAATACATCCCCCCCCCCCCCCGCAAAAAAAAAAAAAAAAACCTGTACACTGGCTGGGGCATAACCATTCAACACAACTGCACCTCCCAATAATCTAGATTCACAGAAAGAAATACTCAAGATAATTTACTTCTATAATCAGACACGCTGGGACTGGGAATGTTCCAGAGGTAGATTGTGATGATGGTGCTATAACTTGTGAATTTACTAAAAATCAATGAATTATACACTTTAAATGGGTGAGCAATATAGGACCTAAAATCATATCTCGATGAAGCACTTAAAAGGGGGGGAGGTAAGGGGTAGTGGGGAGCTCAAGTGGTTGAGTGCATACTTCCCATATACAAGTTCTGGGGTTCGATCCCCAGTACAAGCAATCAATAAGTGACCCCCCCCCCCCCCATCAAAATTAAAATTGGTTTTCATTTCACCAGCTGAGTCTGTAAAGCATACTCGCTCCACAATGTACAATCATGCCAAACCCCAATGTAAGCAGGGAAATCCCTATATGCCATAGCATGTTTAATCTTTGGTATATGGAACATGACAAAACAGAAAAGAGGAAGATCAAACAGCCATTCAATGAAAACAACAAAAATGAAATAATGAAAATAGTGGAGATAAATTCTACATCTCTCTCTTTCATCTACTTTCCAAAACTGATTTAAGGTTGGGCACACTACAGGCTAACTAAGAAAGAAAGTCATTTTTCTAACAGTCACCTTTGGAAATTATAAAATTTCCAAATAAAATAAATAAAAATTACACACACATTTTCCAAAGTGTGGGAGAATATCATGTACCTTGTTAAAATTCAAGCAAACTCTGTATTCAACTGTAATATATGCATACCTGTTTTAATACAAACATCAAGTTAAATGCTTGTTTTACTTGATGCTTGTATTAAAGAATCAAGTCCAGCAGTGGGGTGGCATCTCATTGCAGAAACAACTAAATGGCTACTTGTCTCTCTCACCTCCCTGGAGGTCTAAAACGATGGCTAGCACTAACTCATTCCCAGATCCACTGAGCAGGATCAGCAACATGTGGCTTAATAATTTATTTAAAAGCTTCTCCAAGGTAAATCTAAAAATAGCATAATTCTTACAAAATGAATCTCTACGATTTGAGTCAAGGGCACTGAAGCGACTCTCCAATTAATTGTTTTGTGTTCTAATCTAATCATCTACTATCGCCTTTTCCTTGTCTAGGTGGCTTACAGTATCACTATGCCAAAGTCAATGTACATCAGTCTAAACAACCTGATGTTACACAGAAACCTGCTTCTGTCAAAGATAACTGAAGAGCAAAATTAACATGTGCTAAACGCTGGAGAACGCTGAGGAAAAAGGATAGAAAGCTGCCCTGTTTCCCTCCAAACACTGATGGAACCGCCCTTAGTCCAGCCCCCTTTTAAGTACAGTACAGCAAGGGTTGATCACACTCATGTCCCCATGTCACCCACCTTTACGAGAGTTTAATAAAATACTGACTATCTTTGAATTGCATCTTACCCATCAAAATTGTGGTACTAATTTGGTTGCATCTGAAGAGAACTTAATGATACTTAAAGAAGGAAACATCCCAGAAATCACAAAATCAAACTTGAAAAACATGGCACAGTGATATTTTTAAAGCAGTTCTGTTGAGATAAATTCACATACCATACAATCCATCCAAGAAGTACAATCAATGGCTTTCAAAATAATCAGTGTTGTGCACTCATTACCACAAAAAAATTTAGAGCAACTTAATAATGGCATGGTTTTCACCCTAAACTACAAAATCTAAGACAAGCAGCTGTTCACCACAACCATCCTGATTATTTTACTTCCATAGGCCTTGGCTAACTCACTTTAAAACAAAGGCAAGGATGCGAATGTGGCTCAAAGTGATAGAGCTTCTGCGTACCATATGGGAGGACCCAGGTCTGATCCCTGGGACCTCCTAGGGAAAAAGAAGAGAAACCGTGCCTGCGTGGCAAGTGCAAGTGCGCGTCACACAGCGAGATGATGACACAACAGAAGAGAGGAAGGGGAGAGTCAAGGTGAAGCATGGTAGAAACCAGGAACTGAAGGGGCACTGCCAACAGGTAACTTCTCTCCACATCAGAAGTCCTCAGGATCAAATCCTAGAGGGAAAAAGTGAAAAAGAGAAGACCAAAAAGAAAAAAAGAAACAGATACAGAAGATCACACAGCAAATGGACACAGTACAGCAAAACTAGCAGGGGAGGGGGAGAGGGAAAATAAATAAATCTTAAGAAAAAAAAAACAAAAAACAAAGGCAAACACTAAACTCAAGGCAACTAAATTACTGACTAGTACTACTTGTACTAAACACCTAAATAGTGACTAAATAAGGAGCTAAATTAATTATTGGGGTAGAAAAGGGTCAAGACACCTAATAATATTCATTTTGAAGAAGGGGAAGAATCCTATGAAAATATTGTTGCCGAAAGAAACCATCTCCTAACTTTTTCCATCAGTTTTAACAAGATAGGAAACTTCACATGACAACACCATGAATTTTTAAAGTTGTCTAAATAAAGGCTTGGGGAGAAGATGTGGTGTGGGAGATGTGGGTTCAGTTCCCAGTGCCTCCTAAAGAAGAAGAAAACAAACAACGAACAGATGCAGACAACAAGCAAAAAACAACGAGCAGACAAGGAACAAAAACAAGCACAAGCTTGACCATGAGCTTGAATTGGAAAAAAAATCAACTTATCTTTATTTTCTCTGACATCTCCCTGAAATCTACCACTTCTTTCACTTATGAATGTATGCAATAAATAAAATAACAGTAGTATTTATTTCACCAGGCTGGCAAACAGGTCCATGGAACAAAATGTTAAGAACCTCTGACCTAGAGCCAAATGCACCATGAGCAATACACTTTTGTGGAATGTCTGTTTTCTATCCTTCAGTCCATTACTTTGGGAATGGGGGAGAGGCAGAAACGGTATCACAAAATAGGGAAGAAGTATGGTGTATTTTTAATTTACTTTAGTGCCCATATTTTCTAAATGGAAAATAAGTCACTCTTGCAGTATAAAAAACTATTTTAAATAAACCAAACACAGAAAAAAGCTTATCAAACTGTACCAAATAATACTCTTCCTCTTTCTGTATTTACTGTCAGAACCATTGTTGGTACTACCCACTCTCCCAACAATATTTAATTACATAATTTCATTTGTTAAACATGTGAGCATCTAGCAGGGTACTACGAGGAAACCATGATTCTGCCTCTGCCTGGGCACTGTTCCAAACCCAGCTCTTCGTCAATCTGATTTCTCATCTCCATTTACTAAAGAATAATGAGTAATACAGCAATCAGTAGCAGAATTAATTAGCCTTGTAACAGTGGTCCCTCCAATAATTCCTAGAGTGCATTAATACCCAAAGAAGAAGTGTATGCTATTTTCCTGGTGGCAAAATGCAAATGAAGGTGAAATAAAGACTATATTTATCGAGCATCTATCACATGCCACGTCTATGGAGAATAGGCAGTGTTGCTGGCGAACACTTCCTTAGTGTGGGTTTCAGCCTGGGATACAGCAACTGTGGCTGCTTCCCTATCTAAAGCAAAAGTTCCTCGGCCTAAAGCAGCCTCCGAAGATCATGCAGCTGCTGCTTCAAAGAAAAACTATGCATAGACTGATTTTTTTTTTTTAATTTTCCACTCAAAATGTCAAAAAGCGGGGAAGAATACATAAGAGGGGAAACATTCACGTAAATAACTGGTACATTTAGCGAAAGAGAACAAACAGGCTGGAGAGAATTGGTTGTACATGAACATTTCATACTTTTCCATCTACAAGGGAAAAATCTCAAAACTGCACAGAAGAAACCATCAAGAACTTATATAACGCTGAATATAACACTTTTTCTAACATCACAAGGGCAGGAAGTAGAGCATGGTGGAGAAGAAAAGGACTTCCTTTTGAAAAGGCTTTTTCCTTTTTTTTTTTTTTTTTGGATAAAGGTCATTGGGTTTGTTTGAGGTTCATTAGCACTGCAAGCCTGCCTCTTCTGTCCCTGAGAAAGTTCAAGGCCGTCAAGACTTTGACCATGTTTAAAGTATGATATGCAGGCACACACAGCTTAGAAGGAAAACCACACTAACATTCCCCAGGTGAATTCAGAACCAGTCACAGGCCACTTGTGACCCAGGACTGTTATTTAAAACTCTCTTACATGTTAGAAAGAGCCCTCAGATTTTTCCTTGCAAAGTGGAATCAAGATACATTTCTGTAGGTAGGATTGGAATAAAGGTCATGACAACTCCATAATTCCAAAAATTGCCCTTCACCACCATGGCTCTAACTGTAATATACCAGGAAGGCTCTCAGGTCAAACAAAAAGAAAGTTATCCTAAATAAATCAAATGCTTCTCACAAATTACTCCACTGCTCTTAAATATTCAGCCACTAAAAAGACAGTTCAAGCAAGATGAGACCAGTAGCTGTAGCCTGGGGGTTAGCACATCTAGTCAAGAACTGAAACTACCTTTTTTCATTACCACCAGCATGACTGCTCACACAACATAACCCAAGTAATGGAAAACAAGAAATCAGAAGTGGCCATTTGTGTTACATGAAACTGCTAAATATTACCACTTAAGTTTCCACTTGATAATCAAAGTAGATGTTTAATCTTGGATTAACAGTGACCAAATATTTCTCAAATACTACTGCCATAAAAATGCAGTTATACTTGATATACTTTTCCTTCTCCCACCAAGGGCCAGCTGCATGCCGGAACACATTTTTAAAGAAAAAAACCCAGGCAACCAGGATGACGAAAAGGGCCGTGCTTCTGTGTGCCATGTCTACCGAAAGGAGAACACGGAGAGGCCTGAAAACTGCGGCTCAGCTGGAAGAGGAGGGAGGCAAAGGTGAAGGGCTGGGGCTTGAAGAGGCAGCAGGTGACCTCAGCGAGGCACCAGCAGAGAGAGGGGAACTACAGTAAGAAGGCGGGCAGGGACAGGAAGAGGAGAGAGATGCCCCAGATGCAAAGGAAGGCAAGAGACTGTTATACTTAACACTACAGAGTGGAAAGAGTTCTGACCTAAGTAAACCTCTGCCCCTAGCAAGGTGGCAAGGCCACAAAACGAGGGGACAGAGGAGTCCTCAGGGCCTCTCCCCTTTTACACATGTGCTCACTTTCAATTTCCTTTATAAAATCAAGGTAGAAATGAGGCTAGTAAGTTTTTAATAACCTGAATCAAGAAGAAAGGAAATATAGCTCACTGGTTTTAATAACATCAACTTTGAAAATTAAACCAATGAAATTAAATCGCAGCATTCTGAGCCTGGGTGGTGTATTACCTTCAACTTCTTTAAATGGCAATGGTACTCAGGTTTGAAAGGGGACTACAATTTTCCCAAGACCCACACGTAATTTTTTTATGCTTAATATTTTACCATTACACCAATAAAAAGGGGGACACCAATAAAAAGGGGGAAGTGGATGTGGCTAAAGCAGTTGGAAGCCCACCTACCACAAATGAGGTCCCAGGTTTGGTTCACAGTGCCTCCTAAATAAGACAAACAAGACAGCAAGGTGGCGCAGTGTGCTAACCCAACAAGGAATCACAATGACAGACTCAACAAGCAGGGAGCAGAGGTAGCTCAAGCAATTACGTGCTCTCTTCCCACACTGGAGGTCCTGGGTTTGGTTCCTGGTGCCTCTTAAAAAGAAGACAAGCAGATAAAGAGAGCACACAATGCACAAACCCAGAGAACAGACAGCAAGCACAAACAACATGAGGAAGTGGAGGGGGGAGAAATAAATAAAAATAAATGTTAAAAAAAAAATTACAAAACGATCTCATTTAGTGCAGCACTACTCTATCCCAAATAGTACAGTATTAGGGAACAGAGGAAGAGGCATACACAACAGGGCATGATGTCTTCCCAGACACTCTGTGGTAACAACAGCTAATACTGCTTGCTCCATCTGTCAATCAGTCTACTATTCATCCTTCACATGCCCTGCAGGAGAGCAAAAGGAACACATACTTGGTCAAATGACTTAGTTACACTAAGCCCACAGCAGCCTGAAAATTAAGACAGTTCAGGAAAGCAGTGGGAAACAGGGAAATTTACGGAAAACTTGTTTCGCACCAATGTATTACATATTTTTAAAGTATCCATATATAAGAAACATTTCCTTATAAACAGATTTATCAGGAAGCACTCTCTAAGACCTGAGTTGTTCCAAAGAAACTGAAGAGGGTCTTATGTTCCCCTTGGTGACCAGGGCCATCAACCCACAGGAAACCACTGTTATTATCAAGATCTAACTTTGTTCCATAATGCAGCACACTGATGATGCCTCTTCAGAGACATGATCTGTTAATGTATGAGTTACCGTAATTAAGCAGCACAGTTTAATGCCATCAAAAGGCTTTAATTAGAGAAGGCTGCCATGTCTTCACGCTGTCAGGTCAATTCCTGTTTGCACATGCATACATACTTACACATGCTCTGAAAAACCTCTGCATGTAAGGAGCAAAGCTCCCTCTGGGGCCATGCTTGCAGCCTTCTCCCACTTAATGTGTTTCACAAGTTTGTCCCATCCCAATAACCACAGACTAAAATTAAGACCAAAAACATACTCCTTCTCTAGTCTCCAAAATGGCCTGCTTGATAACTGATTTCTTTGGTACTCTCTGGTACCTGCTGTTTGTTACGATGTTACATTTCCCTTGTCCAAGATTTCCTGAACATTCATATGTTTTGATACAAACTTTAAATCTCCTTTCTAATTTCCCTAAGCTAATCATATATAACTAAACCTCCATTTCCTTTAATTACTTTTTGCCTACACATTCCTGGTCACTCAAGTAGCTATAATCCTTAATAGCTTAATAGCAAAATGCATTCAGATGGATTTGAGATAAGAGGGGAATGGAATAAATCCCTGTTCACATGATTAAAAGACAATAAGAAAAAATGTTTGCAAATCCTATGTCAGATAAGGGAATTGTATCCAGAATACATAATTCTTACATCTCAACAGTAAAGACAATCCAAATTAAAAATTATTCTCCAAAAAAGATATACAGTTACCATACAACCCAGCAACTCCACTCCCAGGTATACACAGCCAAGAGAATTGAAAACATGTCCACATGCACATACAAAAAAACACCTGGATATGAATGCAGCATTATTCATAATAGCGCCCACATGCACACACAAAAAAACAAATGCCCACCAACTAATGAATGGAGAAATAAGATGTGGTATAATCATGCAGTATACTTTTTTCTTTTTCAGCAATAGAGTGAATTTGCACAATGACATTCATAGAAGCATTATTCACCAGTGCCAAAAGATCGAAGCAACCCAAATGCCCATCGACTGATGAATGAATAAAATGTGCATATACATACAATGGATAGGTTATCTGGATTACAATTATTCAGCTGTAAAAGGAATGAAGTCCTGATACATGCGACAACATGGATGAGCCTTGAAGACATCATGTGGAGTGTAATAAACCAGACATGAAAAGACAAATATTGTATGGTCTCAGATATGAAATTATTAGAATAAGCAGCTTAGAATATCGGTTACCAGGGGTGAAGATGAGTACAGGGAATGGGAGGTTACGGCTTAAAATGTATAGGGTTCCTTCCTATTCTGGTAAAGGATGGTGATGATGGTTGTGCAACATTGTGAATGCAATTAAGAGCACTGAAACATGTATGTGAATACGATTAAAAAGGGAAATGTTAAGTTGTGTAAATTGTAACAGCATAAATTTAAAAAAAAAAAAAAAAACCTACGGAATTCCACTACACAGTGAATCCTAAATTAAACCATGGTCTTCAGTAGAACAATTATAATAGCGTGTTATCATCAATTGTAACAAATGTTCCATACCAACCAATGCAAGATGGTGGTGGTCGGGTGGTATATGGGAATTTCATGCATGATTATTCTGTAAACTGACAACCTCTCTAAGAAAGAAAAAAGCATGCCAAAACGTATACGAATCTTGCAGATATTATGCTAAGGGAATGACACCAGATACAAATGGCCACAAACCGTATGATTCCATTTATATGAAATATCCAGAACAGACAAATCCAAAGAGACAGAGCATAGATTGTTGGCTGCCAGGGAATAGGGGAAAGCTGGGAGGGGGAATGGCTGGTAATGGGAATGGAGCTTCTTTTTGAGGTGATGAAAATGTCCTGAAATTAGATGGTGGTGGTTGGACAACTCTATAAATATACTAAAAACCGCTGAATTGTACACTTTAAAAGGGTGGGTTTTATGGTATGTGAATTATATCTCAATAAAGACTTTTTTTTTTTTAGGTGGGAAGCAGCTTATGAAAATCAGGAAACAAATCCTAAAAGAAAACAAGAAAACAGAAAAAGAAGGATATATATACTGAATAGACTCTTATCTCAATTTGTGTTTTGTTTGTTTTTGCAGGGCAAATCCACACATGAAACCCTCAAGTCTGTCTAGGACTTACTAGGCCACACCAAAGCATCAAATTCTTTTCTTAAAGGCCTTGGTCTCTACTCCTGGAACCACAGTGCAGACTTTTGTCACTATAGCAAATATTCCTTTACAAGTATAGTTATGGGTAACTGTGAAGAAAGTTGTTATACTTTGCTCCGTCCACATAAAACTGTTTTACACGGTGCCATTTTCTAAGAATTGCCCATTTAATAAGAAATAAAGATTTGGCTTTTATATAAAGACTTGAGAGTCTTGCATTAACACTAGTTATACAGTGTTTTCATGAAAAGGGGGAAGAATAAAGAATTGGGTGGCATGTCTGAACTACAGAATTACTATTCAAATATATCTGAAAAAATAAACGAGTCAAATTGCTAACTTTACTGAAATAACCATTTAGCCGCTCCTGTTAAAGATCAATAAAACATCAGTGAATTAGTGTCTGCTTTATTTGAAGTCATTTTACCATTTAATCCACGCACCTTCTTCCTCCTCCTACATTCAAATAGGGTACATGTATAAGTCAGAGCAACTGGTGTTTGTTTGGCAAACTTCTCTGCTCCCTACACGTGTATTCATAATGGATTTTACCTTAGCAGGCAAGCTCCCAAGTCACACAACAGGGACAGTACAATTGCTAGCAAAGACATTAAGATTTTTCAAGTTTCCTGAAATGCTGCTCAAAAGGATAAGTTTGTGTAAAATAATTTGGGGTGGGAGCTCTTTCTGCTTTCCTTTCCCACTGTTAGCCTACACATTTGTTTTGCTTAAGTGGGGAGAGGAGGAGGAGTGTTGCAGAACTACTACTCATTTCACAAGACACTTTTCTCACCACTTATGAGACTATCTTAAGAAACTATTATTGCAACAGCTGGCAATATTCACAGAACTTGAATAAAGTCACTTTTTAAAAGCACTGACCACTTCCAAATACTCAGTCCTTACAGGCAGAAAAATGGAGACTTGAGGGAGGTGTTTTTAATCACACACACATAATACCCAATATAGTTTATGAAGGCTTTTGGTGTCAATTTCCTACGTATTAAACAATACCTCTTTGAAATGCTGGCATCTTTTGGTTGATGCACTAAAAATGACTGAACTGACATTTCTGACCGCACTATTTTCATTACTCATGCTGGAAGTGTTCAAAATGTAATTGTTTTGAATTCTTTCTTATGTTGTTTCTGAAATACACAACATCCCCATAATAAACAATGTGCACTGATCTAAATTTGCCAACCTAGATCATTTATAAATCTTATTTCTGCTGGGACAAAAATGCACTTCAACAATTACCATTATTGGAGATCAAAATGAAAAAGAGGGGAGAACCCACACAGTAACACCAGATTTCCTCCGGTAATTTTCAGTCAGTCATTTTAAGTTGTGACCACTGTGTTGTATCAAGCGCTGGCCACACAAGTGGATCAACTTAACCATTCCGGCGCCGGGGCAGGATGTGGACGCTGTGGTATTAATGAGGGCACAAGCTTATATAGTATAACCTCGCCAGGCCAAATAACCTCCTGGCCACACAAGTAGAAAATAATTAAAACAAGCACGATTCCAATTTAGCTTTGTAACCAGATGGTGAATGAAAAGGCAGACAAAGACTCATTTTGTGAATAACCTGGGGAACAGCCCCTACAGTTCCTTTTAAAGTTACAGCCTCTCTTGCAAAATCAAAGAGGAAGGGTGGGAGACATCGGTTCTCACCAGAATTCACTCTCAGAGAGCATCTATGCCCTTTTCCCTAGGTCACGAACATAGAACATCACAGCTCGTTCCTTAAATGAATGCCACATTCAATTACAGTAAAAACCAAGTGAAAACTAAGTGAACGCAAGCTTATGCCGAACCTCTTTCACTGTTTACCGCTGAGCTGTGCACATAAAGTAATAAACACGGCGAGCTTCTCAATCATAATGCAGAGCCATCTTGACTTTTGAAAGAGCACAGAACTCCACCAACATTCTATTTAGTTTTGCAAAAATACAATGTTTGTGACCTCCCCACAGAGAGGATAAGGGCATTTTCATGCACAGAGAAATAAAGGCGACATCTTAAAACTCAAAGAATCCTAACTCTGCAGATGAGAGCACAACAGCTCTGACATCCTTCTGGAAACCGGCAGACAAAAGCCAAATAGCTGTCTGACCTTCACAGACTAGAGAGAGTGCGTGCCGGGTAACCTGTGTCTTAAAGATGAAAGCTCTTGATCACGAAAGGAAGGCTAATCTGGTCGCCCTCGATGGGATGGGGACAGTAAAAGAGGTCATCGAACAGTCCAGCATAGACACGCACTCTCCCTGCGGGGCGCCGGCAGCCCACCTAGCTCATCTCAGCACACTGCAGCGAGCATGCGCAAACGTCTCTCCCTATAAACCCTCCATTGGCTGCGGCGCCCTTCCCGCCCCCACCCCTTCCAGAGTCCCAGCCACCCACTCCTTCCCCACCTCCCAGAAGCAATCAAAACCAAGGAGCAAAAGAATCCACCGCCAGAGCCCTAAGGGATGGTAAATTTTAAGACTAAGGAGGGAACTGGAAGCTAAGGAGAAAGCAAAATAATAAAGATAAAAATATCAAAAGGACATTTGTTATTGTCTCATTAAATTAAAAAAAAAAAGTTTCTTTGGGTTCCTAAATTCTGACCTAGTTTGCTCTCTGGGCGGATGGGCTTACAATGGGTGTGCAGAGACTCAAGGGGTCCCAAGGGAAGGAGGAGGGGCGCCCTACCGAGAAGCATGACTAAGGCTGCTGCAGCAGGAGGCCAGAGGGACACCCGCTTCCCGGCTTGCCCTGCTGGCCGCTGTGCTCCAGCTACACCAACAAGGGGTGTGCCTCCATGCCCATCCCACCTGGGTCCTCGTGGAAAGGCATTTATCAATTTACATACCTGCCAAGGGAGCTCCCTGGATCTAGACTTTCAAGCAGCAATGGCCCCACTTCTCTACAGCGCCCAATCCCCAGGCACATTGCCCCACCCTGCATGACAGGTGCTGCCCTGCTGCCAGTGACGTCACCATCAATTTTACAGAGGGGAGGGGGCTTCCTTGACAATCTGAATCCCTTGCCTGGCAGCCAGACACACACACTCTCACTCTTTTTGACTCCATGCTTCAGCACATCCCTGGCTCTGACTCTGGGGAGCCTGCCTGAACCTCTTGTTCTTCTTCTGTAACAATCACAAGGTAAGTACTGAATAACTGCTCGCTATGTCCTAAGCCCTGCACATGCAGCATCAGCGATCCCTTCCAGCAACACTAAGCAGGACATCTTACTGGAACCCTCATTTTGTCACAGTACTTCTAGTAACTTGCCCAATTCCTACAGACAGAAGGGGAGAGGGCGGGAGAAACAGCAGCTGCAAAGAGTTGTTTCAAGAATTGGATATAACACATGAAAAGAGGGTCTCACACAGCGCCAGGTATACGGCAAGCGGTCAGTAAATCAGAGCTATTAAGGCGTTATTACCGACAAGCTAAAGAGACTACTTACTGCTGAGTTTCAGGGAAGCTGCTGCGGGTTCTATAAACCACCTGGCTTGTGTTCAGGAGTCTCTGTGGAAGTCTTCGGACCTCAGGACAAGGTACGATTAGTGTATTCCAGCCTTTCTTTCAGGGCGGTCAAGTGCAGAGAAGACTGACACGCCCTCCCGGGGCTTTGGTGGGAAGCTGACCCTTAACTGACGTCTGGTCTGTTTCCCTTCGTGGACGCATTGACAGGGCTCAGCAGACATTTACTGATGAGGTGTAAGCGCCAGGTGTGTGGTAAGTATGCACCAGCAACCCACTCACAGGATGATCAGGCAGCCAGGGAGGCAGGCAGGACCAGGGAGAGGTATCTCTGACAATAAACACTTACCAGCCAGCCTATGAGACTGGTGTGAAAAATGTGAATGAGGGTCACCCAAGAGATTTCCGAATAGTTGGGGGACGAAGAAGGCTTCACAAAGTGTAAGTGTGTAAAAAACGTAAAAGTAAAAATGGTAGAAACCTCATTGAAGGCCCAGTTCATCTCCAAGTGAAATAACCTCATGCTTTTTGTAAAAATTGCCTAAAACAAAAACTTGTACAGTTCTGCTGTTTCACCCAAGATGGTGCTACGGGCTCCTTTACACGAGATCCTGCCCCTGTCATCATGAAAGTTTGCCTTCCCCTCACTGTTTTCTCCATCCCACCCCCGTGCCCCCAAGTATCACAGGCCATCCAGCTTCCAAAATGGACAATGGATGGAAAATGGGTAGCAACTGGATGCAGCCCTCCCTTCCTCCGCACCTCCTAAGATTCCATCACCAGATCTCACTCCTGTGGCCTCACTTCTGAGGCACTTATGATTTGATATTTCATTCTCAAGCACTGACACACCCATGCAGCACTCACAGACCCAAAAAGGCAAGGACCTTACAGAAGTTTCCAGTTTTCATTTGAGCAATATTAAACCCCAGATGTGTGCCCTGGAAAATAGTCGAGAAGGGACTGACAAGGGAGTCAGATATTTGATGATGTGCACGGTGAAAAGCAAAGCCCAGTCACTGGAGCCTAAAGAAAGAGATAAGAAAATAACAAAGGTTGGTCTATCTCCAAAGCAAACTCCCGGCAGAACAAACGTTTTGGGTCTCCCCTGAACTCTGCTGGCCACACCAGACCTGCAGGTTCATGGGTTGTGCCCACGCAGGGTAAATATCCCTGTTTCTTGAACAACAAATTACAAAAATAGAACTGAAAATAAACTTTAAAACATATTAACCAATCTAAAGTTAACAATCTTATTTTAAATGAATTTTTTAAATGAGAAATTTGAACAATGTCGTCAGTATCATGAGTACGTTTCCTTTAAAAATTAAATCCTCCTTTTCTTTCAAAGATTAATACTGAAATGTTTATGGAATAAATAGTATGGCATATGGGATTTGCTTCATAACCATTCAAGAGGTAAAAGAAGGGGTTTATATGAAAGTTACATTACAAGTTTACAAAGAAAGAGTAGTCCTCTAGAAAAATGCCTTTAATCTACAGAATATGTAGGTAGAGAAGTGATCCTCAAACAAGACCACTTTGCACTCTTATTTGAGGGCAAAGCTATTTACACGTGTTCTAAAATGGGCTGGAACTAATAATTTCCAAACCAAAATTATTTAGTGATAAAAGTGGCACTGTTTTCCCCTTTTGCAAATCTCTTTAATGCCTGGCCTAATAGAAGTCAGCTGGATTCTCATAACCGAATTCAATTCTGATGTGCTATTAACACACCAAATAATACCTAGAAAGCACCATTTCACAGTGCAAAGAAAAAGAATGAGGGTAAAAGAGGAAAATATTGTTATTACAATAATAGTTTTGACCTTGCAAACTCTGAGGGTCTCTGAGAAGCCCAAGTCCCTGGACATCTCAGAACCCCAAGTCCCTGGACAACACTCGGAGAACCACTGAGGTAAAGGAAAAAGCCTATAGGAAAAGGCAGAATTTCCTTAGATTACTGACACCAGGCCTAGCCGGGACCTTCTGCCCTAATTTATTATGGGGTGAAATGAAGTTTAAATGCCACCTGCACACAGTACCATAATGAAGGAAGGGCCTCTGTGCACTAATTAGTGGAATAAATTTTGCATTAAACATTCACATAGATAAACCCAAGAAAAGCTATGACTATTCGAGATGCACTGTTTTAAAGACTGTTGAAACCTAATATGTTATCAATCTACTGGATCTCTAGACAAGCAATTTTCTTTGAAATAAAGTACAGAATATATCATGTATGGTAGGGTAATACAGTAAGGTTCATGAAATTTGTTTCAATTGTGTGTATGGGTATATGTACAAAAATAAAGGGTCTTGATCCAAAATATTTTAGTTCAGCTCAAAATCAACTACCCTTCTAAAAGTATTTGTTTTTTATTAAAAGAATAGAAAGAAAAATAACGTTTGAAAAGGAAGCAGTAGGAGGTGCTGGTAGGTGGCGGGTGTCCTGGAACTAAATGAGAAAGAACCTGGCCTCTCCCTGGAAGAGAACTCAGGAACTTCAGCGAGGAGCACGGCTACTCTCCCAACAGCCACAGGTAGAGCTGGGTCATTTGCAATGAGCCCTTATATGCTTCCATTCACTGGCTTTTGGAATGTAACCATACCGATTAAGGGGGCTGCTGTGTATTAATTGAAAAAAAGCAAATTACAAAAATTGTGGAAAAGTACTCATTTTAATAGGAAAAGAAATTACACACACACACACACAAATCTGTAGAAAATCTTCCTCCAGAAAGGACTGGGCAGGTCAGGGTGGGGAGGTATGGAATGGGAATCAATGTTTTATACCCTTCTGAATGGTAGAAATTCTTTGACAAGAACATGGTTTAATTTCAGAATTATATTTTTACAAAGACATTCATTGCCAAGCTCCCCCCCCCCAATAAATTCTGACCCATACTTTGCACCAAACACAAACTAATTCAAAAGTGATCATAACCTAAATGTGTAACCTAAAACATAAAATTCAGGGAACACGGGGAAAACCTGTTGCAAAGATTTCTTAGGACATAAAAAAGATGAAAGAGGGGAGCGGATGTGACTCAAGCAATTGGGAGCCCATTTCCCCGCACGGAAGGTCCCAAGTTCAGTCCCCAGTGCCTGGTGAGGAAGCCGAGCAGACCATGGGGCGGGGGGAGGGTGAAGGGGAAAGAGATAAAATTTTTAAAAATTAAAAATAATAATCTTTAAATAGCATCTTTTCCTTTTTTTAAAAGATTTATTTACTTCCCACCCTGCTGTTTTTGCAGTCTGTGTTGTCTTCTCTGCTCATTTTCTCTCCTCTAGGATTCACTGGGATTCAATCCTAGAGACCTCTGATGCGGAGAGAGGTTCCCTGTCGACTGCACCACCTCAGTTCCTGATTTCTGCTGTGCTTCCCCTAGTCTCTCTTTTACCGCATTATCGTCTTGCCGCATGACTGACCTGCATGGGACACTGGCTCAACACACAGGCAACCATGTGGGCACTGGCTTGCCGCACAGGCACACTTTCTCTTCTTCTTTTTTACCAGGAGGCCCCAGGGATCAAACCCAGGTCCTCCCACATGGTATGTGGAACTCTATCAGCTGAGCCACATCCGCTTCCCAGCACCTTATTTTTCAAAAAGGATGACTCAAAAAGATTTTTGATTGTCAAAATTAAAAATGTCTGTTCTTCAAATAACAGTATATTTGCAAAACACGTATCTGATAAAGGGATGGTATCCAGAATATATTTAAGAACTCTCAAACCTCTATAATAAGAAAGCAAACCCAATTTATAAATGGGTAAAAATAAACACATGAAAAGTTGCTCAACATCATTAGTCATTAGGAAAATATATCTTAAAACTACAGTGAGATTCTATTACTCATCTATAAAAATGGCAAAATTAAACATTTAAATGGCTAAAATTTAAAAACAACAAGACCAAGTACAACTGAACTCTCGTACATTAATGGTGGAATGCCAACTGTACAGCCATGCTTGAAACCAGTTTGGCAGTTTCTAAGTGAGCAAAACATAAACTTACCATATGAACTAGCAATGGAAACCATAACCAGATAAAACTCTTCTCTAGCATGCTTAGAGCTGTTTGATTCACAATCATCAAAAACTGGAAACAACCCAAATGTCCATCAACAGATGATAAACTTTGATTCAGCCATCTAATGGAATAAATACTACTCAACAACAAAAAGGAATGAACTATGGGTACACACAAAACATGGATGAACCTCAAAAACAATTCTCATACGTGAAAGAATTCCTACTCAAAAGGCTACATACTTCATGATAAACACTGCAGGAAGCCTTTGTGAAAAAGAGATCAGTAGTTGCCAGGATCTAGACTATGCAGAGTTTAAGGACCAAGGGCATTAGGACAAGTTTTTAGAATAAACTGCTGGGTGTCTTCATTGCAGTGGTAGTTACATGACTGTGTGCATTTACCACAATTCACAACGCTATAACACCTAAAAGAGGCAAATCCACCTGACTCAGGGCACACGGGTCTGCCAAGATTCTTGCGCACTATAAACCAGCACTGACCAACGAAAACAGAATACAAGCCACACACGGAATTTTTAATGTTCTAAGCACAGCCTTGAAAATTTTACAAGCAGGTGAAATTAATTTTAATAATATATTTTAATTAGCTCCTATCTAAAATATCACCATTTAAACATATAATCAGATTATTAATGAATTATTGCGCTTTTCCTTGATATTAAGTCTTCAAAATTCAGTGTGTATTTTACAATCACAGCAAATCTCAATTAGGACCTAGAATTCCTTCGAGTGCTCACATACGCCCGTGGCAGCCTTGTGAGCCCTGAAGTGCGGGAGGAAAGACAACAAGAAGGAAGCATAAAACGGGGAAAGGGGAGGTCTTTGATGAAAAAAGCTCCCCTGGTTTCACCCCCTTCAAAGGTAGTGAAGAGACACCACAGACCTGCAGAAACTGGGGGTCACCCCACACACCGCGCCCCCCACATACCAGCTCACTCCTGTGCCTGTGAGAAAGGGAAAGAAATGAGAGTTATTCCTACACAATTCAGATTTGCTTAGTAGATGCAGAAAGCCCCCCAGGAGAACAGCATTTGGAAAACGAGGCTAAGCCTGCCTGTACAGCAGGCAAAAGACTACCACCCACACAATCGAAGAGGCTCCTTACCACTGCCCCAAGGTGCGAGAAAGGAAAATGGCAAAAATGATTCAACCGGAAAACCAGGAGCCACTGTAGGTTGCGGGTGGAAAAGGAACCTATATGCCGGGTGTTAGTGACCTGGGCACTTGATTTAACTGCATCACTAGAACAAGCCTGCCCCAACGATCAAGTCAAATCGCCAGTGAACCACATAATTCACGAGAGCCTGATTTTTTTTTCTCTCTGGTTTAAGAGTATGCGGTTATGTTATGGTTACATCTGATAATCTGGAATTCAGAATAAATTGTTTGAAGGCATAATCTGAACGTAGCTAGAAATCACCTCATTCTCTCAGTTCTGAGATCTTCCCCTGCAAATACGCCCCCCCACCTCTACCCCTGGACATAGCTTGAATCACCTCAATTCTGAGGTCTTCCCCCCTGCAAATCCCCACCCCCACCCCTACCCCTACCTTCAGGTTTACAGATCCTCATACAAAGGAGCACCACAAGACGAGCAGCTGGCTCCCTAATCCGCTAATTTTGGCTAAATGACTCGGGAGAAGGTTTAAGTCGGGTTCAGCCATTGGCTTAACGCAGATGCTCCCCGGCCACGGGAAGAAAATACTGCCCAGGATGTGGATTTAAAGTGATCCCTGAAAGACACTGTCCCAGACATTTGTCCTGGGTTTTAATCCTCGTAAGTAGGTGCTACTATGTAGTGTGTGCTGTTTTTAAGAGGGGGACAGGAGTCAGAGAGGAGAAGCGTGTTCTTTGAGCACAGACCCAGGCAGTCTGTCCAGAGCTTCTTGGGGACAGGGCAAATATACCAGGTAGTGAACATTTCGTGGGCAGCTGCGAACAGTAATCCATTAGTCTACAGAGCAAGGAGCAGAGCTGGGGAAATCTGAGTCCCTGTTCTTTAGCCATGTAGAAGCATCAGAATCACTCGTGTTCACACAATGGCTGCTCATGTACCTTCCCCTTATTCTTCTTACTGTTCCTTGTAAACTGAGGTCCAATGGGCGTTCATTGTATGTGCTTCTTGGTGTGTTTGCATTATATTTTTAAATTTTACTGGATTTCCCACCCTCCCATCCCTACACACCAATTTTAATAGGTATTAGGAATTCTTCCAAATATAAAATTAATTTATATTTTACTCATGCTCTACCTACTAACTTGTCACAGGCTTTTCTTTTGTTCTTTGTTAGTTTTTTAATCTACTTTAGTCACTGACCCACAGAAGAGTAGAGCAAGAAGCATTCACAGGCACATGCACATTTTATGTGCATCTATACCTGGGTATATTAGACACGTGACACCCAATGGACAAGTTATGAAACAAGGCCCTCAGCAATCACATTCTTTGGTTCTGAAGAGGCATCCTGATTTTACTGCCAACCGTACTTAAATACAAAAACAGAGCAGAAATAATAAGAAGTTACAAACCATATGTTTCAAAACCCAACAAAAGGGGCTTTCAAACCCATTAAAATATTTCCTGGTCAAACACTGCCTGACTTACATGGCTATAACAATGCAGTTTCATGTTAATGAAATGTGTGCATGTAATTAGTCCCAGTTAATCTACAAGCAGCCAATACACAAAAATTCCAGAATAATTTCATGATTTCTTTCTTGAGGTAAAATATGGCATGCCCCTTTATCCTCACAACAAGTTGGCTGATAATATTAAAACAACATAATAAATAAATTGGCATGGGGCCAGGCCTTTGTAATTTATAACTCTAACATTTGTAATCTTGTCACAACATGCATACAGTGCCCAAAATAGGTCTTATACTGTCAATATATTTCTTGAATGAATGCTATCTACTGTCACTGTCCCCCCATTAAAAAACAACAATTTCAAACAAGATGGGCAAAGCACCAAGACCATAAAATTACCCTGAGCTGCAGATTGTATTCATATGCAAGTTATTAAAAAACAAAAAAAGAATATATTCCGGTGGGCCACTGACAGACTGCTCTTACTGATTTTATTTTTATATTCAATATTTAAGTTAGAGACCATATGGTAAGTTCCACAAATGAAATATAGTGAGTAATTATTTCCTATATTATCTCTTCTGAATAACATCTAATCTAGCTGCTCAAGAAAGATTCCTGATTAGATAAGGAGGAAACATTTTATGTCATTAGCTATACAATTTCATCTTATTTAGGAACCGCATTGTAATGAATACCAGATGAGTTTAAAATACAGTAGCTTTCAAAACAACCTCCAAATCACATTTATGTAGTCTTTTCATAACTAACAACGGTTCACCTTCGACTTCAAACCGACTCACGTGGTAGGCCCTCCCAAACTACCAATCCAATCTACATTAGTAAGAAGTTCAATGGCAGTTTCTTAAAGCCTATTTTCTTATTCTCCCCATTACATTCTGTGACCTGCCTAATTAAATACAAGATTTTCCTCCCTCCTCCTAAGTTGGTCATAGTGGAAACAAAACAGGGTTAATCCATCTTGCAATACTGGCATATCACCAACACTTTACTTGAGTCTTAATTAAATATTAAGTCTTTGGAAATGTGGGGGAAATTAAAACACCACTGCACTTTTCGAGTTCACAAGCTCCCAACTACATCTTCTTCCACTACGCTTTCAACTGGATACTGACCACCGAGGATCAGAAAAGCTACCAAGTAACCATGCTGAAACAGTGACCAAACGACAAAGCTTTAATTTTCAAAACATACTGAAAAAACAAATGGAAAAAAGCTGGTACACTCAAAATAACCACATTCTAATAATATAGCTATGTCGACTTAAAATTACAACCTTGTATTTACCTAGATACAGTCAAAGTAGGGTATGACTGAAATTTCTCAAGAGCTGAGGTCCAGTTCAAAAAAAGAGCCCAGGGGCCTTAAAATGGGAAATGTTACTTGTATACATGTTACCACAAAGAAGAAAAAAAATAAGTCAAGGGCTGAACTTCTCTGAAATCAAAAGGTAAATGATGCAGTGAAGCACGAAGCCTGATTATTGCATCACATTTACATAATTTGCAACCGTTGATTAGGGAGTTTTTCATCATAGAAAGTTAAAGGGCCAACCTTGGGGTAAACTTCTTCTCCCTGGGGCACAATTTTTTTTCAGAAATGTGTAAGCACTCATACACGTAAGGGCAAGCGCAGAACCCTGTGAGGGGACGGTTACACGAGGCGCAGTGACACTCAAAGCCACCATTTAAAATGTTTAAGGAGGTACCTCATTGGTCTACTAACATAAAACCTCCCCATGTTTCCAAACAGAATGAAACTTCTTTGGGTCTCATGAACCTCTTTGATACTTTAGAATGTTCCAGGCCCTGGTTATCCTTTAAGGCTATGTGTGTGTCCTCCCCCAAGCAGGTGAACAAGGCAGCCATCTGCTTTCTCTGAAACCAACAAAGGCCGGATTCTCCCCCTCACCGGACCCCCCCTTAGCTCAGAAATCTGATTGGAATTGAGTGTCTAGGCTGCTTCCTTATGTCCTTTTAATAAAGCCAACCACAGCAAAGAAAACAGAAATTAGTGGGAAGTCCAGAGCTTTCTGCCACTGGGATTCACAGCAGCCCTTGGACGAGCCATTATGGTTGTCTGGCTCCAGATCTCTGCCCAGTAACCATCGCGCCCGCCGCCTCCCCTTTCCTGCCTCCCCTTTCTCGTCCACCCCCACACCACCCTCCAAGATCAAAGGCAGCACTTACCGTTTATAACATCCTGAGCAATCCGGGGCTCCCAAGAGGGTTTTGTTACCTTTCCCACCCCTCGGTGTCTCTGCTCCAAAATATGTTTCCTAACGAGGCCAGCCAGCCCTGGCCTAGTCACACCAGAGAAGGAGGCCAGCCCAAATGCCCTCCCCACAGATGCCCTTTGATTGGAGAATGCCGAGGAGGGCAGCCCTTCGGGAGCATTCCGCAGCACAGGAGGGCAACAAAGGGAAGATGAAGCCCGCTCCAGGTCTCCTACAGGAAGACTGCTTTCCTTAACGCCTCAGGGCACAGCTGCTTTCCTTCCGCCAGGCGGAGGGGACGCCTGGGCCTGAGGCCCACAGCCAGGCCTGGCACGGGGCGCGGCGCCTCGCTGCCCTGGAAAATTAAGGGCCAGAGGGCCTTCGCTTCCCTGCTCCCCTCAACTTTTCATCCTAATATGCCAGCTCCATCCATTTGTCCTCCAGCCTTTCCTGCACTTCAACTTTTTCTCCGAAGTTTAAGCACACAGGCAGAGCAAGAGCTGTTTAATCATTTTTATTCTCACAGCTGTCATGTTCACTTTTTTTGGAGCCTGCTCAAGGCCCAGGAACATGAGCAGACCTCGGCAGCACCAGAGGAAGCGGCCTGGCCTCTGTCTCCCCCTGGTACCATTCTCACCTCACCTCATCGGCTTGGACTTCCCAGCACCACCCAGTCGGCAACCAGCAGCAAAAGGGGCAGAAGGAGCTGGGCCCAGAAGCAGGAAGGGCACTGAACACAAACCACTGATGGGAGCCGAGGCTGAGCAACACCCCAGCTTTGTGTGTCAGTACTGAAGATAAAAAGGAAAATACCCCAGGGCGCACAGCCCCCTGAGGATGAGGCCCAGGTGGGGGGAGGACAAAGGCAAAAAGAACTACCCCGGCAGCCACAGCTTATTCTGGGAGCAAAAATTCTCAAAGAGAAAAGACCTCAAACACCCCAAAAATGTGTTCCAAGTCCAACACCTCAGGAGTTGAAAGCGCATCTTCTGGTTGGGATTATGGGCCCATTAATTACATTTAAAAGCCCCACCCTTACTGATTACATAAACAGAGCAAAAACTTTAAGCTCAGGCAACAAAACTCCAGGTTTGGTGAAGTAAAAGGTAAAAATTTCCTAGGGAGTTTTGGGGGAAATTACTCTTACCACAATGTTTGCAGAAAACCTCAGATTTCAAACCAAAGTGTGACTTAACCTGCAATTCTATGCATCACCTTTAATTGACTCCCAAAGTTACACCAAACCATAACAACCTCAGAGATCAACCTATTATCCTAAGTGAGACTTTGCATTTTCATGTGAAGGAGAAAAAAAAATGAAATGTTATAACATTGTGTATGGTTTACAGATAAGATTATCTTTGCACCTGTCAGGAGAGCTAAGGTTTCCTCCCCCTTCTCAAGGGGATTTCACAGAAGAAACTATTTCTGACTAAAAAAATTCCATTGCTAAATTGACAATCCAATTAAATGCTGCAACAAAGTATTGTTTCTAATTATTTAAAAAATGATAACAATACAACCGCTAATACTAGCATTAGTATCCACGCGGCTCCATTCTAGACACACACACTCATTTAAACCCCACAGCAGGCCCGTGACAAAGGTCCTCCTGTTATCCCCTTTCTATGCACAATGAAACTGAGGCTAAGTGGCCTGTCATTCCACTAGGGAGACGCAGAGCTGAGATTCAAACCCAAGGAGTCTGGCTCCAAATCCAAGGTCTAAACCAAATTAGAAGTCTGTTCCCTGAGTTCTTTAAGCAGAATGATGACATTCTGCCAAAAGCGATCTTGACAGAAAGGCAGGCAGACAGACAAGGTACTTTTTTTAGCCCTCTGTGGCCTCTGGACTCACCCTGACTTCAGCGAGGGGACTGAGGCAACCGTAACCGCTCACTCATCAATATTCATTCTCTCCTGCCTGCCCCCAGCTGGCCCCACAGCAAACACTAAACCTGCTTGCTGATCTGTTAGCACTACGAGCTGTTTCCTATTCCTTGTAAAAAGACAATCAGGGTAGCCCCACTACTAGAATACCACTGCAACTAATGGAAGAATCATCCACAATGTCCTGTTTTCAAGTAGTACGAAGTAAAAGGAATGCTTCTGCCCTCCTCAACAGCCGTTAAAATTATGAAAGAAGAAATCTTCCTGTGAAAAGAATGCTAACTGACAACTTCTGCTGGAAAAAAGAATTTAATCTGAGAAAGATGACTATATGTACTTCACACAGCTTTGCAAGCCAGCTCACTGCTTCATAGAATCAAAGCTTGTATAGTTCCCCACTTCAGTTGCGCTCAATAATAAATTGAGGAAACAGAAGCAGGGCCAACATAAATGATCTATGTATGTTCTAATCCTGGCCCTCAGACTAGGAGTCAAAGCTCCAGCTTATGCCCTCCCTGAGTTACTGGGAAATAGGTGTGAGGAGAGAAAGAGTATCCATTTTAAAAGTGCCACTTTCTTCTTTCATAGATTTGAGAAAGAACCGCTACAAGTCAGCACTGGCAGGTGCTGAACACTCTTAACAGCACACTGTGCCCAACGAGCACATACCACAGGGCCTGCTTCCTCAATGCACGCTCCCAATTCTGGTTACCTGTTAGAAAAGAAGAGCTCACACAGATTTAGATGTAAGGAGAAAGAAAGAAATAGGCAAAAACTCCACTCACTCCTTGAAAGAACTTAGGACTGCCACAACTAAGGGGACGATGAAGCCTAAAATGAACTTGAACCAGCTAATACTAGTTCACTTATTTGGCCATATCCCATCCTAATTTTTAAGGTATTCTAACCACACTCCAGAAACACTGCAACTCCTAAATCTGTGTCGAAACACCAGATTCCACACTTAACTCCATGATTCTCATACTGAAGATCAAAGCTATGCATCTGAAGTTATATGCAAGATGAGGTACAACTTGGTAGTCAACAAGCCATGACCTGGGGAATCCAATTGATTCAGACGGGAAAAAGTAAGGTGTCAGCTTCAGTGGGTTGTCCTCAGTGGAGTCAACCAAACAACATTTCAAGGGACCAAAGCTCTCCACCCAGATCAAAGTTATAAACTGTTTCTGAACTCGCAGGGCTGTGAACTTCCACTGGCTGTCCTCTGACATTTATTTAAAAAAATGTATCTAAACTCTTCTTTCAGGCAAAGTCAACGTACTTAAAATACACAGTTTCTGGAAAAAGCTTGCCGCTCTATTTGTGAAAGACTTCTACAGGGGCAGCCAGAAGCCAACCAATTTCACATCTTGCCTTCCCAAAGCAGAGTAAAAACCAAGAATAACAATAGCAGTTTAAAAATGCACTAATTATTTGCCGCAAGTTCATCTCACAGTCTCCAAACTTTTCTTCCAAGGTCTATGCCTGGCATCTATGTTCCAGAGGTTGCCTTTGCTTCTTCTCTCCTACCACGCCAAGATGCCTCAACTGCATTTCCAGGGGTCGGTCATGTTACTGTACCCTACCAATAATATCAAAAACATGCTTTACCCTTAATTTATATTCTAAGGAAGAACAAACAAAAGCAAGTGAATGAGTAAGGTATTTCAGATAGTGGTAAATTTGGCAAAAAGAAGGGTACTGTGATAGAGGAGCACAACATGGGGCATGCAAGGAGTCACAGTAGCCTTAAGAGCTAAATTCAAGTCCAGCCTCTGCAATTCACTACCTGAATTACTTTATGCATGTTCCTTCATTTGTGGAAGCCTCACTAGTGTCTTCAACTGTGAGAAGTACAATCGGATTCATTGGTTTCCAGAATGAGAGTGCCTTGCCTTAACCAGAGCCTGAACCTGGGGCATCTGGATCCAAATGCTTTATGTTCTCCCCCAAACAAGATACTGAAAATGGCCAAACAAAAGCAAGCACCTCCATGGAGATAGGCCACAAGGACCAGCCGGAGACACAAGGCTATTTGGAGAAAAACAGGACAAGATAATCACCACCGCTGCCCAGGCAGGGTATAGATGCTAGTAGGAAGAAGGATTAGGAGACAAATGTAAATAAAACATTTCTCCACTGGAAAAGTCCACCAAATATGAAGAAACGAAATTTCCTAATAATCAATTCTTAAAATGCTTTCAAGTCATCAAGTTCCTATGTCAAGATCAGCCAGGGAGCGTTTCCACCCAAGACTAGTTTCAGACTTCTTATCCAAATTTGCTAGTCAAAACTACAGCCATTTTTTGGGAAATATCATGCTGGCTCCCAAACTCTAGAGAACTCACACAGACAAGGTGCTGCTTGAGCACCAATCAATGACCTGCATGCTCTGACTGGAAGGTCACCAGGTGTCATTTCCTTTCTGACAGATTTTCCAGAAAAGCAGGGGAGGGTGTGTGTGTGTGTGTGTGTGTGTGTGTGTGTGTGTGTGTGTGTGTGTGTGTGTGTGGAGGGTGTGTGTGTGTGTGTGGAGGGTGTGTGTGTGTGTGTGTGTGTGTGTGTGTGTGTGTGTGGCCCTGCCATACTTAAGGATTCCAAAGCCAAGGTGCCCCCTGCTGGGGACTGAATCTTGTCCTTAATCTTAACCCATGCTCCTGTATGCACCCATTTGTAAACAGGATCTTTTGAAGATGTTGCTCTTAATTAAAGTGTGGCTAAGTGCCATCGGGGAGGAAATGTGGACACAGTCAGAAACCAGAAACCACGGAAGCCAGGTCAGGAGAGCCAACGGACACCATGATGGAGGCAGACCTGCAAGGCACAGACACCGAGGGTTGCAGCCAGCAACCCTGAGGATTCCAGGAGAAACATGGCCTGTGGTCGAAGCCACCCCATAGTGTGGTCTCTGTCCTAGCAGCCCTGCAAACTAAGACATCACTGGCCCAAAAAAAGATGCTTGTCCTCAGCGGAGCACTTCATACAATTGAAAAAATGTGAAAGTTACAGTGTGTGCAACAAGGCACACAGACCCCGTGGGGCCTTCTCATCTATTAAAAGTGCATCGGGGGAAGCAGACTTGGCCCAGTGGTTAGGGCGTCCGTCTACCACATGGGAAGTCCGCGGTTCAAACCCCGGGCCTCCGTGACCCGTGTGGAGCTGGCCCATGCGCAGTGCTGATGCGTGCAAAGAGTGCCCTGCCACGCAGGGGTGTCCCCCGCGTAGGGGAACCCCACGTGCAAAGAGTGCACCCCATAAGGAGAGCCTCCCAGCACGAAAGAAAGTGCAGCCTGCCCAAGAGTGGTGCGGCACACACGGAGAGCTGACACAGCAAGATGATGCAACAAAAAAGAAACAGATTCCTGTGCCACTGATAAGGATAGAAGCGGTCACAGAAGAACACACAAAGAATGGACACAGAGAGCAGACAACTGGGGGGGGGGAGGAGAAATAAAGAAAAATAAATCTTAAAAAAAAGTGCATCAGCAGAGATTATTACCCATGTCCCTGTTTACTTCAGGCTCCACGGGCCCTCGCTGTTCTGAGTGGGGAGCTAAAGCAGTCACACACTTCTTCCAATCCATCAAAGGAAGGACCATAAGTAGGGGCTGGGTGCCCAGTGCTGCACTCAGGAATATACCATTAAAATCCTTCTGCAGCATGAACTTCTTTCCCAGAAGGGTAAGTTAAAAACAAGCAGCGCACACAAACAAAAAAGCCCGCAGACTTTGTAGAAGGCGCGCCTCGCTTAGGGATCTCTAATCTGAGAACGGCATCAAGGCCCAGCGCTGGCACCAACTCCCCGGGAGCCTTGTGGGCAGGACTCTTCACAACCTCTGCTGGGCTCTCCTACCCTCGGGAGGGGAGGCGGAAATCTGCTGGATAATCTCTCCAGTTCCCCGGTTCCTTCAGTTTGCGTGAAAGATAAAGTTGCTTGGATGCCCACTGATAAATGAGCCCTGCAGGGAACAATGGAAGGCCGGGCCAGCCTTTGGGGGAGGGAGGGAAGGCAGGATTGTTAAATTCAAAAAAGACTACTCCATCATTAAAAGAAACACGCTGCTGATACAATGATACAACAGGGATGACTCTCAAAAACATGGGACGGAGAGAAGGAATCCAGGCCCAATAGGGCTTCTAGTACATAAAGAAGTTAAAGAACAGCAAAACTAATCCACAGTGCTGTTAGAGTGATGGGCTGCCAGGGCGGGATTACCAAGGGGCCTAAGAGGTGAGGGAAATACAGCAGATCTTGATGGGATGGTACTACCTGGATGTATGCAGATATCAAAAAATTATCAACTCTATGTGTGAGATGGTTGCATTTGACTATTATAAACTACATTCAATAAAGCTGGTTTGTTTTTAAATCAAACTGATTCATAACCTTAAAAGGGATAGGGGTATGAAAGTGCAGTGACAATTCATTAGGTTAAACTGATTTCTCTGGAAATTCACCCCCCAAATTAAATACGAGTCTATGCCAAATGTCACACTTTGGGAGATGCAATTCAGGGGGGGATGGTCCAAATGGAGAAATTTTCTCCAAGTTTCATATTTTCTGAGGTGACTTAGTACACAAATATTTACAATGCAAACTCCCTTTCAGGGCTGGAGCATTTTAAGGAAATCTAGATCTTTGAAAAAGAAAGAAAAAGAGAGAAATACTACGAAGTCACTTTTTTGCAAGTTGAAGCATAGTGCAATTTGTGGTTTGGGTTAAGAAATTTGGGAAGCAGATGTGGCTCAAGTGTTAGAGCTTCTGCCTACCATCCGGGAGGGACCTAGGTTCAATCCCTGGGGCCTCCTGGTAAAAAAGAAGAGAAAGCGTGCCCCCATGGCAAGCCCGCGTGGTGAGCCAGTGCCTCAAACAAGTGAGCGATGCAGCAAGATGATGATGCATCAAAAGAGAGACAAGGGTACAGCCAAGGTGAAGCGCAGCAGAAACCAGGAACTGAGGTGGCACAATTGACAGGGAACCTCTCTCCCCATCAGGTCTCCAGGATTGAATCCTGGTAAATCCTCGCAGAGAAAAAATGAGAAGACAACACAGACAACAAAATCAGCAGGGCAGGGGTGGGGGGTGGGGGAGAATAAATAAAATTTTTTTAATGTCCCTGTGTTGTGCAGAAAAGTGGATTCATTAATTCACCTATGGGTGTTGGGGGGTGCCTTTGGGACTTTCTCACAAGTTTTCAGACTTTTGCAAACCCAAAACAGTTCAGAAGGAAACCCTATACTCCCAACTCTGTCTCTGACAGCTGACAGACTCACAGCAGGCGTGGGGAGGGGGCTGATGAGCCCTCCTGGGGGTGTTACAGGATGAGGGGTTGGGGGTCTTGGCTAGAGGGAGGCCAAATTCTCTGCCAAGGACTCTAGTTAGTTTCCTGCTCTTGCCAGCCTCATGGGGAACACCCTCCCCCCATTCTATGCTCTATAGGGGGTGGTATCTGAGCCCAAATGCTTTATAGGACTATTACAAGAACTACCCCCAGTGCAGCACAAAAAAAGCACAGTGCTCAAGCATGTTCCCATTGACACCCAAATCTCTGCATCCTGAAAGAGTCCAGTCCTCACATCCCTTACAATAAGAACTGAATAAAGCAGGCCCAAAGTCCTTGAGGGGGGCATCCTGGGCACATGGACAACTCTGAGGAAATCAAAATGAATTTCCAGCGCTAGAATCAGCAACACCCACAAACCAAAGGCAGCTCAGTTCCTGGGACAAGATGATGTACAAGTCATCCTGGCAATGTTCACATCCCAGATTTATTTTAATACAATAATTTTGGTCAAAATCTAAACTTCCAGAACTGGGCCAACCCTAGAGGCGAAAGGGTGCTGCTATCTGTGAGGATAAAATCGCAGCTCCTGGAAAGGATCAATAAGCTCCTGAAACTCAGAGGACTCAGACCCATTCCCTTTCAGCACCTGAAAGAGCTTAAGAAGGCCAGGGTACCCCCAGGGTACCCCCTTCTCTCCAGAAGTGGCTGGCAAGAAATGCAGGAAGTGTGAGCTGAAAACTGGGGAGGGGAGCCAAAGGCAGGCAGTGTGGCCTGTGCCACCTTTGAGAATCCTATGAGCACACAGGGTCATGTTTGTTTGACTCACGGGTCTTTTGCTCTGTAAATCACTACTTCTGTTTTGGCTGGGGCAACGTGGGATGCAGCAGTCGTTAACGCTATCTACAAATGATAAATTCAACACAGTATTTTCCACTGTGACTAGCCATTCGTAAAGAATACTGCTTTTCCTAATTTTATTCTGCAGAGTGCTATGACAGGAAGCATCATTTTTTACACTGTTCTGCAGGGTTATGATAAAAACTAATATTGGTGTATTTTTACATAAATCACATGCCTGTTTACTCGAACCAGTAGCAGGAGGCAAAGGCATTTAAGCAGCACCTTTGAAATTAAATTAGCTAACTGGAGTTCATCGATCTCAGGGATGCCGGAGCATCAAGTTAGCCTGGGAAAACCTCCCCTGCCTCAGTGTCATTCTGCCTGTCTCAATGATTGTGGAGTCCACAATCCACAGCCAGATTAGCTGCTTCTCTGTCTTCCCACTGCTTCCCCGACTCTTCCTTCCAAGGAAAGGCAAGTATCTAGATTGTTCTTTTTTGAGAGAAATATACTGGAGAAAATACAGAAAAGCCTCATCTCCTGAGCAGCCCTTCCTCTCCCCCAACTCTTCAGCTGGGCCTTGACACTCCACTGGAACACCCTGCAGTTTCTGCCCACCTCCACCTGGTTAATTCCTGGTCCTCACGGATCTCTCCTTTTAACCCTAAACACAGATTAGCTATCCCCCCAACATGTGCCACAGCTCCCTAGACACTTCCTCTATCAAAGCACTTGGCCCTCCTTCTACACAGTTCTGGCCACTGCTCACCAACAAATACCCACACAGGCCAGGCACATAGCTAGCAGAAGATCAATGAGCAAAAATAGTTTTATTTCTTATTTCATCCACTCAGACATAAAACATTGCTAAAATTGGGTACTTTTAGTACTTTTCCTGAACAAATATACAACTCTAAAACAAAAATAAGATTAAACTGTTCATTCTGCTACCCCGCTTGCTTTTTTCATTTACCACATTATGTCATTAACTATTCTGGCTACCATATTATTTTGATGACTGCATGTACAGGTGCCCCATAACTGAACCAATCCCCTATGGGGTATAATTTTTCACTGTGATACACAGAGATACACACCCAAAACACATCCCTGTGCCCAACTCTAATTTAAATTCCTAGAAGCCGAGTTTCAAATAACACAAAATATTATGGCTTTTTATATTCATAGTACATACAAAGCTTAAAGCTTAGATTATCCTTTTTTAAGGACGCAGACAGTATCTCCTAACCAGGTTGTACAGGCCAGAAAATGAGCTCATTTGGATGGCTAAGAGATAGTGTTTAGTTATGTCAGAGAACAAAACTGGAACTAAGTGACAAAAATGTAGAGGCACTCAATGTTAAGTTGAAGAGAATTAAAGTTTCCCCAAGAGCTAACAACAGGGATCTTGCTGAGGCAGAAAAGATTCCTGACAGGACAAACATATTGGATCAGCTTGGTCAGTAGTCAACTAAGCAGTGATGATCAACTAACAGTATTTCATCCCTCCAGCAGACTCCCCTGTGCATTCTTCAAGGTAAAGTGGAGAAAAGCCATAACTTGACTTTCCTGTTAGCCGACATACTATTAGAGAATATGCCCTGTTTACTGCACACAAACTGCTTATGAGGGACCCAATCTCCCCAATAAGCATAAAGCCATGGGGGGGAATGGAAAGATGAATGTGGTAGGTGACTGCAGGACAACTCGCTACTGTACTGCATTAGCCACTTATCTTTTCAAAATGGGGAAACCTTCCTTTGGCATCACAGTTTACTGCTCTCGCTCTAACAAAAACGTAAGAGTGACATTTATTTGTTTGTCTCTTCTCCCAGTTTTTAAAGGAAGGAAGGTATTCAACACATCAACTGTCACTGTTTAACCACAGGGGGGGAGAAAGAATTATCTCTTACTCCTTTTAATAGGAAAAATTTTACATTTTTCATATGTAAAGTTTCTAAGAGATACTTCCTTTTCAAAAAGAAAAGTAGTAGAAAACAACCTTGTATTTCAGCTTCTTTGAAAGTCGGGCTTCTACAGAGGGGCTAGGGTTAGGAAAAGGGCAAAGAGCACCAGCAGCAGGCAAGAGTACGAGTCTGGAGCCACACTGCTGTGAGTTGGGTCCCACTTGCCTAACCGGGCTAACAGTACCATCCTCACATGGAGGCTACAGGATTGCACGGGTTCACGTATGAAGAGTGCAGACATAATCAGCTCATACATCACTATCAGTATTATTTCCACATTAAAAAGGAATAAATTTAATGAAATATAAAGCAGGGCTGCTTGAAGAGGTTATTTTAAAAATACAAAATACAAAAATACAAAAGTCCACCGTCTAAATGTTCATTTATTTTTCACTTCTTTGTTTAAAATCATTAAAATAAATTTTAATATGTATTAATCAAGAGTTTCAAACTAAGAAGGCATTTCGTCATAAAAATGATGTTTCAAGTGATGGTTAGGCTCCTAAACCAACACAATGTTTTTAGACAAAACTCAGGAGGTTATAGTAATGAGAAAAAAGGGGAAGGATTAAGGAGGATGACTGGAAGCTACTAGAAGATACTGGGCCGGCGGGGAGAGAATTCCCTGTGCCCCTTCAGAAGAGCAGAAAGATTTAAGGGTGAAAAAGCACGGCCACCACCATGCCGCGGCGTAAGCAATTCAAATGGAAGCTTAGGTTTGAATGGGGAAAACCAGGGTAGGGTTTACTGTTTAGCAAGTAATTGTTTTAGCCGTCACTTGCCTGGCTCCAGAGAACATAATTAAGTTTTAGGCTACTGGCTGGGAGTCTGAATTTCTTGGACCCTATAAATTATGCAATATAATGAACTCCACAAATTAACTGAAACCAGGCTCGGCTACCCTGGCAACTTTGGGGAATGAATGTATTTCTCTTCTGCCACTAGTAATAAATCTGCAATTAAACTAATCACATAATTAAAGGAAGAAACCAGCTCAAGTACAAAAAGAAAAACAGACAAAATCTCTCTCCATAAACAAAAATGTTCTTGATTTATGGACGTGCATCATCAGAAAAGGACTGTAACCTGGGCAAGTTTCAAAACCTGAAAATTCCAAAATGGAGCAGCCAATTTCCTGGTGAGTAAAATACATGATTTTAGAAGCCACAACCTGTTCACAGGCTAGGGTCCAAGGAATTGTAAAGTGTGAATATATACATTACTTGCAATGTACTAAACAGAGAACAAAGAAAACTTCCAAGTACAGTGATGAGGTCAGAAGATAAGACTATTCGTCCTCCCGGCTTCCACTCTCCCATCTGTACCCAAGTGTTCCCTGCACACTATTATGCCCTTGTCTTATGAGACAGGGTCTTCCCACACCTGTTTCAACAAGTCCAAAAAGACTCAAAATGAATCGACAGTGTGGAAGACAGCTTCCAGGACCGGGCCTGGTAAGGTTCCGTATCTCGATCAGGTGCTGGTGCTCAACCACTGGTTTTCACAAACTGAGCACAAGCGTACCTAATTTGCACAGTATTCCACATGTGTGCTTTGTTAATTTTTTTTGAAGTTCACAGATTTTGGAAAAGTTCCTGAGAGTAAATTGGAGAAAATGGCATGACTCTTAAGGTAAAATATTGCCAACCCAACAGATCTTGCCCTGTGGCTAATGGGACTGGTTGACAGTTGGCTGGTTTCTTGGGCGGGAATCCTAACTAAGTTTTTGTTGTTGTTGCTGATGGGGTGGATATGACATTCAACACCAAACGACAATCAGTACACACCAGCTGATTCTCACCCTCAAATATAACAACACAACTGCGAAACACTCAAAAGTATCTGCCATTTGTGATCTCCAAGTATGAAAATTGAAGCTACTTGCTGGAAAAATCCAAGAAAACTGTGAGCCTCGCAAAACTGCTGGTACAGCTTCTAAAAACCTGACATTTAAGAAAGACAGATTTGGTCCCACATGTGGGCCTCTAGAAATGAAAACTGAATTCTTCTTTGCATTTAAAAAACTGTAGCCAAAACCACAACAGTGAATGCTACTCAATACTTTCCTTTAAAAGTTTCAGAATAATATTGTGCTATATAACATAACATGTGTAACACAGATACCCTGAAGAAATGGTGAAATCCCTTTTAAACACGCACAGACTGTCCGAGTAATTCTGCAGACTTCACTGGAACTGGAAAGTGAAATCTCTCACATACAGAAATATTACCAATTAGATACTGTAGGAGCGCTCTAAAGAAACCAGAAAAATCAAGGCCAAGACCCCCTTGAACTGTTTACTTTAAGTCAACAATGACATTTGCTTCTACCTATTACCCAGTGACGAGGTTGTGGTCTAGTGGGAAATAAGGGGCTTTACTCACACATCACAGCACCATCACCTCAACCTAAACTTCTTTATAAAGAAGAGAACTTTATAAGGAAAGAGAAACATTCACTAACAGGAGAAAATGCAACCAATACTAACGCTAAGCTGCCCTATGCTATAAGAAAGGATGGTGAAGGATGGGACTTATCGTGGTGAAAACTATTAAACCAGTGACCAAAAGCAGCCAGCTCTTTGGGGCAACTCCACATAATGGAGCCTTTCCCCTCCCCAAAGAGGTTATGAATCACAATCAGCCAGAGGAAGAGCTATCAGCTATCTTCCATCCCTCCCTCCCCTCCCTGTGCAGCAGCAGCACCAGGGGTGAGCCCAGATGCCAAAGCTCTCAGAACAGGAAATGAACCACATTACAGTTTATACATTTACATGGAGGGGGAAGGGTTCAAGAGCAGTCGACACAAATCCTCACACATTACCACTGGTGGGTATGGGTATCTGGGAGGACAGAGGTATGCTGGAATCCTCTGTATGGATTATTATTTCTGTAACTCCAGTTAAGTATTACAAAGCAAAAAGCTGAAGTTTTTGAATACACATACATCCACACACTCTGCTAACAATACTAACAATATGGCTAACAGTCCCAAAGACAGACGGCCTTGCAAAAGCCAGCAGCAACTTCCTTCATTGTCCTGCTGGGCTGCTCCTAGAGGGCACCCCTCCTGCCAATCACCAAAAGGGGAAACCCAGAAGTGCTGACCCCCAAGCGTTCATTTCAAATTTCCATTATCATTGGTCATAAAAGGCCTTCATAGGAGGAAAAAAGGCCAATAAATGGGATTAAACACATGGTGGGAAAAAAAAATTGCTCAGCCACTCTCTTCACCCACACTAAGCAGCAAGCTGCACCATCCAAACCTGGCACTGGATCACTCCCCCCGCCAGCATATGCTCGGCACACACGCAAGGACTCTGAAGGTAAAAAAATAAGAGACTATTCAGCTCTTGGCCATAACTTAAAATTGTCCAATCTCTTATCCCTGGATGAGTGTGGGATTCCGGCAGAAATCCTCATAAGACACGGGGTGTGGGTAGATTTTTTTAAGGGATGATTAAAGGGCTAGAGGAAAAAGGCCAAAGTGCAAAGGTTAAAAGTACAAGCATCAATCATCTAGAAGTGGGCTGCTGGAGAAGGCCATTTGACAATTGTCTGGCGACTGACTGGATTCCGCATTGGTAGTAACCCATGAGCTGCTTCTGTCTCAACAAGAGGCTGAGTTGGACTAGCTGGAGGGAACGCATCAAACAAGGAAAAGGCTGTCGGGGCAACTTAGAAACCTGCTCTGGAGGCTGTCGTGACTTAAACAGTGTTCCCCCAAAGAGATGTTCGAGGCCTAAACCCCCATACGTGTAAGTGTGGCCTGATTTGGAAATAGGGTCTTCACAGGCATAACCAATTTGAGCATTCCAAGGTGAGATCACACTGGATTAGGATGGGTCCTAAATCCAAAGATAGTGTCCTTGTAATAGAAAAAAGGACACAAAGGCACACAGAAAAGGCCTGAAGAGGGAGGCAGAGAGTGGAGTGATGCATCTACAAACTAAGGATCATTAAGGACTTCAAGCAAACACCAAGAGGATCAAAGAGGCAAAGAAAGGGTCCTTCCGGGAGGGCAAGGCCTGGAACACCTTGATTTCAAACTCTGAGAGATGGTGCTTACTCCGGGAATGTGTACAAGCATCTGACATTTAGTACCTCCTCACAGCAATCCCACCAGCAAGCTTGTTATGATCTCTCTCTTTTCATTAAAGAAATCGAGGTGCAGAAGATGATCAACAAGCCCAAAGTCACACAGCTAAACAGTAGAACCACTAACTTATGCACTGGATTTAATTTCAAGATTACCTATTACTAACTTTACTGTCAAGATTCACCCAGTAGAACTAAAAAGAAAGCACCTACCACTAAAAATATAAACAAGACACTTTCTGCACCAAATACCCTTGGTCTACGCGAAGCTGAAAGCCCCTTTCGTGATGACAACAAGGGTGCTAGTTCACCATGTTTAAGGGTTTAATGGTGCTCCAGCTGGGTTTTTTTCTTGGAGGCAGGAAGTTGAAACCAGTATGGAAATGTTAACAAATGATTTTAATCACAATTATTTAAATAATAAAAGAGGGACAACTCTTCTGATTCAACTCTTAAATGGCTAGACAAAGAAGGGAACAAGCGTTTTAAAATGCTTGCAATAAAGCAACAAAAAGCAAACAAGCAAATGAGAGTGTTACCTGGACTTTCCTTAAGAGGCCAGCAGGTGGGCAATGGACCACAGTCCTACACCTTTTGCTCTCTGCCTTGCTACACACAAAGCTTAAGAGCACACCATACAAGAACTTATACGAAATGTACCCTCAGGCCCTACTGAATCAGAATCAGCATTTTAATAACAGGATTAAAAACAGATCATTCCTGTGTAAGTTGGAAGTACAACATATACCAAAAGACAGGACCATACCTTCTACCAGAGAACAAGTGCAGGGGGGTAAGAAACCAGTGGCCACTAGGTTGTCATGGTACGTCCTCAATTTCTGCAATTTATAATTACAAATTAGAATTCCTGCCATCAAACACGAACAAGTGAGAAATCTATCGAAAATCCCTTGTAATTTGTTTTTTAACTTAAGTATCACCATTTTTGAAAAATAACCACAAAAAATCTTGTGGCCACTCTAAATGTATATTAAGTATATATTAAATGAGGTTATCAATTATTCTGCTTTTAAAACTGGCCCTCCTGGGTAGAGGGCAGCCCTGTTTCAGATATGAAAGAAATTCTCACTAAGTAAAACTGAATCACTAACGGAATAAGAAAAAAAAAATTTGGCAAAATGAGAGGAAAGAAATAAATACTGTGACTACGCTGGATGATAAAGCATAGACATAAACCATCCTGAGTATCACCCATGCAAAAACAGGACTTACACCACTAGGTTTTTAGCTAGTCAATCAGCTGTAAACAATTCTTCCTTCATCACTCCAAAAGTAAGGTATTTGTAATAATTCTAAAATGAAAGGCTTGGAGATCCTGAATGATCTTTCATGGAGAAAGATCAAAAGGTGTCTTCCCCTTCTAAGGACAAGGAACTATAAACCAGTTTCTTCCCTTCAGAGATAGGTTAAGTAACGCACTGACACAATCTATGTTACTTCAAATTTTTACTATTCTAGAAAAACAGTTATCTCTCTCTTTAATACAACCCCATTCACTAAACAAGGTATTTTCTTCAAGTGCTAATAAAAAAGCATGCCCGCGGCCCAGTAACAGAAAGCCCTATTTCCTAATCTGAATTTAATTCTCAAGTTTCCATGTATTTTCCGAATTTCAAATACACAGGACAACGATAGTATGGCATTCACATTCTTCCTATCAAGCCCCAGCGGGAAAAATAAGTCCTGTGGCAGAAACCGCCCACACCACCCCCAGCTTTTTTTAAGGACTTACATCTGTAGACTTAAATCTATAAAATAAATGAAATTTGGCCTACTTTCCCCCATTTCATGTTATACTCTCATAATGGGAGATGGATTGCAACTATCCATTAGGGTAATTTGGCCTCCAAAAGTAATAAATAAATGTCACTTCCAGTCACTTAGATGGAACCTGGGTGAGAGGGCTAGAAAGAAATAAAAAATAAATAAGACTCAGTAAACATTAAACGAACACATGGATGACTAATTTCAGGCCAAAATGTGACCAAAAATGAAATGCCCATGATTTAAAGTTCTCATTTATAAATTCGTCAAAAATATGCTAATACTTTCCTCAGTCTTTGAAAAAGGAAATATTTGAAGTGAAAAGAGCTCAAATTCCAATTTGCTTACTCTAGCACACACCCTATGATTTAGTAATTTGCTCTTTACATGGCCCCTCAGTTCTCTGGGAATTTTTAAAGACACGGGATTTGAGCAATTATAGTCAATTCAGAAGTAGTTACCAAACCCAGTTAACTATATACTGCTTTAAATGTTTGCCTTTGATTTTTTGGCTGATAGATGAAAGAAAAGAGAGAGTATGTAGGGTATCTTACCTTAGAACAAGTATAAAAAGTTTATACTCAGATGACCCTTCTCACCTTAACAGTTTGTTTTCTGACTACTAAAATCCATCCATTTCAGTTACCTCCAGAAAGATAACAACTTGCAAGGCACTGCGCTTGATCACTGAACATTCTTCTTAGTGATAGTCTGGGTAACCCCAACCCTTCTTTAACACACGGTTTCAGAATGCAAGCTCTGTGAGATTACTGGATCCCTTAATACCCTTAACCCCCGAGAAG
Organism: Dasypus novemcinctus; assembly: GCF_030445035.2. Lineage (NCBI taxonomy): Eukaryota > Metazoa > Chordata > Mammalia > Cingulata > Dasypodidae > Dasypus > Dasypus novemcinctus. Next base: position 47,723,953 of record NC_080694.1, on the reverse strand, counting down.
GGTGCATGAAAGGGGGCTGCCTGCTCCCCTCCTCCCCCTGCCCTCTCACACACTCACACTCACACCACAGGCACAAGCAGCAACAGTAACAACATGGAGCACCTGCTCTTCCAAAACAGGCGCAATGATCCAATAATTGGTTCATAAATTTCATTCATTACTTGAAACAGAAAAAAGGGCCAAAATGAGCGCTCTGTAACTTTAAATGCTGTCATTACTCTCCTGGATGCAAGCAGTTACGGAAGGCCTTGCACGCTCATGAATTACAGTGTGCTTTGTTACTCTGAGTGAGCTCAGAGCAGCACACTACCCCAGAGAGGCTGGAGAAGAGAGGCTGGGTCGTTTCCAGGACCAGATGCTCCTGCGTAGTAACTTTAAATGTCACTTATCCAATCACAGTGGAAGGAGCCCTTGTGTTCCCCCTTCCTTTCTTGCCCAAAGCACAATTTTTAAAAGGTGGAGAAATGTCCCACATATTTTATTATGCACCTTTCCTTAAAATATATTTCAGATAAGGGCTTGTTAATAAGCAGAGGTTTTCACATGCTTATGAGAAGAAAGATGGAGCATCAGAAGTAAAAATAGGAAAGACATGCTACTTTGCTGAAGAGTCACATACCATCTCTACCTCAAACAGAAAGATAAATACAACCTGGAATTGGTGATTTACTCTTGCAAATACCATACCAATGAGAAATCGCATCTCATTCAGGCTTATCTATAAGCCCATGGCAGTCACTTATTGAAGGATGGAGACCTCAAACTTGGGGTGGATGACATGTTACGTTCCAAGACATGCTCGGATGCTCACAACCACAGGGGCCTGAGGTCGTGGCCCTGGGCAGATAGTCCCCCAGTCCTCCTCAGGGACCATGGGGAACTAAGTGATCGGCCTTCGGTAGAGCAGATGAGAGTAAAAGAAGATTGGGTCAGGGCTAAATATCTTATCTCATTCACCCATGCCCAGCCCCTCCCCACCCCCATCCCCACTTAACTGACAGGGGTCGCTTCATTAACTTCCAGCCGGAGACTGCTCTGGGAACTGCAGAGGGGCCAGCTCTGTGGGCCCTGAGCTGTGACACAGTAGAGAAAGGGAACTGAGACACAGCCCACGAGTTTTGGCAGAGCTAGGCTGGCCTGCTCTTATTTCCCCTTAGAGGCTTAACAGAGCTAGAAACCAATGGCTCTGAATGCAGGCCAACCCAGGTTTAAATTCTAGCTCTACCTCTTCTCAAACCTCGATTTCCTTAGGGTAGAGAGCGGATAAAATTCTGAGAGCTGGTGGGAGATAACGCCCAAAAGGGCCCGGCAAAAAGCTGGGGCTCAACAAATGTTGTGCTTCCCTCTAAAATGTCCCGACCATTCCTTCCCAGAGAAAAGCACTTCATCAGCACGTGACTGCACCCAGGGAGCAGTGCCATGCCTTCCTCCTTGTTAGAAACACCTGGACCTCCATGGCACAGCAAAGTAAAATTTTTGAACCTAAGTCTAAATTTCGCCCTCGTTTTTGCAATTTTATGGAAGGAGCAGGAGCAGAATCTAGTCGATGTTCTTTACTTCAGGATTTCCCAAAGGAGGTTTCAGAGAACGCTGGATCCAAGGGATATTCAAAATAGGGGCTCGCTAGTCAACTAAGTTTGAGAAATGTCAGATTTAAGCAGACTTGATTCTTTCAGGTTTACTCACGCGTGCCCTGCTTTTCTAGAACGCCAAAAATTATTTGGCTACCAAAGCCTCTCCACCCAACACCCCCAAAAATAGCATAATATATTTCTCAGAATATACTACCTTTTTTCATCTGATTTTTTATTTGAGTCTTTGAGTGCAGGGGATAGTTTTCTAAGGGAATAAATTTTCACTACTTAAAGAAAAGTAAACCATACCAATGTATAGGGCAAAATATGAAAGTTTGTTTATTTTTACTAGCTCAGAAAAACTGAAAGGGCAATTATCTTAATCCTCTGAGGTTTCAATTGCAGAAAGAACAAAACCTAACTAGAGAAACTCATGGAATTTCAAATTGGAACCCTAGCAGAACAATGTCTTTATTACAAACTGTATAGCAAAAACTAGTAGTCTCTTTTGAGGAAAACATCTTGTTTTATTTTAACTATCAATAAAGATTCTGTGAAAATGGGGGAGGGAAAGTCCAGAGAAGCTACCTAATAAAGCAAGTTAGCAAAATGGAAATGACTTGAACTGAAATTTAAATGTAGTTTTGATTACATCCTTCTCCTTGTCATATCAAAAAAAGGTTAGATGAACTCCCTAAAATGCCTGCATTACTAAATGTCTGCTAAAGAGCTCCTGAGGAGAGCCCTTTAAGAAAAAAGTATTAAACTGTAAATCCGATTTAACTCTCTTAGATCTGTTTGTGCACAGATTTGGATTACTACAGGAAGAAAGCATTAAGAATATTGTATTTCCCCTGTCGGTCAAAGTATTAAACTGCTGGGATTGGTCATTTTTCTTTTTCTGCTTGCTAGATTTTCTGTTCTATATTCATGATACTTTTCGAAAGAGAAAACACTGGCAAGTCACATTTGTTGAGAAAATACAGAGTTCTAAACACTTACTTTTGAGGGGGAAAAAGGACTGTTAAGCTTCCGCTCTCTTGCCAACGCCAGTAGATGAGCAGAGGGCTGGCAGGAGCCTTGTGTGGCAAGGATTCTGAAAAGCAGTTAGGAGAAGCCAGGACTTGCCAAGGCCGTAGCACAGACGACAACTGAAACTTACCATCCCCGGTGAGGAGGGGCAAAACTTCTCTAAGACAAAATTTCCCCAGTAAGACTGTGTCTCATAATGGCATAAGCAAGTACACCATAAAGAGATGGCAGCTGAAAACTTCTTAACATCAGGTGGAGCGCAAACCTATGGCAATCTTTTAGTTCACAAATACATACCAGAAACTGGAGGAATTCAGAGACTCCGGGCTGTCACCCAAACCGGAAATGGGTCCTTCAAGGATAGGGATGGTCAGACGGTAGTTTGTGAGCAGGAGGCCAAGAGGTAAGCAAAAGGCCAAGACTTACTGCTTAGCTATGTAAACCGAAAGGGAAAGTAAAATTTAAAAGAAAACACCTTTTACAACAGCATCAAAATCATTTAATGATCAACACCAGTAAGGGGCTGGGAAAGTACAAGATGAGCCTGGAACAGCTTGCTATGCCAGAAAGTAAGGAAGTGCTCGAAAAATGATGGGTACATGGTAGAAGGCCCCAAGGGGTGGCTCAACAGGCTCCCCTCCGCTTTGACAACTGTACTATGGTTTTGTAGAAGCATATCCTTATCTTTTAGGAAATACACTGCAAAGTGCAAAGTGTTAGGAAATACAAATGCAAAGAGGCATTACATCTGCAACTTACTCTCACATGGTTCAGAATTTTTAAGTTATGCTTGTGGGCAGCGGGAAAGAGCAACACAGAGGAGGATAAAGAATATAACACAAACGTAATGAAATGTTAATATTTGGGAAATTCTTAGCACCATTTTTTAAAAATTTCTAATAAATCTGAAATAAGTTCTTTAAAATACCACAAACTAAGGGAAAAAAACCCTGAAATAGGGATAAAAATGTCACCTATAAATCAGAGATGTGGGAGGATTTGGGAGTATCACAAGTTTATATTGAGTCACTGTTGCTGTCTTCTCTAACAAAAACTATGAGCCCAAATGATTCCATTAGAACATACACTTATACCTAGCATCCAACTTATGCAAAAAAGAATAAAAAGTTATAGCCATTTCCTTCAAAACAGTAACTTTACTGACAAGGCCACTTATATGAAAACTGTTTCTTTTGTAGGCTATTTAAAAGACAAAGGTGGGGAGCAGATGTGGCTCAGGTGACTGAGCTCCTGCCTACCACATGGGAGGCCAGGGATCGGTTCCTGGTGCCTCCTCAAGAAGACAGCGAGCTGGCATGGCAACCTGGCACAACAGGAGACACAAGAAGAAAAACATAATGAGAGACAATGAAGCAGGGAGCAGAAACGATCAAGTGATTAGGCACCTTCCTCGCAAATTGGAGGTTCCTGGTGCCTCCTAAAGACACAGCAAGTACAAACAAGGGGGTGAGGAGAAATAATACTTTTTAAAAAAAAAGACAAAGGGAAACTTTTCTTTTTGGGATGAAAAGCAGCAAGAACAGAAAACGGAGGTAGCTTGGGGCGGGGGGAGGTTCGGGCCTGCAGATGTGGTCCTTCTGCATGTTGGCAGTTGCCCGGTATCCAGTGGGCTCAACAGTGCACCACCACCCCACAGCTGACCCCCATCCCAGCTTAATAAAAGCGTCAATATGTCATTGATTCTTGCATACCAACAGGACCAAATTCTACAGCTCCACCGACATACACCTCCATGCCCTGCACGGTGACCTTTGCTCACCAGCAAATGTACACTATGACACATACGCTTGTGCGTGCAATTGTGCATGCGCACTCACGCACACGCTGCTCTGGGCCCTTGTGCTTTCACTCCTTTATTCCCCTTTGCCTGCAATGTTCTTTCTGATCGTCCTTCTACTCATCCTGTAATAGAAACTGCCTTCCTCCAGAAAGCTCTCCCTGACCCTAAACAGGTGAAGTGTCCCCTTCCTGGAAGCTCCCAAATTGGCATTCACCGTATTATAATCATCAGTTTGTGTACCTGTCACCAAAGCTAGACTCTGAGAACCTTATGATAAGGGACAAACTTACTGGTAAATACGAAGAACTCAGAGTTTGCTGAATATAGTTAACAAGGCCTTATCCAAAGCATTTACAATGTCCATATAAAAGCACTGCCCACTAATTACCAAATATTTGCCCCATCCAAAGAACTAGCTTTATCTGTAAATTAGCAGTAAAATAATCTATAATTAGAAAAATCTACCAAGCACCAAAAGTTCACAATTTTGGTTAGAAAAACAATAAATGGGAAAGTAGATTTAGCTCAATGGATAGAGCATCCGCCTACCACATGGGAGGTCCAGGGTTCAAACCCAGGGCCTCCTGACCCGTGTGGAGCTGGCCCATGCACAGTGCTGATGTGCACGAGGAGTGCTGTGCCACACAGGGGTGTCCCCCGCATAGGGCAGCCCCACGCGCAAGGAGTGCACCCCGTAAGGAGAGCCGCCCCGCGCAAAAAGTGCAGCCTGCCCAGGAATGGAGCTGAACACAGAGGGCTGACACAACAAGATGCCGCAACAAAAAAAAGAGACGCACATTCCCAGTGCTGCTGACAAGAATAGAAGTGGACACAGAAGAACACACAGCAAATGAACAGAGAAGAGACAACTGGAGGGCGGGGGGGGGGGGGGGATAAATAAAAAATGAATCTTTTCTTTAAAAAAAGATGAATGGTTAACCTTTAGAATGTGGCCATTTTCTCTTATAATTTAAAAACGATTATCCTTTGAAATACAGCCATTTTACCTTGAATTCATATGGTATAAACCAAGATTCACATGGGCTCTGTAGGGGAAAAAAAAAAGACAAGTAGACTTAAATGCAGCCACAAAGCACAAAGGTTAGTGACATTGTGACACACTCTAGTCCCTGGACCTCCGCCACTCAACTTCAGATGAGCACAGGTGGGCACCAAAGGCTTCAGGCCCTGGAAATGGAAAGGCCCTTTGCACTTCCCCCTGAAAGGGAAGCCATCTATCTACTTGAAAATCCTATGCATTAGCAGGCAAAAAAACAAGGAATTAAGCCAAAAGCTAGCTGGGTAACTTTCTTCAAACAATTCCATTTCTCGTATTATTTTAACGATACACAACTTTCAAAAACAAGCTTTTTAACACTTGAAGGTAAATGGCAGTCCTAACTGGGTTCATGAGGAAACGTCAAATTTTTCATTATATATTAAAATATTTCTAAAATGGTGTCCTGCCTAGAAATAAGAAAAATACATGTAATTTTAACTTCCAGGTGATTTCAGATTTCCTAATTTCTATATTCAAATATTACAATGGGACCTGGGGAACTGTAGTGAAACAAAACTCTCACCCTTGTGGGGAGCTTCAGTACACTCTAATATTACAGTATTACATTTCTGGTTAATAATTTTGGCAAGAGGTTTAAGATGCCCATTTCCACTGACCCAAGAATTCCAAATTTGGTCATCTAGCCAAAGGAAACAATCCTAGATTGATAAAAAAGTCTAGTGCATAAAAGTGGTCATAGTTGTGCAAAGCAATTAAAATTTGAAACAATTAAAAATCTACAAATATAGTGGAATGGTTAAAAAAACTGCAATTGTACATTCTTTGAGATTATGCACCATTTAAAATTTTCAGTATGTAAAAGAAAAGGTGGGTAGTGTAAGCCACACAAAGAACAAATACAGAAATAAGCTTTATTACACAGGACTGGCAAACTCAGAGAATATCTGAGTGAAAGATCTGTTTTCAAAGAAGCAGCAGCAATGAGGTGGTTAAAAAAAAAAACATACATTATGGGAAGTTTGTTGTAACATGAAGGAAATGCTTATGATAATATCCAATAAAAAAATGCAAAAACAAAACTGTGTATATATAGTAGGATTATAAAAATATTTGTATAGAGCTGTAACAAAAATACAGCAAAATGTTTACAACAGTTGTGTGGGGGCAGTGAAACTTTGGGTAATTATTTTCTTTTCTGCCTTTCTGTGGTTTCTGTACTGCTACTTTCATAAGGCAGGGGAGAGGCCTTATTTTAGAAATACGCATGTATTCTCTGTGCAGGAGGGTGTGTCCTACAACTAAAATGGACAGTCTAGCTCCAGTTCAATACCCTGCCCCAGCCCACGACAGCCAGGGGAGTCACAGGCTCCACTCCATCCTTCCCCTGCCAGTCAGTGCTCCTCCTGAAGTCTAAGAAACTCCTTCATGTAAAACTGCTGCGGCAGCTCTTGGTACAGGCTGAGAAGAAACCAGATGACTTAGGTCACTGAGAACTGCAGATAAAACAGCAGATTCTGCCTGCAACAGCTCCTTTCCAAACTTCGCTGTTACAGAAAGTAAGGTTTTCCAAGTGGGAAAGTAAGGTTTTTCAGTGGCAGAACCCAAACTTCACAAAGACAGATAAAAGGAGCATTTTCAGTCTAAGACTAGAGGACAAACACTTTAACAGAGATGTTATTCAGTAACTGTGCAAGCTCAATGGAACATGAATTTTTTAAATATTTTTAAACCCATCCAAAAACCATTCACTGACTCATCACAAGTTTGATTCTGGCCAGATACTAACTTCACAAACCACTTAAAGAAAGCAGTAAGACTGCACATTCGGAAGAATGGCTTAAGTAAAAAATACTGACAATACTACGAGTTTGCACAGATGTGGAAAATACAAAATGGCTCCTGCCCTTTGGAAAACTGTTTGGGAAGCTGATTGATGATGACTTAGAAATTCTATACTGGAGTATTTACCCAAGAAAAATTCAAAGCTGTGTCTATTACAAGACATGAATACAAATGTTTACAGCAACTTTATTCGTAACAGCCAAATGCTGGAAACAACTGCAAAGTTCAGCAGCCACTAAACAGACAAACAAACTGTGGCACATTTATCTAAAGGAATACTACTCAGTGATCAAATGAAATGAACTGCTGCTGAGAAAAACACAACATGAATAATTAACAAAACATTATGCTGGGGAAGCAGATTTGGCCCAATGGATAGGGCCACGTGGAAGGTTCAAGATTCAAACCCCGGGCCTCCTTGACCCGTGTGGTGGGCTGGCCCACGTGCAGTGCTGATGAGCCCAGAGTGCCATGCCACGCAGGGGTGTCCCCTGCTTAGCCCCACGCGCAAGGAGGGGGCCCCATAAGTAAAGCCCCCCAGCACGAAAAAAGCGCAGCCTGCCCAGGAGTGGCGCCACACACACAGAGAACTGACATAGCGAGATGACACAACAAAATGAGACAATAGATTTCAGGTGCCGCTGACAAGAATACAAGCAGACACAGAACACACAGCGAATGGACACAGAGAGCAACAACTGGGAGGGGGACAGGGACAGGGAGAAGGGGAGAGAAATAAAAAATAATCTAAAAAAAAAAATTATGCTGAAAAAGAATGAGCAACCATTCTCGATAGTGATAGATACAGTGGCTGGAAGAGAGGATTGCCTGACTAAAGGGCATAAAGGTATGATGGAAACATTCCATAACATTCCAAAAAGTGGTGGTTACAGGGATATATGATTGTCAAAACCAAGAACGGCACACTTTAAACAAGTGCACTTGATTATAATTATACCAACAGAGGTTTGCTAAATGACTATTAGCAAAATTTGACAATCTTCTTTCTCTCTTCCTTTCCAGTAAGATAGGTGGCTCACTGGATTATAGAATTATTGTCCCAAATTTTCAACATTTGTAAGGCTGGAAATATTGACTTTTCAAGGCAAAATTTAAGATTTTGTCTTTAGACTTTTATCCCCAAGAGACTGTCTTAACACACTATGCATTCATTGCTCCTCCTCTTTGTTGTTGCTCATCTTACCCTTCCCTCTGGACTCACCCTTCTGTTAGAAGAGACCATGAACACTTTTTAAAGGCCCCGCTCAAGTGCCACGTCAATGAAGTGAGCGGTCACTGGGTTTTGCCAGCCTCGGTCAGGATCACTTATTAGTCTATGAAACCAACTGCAAGTGTCCCTGTGCAAGTGTCCCAGCTGGGGACATCTCTCTGGCCTCTCTCCTCTCTCCTCTGGCTTGGTGACCACCACTCCTGCTCCATGCTCAAGCCCCAACTCTTACTGTGGGCTGGCTATCAACTAATACGTGGGCTCAAGGGATCCACAATGAGCAAACGTGCTTAACCATCAGCCCACTGGACCGGGTCCCAAGCATCCCATCAGCTCAGAGGACCTTCTCCTCCCTTCCACACGCACTGCCTTTATGATCCTCCCTTACCTGTCTTCCTCCACCTGGACAGTAATTCCATAGAACCTAGATAAAGCCCTACAGAAAGTTTTCCATGAACTGTAAAGGGGAGGAAAACATTTAGGTAGAGGCTAAAATGGGGCCCTGGGAGGAAATCCCCCTCATCTTTGCAAATGAGCAAGCCAAGGTCCATAGAAGTTACATATTCATATATTTGATTATGAAGACACATGGTCTTCAGGAAACTCTGGGGTTTTCACACCACGTTTTCCTAATGAGTGCCTTTGATAACCGTGCTGGGTACTGGGGACTTGGCAATACACAGGACAGAAACAGACCCTGCTCCCCGGTACTCGCAAAGTCTAGTGGGGGAAACACATACAGAGAAGAAATGTAATATATATCCATCATCTAAAGAGTTGAATATGAGCAGTGGGGGGCTGCAATGGGCAGTAGCCAGGAGGCCTCTTTGAGAGAATGACACTCAAGCTGAGGCCTGAGAAGCTGCCTGAGCAGAGCAGAATGAAGAGCATTCAAGGCCAGAGGCAAGGGAGCAGGAAGAAGGAAAAGGAGTCTGGTCTGCTCAAGAAGACTCACCCAGGTTCTTCAATCTGTGAACTTGGACGGTAAAACAATCACATGTTCGTTTTCACTACCACTAACTGAAATTCAGTATTTCCTAAAACCATGAATGCGGCTCATACCAGAGAACCTGTGAGTCTGACATCAGTAAAAATCAAATATTCTTCTATCCCATTGCAGCGGTTACAGATAAACTGAAGGACTGTTTATTCTCATGACTACTCTGAAATTATAGTAATTAGACCCACCATTAAAGCTTGTTATTTAGTAAAGGATAAAGGAACACATATTACCATATCACAAATGAGCTTAATATTCTGATGGCTATATTTCAATGTAATTGTTTCCCTTTATAATCCTGTGTATTTAAGCATTTGGAAACTTTCTAAGAGAGGGTCAACAGACTTAACCACTTTGCGAAAGGTTAAATACCTCCGATAAGGAAAAGGCCATGTGACTGGGACACTGAACAAAACCGCTCAAGAGGGTGTGGCTCTGGGTGAAGACTCCACAGGGGCTAGGAGGCTCCAGCCAGAACGCCGAACTTGTGGAAAAAGCACTGGGAGGCCAGGGGGTAGCAGGATTGCTTTCACTGTTGTCTGGAAAATGGACACAAAAACAGGAAAATAAGGCTGTAGGCTAACGCCCCCCAGTGTGAGACTCTGGGAGTCTGTACTAGAGAGCTGGCAAAACAGAAACCCTTTTAGAAAACTGAATGATCTCAAATGAAACACTGCACCTAAAAGGAGACACTCTAAACGTTATGTAATGCAAATATACAGAATAATCCCACTGCTAACTGTTTTACTTTAGAAGTTGCAAGTTGCTGAGTCAACCAGTGTCACTATGCCATTGTCTCATCAAGTGGATTTTAATAAAGCTGACACATAACACATGTTTTATGCCAGCAAAATTCCTTTATGAGGAGATTTCAATGGCTTTCCAAATTGTGTTCTTGCAATATAAATTGTCAAAAGAGTTGCACTGCTGGAAATTACATTTCCTGTACACAAGGTGGAACAATACAGCATGTGAAACCAGGCACTCACACTCAGCAGATGAAGCAAAAGGGTAGAAACACGTGATACTGCCTTCTTTTCTGGAATTCAGCTATACTATGGCCTCAGTTATTAAGAGATATGTTAGAGAACTAGAAAATAAGCAAAACGTCTCAGGGGAATGACAAGCAATTTCAAAGCCCAAGCACAAAAACAATGATACTTTACTTATTACAGAGCCCCCAGCCATTCACGGAGGGACTTTTTACCTTTACTTTATACAGTAATAATAAGCCTAATTAACTGGCTTTCCTGAATTGCAATTACATAATGAAAATATACTAAAACATTCATTGACAGTAGCAATAAATTGCCAGGGTCCGAAAATCGGAAAATCTTGAGTTAATGAAAAACCATGTTGAAAGCAGTTATTTTGAAATGTTTTTAAAGCAGCTGTCTTAAAGGCACTAAATATGTACAATACATAAAGCAGGCAGCACTGACTGAAATCCAGGGAGCAGCTCAGAACCAAGCCTGAAATGTCTGTAAGGTACAAATCTGACCCCATCCTAAAGCTCGTTTGCTTGCAGCAGGCAGGCTCTAGTTTTATCTCTTTGCTACCTTTCATCTATGTAAAACACCACCGAGTGCGCACACACACACACAATGGTACAGAGAGAGGGGTCACCTTTTAATTTCATCCTTTGGAGGGTTGGGGTGGTGGCTCCAAACTTTAAACTTTTTCTTTAAGACCTATAAAACTTGTATATAAAAAAGCACTACAGTGACTCTAGGGAACAAGATGACAATACAAGAGACACATGAGGAAAAAGCATAATGAGAGATATAACACAGCAAGGCATGGACATGGCTCGAGCAATTAGGCATCTCCCTCCCACATCAGAGGTCCCAGGTTCCGTTCCTAGTGCCTCCTGAAGAGGAAGACAGACACAGGGAATGCAAAACAACAAGTGGGTGGGGAGAAATAAAAATAAAGACTACCTAAAATCTAGAAACTGATACATAGACCAGAACTATTTATTAACATTACGTCATTTAACACACTGAAGAAAAAGCAAAACAAATGAAGGGGGAAAAAACAACTCAGGGAAGCCAATGTAGCTCAGTGTTTGAGAGCTGGGTGCCCACATACAAGATCCCAGGTTCAACCCCCGGCCCCCAGAACCTCAAAAAAAATAAAAAAATAAATTTTGAACCTGTTGGTATAGTAATAGGAGTAAACCCTATAAAACAGGGGTTCTTAACAAGGGGTCCATGAGCTTGAACTGAAATTCAAATTATTCTTGTGGGGACGGGTTGGTTTGCGTGTGATGTATTTATTAAGTAATACACAGTATAGTGTGGACTTAGTAAGGGGTCCATGGTTTTCACCTGACTGGCAGAGGGGTCCATGGAACAAAAGGTTAAGAACCCCTGTTATAAAAGGAGCCCATTATTAGTCAATATTAAAGGATTTCAGTGGCTGATGTGAGAGTGCAGAGAGGAATAAGAAAGTGGAGGGTGTATTTAACTAGATTGGGAGTAAGAGTGTGGGAATTTCTCAAAAAATATTTTCATCCTCTTGAGGTCAGAAAAGCATTCCTAAGCAAGTCATAAGACACAGAAACTATGAAAGAAAATGGAATTGGACTATAGGAAGAAAACAAATTGGACTACAGGAAAATTTACAACTTCTGTATGAGAAAAGACAATCTAAACACAGTGTACACTAAAGGACAGACTAGGAGAAAACATGTGTGATATATTTAATAAATATCCTGAACATAAAGAGTTATGACAAAGGTAAGAAAAACACAACCTAACATAAAATGGACAAAAATTATGAAGAAATATGGATGGCCAACAAACAAACGAAAACTTGCTCAATGCAGGGAAATGCAAATTAAAACAAAGATGAATTCTATTTCAAACTGGCAAAAATTCAAGAATACGTAAAATACCAAGTTTTGGCAAGAAGGGAGGGAAATCAGGATTCTCATGCGCTGTTGGGAGAAATGTAAAGAGGTTAAATGGATTAAACCTTTTTGGAAGAAAAAAATCTCTCTATAATTATTAAGTAAACACATAAACCTGGCCCCTCCAGGTATTTCCAAATCAATCTTGTGCTAATAATCCCACACGTACCAAAATGTTCATAAAGAAATGTGCTTATTGCCATACTGCTTAAAAACAAAACAGTGGAAACAACCCAAATGTTTACTGAGTGCCTCCGAAATGCCAGGCATTCTTCTAGGAAGGTTACCATCAATAAGACAGTGGTTCCAAAAATTAAAGCACACTAGTAGTATCGATTCTGTACATCACTGAAAAGAAAAAAATAGAGTGTAATCCTTTTGTAGTGGGCATAGAAAGATCAAGACACAGTTACATGAGAAAAAAAAAAAAAAAAGCTACATCTAAGAACAAGACTCCATTCCATTTATTTTCCAAGAAAAACCTATGCATATTTCTACATCAATATGCATAGAAAGTGCCAGATTGCCAGGGTACTTGACGGAGTGGGAGTGCATGGGGAAGCCAAGGACTTCATATTTCACTCTGAACACTTGAAATTCTGAATTGTATTCCAAATCCCAAATCCATCTGAATTATGTACAACAAAATATATTCACATATTTCTCTTGGACACAAAGCTATGAAGTCGAGCAAACCACAGTGAACAGGGAAAGAGAGTTACAAGGGGCTTGTAACCCCCATACCCTCTAGGATGGGGTGTGGCCTGACCCAAGGCCTGTCTCCCAAAGGTATACTGCTTTGCACTCTCCCACATACAGGTACACATAAACTATACACGGTGCCATTACTTGGTAGCTTCTTAGATTTTCCAGCTGGTGAGGAGAACAGCAAAAATAAAATTTACATGCCTAAAATCAAATGGGATAAAGGCTCTACACCTTTACTTACCATTTTTGGGTTCAGAAACTATACTGAATACCCTCAACATACGTTCAAACATCCTATTTTAAAGAGTACCACTACCACCAAACTCCCATAAATAAGAAAGATGTGGATCTTTGCTCCTTCCACTAACATCCTTGGCAAATCTTTATCTTTTTTTTTTAATGCAGAAGGAGGATTATAGGATTAAGAGCAACCTAGATTTTTCTAAATGTAAAGGAAAAAAATCCTTGAGAAATTAATTTTTCAACTTGGCCCTGCTTTAGTTTAACTCGAACAAATTCAGAGAAGCTACATTACTACAGCTGACCGAGAGCCAACATTTACTTTGGCAGAAAAAAACCAAAGTCAATGAAGTTATTTTTTATTACTACTCAAGTGCTGCAACTTGAGCAATAGCATGTTTTTAATGGATAACCAAGGGCAGTATTTCAAATTTTCAAAGCTGCAGATGTGAGGAAATAAATTAGATGCAGGGTACTTGTTGCTTCTAGGTGGTTAGTGTCCATCATACATACGGTTCTTTTAATACAAAGCTGAGGGTGGGCAAGTATCCAAATTCACCTGGAGGAGCCTCAGTTTACAATGTTCACAGATTGCCTGCTGAGTGCCAGCAGTTCCACAGGCAGCGATGCGGTTATTTGCTGTGTCTGTCACACTGTACTCCCAGCACATGCGGCAGTCACTACCCTGGCAGTACCAACAGCACACAGTGGGAGCGCAGAAGCTGGGTCCTTCAGGGATGGAGCGGTCACCAGCAATGAAGTGGGGGAAGGGAAGAGGAAATGTAGTCCGTCTTAAAAGACCCATGACCTTGACAGTAAACAGACAGAGAAAATGACCAGGAACCCATGCTGCTGAAGATGAGAGTTTACTGAGGGATCTTAGGCAATGCTTGAGGGTTAGATTTTTATTCTGTAAGCAAGGGAGAGCTATTGAAGATTGTTAAGCAAGAAAGTAACTCTTTTTAAAAGATAACTATGCAACAGTGGGGAGATTACAGGGTAAGCCTTAACAAGGGTGTCCAATCAACAAGTTGTGCAGGAAAGCTAAGGGAAGTGACACAGGGTGTTCATCAGGCAGGAATTTATAGAGGTGAAGGCTTATTATTAGCAA